>NC_050573.1:384516979-385147812 GCF_011100635.1 Trichosurus vulpecula
ATTTCAAATCTCTCTTCTGATACTAGCTGTGTAGCCGTGGGCAAGTCACTCAACCTCTCTGATCCTCAGTTTCCTCACCTGTAAAATGGGGACAATAATATATGTACTATTTATCTCATAGGATTGCTGTGAGGTTAAAATGATATAATATTCGTAAAGTGCTCTGCAAACCTTTTTTTTTTCTTTTTTTGAGTGGACTTGTGATATCATGGGTGTAAGGGAACCTTAGTGAAGAAACTCTCTCCACCAATACTGAGCAGTGCTTGCTCTACATATCATTGTCTTAGAGCATTTCCTTGGGTACTTAGAGGTTAAGTGTCTTGTCCAGCACCACACAACCAGTATTTGTCAGAGGTAGAATTTGAACCCAGGCCTTCTGACTATGAAGCTGGCCCTCTATTTGTTATGATAGAGCTCCCTTTTACCTTAGAACTCAAAGATTAAAGCCTTTGCCTCAAATCTTAAAATACTATATAAATATCAATTATATTATTACTCCTTATTTTTCTTCCCCTCCTCCCCCTACTCTTCCTCCTTCTGCTTCTTCTTCTTTCATGCTATGCCTTTCTGATGGAATGCTTTTCCTCTTTCTCTCAGATGATTTAAATCATTGTAATTTAGGTCCACCTCCTCCAGAAGTCTTCCTTGATTGCTCTAGACCACAGCGATGTATCGCTCCCTTCTGAACTTTTATTGAACTTGTTATCTACACCATTTATTTGCTACTTGTCATATGCCATTATACATTATTATCTCTTCATACATATATATACATACACGTGTATACACACACACACACATATGTGTGTGTGTGTGTTTAATTGGTCCAACTGCACCATATATTTCTTGGGGTCAGACTTTGCATTCCTTGTAGTACCTGGATCCATGCTCTGAAATGGTAGGTGGTGAGTAAGTATGTTTTGACTTTTTTTTTTTGGCTTTAAAATAAACATCCTATAGGATCAGAACAATCCTAGGCCTAGAAGGTGTTTTGTATTTGTAGGAATTCCCTCATCTGCATTCATCTCTTCCCAATATGAAGAAGAGTAATATAAACCCTTGGAGCACGTGCATACGTGTGTGTTTGTGTGTGTGTGTGTGGGGGGGGGAGGCTTCAATCACAAAATCCTGGAGAAAGGCATGACTTGGGTATCCCAGGATGAGGATAAGATGACTAAGAGCAAAGCTGAGGCACGACCATTATCTGTGTGGAGTGTTTGGGTTACTCCTAGGTTTCTCCTCTCAACCTGGCTCCTTGATTTTGAGAAGACAGAGAAAGAGAAGGGAATGCTGCTGGGCTCCTTTAGCCTTTTCTTCTCTGGGCTAAATAAAGAAAGGGATTATTGGACCTGTGATTTCATTGATATGAGGAACTCCAGGATAAGGCAACTCCCCCTACCAATGCAAGTCACCCATCACCTTTTCTATAGCTCTAGTCAGTTGCCTTGCAGTCACGAAGACACCTCTGGCCTCAGGCACTTACTAGGTGTATGACCTGGGCAAATCCCTTAACGGTGTTTGCTCCTCTGTAAAATGAGCTGGAGAAGGAAATAGTAAACTACTCCGGTATCTCTCCCAGGAAAACTCCCAAAAGGGATCATGAAGATTTGGACATGACTGAAACAACTAAAGACCACCACCACCACCATCACCACCATTACCAATAGTCAGTTGCCTAGAGCACTGAAAGAACAAATGAAAGGTCCAGGGTCACAAAGCCAATGTGTCCAAGGTAGGATTTGACTCTAAGTCTTCCTGGCTTCTAGGCAAGCCCTTTATCCACAACACCATGTTGACTTTGGGCTAAATAGTCATGATTTTTTTAATCCTTTCCTCAGAAGTCTTATTATTCTCCAACCCTTTAATCATCTCTAAGAGATGGGGTGGGATATGGGATAGAGCATCAGACTTCATATCAGAAGTCCTAGATTTGAATCCCATTTCAGGCAGAAAATAACTATGTGAACCTTGACAAATAACTTAGTGGTTCTCAGCCTCAGTTTCTTAATGTGTAAAATAGGGGTAACACCTATTTCATTAAATTTATAGGATTGTTACAAGTGTCAAATGAGATAATGTAGATAGTGAAATAAAGTGTCAAATGAAATAGTGTAATTTGCAAACCTTAAAAGTACTAATCAATCAGACAATAAGCATTTATTGTGTCTACTATGTGCTAGGCAGTGTACTAAGTGCTGGGGACACAAAAAGAGGCAAAAGACAATCCCTGGTCTGAAAGAGGTCAGTATCAATATCAGCTATTATTATATTTCAGTTCTCCATGGAACTATCTACTCAGAGCTGGAAGGGACCATGGGGGTCATCGAGCCTAACCTTTCTCACAGAAGAAGGAATCATTTCCATAACATCTGGACAGATGATCACCTGGACTTTACTTGAACACTTTCAGTAAATGAGAGTTTGATGCCTTCAGAGTTAGCTCTGTTACCTATTGTGTTTTAGAGTTCTTCTTCACAATAACTCTGTGAGGTAGGTGCTATTATTTATCACCATTTTACAGATAAGAAAATTGAGGCACCAAAAGCTTAAATGACTTGCCCAGGGTCACACAGCTCATAAGTATCTGAGGCAAGATTTGAACTCAGGTCTTCCTGACTCCGAGTCCAGTGCTCTTACCCACTGTATGACTTAACTGCCTCATTTTGTTGGTCCAAAATCTCTTTGAAATTTCTCCCCGTTATCTTAGTTCTGCCTTCTTGGGATACACAAAATAAATGTTTTTCTGCATTATAGTCTTTGAAATATCCAAAGTCAATTATATTGGTCCCCCAACTATTCCCAATTCTTCTTTTCTCCAGACTAAACATGTTCAGTTTTTCTCTAAAACTAGGCTTTTCAATTCTCCTTTCTGCTTTCTCTGGATCCACTCCAGTTTGCCTATGCTTCTCTAACAAAATATGTCCCTCTTAAATTAGGAGGTTACAATTATATATTGTGTTGAACAGAGTTTGCATACAACATGAGGGTGTCTTCACTTCCTGAAGGTAGGAAAGGGAAGGAAAGAGAAGAGGTATTTATTAAGTGCTGATTCTGTGTCTGACAATGTGCTAAGTGCTTTATGAATATTATTGCATCTGAGCCTCATAACTAGCCTGTGATATAGGTGCTATGATACCTATTTTACAGTTGAGGAAACTGAGGCAAACTGAGGCATTGTTAAGTAACTTGCCTAGGGTTACATAGCTACTAAGTGTCTGAGGTCACGGTTGAACTCAATTCTTCCTGAGTCCAGGACTAGCACTCTATCAACCGTGGCACCTAGATATGGTCATACATATACAAACGTGTAACACTTGGTTCCTCTAGGCTCCAGCATGAGTGTATGAATATAATGAGTCAATTGATTGTTTTTTAAGTTACAAATTCAGTGTGGATGTTCTAGGTATTCACTTATGCAAATAATGACCTAAGCCCCTTCCAGTGAAGCCCCTTTTAGAGCGTATAAGAACTACAGCTATATTGTAAAAGCATTTGATTAAGACCTAAAGTCAGTGTAAGTAAGCAAGGGAGAATCAAGTAATAGAATCATTTTCTGACCTGCATTCTCAGATGGGTACAATTTCCTGTGCTTCCCAAGGTAACAGGTGAGGAAGAAACCTTGTTTCTTCTTTTAACATGCTTTTAATGTCAAAATGGAGACAGACCTCTGCCGTTGCTCAGTGCTGAATTTGCTTCCTTTCTGGCTCTGGGCTGTCAGTTCCATCTGGAGCCAATCTCAGTCCCCATCTTCTTCAGTCTCTGCAGCATGAATGGACCCAGACCTATTGAAGTTGCAGAACCAGCAAGTCCTGCTCAGGAGACAACATCCACATGAGAGCAGACTCCTTTAGTTTGGATTCTGCTCTTGGTAGCTCAACAGAATCAACCCAGGTCTCCCCTTTCTATGGCTCTATCCTTCTTTTTCCCATCATCTTCTTCAAGTATCATGCCTCCTGACCTGATCTTTGTGTGTAGCCCAAGGTCCTATGGTATTCTGACATTCCGGATCTTCCTTTAATTAACAGCAGCAATTTTGACTCACCCTTTTGTGCAGCTGAAGTCAGGTAGGAGTTCTATGTTAAGGTCGATGTGTTATTGTCATTCGGTCATTTTTTCGGTCGTGTTTGACTCTTCATGACCGCTTTTGGGGTTTTCTTGGCAAAGATACTGCAGTAGTTTGCCAGTTCCTTCTCCAGATCATTTTACAGATGAGGAAACTGAGGCAAACAGGGTTAAGTGACTTGCCCAAGGTCAGACAGTTAGTGTCTGGGACCAGGTTTGAACTGAGGAAGATAAGTCTTCCTGACTCCAGGCCCATGTGCTATGCACTAATTATAGCAATAAGCCAGACTGATGTACTAGGAGATCTAAACAATGGAATGAAGTGAATGAGTTATAAAGAATCAGGGTTAAACAACCCAGAGCAGAGTGCCAACATATTTGAAATGCATGGTTTGAGTTACTATCTGACCTGCTCTTCATGGATCACTTTCAGGTACACAGATACCCCGCTGTGTACACTGCTGTCAAATGCTTTATATGTATTACTTTACTTGTTCCTCACCACACTCCTGTGAGGTAGGATGACACCTGGGTCATATTGATTTACATCTGATTTCTATAAGGGAGAGCAGAACATCCAGACAACCAGATGGAGAGAATGAGAACTGAGAGGATCAGAAAGGAGGGGAGTTACATGGTATCCAGACTTGGTTCCCTGGGGGAGGGAGCAGAGTCCTTTAGAATATCCAGGCAGTCCCTTCAGGGATTCTATGCACCAGGCATCCATGCCCCCCACACCAAGTATGTGGCCCCAGAGGTGGCTATGGATGGAAACAGTAACACAGTTTCAAGGAATTACTGAGCTTATAGGAATGCAAACTGGTAGTTCTGGAATGACTAAGGCAGAACGAAAGAAGATATCCTTGGATCCTTTGGAGCAGGTCCTGGTCCAGTTGGGAACTGGAACTGAGGAAGAAGCAGGAGTGGAACTATGATGTGAAGGGGAAAATATAGACCTTTCCCTTTGCTAGAACTGTCAAATATATTTCCTGAGTAGGTTCAGGGAAAAGGATCAATTCCCTAATGACCCTGAGTACTATCACGTAGTGGGTAGAGGACTAACCCCCCAGGGTAGAAGTCTGGAGGACAGTATTGGGCCTTGGGGGAGGTGAAGCTCACCAGAGAGGAAATAAGATTCATCTTGACTTTTCATAGACCTGAGATTCAAATCCTTTACATTTTATATTGGGTAAAGTAAAATTTGTTCTATATTCTCTATTAGACTGAATGCTTACTTGGAAGCTGAGGGAATTTTAAATCTTTTTTATAGAAACCTACACATAAGCCAATTTTTGATGTTTCCAAAGGAAAACGTGGGTGTGATTTTGGGGGGGGTGGGTAAATAGTTAAAGAGATAGTGAAAAACGCCTAAGACTGAACCCACGTATAAACCCAGAACTTTGGTACTTGGAACAGGTGGTGCCATATCACCATTTGCAGGTGACACCATTTATATCATTTAACAGTGTGTACATCATTAACCAATAATGTAGCCAGGGTTGCCAGTGTCAATCATTTTTATTCTCATTTCTCCCATGAGGAACTGCTCCCAACTGCAAAATTTGACTAGGGGTACAATGTAAAGTAACTACAACAGTCCCATTTCTATCTTTTTGAATAATAACATGTCAGTTTCTCAATAAATTGCATACAGGTGAAAAAGAAAAATAAGACTTTGATCTTTCTCATTTATAACCACATGCAGACATTTCTTCATATCTTTTGGCTGAACTGCCTTGATGCTGCCCTTTGCACAAGATGAAGTTTAATTGCCAGCTGCATGTAGGCATCAAAATGAGTTGACCACAGTTAGCCTCCAGTCCCCTTAGTCCTCATTCAGGCTGTCAAAATTACCTGGGAGTGGAGAGTTGACACGTGGGGTTCTTCTTGTTAGAAGCTCAGTGTGTTCCAGTGCAAGGAGGGTGAATGGATGCCCTGATGAAAATAATTGCTCTACCAATGGGAAGCATATGGCCCGGGCAGTCACACCCTCTGAGTGATGAATTTCTTTTACCCAGATAAATATACTTATAATTTGTTAGTTTAATTACTGCAGCTTTGCATAGTCTTGAGCCAGTAATTCCTTTCTCAATAAATTAGAAGCCTTAAATAATTCTGTGGGAAGATTAATTCTTCACTCTGGTTTTTGGACATCTTTCTGAAACATATTTCCAGAACTCAGTTGGGTGCCATTAACTTCTCTGTGTGATTACTCCAGTTGCATTGTGATCTATAAATGTATCTTTGGAATGGCTTCTGCATTTCTAAGTACCAAGCATAAATCTCCTTTTGGTAATTACTTTTTTTTTCCCCTAAAGGATGTGAAAAAGATTTCATTCCCTCAAACAATGCAAGCCACCCTCCCTGTCAAAGGAGGAAAGTAAACGGTTAGTTTCCTTTTCCATCTCAAGTATGATTCTACTTCTGAAAAGATGCTCTCTGGCTTTCCCTTCAGCAACTTGTCAAGGCCTGAGCTGCAGCTAGTATTAAGGTTATGTCTACAGAGAATATAGAGGCACTTTTCTTTGTGGACTTGTCTTTTCTGTTGTCTATTATTTTGATGTCTTATTTCTTAGAGTAAAAGCTGGTTCACTTTACAAGTTGGCATTCTGTCAACTGAAAATTTCTATTCATTCAATATTCATTCATTCAACAAACATTGATCGGTATGTAGAGCACTCCGCTGGGTACTAGAGAAGATACAAAGGTTATGGAAACAGAAACCTTGCCCTCATAAAACTTAGCGTCTAATAGGGGCGTAAGGGAGTAGGTGGTCCAGTGGGTAGAATGCCTCACTTGGATACAAGAGGACCTGAGATGGAATCATGCTTCCGACACTTGCTAGCTGTTTTCAGGTAAGGATGGTGAAATGGACAAGCCCACATAACAGCGAGAGGTGAGGGTTCAGAGGCAGCTACTGTGAATAATGAAGCTTTTGGGAACAGAAGAATGATTTACACTTGGTCTTCCCCTATGCTAGCTTTCTAATCTTTCCTGGGCTCCCCTAGCTCCGGCCATTGATCTTCCAGCTTGGTTTAGCCCCTCGAATCTCAGTCCTTTGAAGATCACTTGGAATCAACCCAGCCTGGCTTCTTGGCATATATTTGCTCTCCTCCCAACCTGGACCACTACTTCTTGGGCTCCAAGCAAGGATTGCCCTTCTCCCAATCCTGTTTCAATTAGGACACAGCTCAGTGGTTCTATTTTCTGCTGGCTGTCCTGAATACAGGACACTGTGTGGTCCTATTTGCAGGAGAGCCAGAGATGCCAGGGTTATCAGAAGGCTCTTAAAAATGAGTGAGTGAATGAATGCATATTAGGCAAGTGAGAATATAGCCTAGTGGATGTATTCATTTGGACCCTCTTCATGATTAAATTCTGCAGTCCCATTGATTGGTTAGCAGCTAACTTCCTTAAGTTTAAATGACTTGGCTCTGTCTTTTCATTTTACTTTTATAGGAAGGATCTTCAGTCAATTAATCAATTTAAGAAAACTCCTGGTTACATTTCCTTGTATTATATTCAAGAACTCTTTGGTTTTTCATTAGGCAACACTGACAGATCATATCATGCTTTTGCTGGATCAAGACATCGGTGGAAACCAGGAAGAGAAATAAAGAACTCCTTGCCACCTTTTTTATATCACAGATGTAAGTCGAGGGCCTAGAAATTTTTCTCATGCAGACCATAGACTCATACAGTGCTCACCTCTAAAAGAACTATTACAAACCAATTCAAAAACATATGTTACAAGGTAGGGAGGGAGGGAAGAAGCAGCTTCCCTCCTAACCCCCCCAAGGATGGGCTTCCTGGGCACTGAAGTTACTTGGCATATTCGAAAGAGCCCTGGCTCTAGAATCAGAGATCCTGGGTTCATATTCTGTCTAATATATTTATCACATGTATGGTGTTGGGCAAGCCACCTAATCTTCCTAGACACCAGGTTCCTCATTTGTAAAATGTGGGCTTTTGACTAGAGGACCTCTCAAGTCCTTTCTAATTGACACTGATGATTGTGTGACTTCAGGGCTCTGTGCTTTTGCCCCTACTCCTTCCTCTCCTCCCTAGGGCCCTCCGCAGGCCACCCCTGAAAGCACTATCCAGAGATGCCTTATAAAATTCTCGCCAATTTAGATTTATTCTCAATTTGTTATTATTACAATCACACTAACTCATTTATTTACCCTATAATGTTTATACTAGCACTGTGAAGTAGATAATACCAGTATTAATGATGACAATAATAACTGATAATTATAGTGTTTATAGGTCTCATAGCACTTTACATACAATGTTTCATTGAACCCACCAGGCTTGAAAAAGTGAAGCGACTGAGGCATGGTCACACAACTAATGTCAGTGGTAGGATTTAAACACAATTTCCACCTGACTCCGAGTCCAAATCTTTTTTTTTCTTTTTCTTTTTTTACTAGAGTACTCTAGTACTCTAGTAACTAGTACTCTTTTACTAAAGTGTACTAAAGAGTACTCTCTAGTACTCTTTTACTAAAGTACTCTAGTACTTTTACAAGTACTAGAAACACAAGTTCATAGATCTAGGGCTGCAAGAAACCTCGGAAGTCATTTAAATCCTTGTTATTGTTTGGTTGTGACTGACCCTTTGTGACCCCATTTGGGGCTTTCTTGGCAGAGATGCTGGAGTGATTTGCCATTTCCTTCTCTGTCTCATTTTATGGATAAGGAAACTAAGGCAAACAGGGTTAAGTGTCTGAGGCTGGATTTGAACTCACAAAGACGAGTCTTCCTGACTCCGGCCGCAACACTCTAACCACTGCACCACTTAGCTGCTCCCCTCCCCGACAAAAAGATGAGAATGATATAAATAATTTAAAATAATAATAATAATTTACATTTATATTATACTTTATAAAGCATTTTACGTATTGTCTCATTTAACCCTCAGAACAATCCTAAGAGATCAGCTCTATGGAGATTATTATTCCCATTTTTCAGATGAGAAAATTAAAGCAATGACATATCTGTGGTCCCACAACTAGTTTTTCATGTGCTCTGAGAATATCTAGCAATCCTCTTCTCCCTTTCTGATGGGAAAGTGTTAATCTTTCCATAGCTGTCTTAGAGTGATAAGTCCTGTGTTTTGTCAATATTGTACTAGTTTTTATTAAGATACTTTCATTATTTATTTATTTATTTATTATTATTAAATTTATTATGATTTGCTTTGTAGTTTCACGGGTGTGTGCTAAGTCTGCTGGTATTGCATAGGTGTTAATTGTTTGTAATGTGTTCTTCCCGTTGAATTTTTATTTTAGGTTGTCAATATGTCTGTTGACATACTCAGCTACAGCTTTCTTCCTATTATTCTTAATGTGTTTTGCCTGGAGAAGACCAAGGTATTTGTAAGTATTGCCTTAGTCCATTGGTTCTTTTGGAACTCTAGATTCAAGCTTAAAGCCTCTATCAGTCTTGGAGCATATAAAACAAAGTTCACTTTATCAAGTCCAAATGACAGTTTGATAATGAAGATACCATGAGATAAAAGAAATGTTCAACATATTTTTCCATGAAGCCACATAGCTCAGTGCCATCCATGTACTTTGAATGATTAGCAAGGTATTTTGGTACAACTCCCTCTTTAACTTGAAAACCACATTCAGTTCTATTTTAGAAGCAAAATAATGGGCTTAAGGCTTGGTTGAATCTTAGAGAGCAATTTTCCTTGTGAACTCTTGACTTGCCCGTGACATTCCATTTTTCTGACTGTGGCTTTTCATTATCTGTCCCCCATGCCTGGAAGGAAGCTCTCCTTCCTCACTGCTGCCTCCTGACTTTCTTCACCTTCTCTAGGAAGCCTTGCCTCATTTCTTCTGCTTCTAATGCCATCCTTCTGAGAGCATCTTGTATTTTTTCCTATATATGCCTTGCACATATATAGTTATTTACATTTTGTCTCCCTCATGAGAATGGGAGCTCCTTGATACAGGGAGAGTGGTTTTTTTTTTTTTTTTTTTTTGCTTTTCCTTATATCTCCAGAGCTCAAACATGCCTAGATAATAGTAATTAAGTTGTTTTTCAGCCAGATCCAATTCTTCCCATGTGGGGTTCTCTTGGCAAAGATACTAGAGTAGTTTGTCATTTCCTTCTCCAGCTCATTTTGCAGATGAGGAAACTGTGGCAGACACAGTTAAGTGACTTTCCTAGGGTCACTCATCTAGTAAGTGTCTGAGACTAGATTTGAACTGAGGAAGAAGAGTCTTCCTGACTCCAGGCCTGGCACTCTATCCATTGTACCACCTAGCCTCCCCACTCTAGAACATAGTAAGTGCTTAATAAATGCCTGTTGAATCACTGGAACTCAAATATTCTTATATTCTAACTATACTTGGATCTCATCTCTCTATCTATTGATTGATCTATCTGTCTATCTATCTATCTATCTATCTATCTATCGGTAGTATGGAAACAAGCCACAACTGTAAAATAGAGTAAAAGTCTTTGTAATATTCAATTAAAGTGCATAAATAATAATAAGCAGCTTTTTCAATAATTACTGAAACAATAACTAACATTTATATAGCTCTTACCATGTTCCAGGCACTTTTTACTCTTAAGAGTTTTTGACATAGTCTTTTTGTTCTCTATAAAGTATGTATGTATATATATATATATATATATATATATATACATATATATATATGTGTATATATATATATATATACTTTTATAGATTTTTTATGCAACACAAACTGTACTTTTTGTTTCTTTTTGAGCCATCCATCAACCTTAGCTTTCTTAGTAGCAGGAATTATAGGCAAACAATGTATTCTTTACATAAAGTACATATGCACATATATAATTGACCAATATTTGGATGGCTCACTGCCATTTTTATCTTTTGGCAGTGTACATCTTCCCTTCTGTTAAGAAAGGTGGAATGAGATTATCTTATTAAATCATCTTTTATTTACTCATCAGTATGCATATCATGTCTTATTTTTGTCTTTGTATTGCCAGCACCCAGCAGAGTGCTTGGTACATATCCGGTACCCAATAAATGCTTATTAATTGTTTGATTACAATTTTGCAGAAAATGTTTATTTCAGTCACCTTCCTTGACACAACTGCTCAGTTGTATGTTATATTCGTTAATTTTAACAGTTTGATCTTAACATGAGTTTTTGTTGTGTTAATTTTCTTGTGCTCATGTAGTTGGCTGTTGATCTTCCATGTCTTATTTCTCATGGTTTCTTTTTCAGTTCTAATTTACTTTGCTTTTCAAGTCTTTTCAAGTAGTCAAGTTTTTGATTCATATCAGTCAGTTTATTTATTTGTGTGATATTTTAATTACTCCTATCTCCTTTTTGGACTTTTGTTTTCAATTGTAGATTAAGGGAATCTTGAATTTCTAATATGTATTTGTTTTCTAGATTCTGTTTTACATGTTTCTTTTTGTTGACTTTAATTGAGTGATATAGCAATCAAGTTTTCTACTGCTTATACCTACTAGATAATGATTTAATCTTCCAATGACTTTCTATAGGTCTTCTCTAACTTCCTTGAGCAAGTCATTTCTGCCGAGGTTTTAAAAAAATTTGTTTTTTAATTCTGATTTAAACAGAGAGAGAGCATTTTCATATATATATAACAAGGCAAAAAAGAGCTGTATGTGAAACTGTGAATCTCTATTATATTTCATATACATAAAATATGTCTGTATGTACATACATATGTGTATGTGTGTGTATATATATATATATATATATATATATATATATGTATGTATATAAATGTCTCAAGTCCCAAAGCCCATTAGTATAGCACTCTTTCTTCATTGATACAGATCAATGCCCTATACCTGTGTGAGGGGCAGGATGAAGTTGGTAAGAGTAGGAGAGAGGAGATGATTGCTTTCTTCCATCTCAGGAGCTTCTTCAGTCTCTTGGAGTTCTGGTTTTTTGGGTTTGGCAGTTACTCTTCAGGTGCTTTGGGTTCTGCAGTTATATTGGGTACTTCTGGCTTTCAGCTCTGAACAAGATGACAATTTCAACCCCACTTCAGTTCTCTGGAGGATAGACTCCAGGAAGAAGCCAACGTGAAAGGAGTTGATAGTCGCCATCATGTCCCTATCTCAAGCTTGTTGCTCTAGAGACTTTGCAGAACTTCCCCTCGGGTGAGATCTGAGACTTTCTCTAGGTTGAGGTGAGTTTCCTCACTCTTAATGGGAGAGCTCCCTTATTCTGTACTGTATAGTAGATATTCACCTATGCATGCTTTTTCTGATTTCTGCTTTGTAATTGACTTGGATAAATGAGGTTTCATGGCTAATTGCTGTGTATACATTCCTTGTGGAACTGTGTTTGGTAGAAAGGGAGCCAACCTTTGGAAATAGATCTTGGGGTCCTGCTTCCTCCAAAAATGAACATTGATTAGAAATTAGCTTGAACCCTGAAAACCATATTGCCTAGACTAATATTTATGGGAGCAGATAAATATAATTCTGGACTAGTATCCCCTTTCTCTGAGGCAAGCAGAGTGAACAAGTTTTTGGTCTCAACCTCTTGAATCTCCCCCTGGTGGGAAATAGTCTGTCTTGGGGTGAGAAGAGGCTACAGATTGTCTATTTTGTTTCCCTTTAAGCCATACGATGACAACTCCATGCTATATGTGGTGGAAAGACCTTGCTACATATATAATTCCACATGACACTTTCAAAACTATCCTGCTATTCTCTCTGCTGAACTTTCTGTTCTCTTTTGTACACTAAAAAATCTTTCAATAGCTAGCTTCCCTTGCCCCCACCTCCCACCCTCCTTGGCAATTTTATTCCTTATCTCTCCTTTCATTCTCAAAAACTGAAAGGAAAAAAAAATCCTTATACCACACAAGTATAGTTAAACTAAATGACCCCATAGGCAGGTATCATGTTTTATCACTCATGGTGGGTTAGTGCATTGATCAAGGTTCTTGGTCTTTCAAGGGTTCTTAGTCTTTACAATGTTTCTGTTTTACTATAAATTGTTGTCCCAGTTCATTCACTTAATTCTGCATCAGTTTATGCTCAAGATTCTCTGAAATCATCTCTGGCCATTTCTTATGATGAAACAATATTCTGTTACATTCATATGTCACAATTTGATCAGCTATTCTACAATTGAAAGATGTTGCCTTAGATTGTAGTTCATTTTTTTTCCTTTTAATCCTCCTTCAGAATCAGAGATTTTTTTTTCTTGCAACTATTCCCTTTCCCAGTATTATCCTCCTTCTTAATCTACAGTTGGTCCCCCTTTCTGTTTGTTTTCCTGTTGAATTTGGTGAATTTCTTTTAAAAGAACACATACTGATGTACTTTTTAAAATCACCCCACATTTTTCTAGGATGCTTCCCTCTTCTCCTTCCCCTCCCAGAAAGCCATCTCATACAATGATAGTTTTTAAAGACAAAGAAAGAAGAGGAAAAAAATAAGCAAAAATAATATATCAAAACAGTTTGAAAATATGAACACTGTGCCATACTCATGGACCTTCCACCTCTGAAAAGGGGTGGGATAGAGATGTCTTCTAATATTTCTGCTTTTGAGACTTTTTTGGGGGAGTAACATTGCAACTTCATTTTCTTTTTTTGGTGATTATTCTTTCTGTTTCACTGTTGCAGTCATTGCATGTATTGTTTTCTTGGCTCTGCTTACTTTACTCTGCATCAGTTCATACGGTTTCCATGATTCTCTGTATTCCTCATATCCATCATTCCTTACAGCACAGTAATATTCCATTAAGTTAATGTACCACAATTTTATTTAAATATTCCCCATTTGATGAATATCTACTTTGTATCTAATTCTTTGCTATCACAAAAGTGCTGCAACAAATAATTTGGAATGTATGACAATTTTCTTTTTATCAATAGCCTCCTTGAGGTATAAATCTAATAGTAGAATCTCTGGGTCACAAGTTCTGGACAGTTTAACAGGACTTTGGTTTATGCCCACATCATCTAAGATGGAGGGAGCCAACTGGGAGATATGAGGGAGAAAACTTCTGGGAGAAGACATCCTGCCTTTGGTTTACCACTGTGGGTGGGAATAGCCTTTTTCCATTGCCTATGTGGTAGAATTGCCATTGTCTTTATTAAAGCTACCTGAATCTCAATTCTCATTTTCTAGTAGAATACAGGAGTGAAGGTTTCATTCATCTACTGCATGGGCACCATTCACTAATGTTCCTATTTTCCACAAACCTCTCTAACATTTTTTGTTCCTATCTTTTTTCGTCTTTGTCAGTTTGCAGGGTAGGAGGTGAAAGCTCAGGGTTGGTTTGATCCACATTTCTATTATTATTAGTGATTTGGAGCATTCTTTCATATGGTTGTTAATAGTTTACAATTTTTCTTTTGAAAACTGTTCATATCCTTTTACCCTTTATCTACTGGGGAATAGTTTTTTGGAAGCTTTATATATTTTTATAGAAAATTGTGTATGTGTGCTCATGTGCAAGTGTATATATGCTCCTCTTCACTCCTCCTTCTTCTGTTACAGACAAGAGTAAGGTTCATTTAATGCCCATTCCTCCCATCTTATCCTCTATCTTTGTATACTTGTTGCAACAATTTGGCTAGCAGCTGCTGTGGGGGTGTAAAAACAACAACTAGCACACAGAGCACTGCAAGCCCAAGTTCTTTTGATCTGCTTTACTAAGGAAAGCAACATTAAGGGGTTAACAATCTTACTTTAATCCAACATACAAATATCATTCACTTAGTTCGGGGGGGGGGGGAAAGCCAGCAAATACAAACAAATTACAAACATCAACAGAAAGACCTTGTCTGATTCAAATCTTGATTCATAGTTACCAGAGTTTAACAAAGTCCAAACATCTGGGTTTACAATCTGGAGGGCTCTTAACTACAGCTGCCCAGAGTCTCCATATCAACACACCACCAATAGTGAGAGCCCTAAGCAAATAGCTCTGCCTTCTCTTTTTGTGCACTCTTTAACCCTCATCAAACGTCATCTGAGCGACCAGAAATTAAGCTCTTTCTGTTGGCTCTGGTCTTAGCAACTCCCCTTAGGACCCTGGGGACTTCACGCCCACTTCAGCTTAGCACCTAGTAGCTAGGGGTTTTGGGCCTACTTGGGAGCAAAGATATAATCAGACTTCCCTTCATTGACCCCACCTAGAGCCCCACCTTCGTTACCAATTCTTGTTCTTAATCATCTCATTTATGAGAAATATCAAGTTCCACCATCTTCTTCCTTCTTTCTACAGTAGTTTCCTCCTTTTACCCTCCCTTCTCTTTCTTCTCTTAAACCCCTCAGAACAGAATCAGTCCAACTCTCTAGTGCTTTACTTTTCTTACTTAATCTCCTCAGTACCTTTGGATGACATTAAGGTTCTGAAAGGACACTTGTTTTTTCTCTCCATATTAGAATATTAACACTACACCATTACATGGACCCTTCCAAATTGTTCAAATAAAATTGTCTTTCTAAGTTTCTTTTGACTTGGGTTTGTATTTTAAAGGTCCTACTTAGCTCTGATCTTTTCATCAGAAATGCTTGAGAGTCCTCTATTCCATTAAAATACATTTTTTCATCTATACCAAGCTTTGCAGCACAAGTTATTCTTGGTTGTAAGCCTATGTTAGGCCTTTTGGAATATTTTATTCAACAGTCTTTTCTTATTTGTAGTAGAAGCTGTTAGGTGTTGTGTGAGATTGACTATAGTTCCTTGATGCTTGAACTGCTTCTTTCTGGAATCTTGTGTATTTTTTCTTTGATGTAGAAACTCTGGATTTTGGCTGTGATGTTCCTGGGTCTTTTCCTTTTGGGGTTTCTTTGAGCAGATGATCAGTGGATTCTATCTGTATTCATTTCTTCTACTTGTCTTAATGGATCTGGCCAGTTTTTATTTTATGATTTCATAAAATATATTTTCTAGGCTTTAAAAAAATGCAGTGATTCTTAAATTGTTTTTCCTTGACCTCTGTTCCAGGTCAATTTAAAAAACATGTTATATACCTTACATTTTCTTCTAATTTTTTTCAATCTCTTAATTTTATTCTAGGATTTCTTGTTGTCTCATGTAGTCATGGATTTCTGTTTTGTCTATTCTAGTTTTCGGGGAGTCTTACTTAGTTAAGGTTTTCCATTTTCTCTTTTCAATTACTCATTATCTTTCCAATACTTTCATTCAGAGCTTTTATTTCATTTTTTGTCTCTTCCTTCATTTCTACTAGGTATGTATGTAGTCCTTGTAGAAAATTCTCTGCTTATGATTGATATGGAGTTACTCTTTACTTCTTTGGGGAATTTCTATACCTATAATAATTTTTAATTCCAGTGGGTGTCTTCTTGCCTTACTAATCTCTCCTGCCTTAGTTCCTGAATTGTAGCTTTCTGACAGGGTCAGACTCAGCTCAATGCTGTACTTGGTGAGCCTTACTTGGTCTTGCCTTGGATCACCTAGGTTCCTATGCTGAGTTCTACCTTCTGGGATTAAGCTCTCCTAGACTTTTGAGGTTCAGAGTGCTCCAGCTCCAGTGTTCTCTTTGGCATCTCCAGAAAGGTTAGGGACCTCAGAACCCCTAGATATGAAGTATTCTGATTTGAAGACTGCCATTCCCCAGGGCTTCTAAGGCCTCCACCCAGGGATTTTCTGATAATTGTGCTTTGTCTGGGGCATCCTTCAATCTTGATATCTTCACGAACAAAGCCACGTAGGCTATGTGGGTCTCTGGCCCCTCTCTGATTGTGCCAAGAGGCTGCAGTCTTGTTTGTCTATGTCTGTGCTAGCTTTTTGTTGGCCCTTTATGGGAGTTTGGCTTTTTAGATTTATTTTTGTGCAGTTCTAGGTGGAAGAATTAATTTACTGTGGCTTCTAATTGTATTTCTGATCATTATTTGGTGTGATAGGAATTTGATGTTTTTATTACGGTAGATATGTGGGAATTGGATAGTCTGCCTCTATTCCTGCAGCCATTTTGGCTAGGAGTCTGAATGGCGGTGTTCAATATTTATCCTTATGAATATTCTTGTTACCTCCATTTTTCTGAATGTAGCAATGGCCATTGCATATACTGTTGTGTGCAGGTCCTGAACTGTTTTTGTACTTTCTGTCAAATATTTTGGGAGAATATATTCATTTGTGGTTCAGTTCTTCACTGCAACAAAAAATACTACTATAAATATTTGTGTGCATATAAATCTTTTCCTTCTGTCTTTGGCAGGATTATTACTGGGTCAAAGGTGTTTATATATATATATATATATACACACACATATATGCACATCTTAGTGATTTTGGGAGCGGATAGCTCCAGACTGCGTTCCAGTACTATTTTTGTCATCTCTTTTAATTTTAGATAGAATTTCTGGAATTTGAACTTAAGTTTCGATGATGTCATATTCTTGGTTTTCTCTTCAGATTTGAGTAACTTTTAGATTTTAGCTTTGGTTTCATCTAATCAGGGTTTATGTATGGGTAATAATAGTTTCTCTGCATTGGTTTATAATACCTTGGTATATGACTTCGAACTGAGTGTAGCATTGAGAAATATTATGAAGGTTTTTGCTATAAGTGGCAAGATCTGTTTCCAATTATCTTATGTATAAGACTGGTATATGATGAAAATACTCATGTATTCAGTCCATTTGCTGCCCACTCATGATTTACTCTCTTAATTCACTTAAGCATTTCCTATAGTTGGGATATTGGTGTTTCTGATTTGTTCCAGTTTATCTTACCTCTCTGTGGTATCAAAGCTTGGAGGAGTCCCACCCTCTCTGCTATTTTTTAGGTCAAGCCGATCATCATGGTGATTTTGAGTAGGGTTTTCCTAGAACCTGTGCTGCTCTGTAGATCTCTTTGTCCCTTAGTAGCAGCTCCATCACACTGACTGGGCTCTAACTTGATTCATGGGTAGAGCAAGCATCCACTTTGCCAGCATTTTGGGATTCCTTCCAGCCTGCCACAGCTTCTGTAGTGATCTTGGGGCACATGAAAACCTTGCCCCACATCAGGCTAGCTAACATTTGTTTATTTTGCTACTGCTCCAGGCTCTCCCAGCATGGGAGATGGGATGGACTTTGGAAGAAATTGGTGTAATTATTATAATAATTAGCAGGGAGAGGTTGTAGTCTGCATTGTTGGAGGGAATTCTGGAATTGATGATATCACTAATCCATCTGAGTATTGGAGAATATTAATGGTGACAGTGACAGATAATAATAAAGTATATAAATATAGAGTATATAAATAATAATGGTAACAGGGGCAGCTAGGTGGCACAGTGAGTAGAGCACCAGCCCTGGACTCAGGAGGACCTGAGTTCAAATCTGACCTCAGACACTTGACACACTTACTAGCTGTGTGACCTTGGGCAAGTCACTTAGTCCCAATTTCCCTGCCTTCCCCCCCTCCAAAAAAATAATAATGGTGATAGATAATAGTAAAGAAGCAAGTGATGTGGAGGCAAAGATTCTGAACCTGCATCTTTATGTAAAATGCAAGGAAGGGTTTCCTAACGATCAGAGCTAAACAAAAACAGAATGAGTTACATTGGGGTAGTGGGCTTCCTCTCACTCTGTGGGTGTGGTGTGGTGTGGCATGGTGTGATGCATGTGCGTGTGTGTATATGTGTGTAGGGGCTGTGAGAAAAGGCTAAATGACCCCCTATCAGGTATCGTGTAGAGGGAATTCTTGTTCAGGTATGGATTGGTTTTTCTTGCTCCCATCCCTCATATCTATTCTCTTGCTTAGTCCTGTCTAGTCTATCTATCTTCCTTTTGATAGCTTCAAGAGACTTGGGAGTGGCAACAACTCTCAGACTACTGATCTTACTTCCAGCCCAGCCCAGTGCCCTCCTCCCCACCCCCCAAGCCATCACTGAGAGGAGGAATCATTGTGGAGAGTGGCTTCCCCTTCCTCATCACCACCATTAACAACTTTGTGACCAACCATGACTGGTAGATAGGCACAGGAACTTTTGGAGTGGCAGCACATTCTCAGACCATGGGTCCTGCTTCTAGACCGTTGCTCCAGTCTCACAACTACTATCTGGGAAAGCAAGTCTTGTGGAGAATGTTCCAGCCATTCCCACTAACTACCAGCCAACAGTAATGCATAGGATAGGCAAGCCAGCCTAGCTACCCAGCTTGCCCAGCAAGGAGAGGTGAGAGATAGCATGTGCCAGGCAAGTCAAACCACCATCACCGCCTGGACCACCACCTCCCAACTCTGATTGAGGCAGCCCAGAACCCTAAGCCCAAGAGCCTTGGGAATAGCAATGCTTCCAGATCAGTGTCCTTAGTCATCAGACTGGGAAACAACCTGTATTGAGATATAGCCTGGGAATTGCTCGGGCAGATGCCACATTTCTTGAAGATCCAGAAAAGAAAGTACTTGCCACCAAAGTCTATGGCACTTTCCATGGTTCTACATCTGAAACTGATATCATTTCATCAGTGGGAATGACATTGAAGAGGGGACATTACCATCTGCTCTCCTGCTGTGTTCTAAGGACCACAGGACTTTTCCCTTGAAATCTTCTATACGTTTTGTTTCCTCTTTTAGAATATGAGTTCCTTGGAAGCAAGAATTGTCTTGTTTTTCTATTTGTGTCCCCAATGCTTAGCGCAGTGCTTTACATGTAGTAAGTACTTAATAAATGCTATATTCATTCTCTCCTCTGACATTGCTACTCCCCTGGTGCAGGCCCTCATCACCTTACAGCTAGACCACTGCAGTAACTTGTTGGTTGGCCTCCTTGCTTCACCAGTCTATCCTCTAATCAGTTATCGAAGTGATTTTCCTAAATGCATGTCTGCCTATGTCTCCTCTCTATTCAATAAACTCCAAGATATCCCAATTACTTTCTTGTATTTGTTTTTTACAGCTCTTCATAATGTGGTTCCTTCTTACCTTTCTAGTCTTCTTACATTATTCGATTCCCCTTAATGCATTCTATATTCCAGTGACACTGACTTCTGGCTGTTCCTAGAACACAATATTCCTCCTCCCCACCTCCCTCCTCGCCAGCTCTGTATTTTCATTGTCTGCCCCTCATGCTTTCCCTTCTCATCACTACCCCCTAGTTTCCCTGGTTTCCTTCAAGTCCTAGCGGAAATGCCAACTTCTGCCAGAAACTTTTCCTGATCCTCTTTAAAGATAGGGCCTTCCCTCTAGCATTACCTCCCAATTACCCTGCCTAGATCTTGTATGTAATAGTTGGTTACATGTTGTCTCCCCATTAGACTGAGCTCTTTGAGAGCAGGGACAGTTGTGGCCTTTCTTTGAATTCTCAATGCTTAGCACAGTGCCTGGCACACAGCAGACATTTAATAAATGCTTGTTGCCTTGCCTAGGATGGCTTCTGAGGTCCCTTGCAGCTCTGAGACACTGATTTTTCTGATAGTTTGCGTAGAAAAGAAGCCAGAACCTGAAACAATGCAGACTCCAGGTCCACAAAGTGGTGCTTTGGAATTGAATGCACAATAGATTTCTTCCTTTTAAGCTCTCTTGCTTTCACTGCCAAGTCTGGTCACAGATCCTAATGATTTGTATTTATACTTTCCATGTCCTTACCAGAGTTTCCAGAAGGAGTTTATAAGCTTGTTTGTCAGAAGCAAGAGGCTCTCAAATAATGACCAAGCTTCCTCTAAGTATTACCATTATTCCTTCCCAAAGAGCTAATTCCACTCAAAACTTCATGCAGGGAATGTTAAGAGTTCCTCTTGCAACAGCAGCCAAAGTACTTCAAAAAATGCATGCAAATCCAGAGGTCATTCATCAGACTCCTCTCTCTTTCCCTTCCTTGCATCAAGAAATTACACGACATACATCTGAACCACATCCATTGGAAGATATTGTCTCTAGAGGAGGCAGCCTATGACACAGCCAGTGTTTGAGATGACTATTAGCGGTCAAGGCTTTCTGTTAAATTTCATTGTCATTGGACTTTGTTCTTGGTGGTCTCCCATCTCCCTCTCTGCACTCTGCTAGTAAAAAGCAGAGGTCCAACCACATCACCCCCATTCAATAAATTCTGGTGGCTCCCTGTCACCTCCAGGATCAAGTGCAAAATTCTCTGTTTGGCATTCAAAGTCCTCCATAGCCTAGCCCCCTCCTACCTTTCCAGTCTTCTTACACTTTACTTCCCACCATGTACTCTTCAATCCAATGACACCAGCTTTTTAGCTATGCCATGAACCAAGACTCTCCAATTCTTGCCTTGGGACATTTTTTTTCTGACTATCCCCCCAAGCCTGGAACACTCTCCTTTCTCAGCCCCACCTACTGACTTCTCTGGTTTCCTTTAAGACCCAACTAAAAATCCTGTCTTTTACAAGAAGCCTTTCTCAACCCTTCTTAATTCTGGTGCCTTCCCTCTGTTAATTATTCCCTATTTATTTTCCATATAGCTTACTTTGTATATGTTCGTTGGCATATTTTCTCACCCATTAGATTGTAAGATCCTTGAGGGCAGTGACTATCTTTTCCCTCTTTTTGTATCCCCAGAGCTTAGTACAGTGCCTGGCTCATAATAGCTACTTAATAAGTGTTTATTGATCCATTGACTAACTGCTAGTATCTCCCAACACACTTCCTTCCCTACTCCCAACTTCCTAGTATTCTCACATTGAAGGAGGGGTGTTTCTCACCTCACCTCCCAGTGAATATTCCATCTGTTATCCAGAGTAGCAATTAGGGAAAGTCAATTTGGGCTTCACTGCAAAGTACTTACTGATGGTAAGTCTAGAGTGAGGGGTGTGCATTACTCTATTTAGGATTAGAACACACTAGGAGTCTAGGTCCTTGATGAATCAGTATTGGAAGAGGCTGAAAACAGGTGTGATGTCTACTATAGAAATGCTCCTCCTCCAAGTCTAGTTGGGCTCCAGGGCAATGGGGATGAATTGCAGGAAGGTAGGGGTGTTCATTTAGACCACTTTCTGTCAAGAGAAAGAGCAAAGGCAAAGGACTCTCAGCACGTTTTGCTTAGGGTAAAGGGCAGCTGAGGCACAGAAGATGTTCTGGGAAGCACCTCCCTAGCACTCACAATTTGCCATCCCATCTCCTAAAATTCCAAGTTATAGCTCTACTATTATTTCTACCTTCCTTTTCCCCAAAAGCTCTGTCCTTGAAAATTACCTCTTCTTGGTGGGGGATTATGGGAGTGGAATAATGCATATAAAATGGTATTTGGTTGGTGTGTTGTGTAGTATTGATAAAATTGTTGTCTTTTTTTATTCTTTGTTATGGGATGGTTCTCTGGGAGGAAGAGGGAGAAAGTTATATTGTGAAATGAAAGTGATACAAAAAAAATGACCTCCTCTTTCTCCTCCCCAATCAAAATGCCTTTTCTCCTCAATAAAGCAGATTTTATCTAGGACTTTGAAGGAAAGCTATTTGATGAAAATATTAAATTTTCTGTGCACATGTTATATTCTGCAGTAGAATATAAGCTTCTTTTTGCCAGCAAATATTTTTCATTTTTATCTTTGTATTACATATGACTAGGACAGCATCTTACAAGTAGTAATTTTTTTTACTAAATGTTTGTTAAATTGAATTGTTAGTGGAAATCAGTTTAGACTAAGGTGTAGAAGACTGAGGTTTAAACCTCTTAGGGTTTCTTTGTATTTTTAAAAGAGGAAGCTGTCGGCTCAGGAAAATCTCCAGTTGGCAGAATGTGAAGGAGAGATATTTTTGAGTTCCCACTTCATACTAGAATGGGGACCCTTAACTTTGAACCCAAATTCTGAAATATAGGCAGCCCTTTGCTCTGAGGTCTGCTTAAATTTTTTTTTAAAATTAGAGCATGAAGAAAGAATAGATAGTTAAAATTCTTCAACAACCTAAATACTATAATGGCCCATTTATCTGGCATGTTCTCTGAATAACCTGTTTCACATGAGTAAATTTTTTGATAACCGAAAGTTGTCCCTTTAGGTACCAAAACTTTAAACACTGCAACTCTTTTTGATGAAATTTTTCTAAAATCAAATAGGGGCATCTCTGTCTAATTGAAAAGAATGTTCAATGGAGGTAGCTTGACATAGTGGACAGAGAGCAAGCCTTGAAGTCAGGAAGACTTGGATTCGAATCTAGCCTCTGGCACCTACTCTTTGTGACTCCGGACAAATGAATTTACTTCTCAGTGCTAATACACGATTCTCTAAGACTATAAGTTGCAGAGGACATGCTGACCTGCACTGGTAGAGGGAATTCTTTATATCAGGGAAGTCATAGGCCTAGTGCCTATCCTATAATGCAATCTTTCCTTATGATTCACTTAGTCCTAATGCATCTCTTATACTGTGATGTTTCAGGTGCTAGCGACTGAGCTATGTAAGGTTGTTTAATCTTATATGAACTGGCTCCCAACTATGTTACAGTTTTTTTAAAATACATGTTTATTGATATCTTTTGTTTTTAAATCAACTGTATTTTCTAAAGTATCATTGCTTCCTTGTGTTCCCAGGGAACCATGTCTTATAGCAAATAATAAAAAAGACGGGAATAAGTTCAGCAAAGCTAATCAACACATTGAAAAAAATCTGACATTATACAAAGTGCCACACTCAGAGTGTATTACCTCTGCGAAGAAGGGAGGTTGGTATCTTCTCATGTTTTTCTTTGGGGACAAGCTTGATCATCATTTAACAGTATTCAACTTTGATTATTTTTTTTGTTGTTCTTTCTCTTTACATCATCAAAGTTATTGTGTGTATTGTTTTCCTGATGACAGTTCCCATGTCTTCTCATGCTTTTTGGTGTTCATCACAGTCATCATTCCTCAAAGCGTAGTACATTTGGATGAGGCTATGTGGATACACATGTAGACTTATATGGGGAGGGCACACACACACACACACACACACACACACACCCCTCACATATTTAGTACCACAACTTGTGTAGCTGTTCTCCAGTTGATGGACATCTATTTTGTTTCCACAAAAAAGTCTTCCTATAAATATTTTAGTAACTATAAGGTCTTTCTTCTTATCATTGACTTCCTTGGGATATATGTCTATTAGTTAATTTTCTGGGTCAATGGGGATGGACATTTTGGTAACTTTTTCCCACATAATTCCAATTTGTTTCCCAGAATGATTGGACTAGTTCACCGTTTTTTTTTCAAAAGGTCTCAAACAATGACTTCCTGTTTTTTAAAAACATTTTTGCCAATTAGCTGGATATGAAGTACAACCTCACAGTTCTTTTGATGTGCATTTCTATTATTATTAGTGACTTAGTGAATTGAGATATTCTTTCATATGGTTGACTGTGTAATTTTTCCTTTGAGAACTGTGTGATCATGTCCTTTGATTGTCTCTCTATTGAGCAATAGATTTTGTTCATATGTATTTTTTTTGTTAGCCGTCTCCCTTGGATATCAGAATCTTATAAGAAATATTTGATACAAAGATTTTCCCCACAGACTATCACTTCGCTTTTTAATCCTAGTTATATTAATTTTGTCCATGCAAAAGTTTTCAGTTTCATGTAACTGAATTTATTTAATCTTTTGTAATCACTTTTACACCTTGCTATGATTAAGAATTCCGATCCTAGTCATAGCTATGAAAACTACTGAATCTGGTTCTCTTCTAATGTTTTGTGTTATGAAGTTATATATTCTTCATAATCCATTTTGAGTTTTTTTGTGGAATATGCTAGAATATGTGGATCTAAACCTATTTTATATCAGATTGCATTTCAATTTTCCTAATAATTCTAATCAAAAAGGAAGTTCTTTCCTAGGTAATTTTCCCTCAGCTTTATTGTACTCTAGATTATTGAGTTCAAGTATTTCTATTATTTATTTTTTAGTATCACCATCACTTTCCAGTGACACCCATACATCAAATAGAGCCTTCCTTTGTAACAAAGAAGTGCAGTTAAAACTAATGAACACATTGGCTGTATCTCAAAATGTTTGCTTCATTCCACCCCTATGCCTACCACTTTTGTAAATAGGCATGCTTCACCATCAGGGTCTCTGAAATCACGACTGGTCACCGAATTCATCAGAAATCTGAACAGACTGATCTGCAGTTCATGCTTCTATTGCCTTTGCCTTCCTTCCCCTTCATTTTAGCTGTCACTCTTTAGTGAGTTGATCCCTAATCTATACTATATAATGCTTCTGCTCCTTGTCTCTTTTCCTCTGCAATAAACTGGGCTAAGAGCATGTTAAATCAGCAAGCTTAATTTACCATACACTTTTAAGTTCTCGATAAATGATGGCGCGAATGTGGTTTCAACTTGCCTATTGAGTAAAATGCATGGACTTCGTAACCACTATTTATGTGACTCCGAAGTCTTTTGTTCATTTACTTTTGGTTTCTGGATGTGTTTCAGATTGTTGAGTTTGCTGGAAATTTGACTGTTATCTAAGGCTAATGTTGCTATATTTCAGGTTAGCTAATAGTTTCCATTAGTTCCCCAAGTAAACCTTTCATTTAGAACTAAATATAAGTAATACAAGTTAATCAATTAAGTTTTAAGCCTTTTAAATTTCCTCTGCCCACTTGTTGCTGGAAACCCCAAACTAATTGCTGTTCAGTGCAATACAAACATCTAAAAAAACGTTACTATGTGAAAAACTCTCTGCCTTACCAGGCTAGGTGGATCTGGAGTTAGGATGACCTGAGTTTAAATCCTGCTGCAGATACTTACTAGCCTTGTGATGACGGCAATCCATTTAACCCTGGGTTCCCTCAGGTTCCCCATTAGTAAAATGGTGATAAAAATAGCCCCTACCTCCCTGGGCTGCTGTGAAGACAAGAGGAGATAATTTTTTTGTTTTTTGTTTTTGGAGGGGGAAGGCAGAGCAATTGGGGTTAAGTGACTTGCCCAAGGTCACACAGCTAGTAAGTGTCAAGTGTCTGATGCTGGATTTGAACTCAGGTCCTCTTGAATCCAGGGCCCATGCTCTACTCACTGCGCCACCTAACTTCCCCAGGGAGATAATATTTGTAAAGCACTTTGTAACCCTTAAAGTGCTATATGAGGGAAATACAATAAGAAATAAAATCTGGTTCCTGTCTTCAAAGAGTTTTTAAATCCAACAGGAATGGTGAGGGCAGCCAGGTGGCACAGTAGATAGAGAACAGGGCCTGGAGTCAGGAAGACGTCTTGTTTGCCTCAGTTTCCTCATCTGTAAAATGAGCTGGAGAAGGAAACAACAAACTATGCCAGTATCTTTGCCAAGAAAACCCCAAAAGGAGTCCTGAAGAGTGGGACACAACTGAAAATGACTGAACAACAATAACAACTTAAAGGAATGATGAGACACAGATACACAGGTCATGATAATATGAAATAGGATAGAAATGTATGGGATGGGTACAGTATTACGAGAGAATGCAGAAAGGCAAGTTGAATTCCAGCTGGGGTAATCAGGGAAGGCTTACTGGAGGAGGTGGCATTGGAGCTGGATTTATTGGAGGGATAGAATTTTAATAGGAAGGAATGGTGTACAGATGAGTAGTATATTCTAGAGATAGTGATCAGTGGGAGCAAAAATACAGAAGTGGGAAAAGGTGGATTCGTTTGGGGAGTAGCTTAGCAGGACATGAACAAAAACTTCATAAAGAGGAGGTTAGACTAAGATTTCTAGGAATTCTATCCATTCTGTGCTCTGCGTCTTCCTTTCACCTGACATCCTTATTTTACATGATGGCAAAATGAAGGTTACTTGAAATCTAGCTAACTGGAAAACTTCATTAATTGGATTTCTTCTACGCTCAACTTTTAGGAGAAAGGAAAATGCCAATTAAATAAATTGATGCCAGGAATTTAAAAAAAAAATTCAAAAGGAGGAGAAGCAGTGTTGTGTAAGGGACAGGGGGCTGGCATTATAATTAGGATGACCTGGACTCAAGTCCTATCTCTGACCCATCCTGGCATTGTGACTTGGGTCAAGTTAATAAGCTCTTAGTGTTCTCAGGCAACTTTCTAGCACTTTAAGGCACTGAGTGGTGGTGATCTGCGGTGGAAGAGGGCCTCCCTGACCAGGAGTTCCCTACACATATACAAACACAGGTCCAGTTTAAAACATTTTTTAAAAGGTAGCTTCCATCTTAGATCCCAGAGTCAGACCACATTCAGCCTAATCTTACTATCTCCATCTTCTTGCGCATAGCAGTCACTCAGTGATTACTTGCTGAAAAGAATTGAATTGATAGTGAGTTTCCTGTCACTGGAAGTATTCAAGTAGAGGCTAGATGAACACATGCTAGAAATGTCATAAAGGACCCTGCATCGACTCTGGCTGGCATAGATCCTAGGGAGTGTACTTGGAGGTTGGCACCTCCCAGTGACACATTTGCCCCCTGGTCCTTTTCAGAATGCCATATGTGTTGACTAAGTGTTGAAAGACTTGGTACTTTGGTATGACACAGCAATCCTTGTGCGTGTGTGTGTGTGTGTGTGTGTGTGTGTGTATGTATGTGTAAGTTCTCCTGAATACACTCATTACACTTGCATTGGGAGGGAGATGGGGATAGATAACTTCTGAGAACCCTCTCAAATCTAAAATCTTGGATGGTTACTCTTTAGAATGATGGCATTCTGTGCATTATCTTTGTTGAAGAAAGGTTCTACTCGCTAATTATTTGCTGAGATACAGTAAATAGTAGACTAACACATTTATTGGAAAAACTCTCAATGAATTAAAATCAAAGGGGAATTCTGGTTAATTCTCAGTGACCCAGAATATTCTGTTAACCAGAATAATGTTTCCTGATCATTATAGTTCAAGAAGGATTTAGATAAATTTATGGATGTAATTCAATAACAGCATTTTGAAGGGAAAATGTTAAAACTGGAAGGGAGCTTAGAGGTCACCTAGTCTACAACCCTCATTTTACAGATGAAAAAATTAAGGCCCAGAGATGGGGAAGTGACCGACTGAGTCCTTAATACAATACACAAAATGGCACCAAGCAGCCATGTGTTCCTAATCAGATTCACATTTGCTATATTTGAAATGCTGATGAATAACTATGTCCTCCCTTAATAATAGCTCAGCAACCTCCCTGGTCTTGCTGTTGGTGTTTTCTTTAGGCTCTCTCTGTATCAATGTCAACTGATTAACCTTTAGGCCTGAAAGAAAAATGAATATCCAAGTGGCAATATTTTCAGGTGGTTTCCTTTGAAGGCTACATCAATCAAAGAAATGCTTTGACTCCTGTTTGGTTACTGCACCGACAATTGAGTATAACTTTCTGAGTTAGAGGAAGATAATGGTTTCTTGGGGTAATAAAGCTGTCAGTAGGTGGGAGACTTTCATCTAAGTCCATAAAAAATGTGAAGGGACTGGGCGGAGGCACAAGGACATTGAGGAGATGGGAACATCTGGAGAATCTAGAGACCTAGACACTCATATTATTTATAGTCTAGAGGGGAAAAAACCATTGGGCCAGTAGACAGGAGGCCTTGAGGTTCTATTTCTACTCCCATCACTGACTTGATGGGTGCCCTTAGGCAAGCTTACCCTATCTTTTTGTGCCTCCCTATTTCCATTCTATAGACAGGGATGATATTATTATTTATATTTACCATTTTCCTATACCCCTGGGAGATTTTAAGGATGAATGAGATACTACTCCTGAAGCTGCTATATAGAAATGCAAGATTATAAGATCATCATCCTATGGCTTTTTATGTTTATAAAATGCTCTCATTTATTAGGAATTCATCAAAACTTAGCTGCCAAGTCATTTGATGTGAAGATCATTCCCCTTTTAAGGAGGGAGAAAATGAAGTTAAGAAGGTTACCATGATGTGTGGAATTAAAAGCCTCAACCAGCCTCTTAGCTCATGCAGTCACGTCAGCGTTCTAATGCAGAGTCATGGGCCCATAACCCTGGTGGCTTTTGCAAAGACTTTCAGCATTTGATTATCCACAAGTGAATCATCCATTTTGCAGATCATCTCTGAACTCCTCCCCTCCACTATTCAGTTGTCTCAGGCTCTTTTCTGTCATGAAACTCAAATAGTCTTTCCTACAAGCATCTACTCCAGCCCACAATTTAACATACACTGACACCCTTATCAAGTCATCCCCTTGGCCCCCATCATCCCTACTCTTTTAGACTTCAGTTTAAATTATCTTAGATCTTTCATTTTCACAACCTGCTTCTAATTCCTAATCCTTTAATTATATTCACAAAATCACAAAATGGTAGAGCTGGAAGAGTCCTTAAAGATCATCTGGTCCAACCCTCTCTCACTCTCCCAACCCTGCATTTTATAAATGAGGAAATTGATGTCCAAAGGGCTTATGTGCTTAGCACAGTGCTGGCACATAGTAGGTGTTTAATACATCCTAGTCAATTGACTGCCTATAAACATCTAAATGTTAGCAAGTGACAAAGCTGGAACAAGAATTGAGGCCTATGTCATCTTAATGCATTATAATTTCCCTCACATTATGATGCCTCTCTCTGATTCTTATCTGAACTGTTTCCCATGTTTATCCAAAATTGGAGAGCCAAGAGTTGGATAAAACACTCCCAAACTTCATCCATCATTCTGTTTATTCAATCTCAATACACACTTATTAAGTGCTTACTGTGTTCAGGGCATCTGGGCGAGGATAGGAAGCTTAGATAGGGCACTCTCTGGTCCTGCCAACACCTCACAGTCAAGTGAGGGGAAAGATGCCAGCAGAAATAACTATTACACAGAACATATCTGAAAGGTAAAGAGCCAAATGCCATGGTGGGGAGGCAGAGGGTGAGTAAGACAACATCTGCTGTATTCCCTCAAAGTACCACCGCAAAAGGCATAGATGAATATTACCATCCCATATTGTGTGAGTGGGGTGGTGAGGAGAGAGGCTTGAAGACAGCAGCTGTTGTTGTTCATCCTTTGTTTTTTGAAGAGGACCAATGACATCATGAGGTGATGTCTCGACTCACGCATGAATTGGATTTAAGGGAGGAAGAGCTGCACAAAGTCATCAGCTTCACTCTCTGTTCCAGTCATCGAAGTCTAGTGGCAAAGCAAAATGACATGGGATGCGGCGGCTGACCTTCGTGTCTTTGATGTCTCACCAAACTTTAAGCTCTCCACAGCGCCTGCTTCAGCCATCTTCATGGCCATTGGAACAAATTGTTTTCATTCACCCATTCTGTCTGGGGAAAGCGTCACATGCTTGGGGTAGACATCCCCCTAACTCATTGCTGGGTTTGAGGCCTGTTGGTTCCCCTCAGCCTGGTTTAACTCTTCTACCCCGATGGTTTACCAGGGTGTGACTGCTGCACATGCTTAAAGCCACAGGTGAGAGTTAGGTGACAGTTGGACACCAAAGGTGGATGAGCGGCCCTGAAGAGGGCTCAGTAAGCCCTCTTACCAGAGGTGCTAATCCTCCTTGAACATCCCATACACCCCATACAGCGGTTATTGCATCTAGCATTGATTTACAGTGGATGGAATGTTAGGGATTAGATTCCATAATTCTTCTTGCTCTCAAAATCTGTGATTTTTATGTATGACCTTTATGTTAACAGGACAATAAATTCCACCAGTGCCTTTAGTCTTCTCTCCTGCTGAAGACCTTTGCCTTCCTGATGACAGACTCCTGGGGGAGTTTTCTTTTAGTCAAGGCTTTCTGGTAACCTATGTAGGCGATATGATGGGGAGGTCTGTTCACTGTTCAGATTTCTATTTTATTCTATTCAAATTTATTTAAAAATGTATAATAGATTTTGATTGCTATCTTATGTTTTCACATCACCTAGACTTCCCCCTGTTTACAGTTCCCCTTCCAGAAAACCATTCCTCATAATGAAAAAAAAAACCCAACTTTTTTGAAGAGGGAGAAAAAAAATTCAACAAAATTAATCCATCTATCAAAAAAATCAGATATATGTAATCCTTCATATTCATGGATCCCCACCCCCACCTCTTCAAAGGATAAGGGGAGGAATCTTTTGATATCTCTTCTTTGGGGTCAAGTATTCATTTTAGGTCATTTTGTGATTGTTGTTGATTACTTTAGTGTGAGCATTTACGTCTTAGAAATCAGCAAATACTACTATTAATCATAGCTAACATTTATAGCACCTACTATGTGCCAAGCACCATGCTAAGTGTTTTGCAAATATTACCTCAATTGATCCTCACAACTCTGAGAAGTACGAGCTATTATTATCCCCATTTTACAGATGACAAAACTGAGGCATACAGAGGTTAAGTGACTCACCTAGGGTCACATAGCTAGTAACTGTCTGAGGCTAGATTTGAACTCAGGTCTTCCTGATGCCAGGCCTAGCAGTCTATCCGCCCATCACTGTTTAGACTAAAGAAAGCGATGGAGAAAATATTGATAATGAAGATCAGGCTTCAAAGTGTTTCTTGCTCTTGATGAAAAATGCCATCCATCACCAGAGAGAGAACTGATGAGCTTTGAATACAAATGGAAGTATAATATTTTAATTTTCTTTATTTTTCTTGCTTTTTTCCCCCAATGTGGCTAATGTGGAAGTTTTTGCATGACTTCACTTGTATAATTGGTATCATACTGCTTGCCTTCTCAATGGGTGGGGGAGGGACTGGAGAGAGAGAGAGAATCTGGAACTCAAAAATTAAAAAAAATGTTTTAAATAAATAAATAATAAATAAAAAGTGTGTCCTGAATCTCCCCTCCTGCCTCTCTCCCCCGAAAAAGCCAACTGTTAAACATTTGCCAGCATATCTCTGTTTATAAGCTTGTCTTCCAAGACTCAGTCCCACAGTCCTCCTGGACTGTTGAGCATTGCTGGAGAAGGAAGGCATGGAATGAAATCGGACTGAATTCCCTCACTACTAACTTACATTCTGGCACCTCTACTGGGCCTTCGCTGCACTCTACAATCTCTCCACTCTACCCTTATTGACTTCCAGCTCATCCTTTTTATCTTTTCTTCTCTTCCTTGGCTACAGCTGCACCTTCATCGCCATACCAGTAGCTTGCCCGCATCTCCTCTTTCCTTCTCCCCAAAACCTTCTCAACACCATCAATGACTTCTTACGTCCTTGTGGTCACAGAGGCATTCTTCCCATTCCTCAATGAATCTGATTGCTCTGTGTGGCCCCATGAAAGCATTCCCTCCCCTCTCTTCCTGGATATGACCTGTCTCCAGCAGTAGCCCCCCTTCCCTGCCCCACCCCCCCCCACTGCCCCCATTGCTACCAATGACTTTGGGCAATTTGTTTCCCTTCTCAGGCCCATTTCCTATCTTTGAATGAGGGGGATGGACTAGATGACCTCTAAAAGCCCTTCTAACTCTATATTCCATGAGTGTCTTTCTGGGGCACATTTTTAGCTTGTGACTTTATGTGTCTACAGCACTGGAAAGAACTGATTCTGAAGTCAGAGGCCCTGGGTTTAAATCCTATGTCTGATGATTACTACTGTGAGACCTTGGGCCAGTCACTAAACCTTCTTGGTCCTCAATTTGTACATAAATTGAAGAGGATGGAGTTGGACTAAATTGTCTTTGAGGCCTTTTCCAGATCCCTGACTCTGATTGTATGACTTTACCACAAAGAGACATGTAAAGTACCCTGCTCTTCTGGAAAGTTAAAAATCATTTTCATTCAGACCCCATTAACCCCTTTGCTAGATGCAGACATCTAAGAGCAAGGCTTTGATTTCCACTTCATTTGAGCTGTTGATGAAAAAGTTAAGTAGAGTCCAGGCCTGATGCCCTGTGGAGAAGACCTTGTATCTCTCTTTTCTCTAGGATAATACCAACACATCGTCAACTATAACAATTCATGGTGAATTCATAAGCCTCTAATGAAGCCAGAATACAGTTTAAAACAGGGAATTCTTTGCCATATTTCTTATGGTCTCCCATGTTTGCAAATTTAGAAAGTATGTTTTCCTCTGAGCAATTCCCTCCACCCTTTTTAAAAAATGTGACTATTTCTGGAAAAGTTATATCATCTTCTGACCCATCCCTTTTGTCTAGTATATGTTTAAATGATGACTTAATTGTCACTGAGTCATTCTCCCCCACCTAAATCACTCCCTGGCTACATTGCATTAGATGTCTTTGGAAACAGCTCTCTTCTAGGCCTCTAGAGTACAGTGTTGTTGAATTCACTGAAGCATTCACTTACTAAATGGTCCTTTGGAGCCACAGCCAGAGCTGCTTAAGAAATAGTGCCCCTGAGAACTGAAAGAGTTAAAGCAGCTTCCAAAGGCATCTCATTTACAGGGAGGGAGTAGCTTGGCCTGGGGATAGCTTGGCTCATCAAGCAATAACAATGCACTTGGCATTAACTAGAACACAGAATAGGGCCAAGGTGAGCAGAAGGCAAACTTTAATAGGCATAGTTTGCTTTCAGTGTTTTCAGTGACTTACTCTTTGGGGGGCACAAAATAAAAATAGTAAGCTGTTGGAGACCCTTAGAGAGATGTCCCCCATTCTCCTCATTTTACTGGTGAGAAAACTGAGGCCCAAGATTGCAAAGCAAAGTTGAGCTGGGACTAGAACTCAGGTCTCTTGACATCTGGTCCCAGGTTCTTTCTACTATACCATATTAACTCTCGGTTTATACACACACATGCACACACACACACACACACACATATACCTATGCGCACATGTACATATGTGTATGCATGTATGCATGCATGTACGTACATATATGTGTAGGTATACATACATGTGTGTGTATGTATTTTTTTCTGGTCTCTTCTATTTCTCTCCCCAATCCAAGGTGGGTGGATCAAGCCTCAGATCATTGATAGAGATGAAAATCCTATAATGCTCTCAGGCACGATTGGTCTCATGTAAGACTTAGTCAGATATAAGCCAGACAGAACCCTAACTTTCTGGGCCAACTTGCCAGATAATTTTTTTATCATTACTTGTTGGAGAAGCAGCAAATCAGAAGAAAATAAAATTATAGCAAGGATTTAATTGAATTCACTTTTTTAGTACTTTTTTAAGACTGTCAAAAGAGGAGTTCAAACCTGGGTGTTACAGTGCTCTGATCATTGCTCTTCACTGTACCACTTGGGCCCCCTGTATTTAGTAAAAATAAAAAGGTTCAAGGAGACATCCTGGCCCCAAGATAGATATAGGTTAGTTTCTTACACCTTTTGCTTTTCCACCTCCAACTTTGCAAAATGATTACTGACAGATGCAGAGCTACAACTAGGATAGGGCAGCTAGGCCTTTGCCCAGTTGTTGACATTGGGGTTTGGGAGATATGTTGCTTCCTCCTCGTTGGGGGTCTAGAGACTACTCTCCCTGCAGGTGATGCTTTATGGCCTTTTATTGGCTCATGTCTCCATGAGTGTTGGGTATGGGGGAGGTAACTCAAGGAAAGGATGAAGAAATTGGGTTGCTGGTGACTGAGGTCAAGAGAGTAGGGGGAGGGAATGAACTGACTTCTCTTTCAGGAGTCATGCTTGTGTCCCTGTAAGCTTTGGTAGGGGGAGAAGACAAGTCCTGGAAAGGCAGGAAAGATTGGAGTTGCTTTTAGATGAGAAAAGGGGAAAATAGAGAAAGACCAGTGCCTCTCACCTAATGATTGTACCAAACGTTGGACTAATTCTCCTGGGGTTGTCTGCTTTCCCTCCACCCTGAAATCTGATTCCTTTGCTGCCTTCCTTCTGTCTCTTCCCAATCCCACTCAGCCCTAGCCATCTCTACATTTCATACTCTTCGGCCCTCCTTTTCTGATACGCCCTTTGGAACCTTCCTCTATCTAAGAAGCAAAGTGCTTCCCAAAGCTAAGAATTAGTAGAACCGAGACTTAGATCCACATCTTCTGACTCCATGTCCGCCATCCCAACCACCTTCAAAATTGTGATCTTATGGATGAAATGGTCTTTTAAAACAGAAAACAAAAATAAGATTTTTGTCAATTGTTAAATAGTTCATTGGAAGAACTAATGCTCAAATAATTATCTGGATAATCTGAGATAAGCTCCTGCTGTTGAGGATCCAAAATGGTTTTGACATGAAGTTAACTGAATTGATAATCTCTTTCAATCAAGTTTTTCTCTTTACTTTGCTAGGGTAGTTACTGCATATGATTAAAACTTGGCTGTTGCTGAAGAAGAGTTTTCACAGGTGCAAATGTGGAATCTTTTTTGTCCCCATCTGACTTTCACAAATGGGGACCGGGGACAGGCAGGTGTGTGTGTGTGTGTGTGTGTGTGTGTGTGTGTGAGAGAGAGAGAGAGAGAGAGACCTTCCCCTGAGATTTTCTCCACCAGTTTCAAACGTAAACTTTCTGGGAATGGAGTGAATTATGTTTTGTCCACTGGTCTCTCAATATTTCTGGAGGTCAAAGCTTCTTAACCTGGGACCTATGAACTTATTAAAAATATTTTGATAATTTTGATAATTTCATTATAATTGATTTCCTTTGTATTTTATTTTTCTGCATTTAAAAACATTATCCTGAGAAGGGTTCCATAGGCTCCATTAGACTATCCAAGGGGTCCACAATACAAAAAATGGTTAAGAAGTCCTGCTATATATGATATTCCTAAGGTTTCACTCTCATTTTCCCATTTTCCCAACAACCCCCCCAAACTCCCTTACGATAGTTCCAAATTACCAACAGGATAAATTGTACTAATTTGCCTTGTATAATACTTTACGGTTTGAAAGAGTTTTCCTCATAATGATCCCAGGAGTTCGGTGGTACAAAGATTATTCCCATTTTATAGATGACGAAACTGAGATCGAGTGAGATTAAGTGATTTACCAACAGTAACAGAGCTAGTAAGTGTTCGGTCTGGACTCTTTTTCTCTAATTATACTCTTGTTGCTACTACATCATGGTAGAATTGAGTCAGAAGGGACCTCTGAGGCTGTCTAATTTAACCTTCTCCCTGAAGTACAAATCCTCTTCTTTAGCAATCCTAACTAGGTCGCCCAGACTCAGCTTGCTCATCCAGCCTCTCTGGGTTACAAACTTTTTAGGCTGACATTTGAGACCTTCTACTATCTGGCCCCAACTTGCTTTTTCAACTTTATCTCTACTTTTCCTCAGTATGAACTCTTTGCTCCACTCAGGCTGGTCTGTTCACTGTCTCAAAATTTACCTTTCACCTTCCTGCCTTTGTAGTCTGAGAGTCTTCCCTGAATACCCCAGCCCACTGAAATTTCTATGTCCTCTAAACTCACAGTGCCTGTTGACTGTAGTAATCACTTGGTACACAACTTTCACCTTCTACTACCATTCAATTTCCAAGACATCTCTCACCTAGGTCTCCTTCTCTCCATCCACACAGCCACCACTCTTGTTCAGAACCTCACCAGCTCTTGGACTTTTATTTACTTCAATTAAATTTAACTTTTCAATGAATAGAGATCTATTTTTCTCCCTCCCCACATATAATGACCTTTTACAATAACCTCCTAATATATCTACCTGCCAAAGCATCTCCCCAATCTAACCTCCACATAGTCTCCAGTGTCATTTCCTTAGAGTACAGATCTGACCTTATCTTCTCAGCAAATTGCCAACAAATTGTAGGGTGAATGAGAGCGAGGACTAGAGGATGAGAACAAGATTATGAGCCAGAGTGACTGAGAGGAGGGTGGTGCTTGCAACAGAAATCTAGAAAGGCTTTTGTGGAAAAGATGAGTTCTGTTTTAGCCATATTGAGTTTGAGATAGGACAGCTAAGATATTGAACCCAGAGGACCTGTTGAGATCACCAAGTGTGATGGTGTAGAGTAGGAAGAGAAATGGGCCCAGGTCAGAGCCTTGAGAAACACTTACAGTTGGTAGGGATGACCTGGATGAAGATGCATCAAAGGAGACCTAGGAGTGGTCAGATAAAGAGTGGTTAGACAGGTAGGAGAAGAACCAGGAGAGAATAGAGTCAGAAAGATGTGTGAAGGAGAGGGTGACCAGGAAGAGATGATTATTGGTTATGTCAAAGGCTGGAGAGAGGTCAAGAAGGATGAGGACTGAGAGAAGACCATTAATCAAGAGTAACATTGGAGAGGGCTGTTTCAGTTGAATTATGAGATCAGAGAAGCCAGCTTTCAGAATTAAGAAGAGAATGAGAAGAAATGAAGTGGAACCTCCTCATGTAGATGGCTTTTTCAAGGAGTTTAGCTGAGAAGGAGAGGAAAGACATCAGATGATAGCTAGTGGGGATGGTCAGATCAGACAAAGGTTTTATAAGGATGGACGAGACATATGTGTGTGCTGGAGAATGCAGGGAAAGTGCCAGTAAATAGGGAGAGACTGAAGTTTAGAGAGAGATTGGTGCTGATGGTTGTAATCTGCTGGAAGAGTCAGGATCAGAGATCCAGAGTACATAGTTTTGCCTTGACAAGGAGAAGAGCCCACCTCTTTATAAGAAATAGAAGTGACGGAGAGTTTAGCATAATGCCTTGTACACAGTAAGTTAATGCTTATTGATTGATCTTTTAATTGGCCTTTTTCTAGTCTTTATTCTTCCCAACCTATGCTGCATTTGACACTGTTGACCATCCTCTCTTTGTGGAGACAACTTTCTCTCTGGGTTTTTGTGATACTGCTCTCTCCTGGTTTGCCTCCTATTTAGCTGATCTTCCCTTCTCAGACTCTTTTGCTGCCTCATCTTCCTAAATGTTTCTCTTTGGAACAGCAACCCTGAGGTTTTTTCCTTTCCAGCTTTTTTTTCTAATTAAAGGGGCCATCCCTCGACTCACTTCTTAAAGGTGCTTTATTCCCTGAATGGGCATTACCTTACTCTAAGTGAGTACATGAAAAGGCCTTAACTTGAAAGGCCCAAGGTCTCCCATTGCATCCTGGGGCATCTCCAGTCATCCTGGTGTATATCAGGTGACTAGACCCAGATGGCTCTGGAGGAGAAAGTGAGGCTGGTGACCTTGCACAGCTCTCCCTCACTCAAATCAAAGTCAACTGCAAGTCAAGTCATCATTTCCCTGATGCCATGGTCCTCTTCGAGGACAAGGGACAAATGCAATAGCAACAACTTACTGTGAATATTTCCCAAGATTCTGTCCTGGGACCTCTTCTCTTCTCTTCCTACTCTTTCTTTCTTGAATGTCTCTCCCTGTCTCTATCTCATCTACTTTTTCTCTCTCTTTTTCTCCTCTTCTCTTTTTCTCTCCATCCCGGAATCTCTTGAGCTTCAGACCTAAATCACCAATGGTCTGTTGGCCATATAGAATGGGATATCCAAAACAGAACTCATTATCTTTTCCCCCAAATCTTCCCCTCTTCCAAACTTCCCCATTTCTTTCCAAGGCACAACCAGCATTTCAGTTTTCTTGTAACCTTGGCCTTCATATCCACAACTTCTTGCTCTTCCTATCAAATTCAATCAGTTGCCAAATCTTGCTGTTTTTAACCTTCACATATTTTTCACCTGATTCCTCAGGAAGCTGCCACCTTAGTTCAGGCTTTTATTACCTCTCACTTAGATTATTACAGTGGCCTCCTAACCAGTCTCCCTGCTTCAAGTCTCTCCTACACGTCTGCCAAAATAATTTTCTTTTAATTATGAGCCACATTATCTGACCATGTGACTCCCTTTCTCAGTCATCTTAAGTGCCTTCCTGTTTCCTTCAGGATAAAATATAAACTACTCTATTTAGCTTTTAAAGCCTTTCACAATGTGGCCCCAACCTATCTTTCATCAGTCTCATTACTACATGTATTATTCCTCCTATACTCGGTAATTCAGCTAAACTGGCCTTCTCTCTGTTCCTGACAAAGGACATCCTACCTCTCCTTTCTTTACTTTTGCACTGGCCACAATCACACAGGTGCGCACACACACACACACACACACACACACACACACACACACCCACACACACCCACACACACACCCACACCCTTAGAATTAACTTCCCCTTCTGAGTGCCTTTCTTCCTCTAAGACATAGCTCAAGTCAAGTCAAGAAGCATTTATTAAATGTTTAATATATGCCAGGGACTCTGCTAAGTTCTGGAGATAGAAAGAAAGGCAGAATCATATCTGTCCCCAAAGAGTTCACATTCTAATGGGGAAAAATACCATTTTCTTCATAAAGTGTTTCCTGATCTCCCTAACTGCTTATGCTCTTTCTCTCAAACTGCCTTGCTTTTAATTACTTTGTGTGTGTGTGTGCATGTGTGTGTGTGTGTACATATATATATATATAATTTATTTACTTTATATTTATGCTATATACATTTTTCTATGTACTCGCTACCTTCCCTGTTCAGATGTGAGCTCATTGTGAGTAATGATTGTTTCATTCTTTGTCTTTGTACCCCCAGCACCTATATATGTATAGGGCTGATACATAGTAGGCATTTAATGTTTTACTCAGATCACAGCAAAGTCCAAGAGAGAACTTGACTTCTTCTGGGTTGGGCTCACCAATCCCTGTGGACTCAGAGTCTCTTGGGAAAGGGAGGAGACTGAATCACAGGTGATGTAAACAATTATTGTTACTTTGCAGAGAGATGTTTCTGTTGAATGATGAGTTTAGAAGCCAGATTGCAAGAGATTGAGAAATAAGTGAGAGGAAGTGAAGGCAATGAGAGTGGATAACTTTTTTTCTTTTTAAAGGAGTTTGGTTGTGAAAGGGAGGAGGGATATAGGATGATAGCTTAAGAGGACAGTAGGGTCAAATGAAGGATTTAGGGGCGGGGGTTGTTGCTAAATTTTCAGTCATGTCCAACTCTGTGACTCCATTTGGTGTTTCCTTGAGCAAGGATACTGGAATGGCTTGCCACTTCCTTTTTCAGCTCACTTTACAGATGATGAAACTGAGGGTTAAGTGACTTGCCCAGGGTCACACAGCTGAGTCTGAATTTGAACTCATGAAGAGGAGTCTTCCTGACTCCAGGCCTGCCACTCTATCCACTGTCCCACCTATTTGCCCCAGGGATAAGAGATATCTCAGCAAATTTTTAAGCAGCATAGAAGGAATTAGTGGGAAGGAAGAGATTAAAGATTAGAGGGAGCAGAGACAATCTGCTAGACTAGAATAGAGCAACCTCTTCATCACAGGAGAGAACAGGGAATAATGCCAAGAAGTTTTGAGATATAGAATAGGGGAGAAGAAGGGGATCAGAGGGGACAGGGAAAGTGGTAGAATTCAAATGAATTAACAACCTGTTCTCCACAGAACCCAGTCGAGGAGAATCCCTTGATGCTGATGTGGAGGGGCGCAGGCCCCGCCCTGAAGAACTAAATCTAAAATTAGGTACTGGTTCTACCAAACCAAGGTGAACCAGCTGAATCTCACCACTGGTTAGGGACCTAGTATCTCAGTAACTATGAAGTGAAATCTGCTTAGAGAAAGCTGGGTAAGATATAGTAGGGGGACTTTGACAAGAGAAGAGGTTTGGAACATCTGCTTAGGGGAGTTTGATACAGTTAGAGCCCAGTTGATTAAGTGAGGGTGTGGGGCAAAGTCCTTTTTAGAGGGGGAGGAGGGCTCAGGAAGGTGGGGGGGAGATCTTTTCCATCTACATAGGAAGGGGCCAGCTTTAGCAGTTAGCTGAGACAAAGACTTTGACCCCTTGGCTTCTGGGCTTTTCTTCGCCCTTTCATCTACATGGTTGAATGAGAGAGACTCAGTTTTTAAAAACTGGCTTCCAAGGCTACTTGTGAAGTTCCTAGGCTGGGGAGCCTGGAATGCCCAGAGCAGCTAGATAATTATTAGGCAAATAACTATTACCTGTTTAATAGCTTAGCCTTTATTTGAAGAGCATTTGGGAAATCTATTGAACGCTGTCAGATTGTATGAGGTTTCCAAATGAAAAAGACCAAGTACTGTACCAGGAAGTCTTCCTTAAAGACAAGACTGAGCTAGCCATTAGCTAGCCCGGATTACCCTTCTCTTTGTTCCAAAGAACTTGGCACCTGGGTCTGAAAATCTTCTAGGGGAAGATGGTAGTTCCTTAATGTTTCTCTTTGGAACAGCAACCCTGAGGATTTTTCCTTTCCAGCTTGATTTTTTTTCTTTTTTTTTCTAATTAAAGGGGCCATCCCTCGACTCACTTCTTAAAGGTGCTTTATTCCCTGAATGGGCATTACCTTACTCTAAGTGAGTACATGTTTCTCTTTGGAGCCATTAGCCACAGCTTTGAGGGAATAAGAGAGTCTGAGGTTTCTTCTGGTCTTAGGGCTAGGGTTTCTGCTTTTTCTAAAAGAGCTCAAATTCTCTAAGTGTGTATCCTAGTCCAGGACGAGAGCTGAGTCAGAAGTTGGAGGTGGGAGAGACAACAGCCAAAGAGTGTCCATGGCGACCACATGTTTGGTAGAAAGCCACTCAGCAGCAGTGTCCATGGAGACTACGTGTCCAACAGAACAAAAGGAAACCAGCAGAATAGTATCTTGCAGCAAAGTGGTGGCTGGCAGCATCCTGTGGAGTCCTGGAGGGCAATATTTGGGGTCAGTGTTCTAGCAGATCAAGATCCATCCAAAACTATGAGAGCAATGATGTCACTGGAAGATATAAGTAGCCATGCAATGCCAGATGTGCGCCTTGTTCTCCCTACATATAATGTACCATACATGCATATACCCTAGTCCTGTGTTCCCCTAGATGAGTGCCTTTGCCATACATGTATTGTCTATGTGTTTGCATTTCTGCTTGTATTCTCCATGAATATTCACTTTTGTCAGTCAGCCAATAATAATTTATTAGGTGCCTACTATGTGTCAGGCACTGTGCTAAACATGGGATACAAAGAAAGGCAAAAGACAGCCAGTCCCCTGCCATGGAGGAGCTTACAATCTAATGGGGGAGACAATAAGCAAATATGACTGAATAAGCTATATATGGGACAAATAGGAACTATTTATGGATATGTATGGGATAAATATGAAACTATACATGGGATAAATAAAAAAATAATTAACAGAAGGTAAGCCCTAGAATTAAGAGGGATTGGGGAAATCTTCCTGTAGAAGGTAGGATTTTCTCATTGATGTTGTGTGCATTTAAATGCCTTTGATCTGAACTGTGTTCCCTGCCTGACCGTTTAAGGTAAATACATTGGTAGGGGATTGTGAGCTATAGTTTAGAGGTGTGTGAGTCTGCAGAATAGAGCCTGGGGTAGCCATCGACTGGTGGATTGGATCTGTGAGTTGAGGAGGTGCCCCTCCTGGTGTTTACAATGAGCCCAGTAAGTCTAATTGTCTAATAAGTAAGTCTAGCAAAGTTTCATAGTTGAAGCAGAGGCTGCATTAAGGTGGGGGGTAATCCTTAGACCATTAAACCCCATCGATTCAAACCCAGACAGCCTTGGTAATTCCGAAGTTCGATCTGTTTTCCTGTTGAACCAGAAATTCAGTCTCAGAGCAACCTAATACTTATGGTAAACTGTGGGCCCTGGGATGTTGCAGTTTCTGAAAGCCATTATCTTAATTGGTCAGAAATTCATCTCTTGAGACAGTATGGTCTCAGCCATGGAGATTGAGAAAAACTTCCAAAGAAAGCTAAGGTTGCCTCTTTGAATCTCTGTAAAGCCAGAGTATCTCTCCAAAGGACAGAGAAAAGAATTGGTTAAGGAGGATAGTTTTAAACCTGTGATTTCATTACTATAGGAAACACACTCTATCAATTCAGTCAACCCCCTTTTCCAGACTTAGAGCCTTGGAGTGTTGCCTGAAACACTGAGAGGTTAAGCAACTTTCTCAGGTTCGCATAGTCAGTATCAAAGGTGGGACTTGAAACTGTGCCTTCATGACTGCCAATCTAACTTTCTATCCACTGTGCCACAATACTTCTCAGTTAAAGGGATGTTTGTCAATTCCTTTCAATTTTATTCAGCAAACAATAATAAGAATAATAGCCTCTGTCATTTATATTGTGATCCTCACGGCAACCCTGGGAGATAGGGGCTATTATTACCCCATTTTACAGTTGAGGAAACTGAGTCTGAGAGTTTAAGTGACTTATCCAGGGCCATACAGCTAGAAAATGCATTCAGATCTTCCTGATTCCAAGTCCAGCACTCTACCCACCTGTCCATCTCAAAATTTAAAAAGTGCCTACTATGTGCCAATTAGCCCACTCCATGTATCCTGAGAACAGGAATTTCAGCTTCTACATAAAAAAATCCAAGATAGAGCTCTGGATGAACTTTTGAGCTGATAAATACTTTTTGACAGTAGGGCCATTTGCTGGGGGAAGACACGAAATATAATTCTCTGGGATCATGGGGAAGTGAAAAGATTGGCAGGCTGGGATTTGGGGGATCTAGAGTTTGCATGTGTTTTCTTATGTGCTTTCCCACTTAAGAGTCTTAGCTTTTGTGACCTGCTTGGGATGCCTTCCCCTTCACCCCATCCAGTTGACCCATCCACAGATAATATAGCCATCAGAATTTGAATGGACTAGTTCAGTCCCTTAATTTTATATTCTTCTGACCTAGGCACTTTCCTTTCTAACAGTGTTTCCTGATCCCAACTAGGGAAAAAAAGCCAACTAGAACTGGTAAGAACAAGATGCAAGGATAAGAGAAACAGAAGAGAGTCAGGTTTCTGTTTATTAAGGGGTTATTCTGGCAGTAGTTTTGTGGATGGGTCCAAATTTGTTACAGATGGTGCCCATACACGTAGAGATAATTAGGAAGAACTCTACCTACTCAGGCTCACTCTTCAAGGCTCAGCTGGAGTCCTTCAGGAAGTCTAACTTCTCTCATCCTCTCTGCTGTCACTCTTCTCTGAACAAAATTATTTACAGTCTGTCCCATATAATATAGCACTTACGGTATGGGGCAGCTAGGTGCAGCAGTGGATAGAATGCTGAGCCTGGCGTCAGGAGGACTTATTTTCTTGAGTTTAAATCTGGTCTCAGACACTTATGAGCTGTGTGACCCTGGGCGAGTCACTTTGCCCTGTTTGCCTTAGTTTCCTCATCTGTAAAATGAGCTGGAGAAGGAAATGGCAAACCACTCCAGTGTCTTTGCCAAGAAAACTCCAAATGGGGTCATGAAGAGTCGGACATGACTGAAAAATGACTCAACAACAACAAATCATTAAATGTGTTATTTTCATTTCCTTAACAAGACTGTGATTTCCTTACAGGGAAAAGACCATGTATGGACTCCCCCTCCCAATACCCAATGGCTCATATTTCTACAGTACCTTATGGTTCATAAAGCGCTTTCCTCACATTGACCCTGTGAGGTAAGTAATGAAAGTATTACTGCCTTCATTTTACAGATGAAAAAAACTGAGGACCAGAAGTTGCCAAGGGTCAAGGGTCATGCAGCGAGTATTAGAGCCTAGATTCAAATCCATTTCTGTCCTGATTCCAAAGCTACCATTCTTTCCACTATGCCATGCTATCTCATGCAGAAGGGCTCACCAAATATTGTATTGTCTCAAGGTTTCCTTAGTTTTAGTGTAGTGTAGGAGAAAGGGTGATCGATTTAGTTAGAAGCCTGGGATTCTAATCCTGGCTCTCCCATTCACTGCCTGTGAAGCCTTGGGCAAGTCATTTAACCTCTTCAGTTTCTCATCTATAAAGCCAGAGGGGCAGATTAGATAACTGATGTCTTTCGACTAACAATAATAGCTTTAGCATTTAATTTTGTTTATGATCTTTCCATTTATGATCTTATATAGGTAGTGGTGGGTGGGGGCGGGGTGTACTTTGGTGGCGCAGTGGATAGAGCACTGGGCCTGGAGTCAGAAAGACCAGATTTCAAATGCGACCTCAGACATTTACTAGTTGTGTGATCCTGGGCAAGTCATTTAACCCCGACTAAATCTGGAGGATTTGGCAAGGAAGGAAATGGCGAGCCACTCTAGTATCATGCCAAGAAAACTCCGTGGACAGTCGGTCCATGGAACCATGAAGAGTTGAACATGACTGAAGAACAATGACAATAGATAGGTGTTGGTCCTACCCACTGGTCCTATGATTTCATTGGTTTAGGGAACTTTCAGGTGAGTAAACTCCTTCTATTAATGCTGGTTGTAACCTGCCTTGAAATTTATAACCTTGGGGAGAATTGCCTAGAACAGAGATGTAAAAAAACTTGGCCCCCAGGCTACATGCAAGCTTACAACCCTCCTGAGATTAAAATAATTGGGAAATATTTAACAACATAAATAACATATAATCAAATACAGAAAACATTACATTTAAAAACTAAGTCAGTATGCATCCCACCTATCCTGCGCCTTATGGATAGTATAGTGGCCTCCATTTCTTTGTGAGTTTGACACTACCAAGCTAGAAGGCTGAGAAATTAAATGACCCATCCAGGGTCACACACCCAGTATACCCAGAGAAGACTGGGTAAAGTATCGTCGTCTCTATTATACAGATCAAGGCAGGATCTGAACTTGGAGTAGTTAGCTGATTTGCTCAGTCGTGTCATCAACAACCGCCATGCTCTGTCCCAGAACCCAGTGAGTGTTGAAGGCTGGACTAAATCTAGTCCAGGTCTTCTAACTCCAAGGCTGGTGGTGCTGCCACTAATGCCCAGTGTCCCTTGTCAATGTAGCCTCTTGTTCTGTATATGCCTCCTTGGAAAGGTGTTTTAGCTGTAGACCAGGTAACCATCGGCTTTCGAAGCATGTTAGTTGGCATCTCCTGCCTCAGGCAGGCTCACTGCGTAGGCTTCCGCAGAAGGTTGGCAACATCATTTCTTTTATATATTTCTTAAAAATTGGATTGTGTTAAAGTTCAAAGTGTAGTCCAGATATAAGAACTGCCTTGTTTGGTTTTCTCATGTTACGACTTTCTGCAGAGTGGGGGACACTGGGCTCTTTTCTCTTTCCTCAGTCATTGGTTTTTTCCCCACATTGGCAGCGATGTAATCTCCTAAGCTCCAATATGACCCTCAAAGAGGAAGCGCTGTCCGAGGAGTCAAGAACTCTGGAGTTCAATTCCGTCTATTGGGACTAGCTGGCTGGGTGGCCTCAGTGTGTGGGCAAATCTATTAACATATTTTCATCTGTAAATGAAGACATTCATACTGCAGAGTGGTAACTAACCCAGAGACTGTTTTTTTTTAATTAATTAATTTGTTTTCTATTTTTCGAACATTCATTATTGCATTTTTAGTTCCAAATTCTCTCCTGTTCTATGGCCCCTCCCCCGCCCTCACTGAGAAGTCAAGCAATATAATAACCATTATATATGTGAAGTCATGCAAAACATACTTCCAGATTAGGCAAGCTGCCAAAATAAAAAAGTAATAGCAAGGCAGATAAAGAAGATGAAAAAAAAGTTTCAATCCGCACTCAGAGTTCATCAGTTCTCTCTCTGGAGGTGGATAACATTTTTTTTATCATGAGTCCTTTCAACCCAGAGATTGTTAAAGATAATACTGAAAAAAATGAGATGACAAATATGAACCATACCTTGACATTTTCTCTTCTATTTTAGTTCAGTCACAGCAGGGTAATGCATTTTAGATTTTTTAAAAAAATTGAAGCGATTATCTGAAGCTGTCTTTGCTAGCTGTCTGACTTTGGCCGAGTTTCCTTACCTCCTAGGGTTCCAGTTGCATAATCTCTAAGACAGGGATAATATCTTGCAGGACAGACATGCTGGACCAGATCATAATTACAATGATAACGAATGAATGAACGAATGGATAAGTATTCATTAAGTACTTTTTATGTACAAAACAGGCTAAGCACTGGGCGTACCAATAGAAAAGCCAGTCCCCCATCTCCAGGAGAGCCCATTCTAGTCTAAGAGACAACACATATGGAAGGTTTCCAACTGAGATTCAGATGGGTAGTTGGATATGCTTCTTAGGACAGAGCAGCAAAGCAGATGGTAGGGTATCCCTTTCAGTGTCATTTCCATTGATAACCTGATAGTAGTTTCTACTCCTGAACTATTTGATGGGGCCAAGGACTTTGGTGGCCAGGCCTTTGTTTACTGGGCCTTCAGGAGCAGTGGCCATGCTGCCTCTCCACAGGGGTGTCTGCCTTCAATGATGACTGAGGGCACTGTACTAGAAGCAGGACCAATGGTCTGGCTGTCACCTAAGGCTCTTGGGGCCATGGGCCTGAGTTAGTTCCATAAAGATCTGAGGGGAAGTGGTCTTCAAGGTGGTGATGGTGGTGGTGGTTTCCCTTGCCTAATATATGTTTCCTTTTGTCTTGTCTTTGATGTGCTGCTGCCTCAGCAAGACGGGCATGCTTTAAACTTTCATTTGTATGGCAACTCACAGTGCATGCCTTGCTTTTCTCACATTAGCCCCATAAGAAACGTAGTGGAAGCATCAAAACCCATGCTTTCCAAAGGAGGTAGCTGAGGTTCAGAGAGGTTGAAAGACTGGGTTGCAATTTCAAAGCTAGCAATGTCTGGAACTCAGACACAAACACAAGCCTTCTAAGGTTACAAGCCCAGCAGAGCTGCCAGTAGGAATTCTGGTGCCTGGGATTAAGTGAAGGTATGGAAGAAAGATGGGGAGAGACTGTTAAGTAGCTGCTAGAGAGGCTGCCATTCTAAGAAGGAACCTGGGTACGACTGGGATGGGACCAAAGCCAAAGCCAAGCCAAACTTACAGACAAACCCTTATATGAATCGAAAAATTCATGGGATTTAGAATCATTGATTTAGAACTAGAAAGGTCATTTAATTGAACACCTCCATCACACTCCCATTTTACTGAGAAAGAGGAAATGATTGCCCAAGATTTCACAAAAAGGAAGTAGAAGAGGCAGAATTCAATTCATTCCCTGGTGAAGGCTTATAGGAAATGATGAACAATGAAGTAAACACAGCCAGGAGACATATATAACAGTAACAAAATAACAACATGAAGACAATTTTTAAGGACTTGACAACACTGTTTAATTCAATAGCCAATCACGATTCTGTAGGACTGATGAAGAATGCTATCCACTCCTGACAGAGGGAGCATGGACCTTTGTATGCAGAGTGAAAGACATATTTTTGGACATGGCCAATGGAGGAATTTGCTTTGCGTACTTCTGCTTATTTGTGGCAAGGGTTTGGTTTGGTTTCTTTTTCAATTGGGAGGGTAGTTGGGAGGGAGACAAAAATATTTTTATTAATTGAAAAACATTTTTAAAAGAAAATCATTCAATCCCAAGGCCTTTGAATGCAAGTCCAGTGCTCTTCCAACTGCTTGTTATTATAGCTTGACTTATTGGCATAATATTTATATACTGTTTATTTTTAACGTATATTGTCTCATTTGAGCCTCACAAAAACTCTGGGATATAAGTGCTATTATTATCTCCATATTACAGATGAGGAAATTGAGGCACACAGCTTAAGTGACTTGCCCAGGGTCACACAGCAAATATGTATTATTAGCACAAAATAAAATAGTTTACTCTCTAAGTGACACATATTGACCCTCAAAAAAACCTCATGAAAACTATAAAATAATTTACTCTCTAAGTAACTTATATATTGACCCTGATGGGCTGGCCATACAAGGCTCTTCCACCTCTGAGATTTTAATGCTTCTTCCTTTTTCCCTTCCTGATTCACTTTTGTGATTGTTTGCTTTCTCCTTTGCTTCCTCTTGTCTGCTCTCTCCCTTTGCTCATCTCCTTTGCCTGTATCTTTCCTATCTATTGTATCCTTTCTCACTCCTGGCACCCACAGAAGCTACCTATGAGAACCTCACAGGCTTTTAGGCAGGACTTGGGCACCCAGGGTCTTCTTGGAGAAAAAACTCCAGGGTAACCATTGTGGAACCCAGCAGCAGGGACAGACCTGTAGAGATGCTCTTAGAGGGGAGAGGCTGATGACAAAGAAATGGGAATGTCTGTAATTTGCATCTCTAGCACCTAGCATTGTGTATATGTTAGGTGCTTAATAAGTAACTGCTTGCTGAATCAAATTGATTGGAGAGATCATTATTTCTGTGTTGGCATTCCTGCCTCTAAAGATAGAACCTGGGCTATTTGTTAATTGTATCGAAGTTACCAGGGAGAAAGGTGTCCTCCCTGACACCAGTATGATTTTAACTTCTGAACTGTCTCCTTCCCTACATCTTGACTCCACGCTAGAGAAAGCCACCATTTTGTACACACATATGTGTGCACACACACACATACACAAAACCATATTATATAGACTTCTGTTTTCTAGTTCTTTCTCTGGAGGTGGATAGCATTTTCCTTCATAGGTCCTTTGTAGTTTCTTTGGATACTTATAATACTCGGAATAACTTAGTCTTACTTAGTCTTTCACAGTCACTCTTCCAACAACATCACTATTAACTATATACAATGTTGTTTTGGTTCTGCCCATTTTACTCTTCATTGTTTCATGCAAGTCTTCCCATGTTTTTTAAGCTCACCGAGCTCATCATTTCTTATAGCACAGGAGTATTCCATCACAATCACATGCCACAACTTGTTTAGCCATTCGCCAACTGATGGGCATCTCCTCAATTTCTGGTTCTTCATCAACAGCAGGCTATTATAAATGACCCTCTCCCCCCTAGTGGAAATGCCTAAGCCAAGAGTTCTTAATCTCTTTTTGTGTCATGGGCTGCTTTGGCATTCTGACAAAGTCAGTGAAAGGCTTCTCAGAATAATGTTTTTAAATGCATAAAATAAAAATGAAATAGGATTACAAAGGAAACCAATTACATAAAAATATAGTTATCAAAATATTACAAAAGAAAGAAATTGACAGGCCCCCTGAAATCTATCCAAGAACTCCTTGAGGATCTGTTGACCCCAGGTTAAGAATTCCTGGCCTAAGCAAAGGGAGCAGTAGAGCCTATCCCTCCTTCTCTCCAGTGATCCAGTACAAGGCTAGCTGACAAATATAGTAAGTACTTCAAAGTTTACAAAGTGCTTTACATACATTGCCTTTTTTGAGCTTCACAACAACTTGATGAGGGAAATGCTATCCCCATTTTACAGCTGGGAAAACTGAGGCTCAGAGAGATAAGAGACTTGCTCAGGGTCACACAGCTAGTAAAGTGTCAGAGATGGATGAATCTAGGATTCTCTTCTGCCTCTGAACCCACCAACTCTCTTCTGAACTTGGATCATCTCTGTCTCCTTCTCTGTCTCTGTCTCTATTTCTGTTGCCTTTCTGTCTCTTCCTCCTTCCCTTCCTTCTCCCCTCTCTGTCTCTATCTCCTCTCTGTCTGTCTGTCTCTGTCTAATCCCTCTCTCTTTCTTTCTGTCCCTATCTCTCTGTCTCTCTCTCTCTATCTGTGTCTGTCTGTCTCTGTCTGCCTCGGTCTGTCTGTCTCTCTCTCTGTGTCTCTCTCTGTCCCTCTCTTTCTCTCTCTGTCCCTCTCTCTCTCTGTCTGTCTCTGTCTCTCTGTTTCTCTGTCTCTGTCTGTCTGTCTGTCTCTCTCTTTTTCCCTTCTTTCCCCTCCCTCTTTTCTCAGTCTCTTCTCCCTCTCTTTTTAGCCCATCATCATTCCCTCCAGCCAGATTCCCCAACGCTGTCAAAGGAATAGTCCTTTTCTCTTTCTGCTGTCACAGTCTCAGAAATCTCCAGAGGGTGGCTGGGAAACTCCATAAAACATGAGAGCAAACACAGTCTTTATCAGGCCTTTCCTCTTTATTTAAGATGGAAAAAGGGATGGCCCCTTTAAAAAAAGAAAAAAAATCAAGGGAAGGACCCTCAGGATTGCTGTTCCAAAGAGAAACAGTTACTATTGACATTCACTGTAAGCCAGGAGGGCCCAAAATACAGCCATTAAGTGGAGCTTGGGCAGAGACCATCCTTTGACTTACTTCTTAAAGAGGCCTATTCTCTGAATGGGTGTTACCTCACTCTGAGTACCTGAAAAGGCCTAAGTCTAAAAGGGCCAGGGTCTCCCATTGCATCCTGGGTCATCTCCAGTCATCCTGATGAATATCAGGTCACTAAATCCAGATGGCTGTGGAGGAGAAAGTGAGGCTGGTGACCTTGCACACCCCTCCCTCACTGAAATCAAGGTCAACTGCAAGTCACATCATCATTTCCCTGATGTCATGGTCCTCTTTGAGAACAAAGGACAAGCACAACAACAACACAAGAGGGCAATAAAAAGTTCAAGCTTTTTGGGAAGGGAAAGAATTTCTGCAGATCCTGTGTGCTCCACTGAGGGAATTCCATGGATAGTCATCACACAATGGATAAAAGACAGAACAAATGACATCTCTCAACCCAGATGCCACCATCTCCCTGATGTTCCTTGAACTTCAGCCTCTTTATCTATTTGAGGGTGTCATCTGGGGGGGTGTGGATAGTATCCAGGATTCACTGCCCCTGCCTGGGATGAGTATTGATGGTACCAGATGCTACAGAGGCCATGGATGCCAGACATCATCAGAGCCATCAGTAACAGGTGCCAGAAGAAGAAGGTCATGAGGAATATGAGATCTGAATGTTTATCTGATTGCCAGGGATGGCCAGTAATTGGAGTATAGATTGTATTACATGTGTGGATAAACCATGAACCAAATGGGAGGGCCATCTATGTCTTTAATACCCAAAGTACAGGCTGGTCAAGGAACCAAAATTCACTTAATACCAGAGAAATCAGTATAGTGGGGATCAAAACAAGGCATATGCTTGGACTTCTATGGCATCTCTGCCCTGAGAATGTGAGTATGAGGATCAATGTCAACCCATGGAAAGACAATGCTAGGGCAGCTTATGCCAGCTTCATCTACTGCCTGGCTAGACACCTTTGACTCATTATATCTACCAGGTCACTGATGAAGAAAAAGATGAGCATGGCATGATGTTGCCATATGTTTTGATTCACTTATTTCAGTTCAGGGTCTTCCAAGTCCATAATGCTATCCTACTTGAACCCGGTGGGAAGAAGAACCCACTCAAAATACCGGTCAGGGAATATTCAATCTTGATTAGGTCTTCAATGGGGAGCTTCTATAGCCAGCCCTTTGATCTCTTTTCCCAGGGAGAAAGCAGGAGAATCAGGAGCTACTGCCTCACAGTATGGACATGGATAGCAGAACGGTTTAGTAGAATTCATAAAAGACCAATATTAGCCCCAGGAAGAAGTGGCCCCAGAATGAAGTCATGGTGGCGGTAAATGGGTAGCCAGTGCCAAGATAGGCTAAGTAGCATGAATATTGAACAAAGGCCCACAAACAGAAGCTGGAGCATCTGAAATAGAGAGTAACCTCTCTTCAGCCTTATTTATACAACCTGTACAGGGGATGGGCAAAATCCCTATCCTTTTTCTACCTCTGGGATTTCTTCACACACGGAGAACTGATTGGACTATTCCCTAGGACAAGATTTCCTCCCAAACAAATGTGATGCCTTGTCATCACCTATCTGCCAGATTAGGGTCAACCTTAGTAGCATCCAAAGAGAATTGTCTCTGATTGGCTCAGGGAGCAGGTGACCCAGGAGGTTGACAGGAGTCCCATGCCATGGACTTGCAAGACTGGCCCCTTAAAAAGGTAATCTCAATGGGGGCATCTAGGTGCCACAGTGGTTAGAGCACTGGCCCTGGAGTCAGGAGAGACTGAGCTCAAATCCAGCCTCAGACACTAACTAGCTGTGTGACCCTGGACAAGTCACTTAACTTTGATTGCCTTAAAAAAAGGTAACTTCATTCTATTTCCCCCTCTTTTAAAAACCATTATTAATTATAATATCATGTAATATTATTATAATTAATATATTACACTATTATTATTAAAGCATTATTAAAAACTTTTTACTTTGTATCTTTTCTTTTCCCTTTCCCATCACTCTTCTCTGAGGGATTACTCATTAGGAGAGGCTGGAGCACCTGAGGTGTGACAGTGATCACAGACTACCTCAGAGAGGTGTAAAACGTATTAGCTTACACCCTCCCCACCTCACACCTGTTATTACATCCATGAACACCAGAATGAGCTGTTACTAAGGGACCTAGAGGCAAATTTCTGAAAAGGACTCTCTCCTCTTCTCTTTTGAGCCATCATATTCCCTTTTTGAAGCACTGATTTTAATTCCCTCTCTACTCATCCAAAGCTTCTCAACATTAGCACTTACATTCCATAGTTGTTGTGGTATGGAGTTTAAAATTGTCTAACCTACAATAAAAGAAACTAATGCAGAGCTCTAAGCCAATGGCACTTTATTAAACGGTTCATGGTCCCTTCTAATGAAGAAGACTTCAGATCTTTCTCATGATCTGAGATGTTCCTGGTCCTCAGGACCTTACTTTTATAGGGTTTGATACCCAAATATGCAAAAAAGGCATGGCAAAATGCAGAATCTCATTGGTTGATAGACTTTGCTCTTGAGTGCCAACGATTAAGATGGGCAAGGCAAGAGTCATCTGTGGTGACCAAGGGGTCATAAGATGGTAAAGCAGGATGGAGAGATCTCTGTCAGAATTCGTGGTTGTGCAAATGAGCTTCCTAATTGGTAAAAAGCAGGGAACGTTACATTGAAGTTTGAAGCCTACTATAAAGGCCTGCTATAAGAAACTATCTTATCTAATGATCCTTATATGATTTATGTAAAATATCATACTGATTAATACTAATTGGAATAGAGTAGGGGTCCTAGTGAATCATATCCCCCAGGGAGGATGAAATGAGATCGTTTGAGAGGAAGAGTGATAGGAAAAGGAAAAGGAAAGAGAAAAAGCGAGAAATATAAAGCACTTTGCACAGTGCCTGGCACCTAGTAAGCTATATAAACGTTAGCTTTTATTCTTGTCACTCTTATTCTTTTTTGGCCTTCCAGATCCTGACATCCTGTAACCCAAGGCTTACATTTTTTTCACTCACAACCCCTTCAACGCTTCTTAAACTGTGGGTCAGGACCCACTGCACCCACACGCTCCTGCTCCTCTCATTTTGGAGAAGAGGGAGGGACAGAATTTAAGCTCCTTAACATTCTCAGTGTGGCCTGGACCTAACGCCCTCACCATTACCCACAGCGCTAAAACTGTGAGAGCATTCACAGTTAGATGTTACTGGCACAAAAGATGAAACTCCCTCAGCAGGCCTCCTTTTCCTTTTCATGTCTGGACCTCCAGCTAGCTCGTCATCGCTTGGCCGTGCCTGCGCTTTTCTTCAAGCATTCTTCTTTTTATCCTTTTCTAAAACAAGCCTACGATCTTTCCTTTTTAATTCATCATTACTTCCTTTTTCTCTCTTCCCTTTTCCTGGTCCTACCACCTCTCTTCTCCCTCTGCTCTTCTTCAAATCTGGCACTCACGTAAGTTGTTTTCTATAACTAAAACTGCATAATTCCATGATATAGCACACAAGGTGTGGTCTTCCCTCTTTTTTACTGATCGTTGATGGGGGACAGGGATAGTGGCAGCAGCAGCAGTGATTTTTTCACCCTTTGGAGGAGCCCAGCATCTATCAATCATTCAAATCCTTTCCACAATTGTCTTTCGCCTCATTATTCCACTTCTCACTGCTTTCCATGACACCAATTCTTTTCTCTTGCATTATTTTAAGACTTTTGTAGTGAATAGGAATGTGCAGAAATACCCAGTACAATCATTTGGGAAAAAACAACAACAGCAGTGAAAATGAATTTACAAATAATTTTTGCTACTTCGGAAAGAGCAGAACTTAACTAATGAAAAGAAGCAAAGGAAAGATTTTTTTTGTTGTTCATTTGCATCCACCCCTTTGTGACCCCATTGGGGTTTTATTGACAAAGATACTAGAGTGATTTGCCATTTCCTTCTCCAGCTCATTTTACAGAGAAGAAACTGAGGCAAACAGGGGTAAGTGACTTGGCCAGGGTCACATGGCCAGTAGTAAGTGTCTGAGACCAGATTCGAACTGAGGAGGATGAGTCTTCCTGACGCCCAGAATTCTATCCACTGCTCCACCTAGCTGTCACCAAAGGAAAGATGCTTATATTAATTGGAAAGATGGGAGGAAGTAGAATAATAGAAAAGGGAAGAAGGCATTAAACCATTTCAGGGAAAAAAAAAAAACCAAACCATGACCTTACCTGGCTTTGATGTAAACGCCTAATAGATTATGAGCTCCTACAGGAAGGGAATATGTTGTTTCCTATTGTTTTCCCTAGCACGTAGGCCACTAGGGAGGCAGCTGAGTACAATAAGAGGGAGCACTGGATTTGGAGACAGAGGAGCTTAGTTCCAGTCAAAGCTCCACCCTCTACTCTTTATGTTGTCTTGGGCAAATCATTTCAGTTTTCTGGGCCTCACTTTCCTCATTTGTAAAATGAGGGGTTTGGACTAGATGACCTCTGAGGTCCCTTCCAACTTTCATCCCGTGATCCTATCATACTTGCTAAGTCTGAGACTGATACAATGCCTTGCATATAGTAAGTGATAAATGGTTATTGTGTTAAATTGTTGAATTATGTAGTCTCCTAAGCATTCTTTTTTTTTTGAGGGGGGAAGGCAGGGCAATTGGGGTTAAGTGACTTGCCCAAGGTCACACAGCTAGTGTGTCAAATGTCTGAGGCTGGATTTGAATTCAGGTCCTCCTGACTCCAGGGCACGTGCTCTACTCACTGTGCCACCTAGCAGCCCTCCTAAGCATTCTTAATTATTTTTTCACAGTATATTCTGAGACAGACTTTTCTCTGGCTGTCTATCTTACCAATCCCTAGTCCTTTGGGGTTGCTTATTAAAGCTGCTAGATAGAGGTGAGGCTTCTTCTAATGTCTTTAAAATGTTTAAAGAAAGAAACAAAAGTTTGACATCTTTAAGAAATCTTAAATGTTAGAAGCATCATGTTTTTCTTTTTTTCTGATATTGGGGAGGTGGGAGAGAGAAAATAGATTTCTATAAATTAAAAAAACTCAGGCCTGGAGCTATTGGGAAAGTGGTAAGGGAAAGGGAACCAATAGGGAACTCCTAGGCTAGTGAAAAGATTGTCTTTACCTGTTCTGTGCAAAATAACTTTTATATTGAAATTTAGGTGATCGTTTGGGAGAAAGGAATAACTTGGTTGCTAAGGAAACTATTTCCCATCTAAAGAAAAAAAATCCATCACCAAGTTTTATGCAGACTAAGAGCAATATCACAAAGTATGCACTTGAAAAAAAATTCTGAATGAGCAAAGCAAAGCTGTAGGGATAGTATGTATATGTATATGTATATGTATATGTATATGTATATGTATATGTATATGTATATGTATATGTATATGTATGTGTCACCATTATTTCATTAGATGGGATTTACAGAACTTCATGGAATGCACATAGCCTGGGATGGGGCAAAAATGTTTCAGTGTTTGCAGGGTAGGGCCTGTTGTGTTGTAATAGACTGTTATCAATGAATTTTTTTTTAAAATATTGGGTGGAACTGAAGACAGATTCAAGACTTCTCTGAGTTTAGCAGGAGAGAAAGAAGAGAGAGAAACTCATTAGATACTGCCAAATCCCGGCTAACAACATAAGAAGCCTGTGCCATCCGGGACTCAGCAGCAAATGGAAAAGGGCCGTGAACAACTTAGCAGGAGGCTATGGGCCTACCAAGGGCTCAAGGCCTTTACACAAGTGAAACAAGAGTGAGGAAAAAGTTAGTTTTCCTCAAAGAAAGAAGGAAACCCATGACTAACTGATAGTTAAGTAAGAGAAGGACCTTAACTTGGTGCTTGGTTTTCGGGAAAATTTTCTTCACAGTAGAAATTTGTTATGCAAATATCCCTAATTATCAGCAATTTATATGTGTGTGTGTGTGTGTGTATGTGTGTATGTATATATGCAAACTATTATTTTAACCAAGTTACATTTTATAGAAAAAGCATAACTGACTAAAGCATAACATTTTATGCTTTGGAAGAAATTGGAGAGCTAATGTGACCCTCTCATCCTGTGGTTAAGGAAGCTGAAGCCAGAGAGGATATTTGTCCAAGGTTGTGTTGATCAGGCCAATTCTATCATTCAAATCTAGGCTTTGTATCCAGTGCTCTTTTCATTCTTCTGGTTGCTGTTGTTCAGTTGTTTTCAGAGTGGTTTGCCATTTCCTTTTGTAGCTCATTTTACAGATAAGCAAACTGAGGCATACAGAGTTAAATGACTTGCCCAGGGCCACATAGCTAATAAGTATCTGAGGCCAGATTTGAACTCTGGAAGATGAGTCTTCCTGACTCCAGGCCTGGCACTCTATCCGCTATGCCACCTAGCTTTCACTCTCCTAGAGGGCCTCTAAATCAGGAGTTCTGACAGTCAGTTTGAGAAAGCTGAGATGGTAATCTAATATAGCCATAACCGCTGGCACCATTGTTTGTCTTAGTGTTTATAGGCACATTGGGAGTGAGGAATAAAGCAGTCTTTGTAGCTGTGTTTTATAACTACAAGTCTAGAGTCTCACAGGCACTTGGATTTAAAATTCTTCTTTGATTTGGAAGAGACTTTGGAGATCATTGAGTCCTACCTCTTCATTCTAACACTTGAGGAAACCGAGTCCCAGAAAGTTTCAATGACTTGCCCAAGGTCACACAGGCAGTAAGTGGCAGAGCTGGGATGCAACCCTAGACCCTCTAACTTCAAATTCCATGCCCTTTCTACTTCTACCTTTTCCATTACTCACCTGCAAAATTTTTGCTACCAATGTTCCTTATTTCTTGAATGCTGTAAACTTCTCCTTCTCCTCCTCCTTCTCCCCGTGTCTTATTCCTCTCAAGCCCTCTGTTCCCTCCATCTTTCTGATCCAGTATCACTTCCTGAGTGTTCCACATTGAGGGTACAGAGAATAGAGTAATCTGTAGTAGAGAATTCACATGGTTTTACTCAAGGTTGGTATTATTTCAATTAAGAAACACTGTTCTATGGGGCAAGGCTATCAAGATCAACCTCAGAAGCCATGGCGAATATGCCCTTTGCCAATCCATCACCTTTCTAAATTTTGGATTGACTTGATGTGAGAGAGATCCTGGGTACTTAGTATGTGCTTATCTAGACCAAAGGGAGATGGAGTGCTGTCAAATTATTTGGTTAATTTGAACTAGTAGACGATAAAATATTGTGCCCCCTTTGGTGTCTTCATTACCTAGGCTGGTTAACTGAAATTGTTATTTATTTCCCTGCACTTGGTGCTATCTAGACACTTGACATTCAGTATTCAGAGTCTATTATGAATTAATTTTCAACTTTTTATCCTTCTACTGTTTTTGAGGCCAAGCATATATATTACAGAGCTGCATTTTTTTTTCCTGATAGTTTTAAACTCTTTCTCCCAAGTGAATGATAATGTTGATGGAACCATGGAAGCAACACCAACAAAGAAATTATATCATTTCAAGGTTCCATGGTCAGGAAATCTAATGTGCTAGCACAGAGTACCTAGGGATGAATGTACAATACTGCCAAATGCTTCTGAGAAGTTTGTTTTATTCAATAGTGGTTGAAATACAATCAACCTAGATTTTTTTTCTGAAAGTATAATAAATATTAAATTTTATATTCTAAAATTATGTTTATATCACATGTAATGTGTGCATATATAATTATAAAATTAGCAGATGGTATCTTCTGCCAATAACTACATTCTGTATAGCATCCTTTTATGGACACCTAGATTTAAGGTTGTTCTTTCATTGGTATTTTTGATCTCTTCCATACACACAAACACTTTTTATGTTCTAATGTATTTGTTTTTCCCCTGCAGAAAAGCTTTCTGATAATTTTCTACTTCTCCTGCTCCCCTACAACATCCTTTCCCCATGACTCGAATAGCTACAAACTGAAGATGCTAACTGCATCTGTGTGAATTAATAATTCTGCTCAATTCCTAATAAAATGCTGCCTGGTTCTCAAGCAGAGGATTCATATAAACATAGTCTTAAATTGGGAAATTGAGATCCATGTGGTACAAGTTGTCAGTATATACATTCCCCTCCTTTATTTTGTATGAATTAAAAAATTGTTTTGTCCACAAATTTTGGCATTTAGCATCAAACCAAAGTGCTTGCCATTTTAATAATTTGCTTTCTTTTTCCATGATGTGATCCAACAATAAGCATTTATTAGGATCTCTCTGAAACCACTTCACACCTGGCTAGGAATTACTTTTCATTACAGCCTTGAGGAACCCAATTTTCTCCAAGGTGGAATTCTCCTGTGCAGTTCCGTAGTCTATCTGGCTTGTTACTCTGCTGATTGTAATTTCTTCTATGTGCCAGAGCTTTTTGAAAATCACATATATTCCCACTGAAAGGGGTAAGCAGAAGGATGGAATAGAAAGCAGCCATGTGTCAGATTTGGTATCACTAATTTTGTGATTAGAGCTATTTTCATGCTCAGAGACAAATCACAGAGAGTAGAGAGGATATTTGATTCTCTAAAACAGGATGTAATCAATTCAGCCATGCAAATTAGTTCATACCCAGAGCCTAATGGAGATTTAATAAGCCCTGGTACTCTTTTTGATTACTTTCTTGTTAGACTACTATGAGAATGACTTTGGATTTGGTGTGGGAACCATGTGCCCCTGTTTTGCTGAGACACGTCTTCCATTTCCTGGGTGGAGCAGGTCAATTTGAAGGCTATTTTCCTTTTTTTTTTAAAAAAAATAGTTTTTTCTAACTTTAACTTGACAAACATCAACAAACATTAACTTTTATATATACAAAGAACAGAAAAAGATGATATGTGAAATTATGAATTTTTATTATATATAGTTTGTTTTTTCAAAGTATATAATACATCTAACATGTTAGTTTCAAAATCGTTCTGCTTGTCTGTCTCAATTTCTACTCTGTGCATTAAAATATGCTTCAATGACTTTCTTTTTTTGCATTACTATCTCTACTCCTCCCCTAAAAAAAAACCCAAAACAAAACCAGCCCTAAACCTTTCATTATAAACAAGTACAGTTAAGTAAAACAAATCCACACATCGTCCATGTCCAAAAATGTGTGTCACATTCTAATAATAGCTCACTTCTCTGCCAGGAAATGGGTAGCATGCTTCATTATTAGTCTTCTGAAGCTGTGGCTGCTCATCGCATTGATTATAAATAGCTACCAAATGTTAGTTATTTCATCAGCAGTCCTCTGGAGTTGTAATCTTTGCATTGATCAGAGTTCTTAAATTTTTCAAGGTTGTTTTTCTTTGCAATATTACAGTTACTAATAAATTGTTCTCCTGGTTCTGCTCACTTCCCTCTGTATAAGTTCATAAGCATCTTCCCAGGTTTCTCTGAATCCATCCCTTTTGTCATTTCTTATGATGAGATAATATTTCCATACATTCCTATACCATAATTTGTATTAATACCTGCTTGATGCTAAGAAAAGCTAGGGAATGGGCATTACCATTTTGGGAAGAATTCCTATGGAAGATTTATGGGAGGATGTTGATAAGATTTTCGCAAGATGAAAGCTTGTGGATGGGATGCATTCTGTAGTAGAAGAAGGAGTACCCACACTGATAAAACCACAGCTCCATGGCATTGAACCACTGTTCAATTTTCTCTTTCTACAGTGATTGCATAGTTTGTAACCAATTCAAGCAACCAATGTTATTAAAAGAATGCTTCTGGTGTAAAAACATACACATACATGCACATGCACATGCACATATACATATACATCAATGAATATGCAAATAGAGATGAAGATGTATAGACATAGCTATACTATTAATGATTTGTGGCCCACTCCAGGCTCTGTACATTTTCTTTGGACAAAAATTATTATACTTAATAAACTTAATTTATTCTTCAAATATCAAGATTTGTAAGGGAACAATTTTTTTTTTTTTTTTTTTTTTTTTTTTTTTTAAATTTATTTTTTATTTATTTTTAGTTTACCACACACGGTTCTACATAGTTTTGAGTTCCAGTTTTTCTCCCCTCCCTCCCCCCTCCCTCCCCAAGACGGCATGAAGTCTCATATAACTGTCATGTATAACTTCGCATTAAATTAATTTATGCTCTAGTCAAGTCGTGGAGAAGAATTTTGACCAATGGAATGAATCATGAGAAAGAAGAAACAGAACCAAAAAAAAAAAAACAAAAAAAAAAACCCCAAAACCAAAAACAAAAGAGAAGCAGAAAAGGCGAGCATGTAGTAGTGTGCCTCAGTCTGTATTCAAACTTCGCAGTTCTTTCTCTGAATGAAGATAGCATTCTCCATCGTGAGTCCCCTGGAGTTGTCCTTGCCCCTTTAGGTTGCTGAGAGAAGCGCAGTACGTCAGGGTTGGTCCTCACGGAATCCACATATCTGTGGCTGTGCACAACGTTCTCCTGGCTCTGCTCCGCTCACTCAGCATTATGTCGTGTAGGTTTTTCCAGGTTGTTATGAAGTCTGCATCATCCCCATTTCTTATGGCACAATAGTATTCCATCACCTTCATATACCACAGCTTGTTCAGCCATTCCCCAATTGATGGGCATCCCTTTGCTTTCCAATTCTTGGCTACCACAAAGAGAGCTGCTATAAATATCCTTGTACATATGGGTCCTTTTCCCGCTTGTGTGATTTCTTTGGGATACAACCCTAGAAGTGGTATTACTGGGTCAAAGGGTATGAACATTTCTATAGCCCTTTGGGCATAGTTCCACACCGCCCTCCAAAATGGCTGGATCAGCTCACAACTCCACCAGCAATGCAACAATAGGGAACAATGTTTTAATATGGAATTGACTAGGGGGCTCAAAAGTGTGGGTCAGTTTGCTTAACTGTTATTCTTTAAATGGGTATCATTGAATGTATTATTTGATATTTAGGTGAAGTGGATTTGGCAACTTAGTTAATTTAAATTTGCTTAATATTCACAGTTCAGATCAACATCATCATTCCATGTATATGTTTCAGTGGTCATTGGAAAATATGCTGTATGAAGCATACAAACATATGTATAGCATACTCATTCCAAATATTTTGTCCTCCATATTTGGTGGGTTTGAATAGATAGATGCCCTTTTTCAATTTAGACTTGTTTAGTATGCTAAAATAAATGAATATAATCAGAAGATGTGAAAAAACCTTAAATACAGACATTTCTCTTTTTTTAAAGGCATATATTAGGTTTCCTGCCTATATTTACTTATAAAAAAGGCCAAAGTATAATTTCTTTGCAACATTAAATTAATTTGCTAGCCTTTTCAATAAAAATGAGTTCATGTCTTGTCACCATGTAAGTGCTGAGACTACTCAAATTTTAACTGTCTCACTCTGCATATATATTTACGTGTGTGTATATATACATATACATACATACATATACATACACACATATGTGTGTATATATGACATAAAGACCTAAGAAAAAATTATCTTTCCTTTTACCATATGGGTGGATCTTATAGAAATAAAAGGGAAGGGATAAAAATAATAAAATAAAATAATAATAAAAATTTTGTGTATTCAGGGAAGATTCCTGGCCATTTTCTGCTACCTCTTCCCCCTATATCCTGATGTTTTCTTTTACTATTCTTTGTAGACAAGTCTCAAGAGTTCCTTTCTAACTAACTTATGGAACCCTTGTGCTTCTAAGGAAAAGAGATAAAAGGAGGAAGAAAGCTGGCTTGGGAATATCAGGTGGGAGGAGAAGCAAATGATGTGTCATGCTAGGGCATGGGTAAGAGCAATGCAAGGCTGGCTAGGAGGGGCCATGAGCTGGGATCTGAGGCAAATACACCTGGCTAAAATCAGCCCATTTGCAGGAAGGTAGACAGGGTTGGAGTGAATAGGTCATTGTCTGACTGGTAAGAGGAATTTAGGGAGACATTGAAAGTGAGCCCTTTTTCTAGGATGAAGACCTTTGGTTCCCTTTATCTCCTCTCCTCTCCTTTAAAAAAAATCTTCCTAGGTAAGGGTGAGCATGTAAGGACCTGGAGGTATATGTTTACAACTAGAAAGAGGGACATAGGTACAGGGAAGGGCAGGGGTAGAGAAAGTTTCTTTTATATGACTCAAGCACTTAGAAGGAACCTGGACTTATAAATATCCCTCAATCCTTCACTTTGTGAATACGCACATACTCCCTGGCCATAGTGAGGAGGGCATCCTTTGCTAGTCCCTTATATCTTACTGTTTTAAGAGATTTAAGCAAAAACATGGAGATTATACTAATTAGCATGTGGTGGGAAGCCAAGGCTGAGAAGACCCAGGGCTAGAAGGACCTGCACTTTCTCCAAGATTACTAATGATCTTTTAATTAATAAATCTTGTAAACTTTTCTCAGTCATCCTCCTCTTTGATTTCTATCACCTTTGACAATATTGACCATTCTTCCTCCCCCACCCTACCCACCATATTTCCTGGATATGCTGTCCTTGATTTTTCAGGTTACTGCTTTCTTGGTTCTACTCTCCATTTGGCTTCTTGTTGATCTTGTTTGCTGGTTAATAATCCATAAATCTTCCCCTAAATCTAAGTATCCTCTAAGGCTCTGTCCTACGTTCTCTTTTCTCTCTTCACATTTTCCCTTTGGTGATCTCATCCATTTCCATGGATTCAATGATAATTTCTATGCAGGTGACTTCTAGATCTAAATATTCAAACCACATTTTTTTTTTATTGCGTTCCAGTACCACTAACTGCCTACCGGACATTTCCAACTAGATCTCCTCTAAGCAGGAGATATTATCTTTTCCATGGAAACTTCCCATATTTCTATTTTCCCTATTTTTATGGGGAATATCACCATCCATCTATTCACATCCATTCACTTGTCTTCAAACCCCTATTCCTCATATCCAATCAAGTTTCATTGACATCTATCTCCACGATGTTTCTCTCATTGATCCCCCTTTCTCCACCTACACACCAACCACTATAATTCAGGACCTCATCATCATCTCTAGTCTAAACCATTATGATAGCCTCCTAGTAGATCACTCTGCCTCCAGTATTTTTTCAGTCAAATTGATCCTTCATATAGTTTGTATTTACTTATATGTATGCATACTGTTCTTTCTCTGACTCTTCCCCAAACCCTCACATGAAAACTCCTTGAGGTTAGAACTGTTTAGTTTTGCCTTTGTAGTCCCAGATGCTAGCATAGTTCCTGACACATAATAAATATATTTGGATTGATTAATTGAATGAATACGTAAACAGTGATAAGTCTCTCAAACCTAGTGAGGCTGGAAAGGCTGGGCAAGTCCTTGGAGCCCTTGTCTTTTTCTAGAGAAAATCTGAAAGTGAGTAGAGCAGTTGGGAGGGGATTATAGTAGCCTACATTTGGGTAACAAAGGCCTTGAAAATGAAGGTGTTAGTGGTAAGAAGTTGGCATGAAAGTGTGCTGTATCAACACCATGCCCACAACCATGGGGAACAGTCCTTAGGACTTGAAGATTATGACAAAGACTTCTTAGATATCAGAGGAATATAAGCTCTTTGAGGGCAGGGCCATTCTCACAATTGTATCTGAATCCTCCATGCCTGGCACATTGTAGGCACTCAGTAAGTGATTGTTGACTGATTGTTGGGTTGATTTCCTTTAAACTTTTCCTCAGCAATGGGGGTGTCGAGGAATGACTAATGAGGTTTCAAATATGCCACATTTTTGAGGAAACTGACTGTGGAGATGCAAAAGATATTCTCCTAGTGATAATTCAATTTAGATTTTAGTGCTAACACTATTAGGTAAAGGTAAAGGTAAAGGTAAAGGTAAAGCAGTTTCTGAGCTAAAAAGATTGACCTTCATATGCAAATATATAAGGCATAGCAGTATAATTCAAAGGGAAGGAGACCAGAAGTCAGCTGTTTCTAGTCTGGGCTCTGTCATTTTGCTAGCTGTGTGATTCTGGTTGAGTCACTTTATGTCTTAAGGCTTCATCTTCCTCATTTGAGAAAACTTAGATGAATATACCCATAGGCAGAGTGGTTCAGTGGATAAAGAATGGCCCCTGATTCAGGAAAACCTGTGTTCAAATCCTACCTCTGACGTGACCCTGGGCAATTGATTTAACCCTTTGGTACTGTAGAAAACTCTCCAAGACTATAAATGCATGTCTCCAAGACATGCATTGATAGTTTCTTTTCCTGGAAATTTTCTATATTAGTTAAATCACAGTCCCCATTCTTAATAGCTGGATTACCTATCTCACAGATCAGCTAAGATGATATATGTAAAGTATATATGTGAGTGTGTATGTATTTCAATGTTACCTATTCTAATTAATCTTTATTATCTTAATAATCAGATATTGAAATATAATGAACAGCATCTCTAATGAAAAATATGATTGACAGCTATTTTCTTTAGAGTTACAAAAAAAAAAAGGGAAAGCACAACAAGTAGACATTCCTAAATCTCCTTATTGTGAGAAGGCAAAAAATAAAAATAAGGACAAATCAAGAAAAATAACTGCAAAGAGATCAGCTTCCCATTATGAGCCTGGCTCCCATCCATGGCATTCAGGGATGTCAAAGTAGATTTCAGGACAGTTTGGAAATTGTTCCATGAGACCTACATCCACTGTGATGTGTCTAAGGATAATTTGCTGGGGCATTTTGTAACAGAGTAAGCCTTGTATTGCAGGCAGAAGGTTCCTTTTGGACAGAGTCCAGATCATGGTTCCAAGTTTGAACCATTTTAGGAATCTGCAAAGCATTGAGCTGCTGTCCCATTGATAGGCTCTGGATAGGTAAAAGGGAGACAGGAGGGCATTCCAGGTATGTTGATGCCAATATCTGGAGAAAAGAATAGGTTTTTATTCATCACTCAGAACTCTAAGTAATGACAGAGGGAAATAGTGTGGCAGAGTGGAAAAAAGTTGTCTAGGAATCAGGACACTTGGCTCTGGTCCTGGCTCTGTACTTAGCTGTGTGACCTTGGGCTGAGGGGTGGAAGGATTAGAGTTTATAGTAAGAAAGGGTAAAGAATGGAGTTATGGAAAGATGAAATGACTACAGATTATAATCAGATAAGGGAATTTAGAGTCTGTGAACAGGGAAGTAGAACACTTGTAGGTGATGGCAAGATCGAGGGTATGACCGTCTCTATGTGTAGCTGAGGTAGAGTAGAGGATTAGGTCATAGGAACTGACTCTATTGAGGAACTGGGAAGGTGGAATATTTGAGAGAATATCAATCTGTGTGTTGAAGTCCTTTAGTATGAGGGCAGGAGCTGGGGTGGAGTGAAAGACTATGAGTCCCACACTGTACTCCTTGAGGAAGGAAAGAAAATGTTATAGGAGTTGATAGATAACAGCTGTCACGATCTGGATTGGGTGGTTAATTTGGATTAAATGAGACTCAAAGGAGAGGTTCCTGAGTGATAGGGGTAGAAGGAGAGTCTGGAAGTGGCAATGGGGAGCAAGGAGTAATCTGACTCCCTCACCATTATAAAGGACTTGGGGTGCAACTAGAGTGAAAGGACAACTAGAACTGGAAATTTTCAAACTTTGACCTAATCTCAAAAAATGAATTTTTATCTTGCTCCTGGGTTCAAGTTGCATCTAGCAGGCTTTTTTTTTTAATGAAACATTTACAATTCAAAATCTGTGTCCCTTGTTTTGCTCTGCTAAAAGGGAAAGCTGGGACCTCTCTGGCATCTATGATGCCACATTTGGCCTCTGTTCTACTGGGTTACCTTTTTTATCTGGTATTTGATACTGTGCTGGCCTTGGCTGGCTTGCTTCCCAGCTCTGTCTGTGCTCCTGGGAAAATAGATCCTAGATTCAGAGCCAGAAGGGACCTTGGAGGTCACTGAGTAAGTCAACAAGCATTTACTGTGTTTCAGATACTGTGTATAAGCACTAGGGATTTAAAAAGGGGGAAAACAGAGCCCCTGTCTCCAAGGAGCCCACATTCCACCTAATCAGGGAGACAACAAGCACATATATATGTGTATATGTATATATATACTTATACATACAGTACACATATACATATATTATACGTATGCATGTACACACATATTTATATATGTGTGTATTTGATAAATGGATATGTGTCTATATATACATATATGCATATATATGTATATATTTACATATATACACATATATACACATATACATATATACACATATACATACACACATATATACAGATATACATACATATATACATATACATATACATATACATATACATATATATATATATATATGTATATATAACTCATACAAAGTGTAAATGGGAGAGAAGGCACTGGCAATAAGGGGGACCAGGTAAGGCTTTTTGAAGAAGATGAGATTTTAGTTGAGTCTTGAATAAATAAATGAATAAAGCATTAATTAAGTGCTATTAAATTACTCCTATGTGTAAAGTACTGTGATAAGCTCTGGGGATACAAGCAGAAAAGTAAGACAGTCCCTGCTCATCTCCTGATGGAGGAAGCAACACATGTGAGAAATTTCAGTTGGAAGACAAAAGAAAAGGACCCATGGTCTTTAGGCTGCAATGACAAAGTAGATATTTATCTGTCTCCTTTAATCTCATTTCCACTGAAAAAAAATCCTATCAATTTATAATGTTGAACTATTTGATAGTGCCAAGCACTTTGGCTGCAAGCATTTTCTTCTCTAGGTCTTTAGTAGCTCTGATTGTAGCCCCTTCAGGGGCAGGTGCTAGGGTGCCTCTCCACAGGTGTTGCTTCTCAGGATAATGGCTGAGGACACTGGGCTGGAAGCAATGCTACTTCCAATACTCTTGGGCTGAGAATCTGAGTAGAGTTGGTGGTCAAGGTGGTGTTGGTGACGTGACTTGCCTGATACATGCTGCCTCCTCTTCATCAGCGTATCTTGCTACTTTATCTAGGCTGGCTTGCCTTCCCTCTGTGTGACAGTTCACATTTGATGGGGAAGGCTAGATCCTTCTCCAGAGAAACTGCTGTGACTGTGAGGCCTGGGATGGAATTAGCACTTTAGGGAAGATAAGGAATCCAGGAGGCAGAGATGAGGAAAGAGAGCATTTAGTCTGGAGATGGAGTATCACGTATGAGGCACAGTGAGGTCACTATCACTGGTTTATAGAGCATGTGCAGGGGAGTAAAGTATAAGAAAACTGAAAAGATAGGAAGGGGCCAAGTTGTTAAGGGATTTAAAAGCCAAACAGAGGATTTTATATTTGATCAAAAATAATATGACAGTATGTTGTTGTTATAACATAGTATAATATAAATATTTGGCCCTGGATCAATTATAGAAGGAAATGGGGAGCTATTAGAGTTTATCAAGTAGGGAGGTGACATTGTCAGACTTTCACTTTAGGAAGATTACTTTGACAGCTGAAGGGAGATGGTTTGGGGTGGAGAGAGACTTGAGGTAGGGAGACCAATCAGGAGGATATTGCACACTGGCTCTGGAGTCAGGAGGACCTGAGTTTAAACCCGGTCTCAGATGCTTACTGGCTGCGTGACCCTGAGCAAGTCCCTTAATCCTGATTGAGTAAAAAAAAAGGCTATTGCAATCATTGATATGATGATGGCCTACACCAGGGTGGTAGATGTACGTGTGGAAAGAGGTGACTTATTTGAGAGAGGTTATAAAGATAGAAATAACAAGCCTTGGCAACAGATGGGGCATGTGGTGTGAGTATAAGTGAAGAGTGAAGGATGGCATTGAGGTCATGAGCTTGGGAACTGGGAGGATGGTGGTATCCTTGAGGGTAATAAGTAAATTTGGGTGGGTGGGAGGTAGTTGGAGGGACAGATAATTAGTTTTGTTTTGGAAATGTGGAGTTTGAGGTGTCTACTGAACATCCGGGCAGCTAGGTGGTACAGTGGATAGAGGGTCAGACCTGGAGTCAGGAAGACCTGAAATCAAATCTGGCCTTAGACTCTTACTAGCTGTGTGACCTTGGGCAAGTCACTTAACCCTGTTTACCTCACTTTCCTCATCTGTAAACTGAGCTGGAGAAGGAAATGTCAAACCAGTCCAGTATCTTTGCCAAGAAAATCCCAAATGAGATCACGAAGGGTCTGACACAACTGAAATGACTGAACCAAAAACCCTTTGATCATCCAGTTTTAAATATCCAAAGAGTTGGTGATGAGAGACTGTAGCTCAGGAAAAAGGTTAAATAGATCTGAGCATCACTTACATAGTGATGAATGGAATCCATGCAAGCTGGTGAGGTCACCAAATGAGATGGTTTAGATGAAGAAAAGAGGAGGGCTTTGGACAGAGCCTCGGAAGACACTTACAATACCCTCATTATATGGAGAAGAGACCAAGAAGGTTAAATGATTCATTCAAAGTTGAAGAGAGTAAGAAAACTGGGATTTGGACTCAGGCCTTCAGATTTCAGAGGGCAGCTAGGTTGCAACAATTCAACTAGCAGCTTTTGTGGGGATGAAAGACCAACAGAAGCCCAACAACAAGAATGCTGCCAGCACAGGTTCTTTTGATCTGCTTTACTAAGGAAAGCAACATTAAGGGGTTAACAACATTACTTTAATCCAGCATATGAATATCATTCACTTAGTTCAGGGGAAAAAGCCAGCACCCTGAGCTTCAGAGCAAATACAAACAAATTACAAACATCAACAGACAGACTTTGTCTGATTCAAATCTCAATGTATAGTTACTGGGGTTTAGCAAAGTCCCCACATCTGGGTTTACAGGCTGGAGGGCTCTTAACTACAGCTGCCCAGAGTCTCTGAATCAACATACCTCCAAGAGTGAGAGCCCCAAAGGAGAACACCAACCTCTGGTTTTATATAGCTTGTCCAGGGTCAAAGGTGAGTCACACATGCGACTCACCCACACAACCTAAAAGCTTCACAAAAATGCTACTTAAATCCATGTGGTCTAAAAGCCTCTGATGTCACAAACACTCAAACCCATGTAAACTAGGCTTTTCCTTGAGGCAGGGAGGTCATCAAGGACTCCTAATTTAATCAAGGAAACAAAGGCCAAACTCTTCAAGGGCACTTTATTGAATAAGTGCTAAAAGCCCATTTTAATTACAAATATATGCAGTCGATAGAGTGCTGAGCCTGGAGTCGGAAAGACCAGAGTTCAAATTCCACTTCAGACACTTGCTAGCTGTGTGACCCTGGACAAGTCACTTGACCTCTACCTGCATAAAACTGGAGAAGGAAATGGCAAACTACTATATTTGCCATGAAAACCTCATGGAATATATTAAAAAATGCTAAGAAGACATGATATTGGAAGATAAGCCCCTCAGATCAGGAGGGCCTGGCATGCTGTGTATAGTCCACAGGGTCAGGAAGAGTTGGCCCTGACTGAACAACTGAATCACAACGTCAGACTCCAAACCTAGTGTTCTTTCTTTTGTACCCTGATGCTTTTCATAGTAGTTTCCTTTTTCTCCTTTTTTTTTCCCCTACCTTGCCTTGTGAGAGCTTGGCAATTTTGTCAAATGTAAGGTTTAATTAGCTTTTACTCATCTTTTAATGGCCAGGTTTTTAAAGAAAATCCCTTCACTAGAGAGAAGAGATAAAATCAACAACATTAATTAATTAGAATTATAACCATCATTTTTATAGTACTTCAAGATTAGCAAAGCACTTTACATATTTTATCTCATTGGGGCATTTAACTAATTCAACAATCATTCATTAAGTGCCTACCATATGCCAGGCTGTGGAGATTCAAAGACAAAAAATCCTATAGTCCCGACCCTTGAGCTGCTTCTGTTCTAGCTACTCTTGTTGGTTTATGCAAACACATGGCTGAGTAAATATGCAGCTGTGTGGAGGATGGATTACAGAGCAGAGAAGTTGGAGTGAGAGAGACCAATTTGGAAGTTACTGCAATGGTCTAGGAAAGAGATGATGAGAGCCTGAACTAAGGTGCTGCCCCGGTGAGTGGAGAGAAGGACATGCATGTAAGAGATGCCAACGAGTTTGAATTGATGAAATTTGGAAACTATTGTGATTTTCATTTCTACTTGCTACAGGATTTGGGTGATGAAAATATTTCGTTCTTAATCTCTCAGGAGTTCTCTCAACCTTAAAAAAAGTTTTATCTACGTTCTTTCCCTTTTGTTTTCTATTACTGTTGCATTTCTGCCTGCCCTAATAGAATTATCCCCTGTAGCAAATAAGTGATGTCAAGAAAAACAAATTATAATGTGGCCGAGTCTAAGAACATATGCCTCATTCTGCATCTCTAGTCTACCACTTCCCTCCTGAGAGACTGGAGGCTTGCTTTGCCATCTGGCTTTTGAAGCTTTTATTGGTTGCTATATTGATCAGTTGTAATGTCTTTCGCCGTTTTTCCTTTACATTATGGTGATCTTTTACCTCCCTGGGGTACCATGCTTTCTCTAGGTTAAAGGCTATGTGCAGTTTAGTGACTTTTTGTATGTAATTCCAAAATATTTTCCAGAATGGCTTCTTGATCTTCTCTATGGTATCCTAAACACATATATTAGGGCCATTGGAGTCTCTTGGTTGCTTGGGTCTCCTTACTAACTGCAAATTAACACTTAAAAAACAAATTGTTGATAGATAAAAAAAATGCAAAATCAAAGGCTGGTTACAGATACCCTTTGCTCATAATCTCAATGGTAGTGGCAGTAGTAGAACATTAGATTTGGAAGAGATTTTTTAGAGGTTGTCTTGTTCAACCCTTTTTATTTTACAAAGGAGGAAATTAAGACAGAGATGAGGAGACACTTTTGCTTATATAACTAGTTAATGACAGAGCTGGATGAGAATTCTGGGCAGCCTTGTGCTCTTTTCAAAAACTGATACTTCCTCCTGAGGGGCAGACAGAGCCTACCATCTTTTGTTATTTAGGGGGCATATTGTAGTGTAAAGCACACTAGACTCAGAGGATCATAGATCTGGAACTGGAAAAGCCCTCATTTTACAGGCTCAAGGAGGTTAAGTGTCTTGCCCAGAGTAATTTTGCTAACGTCAGAGGAATAATTTGACTTCAGGCCTTGCTTCTTCCAAATCCTGAGCTCGTCTACTACCTGACACTGCCTCCAAGAGTCAGATGAATTGGGTACAACTCTTCACTCCACAACTTAGTAGTTTTGTGACCTATGACAAATTATTTAACCTCCTCTTTAGTTTCCTCACAAGTATTTGACATATAATAAAAATTGTGTATATGTATTTATATATTACTATGTATGTTTGAATTAATATTAACTGAGAAATGCTTCGGCCTTCCTCCCTCTTTTCTTCTCCCCAAATACCTTACACAGTGCTAACTGACAATAAGGAGTCAATTAGTGTTAACCAACCAATCAACAGACATGTATTAAACTGGTATGCCAGGTACTGTTGCTTAGGGATGGGAAACATCAATATTTAAAAAAACCAAAGTCTTTCCCTTAGGGAGGTAAGGGAATTACATTCTGTTGGGTGAAAGAACCTATAAGAATGTAACTCTTTGGCTCCTAGAAGTATGGAAGTAATGGGAAATACAAGAAGGTTATTTATGAGAGGAGACATTTTTACCAAATGTTCACAAGAACTCCTGACATTTGAATTTTTTGAAGAGGGTGATAGAAGGGAAAGGACATGGAGAATTCATCTTGGCTAGCCATGTGGAGGGGAAGGAGAATGGAGAGTTGCTGCTGCCATGCTGGGAATCTGGCCAGGGGCTGGGATTGCCTCCAAGACTGTCCAGGAAGAGTACAGAAGCCATGGCCTGAAGCCATTGCCCCTTGGACCCAAGGGGGAGGGTGAGTGGCAGAGCTGCGAATGGCATGACACCAGTGGAGGCAGCAGTTCATGGAAAAGGCTAGTGGGCCACACATACTCAGTCCCTGACGCCTCACTTTTCCTCTCCCTTGTCCTTGGCAGGCAAGAGGCTGTCTATTAACTGTCCAATTCTTCACTTCCTGGTTATATTCCCTCTAGGAAAGGGCAGGAGTTAAGGGAGAGAAGTCTATTATGTTCTCTACTGCCTTTGGGTAGGCTTCCATCATTCCAAATGAGTTGTTTTCCAGTTGTTTACTGTCTTTCATTGATTATAAATTTATTCTCATTAATACAAAAAAAAGCTGATGACCACCAGTTCTGAGTGGCATGGTTAGTGATGATGGCTAGGGCAAGACTGGGAGAGAGGAGGTTTTTTTTTCCCTTAAAGTAAGAGAAGACTTTCTTTTCACTTCAGAAGTAGCTGGGAAAATGGGGAGATTTAGAGCCCGTGGGAGAAAAAAAGTATGTAAATCAACTCCATCTTCTCAACCTAGTAAGAGAAATCATATATTATTATGGAACCATCATTATTACACATGACTCCCCCTTTTAATGGGTATCTTGCAGGTGGAGTTCAGTCTAAATTTCTTTTAGTTCACTTTACCAGTATTTAGGAGCTTTCCTTGAAAGTAAGACATTTTACTTCCTTTATATGTGGGATCCTATTTATAAATGTGGAGAGTTTCATATATATGTACATGCATACGTACATGAAACTTTCCACACAAATATAACTGTCTGTATAGAGTTTCATACATAATGTACATGTGAGGAACATACACATCATATATGAGTAGAGAGTTTAATATGTCTATATGCATGTATACATATACATACACATAAGTGCATGGAAAGTTTCATATACATATACGAAACCCTCTACATTTGTGTGGGCTCTCACATATAGAGGAAGTGGAAGGTCTCTCTCACTTTCGAGGAAAGCTCCTGAATAAAATAGAATCATATTAAAAAAACAAAACTCAGACCGAGTTCCACCTGCAAAATGTTCTCTCTCTCTCTCTTTCTCTCTGTCTCTCTTTCTCTCTCTGTCTCTCTGTCTGTCTATCTATCTATCTATCCATATACACACATATGTATATATGTCCAATGAAGAAAGTCATCCATGGTCCTATGGGAAGCAATTCCTCTTCTCTGCCTAATACCCATACATATGTATATATTACATGCTACTCACGGGAGCTGTTACCTTAGGTTCCAGGGCTAACCCTGTGGACATCCATATCTAACACTGTTGCTTATGAGCCCTCCACTAGAATGCTGCTCCTTGACGGTCAATCTGACTCTTGAAAAAAGTGTTTCCTCCAATGGTATAACAAGAACAGTAGTTGCAAAGCACCCCTCTTCTCCCTTGACAAAACTGTGGCACACTTGTCCAACAATTATACACGGAGTCTATGCAGAAGATTGGATGTTAACTTTAAAGCACAATGGTGGTGAGGCACATGTATATAACATGTGGCCAAGACAAGTTACAAGTCATCAATACTTCAAGTATTGATGTATTTTTCCTCACTTCAGAGTCCTCGTAAAGTTCACTGATGCCGATGATGGAGCTGGATGGTGCCTCAGCCTCTAGGCTATGGTTCCCCACAAAGGATGGCATGTCAGCTGGGTAGGTGGCTCAGTTGGGCTTGCTTTTCACAGACCATATAATGATTCCGCTGGACACATCAATCTACTACTGGGCTAGGCCAAGCAGGTCGTCCTATTGCTAAACTCACTCTTCATAAGGAATACAATTTGTGTTCCATAGGTTAATCTGTTGGTCACCCTTCAATGGGCACCTTCAATAGGTAGCTGTGGTCTCTACCGCTTCTAGCCTCAGGCTTGCTGGGCTGGGTGCTACTGAGCTCTTTCGGGTTAGAGTATTACCGTTCTTTTTCAGAAAGGGCAGAGAACTTTGGTCTAGGATTAGCAGAAGCCTCTTCAGTTCTGTTTTTTCTGGCTCCGAGGCAAAAGAAGAATCATGTTATTGTTCAATTGTATTTGCCTCCCAGTTACCCCATTTGGGATTTCCTCAGCCCAGTTACTGGAGTGGTTTGCTATTTCCCTCTCTAATTCATTTTATAGTTGAGGAAACTGAGCCCAACAGGGTTAAGTGACTTGGCCAGGATAACACAACTATTATGCATCTGAGGCCAGATTTGCAAGCCCAGTGCTCTCTTCACTGCACCACCCAGCTTCTTCTATTTGATGGTTCTTGGTTCAAAGCTGGCAGGTTTCCTTAATGACAACCCCACCCTAACTTATAGTGATCACCTAGTACATTTCTCAAATTCTTGTTGGTCTATGCAAACAAAAGACTGAATAAAAGGTACCCAGGGAGGCTGTGCTGGGGATGGAGGGAGGGGGAGTTTATTATCTCTGCTGGCCTTTTCATACGCAATTGAGCAGCTCTATAGTGCTGGGCAGCTAGATGCACTGGCCTTGGAATCATCTTCATGAGTTCAAATCTGGCCTTAGTCACTTACTAGCTGTGTGACCCTGGACAAGTCACTTAAACCCTATTTACCTCAGTTCTTCATCTATAAAATGAGCAGGAGAAGGAAATGGTAAACTACTTCGCTATCTTCATGACCAGAGGGGTCATGAAGAGTCAGACATGACTGAATGACAACAATATAGCACTGATTCCCTGCAGGATGTAGGACATTTCCTTTATCCCTGCACTGGCTTCACCTTTCATTTGTATTTTATCTGCCTTTGCCCCCTATAACATTCAGATTTGCTAAAGTCCAAAATGGGTCACACTTTTACATCAGTAAATAAAAAAATCTAGAGAAAGTAAATATAAGTTAATGGGATGAGGGAGGCAATAATGGGAGAGCGAATAGGAAAGGTCTTATGTAAGACACAGAGTTTGAGCTGGGTATTGAAGGTAGTTTGGGTTTTTAAGAGGCAGGGGTGAGGAGGGAGTGCATTCCAGGCACGGGGGAGAGCACATGCAAAGAAGTGGAGATAGGAGATGGAATGTTGTTTGTCAGGAACAGCAAGTAGAACAGTTTGGCTGGACCGAAGAAGGTGTGGGTGAAGGGGAGTAATACACACTTGTTTCTTGATTCATATGCTGATCAAAATTTCTGTCTGTATGAAAGTCATGGAGAATTTTTTCCAAGTGCCACAAGTTGTTTGGAACCATGGGATACGTGCTACCCTCATTTACAGAGGGTATTACCTGCTAAACTAGTCACCTTGCCTGTCCTCCCTCTGTCTTCATTCCAGTTCCTTTAGGTTTAGAAGTGCAAGACAGGAAGAGCTAGTCCTGACTGTCTCTTTGCATTTCAGACATTAAAAACAAAAAGTCAGCAGTTTTGATTGCTTTTGGAGAGGAAGTTAAAAGCCTGCCTCCCACCCTCCATTAAGGAGCTCTCCCCAGAAGCCCTTATCTCTGCTGTTCTTTCATTCTTTTCATGGTTTTCTCTCTTTTCCCTGCCCCCTGTTGCTAGTTCCTAGATAACCATATTTACTGGTCTCTTTTGTTTGGGCTAAATCTTCTTATTCAAAGAAAAACTCTTCTCTCATGAAAAAGTCATTCATGGTCTATGGGAAGCAATTCAGAGAGAGAACCTTACCCATTCTTCTCTTCTGGGACAATAAATTTGGAGTGGGTTGAGATTGTCCATCTAATCTACACCTCTCATTATGACCAAGAAGAAACAGCAAACAGGCCCGTTAGACCCAAAGATATTCCTAAGTGACAGAGCTGGGATGCCAGGGGTGGGGACTCTTACTCCATCCAAATCTAGAGCTCCTTCCACTCAGCCATAGTGAACCTCCACCCTGACACAGCTGATTCCTTTGGGACAAGCAGGGGAAGGCAGGAAGCAGAGCCCAGGACACATTCCTTCTGCATCTGCAGTGAAGAGTGTAGTCAATGTTGCCTTTCTCTCTAAAGTGAAAAGAGGCCATGAAAAAACTCAGGCTGGTGAAAAAAAAAGTGACTTTTCTGTGATATTAATAAATAATGATAGGATGTGATATTTACATACCCTTATCTATATATTTATTAATTTAATTGATTAGAGATATATCACATACATACATATATGTATAATTAATCTTCATTTTTGTGCTTTAATAAAATGCAGCAAGATAGTACATAGCCTTAATGTACCTATTGCATTGATTTTGGGTCAGACAATAAAGATTTGTTAATGTTTATTAATGTATATGGAGTATTCAGACAGGACTAGTCTCTTTCATGTGAGGGTTTGCTGAGCCCTTTTCAGGCCTGCTCATCTACCTATGGTGCTCACCTGTTGCCCAGCTCTCACCTGTGGCTCCAAGAAGCTGTGGCATGCACAGTGGCCATACCTCTGTAAAATTGCTGTCTTGGCAGATGGGCTGAGGTTGAGGGTAACTGACAGGCCTCAGACTGGTCATTGAGTTAGACCCCAGGTATGTGAAGACTTCCCCTGTTGGAATGGGCAGAAGGGAGCAATTTGTTCCAATGGCCATGAAGGTGGCTGAAGCTGGCGCTGTGGAGTGCTTAGAGCTTGGTCGGCTATTGAAGACTCCAAGGTCATTCCCTGCTTCTTACACCATTACCAGTCATCCTGCCACTGGACTTTTGTCTTGCCACTGGACTTTGATGACTCTGGAAGGGAGAGTGAGGCTGATGATTTTGTGCAGCTCTGCCTCACTTAAATCCAGTTCTTCAGCAAGTCAAGACATCACCCTGGGATGTCATTAATCCTCTTCGAAAACAAGGGATGAACAATGTGAAGTACCTACTATGTGCCAGGTACTGTGCTAAGCACGAAGGATACAAAGAAAGGCAAAAGATAGTCCCTGCCTTAAAGAAACTCACAGTGTAATGGGGGAGACAACATGCAAATAACTACATACAAACTGGTTATATACAGGGCAAACTGGAAATATTAACCGAATTAAGGAGGATTGAGAAAGGGTTCCTGTAAAGGGTAAGATTTTGACTGGGATTTTAAGGAAGTCAGGGAAGCTAGGAGGTGGAGATGAGGAGGGAGAGCATTGCAAGCATGGGAGTCAGGCAGTAAAACTGCTGGGAGCCTGGAGATGGCACGTCTTGTTCGAGGAACAGTAAGGAGACCAATGTCACTGGATTGCAGAGTACATGGAGGGAGGTATAAGGTGTAAGAAGACTGGAAAGGTGTGTGTGTGTGTGTGTGTGTGTGTGTGTAGGGGGCAGATTATGGAGGGCTTTAAATAACAAACAGAAGATTTTATATGTGATTCTAGCGGTGATAGGAAGCCACTGGAGGTTATGCGGGTGACATAGACCTGCACTAAATGAAGATCACTTTGTTAGCTGAGATCACCAAGTGAAAAAAAAATTTTAGAGAAGAAATGAGAACCTAGCAACTAGGTGATGCAGTGGGTAGTGAACTGGCTGGGCCTGGAGTTAGGAAGACATAAGTTCAAATCCCAGCTTCAGACACTTAATAGCTACGTGACTCTGGACAAATCACTTAATCTATGTCTATCTCAGCTTCCTCAGCTGTAAAATGGGAATATATTTTAATAGCACTTACCTCAGAGGTAGGTGTTATGATGCAATAATACTTGTGAAGTGCTTAGCGCATAGTAGGTACTAAATAAATCTTCTTCCCTTCCTTCCTTCTTTCTTTCCCTCCCAGGTCAAAGTCCTTTGGGACACTCATGGAGAGTGGGTGTGACCTAGATGAAGATTCAGTAGCAGATTCCAAAAAGAAGCAGCTAGATGAGTGGAAGGAGAGCCAGGAGAGACTAGTGTCCTGAAAACCTGGAGAAAAGAGAGTGGCCAGGAGAAAAGGGTGATTGACAGCGTCACAGGCTTCAGCAAGGTCAAGAATGATGAAGGTGGAGAAAAGGCCATTAAGAAATCATTATTAACTTTGGAAAGAGCAGTTTCAGTTGAACAACGAGGTTGGAAGCCAAACTGGAGAGATTTAAGAAGAAAGTGAGAAGAAAGGAAATGGGAGAATCTGTTGTAGAAAGCCTTCTCAAGAAGATGAGCTGTGAAAGGGGGAGGGAGATGGGATAAGCTAACAGGAATGTGGCTGGCTCATGTCTTTGGAGGATGTGGAGACACAAACACATTTGTAGACAATAAAAAAAAGCAGCCAATAGACAGGGAGAAATTGAAAATAAGTGAGGGAGAAGGGGTAATAGAGGGGGAAATCTGCTGGAAAAGATTGGATTGGAATGGGGTCACTTGTGCATGTAGAAGGATTTGCCTTGGCAAGGAGAAAGGATCACATCATTAGGTGAGTGGGGTGAAGGAGGAGATTGTGGCAGAAGACATTTGGGAGATGAGAGTTGAGGGGAGAAGAGGAAATTTTCAACAAATAGCCTCAAACAAAAAAAAAATTAGTAGAGTATGAGACAAAGTTCTCAGCTGAGAAGGTCAGAGGAGAGGAGCCATGGGCAGTATGAAGGATGATAAGGTTTGGAAGAGGAAATGTGGTGAGAGGGATAATGAGCTAATTAGAGAGTGTAAACGAATTGTCTTGCAGTGGTGAGGACTCAGTTGAGATTGTGTAACATAAGATTTTAATGAATCCAGTGAGCGCAGTTCCACCATTATTGTTAGCTTTGTTCACCAACTGGTGTATAGGAATTAAGGCAGTGGATGGTGGTAGTGATCTGAGGCTGAGGCTTAAAGGGGCAAGATTAATATGATAAAGGGATAAAGGACTCAAGAAAAGAAGACAGTGAAAAGTTGAACTCCTGGTTCAGCAAAGAATCTAGATGGGGAAAAGAGGAGAGTGTAGCAAGTGTATCTCTAGGTGATAATCTGGGAAAGAACTGGGCAAGGTTGGGGTGGGAGGAGGTTGAAAAATTGGCAGACATAGTGTGGATGAAGAATAGGGTTTGCAGTAGCAAGGCAGAGGAGAGGTGTTTAGATAAGGGAATTTCAGAATTCGATAAATATGGAAGTGGTATATTTGTGGATGAGGGCAAGATCAAGGGTGCCTTTGAGTGTGGCTGAGGTTGGGTGGAGTGATAGGTCATAGGAAATGAGTGGATTAAGGAACTGGGGGATTAGGATGTTTAAGGGAGTATCAATATATATGTTGAAGTCACCTAGTAGGAGAACAAGAATTGGAGGGAGAAAAAGTGTGAGCCAGGCACCAAACTCTTTGAGTAAAGAGGGAGAATGTCCCCAAAGTCTGTAGACAAGAGCTACCAGGATTTTGATTGCTTGGTAGATATGGATTGGATGAATTTCAAAGAATGAGAAGTTCCATGGACTTTGGGTGTGTTAGAATGTGTGCATAGATTAATCACAACCCCTCACCCCAGTGTTGTTGCTGTTCAGTTGTGTCTGACTCTTCGTGACCCCATTTGGAGTTTCTTCTCCAGTTCATTTTACAGATAAGGAAACTGAAGTTAAGTGACTTGCCCAGGCTCATATAGCTAGGAAGTATCTGAGGTTGGATTTGTACCCAGGAAGATGAGTCTGCCTGACTCTAGGCCTGGTGCTTTATCCGTTGTACCACCTAGCTGCCCTATTAGTACTGTTGATTATTTACCTGATTCATTCAGGGCAACCAATAGCCAGCTGCTTGTGAATATTAGAATGGTCAAAAGGAAACATTTAATTAAGGGTAAGTAAACTTGATTCTTCTTTCTTTTTTCATTTTCTTTCTTTTTCCATTTTCCTTTTTTTTATAAGTTCTGCAAGTTTTCAAAATGTCTTATATTTACCTTGAAATTTCATCTCCATTTGAAGGAAATGGATTAGTTCCTTACTTATTGACAGTTTTGGCACCCCTCTCCTCATACCCAGAATTTGCATAGTATATTATGTTAAATGTTTCCTGGGCATTTAACATACCTGCTTTGAAATAGTCTGCAACTTGAGTCAGAAGACCTATGTCTTATACTTAAACTCCTTATATTCCTTATATTTAGCTCTGTGACTCTGTGGAAGTCTTTTAACCTCCCAGGGGCAGCCTTAGTTTTTTCACCAAACTCAGTGTGTCCAAAGTGGAAGTCATTGCTCCTCTCAAAGCCACCTCTCCTCCAAATCTCTATACTTTTATTGAGGACACTGTTATTGTCCCAGTCACTCATTCTTCTTTCTCCCTAACCTCCCACAGCTCATCAGATGCCAAATTTTATGAATTCTATATCCACAACAGCTCTTGCCTTCACTCTCATAGACACTGATCTAATTCAGGCTCTAATTACTTCTATTGTAGACTATATAAATCATTTCTTAATTGGTATCCTTGCTTCCAGTTTTCCCGGTGCTCCTCACTACTGCCAGACAATCTCCCTAAGACTCTAGTCTGATCAGCCACTCACCTGCTCAGATACATTCAAAGGTTCCCTACTGCCTATAGGATAGGATACAAACTCCTTAGCTTTTCTACCTTTCCTGATTACTTCATCCTGGTCCTCTTTTGGAATTCTGCAGTTCTAGCCAATTTGCATTACAAGCCATTTCCTGACCTTGGTACCCCATCCTTCACTTACATGCATTCATATATACCCATCACTGTCATGCTTGAAATCTATTTCTTCCTCATCCCCACTTCTCATAACTTTAGTCTCCCTTCAAAGGTTGGTCATATGTCACTTCCCTTGAGAAGTCGTTGCTGATCATTTCATTTGCTATTTCTCTTCTCTGCAATTTTCCTGGTACCCCCATCCTTCGTATATATATTGTATGTATATATATTGAATGTATATATATATATATATTATTTATATTGAACCTTCCAGTAGAATGCAAACTCCTAGAGAGAAGGGATTGTATTATTTTCTCCTTTGTATTTCCAAAGCCTGGCACAGTGCCTGGCACATAATAAGTACTTAATAAACATTTATTGAATTCAATTGAATCCCTGGATTTTTAGCACTCCACTCCTCCTTTTGACATCCCAACTCCCCTGGGCCTCTCAGAGCTCCTTCCTTCCCATCTTAACGCTGGCTCCCCTCCCAGGCTCTATCTAGTTCTGGGAAATCTGAGGCATCTCATCTGGATACCAACAACCCAGGAAACCCTTTCTGAAATGCCAGATGAGGACACCTTGAGTATAACTGTCCTTACTTATCTTTCAAGGTCCAGTTTAAAGTCAACTCTTCCACAAAGTCTTCAATGATTTTCTCAACCATAAGTGAGTTCTTCCTCCTCTGAATTCCCACAACATTTTTATTTGCACCACTCTATCAGGTACTTATGTTATACAGTACAGATTTTTTTTTTCTGGGGGAGGGTATGGGGAAGTGGGGCCAGAACCATGACTACCTTCATTGGTATAGGGAACTGCTGGTGAAGAAACTGCCTCTACCAGTACAGTAATACCTTATGGTACTGGTGTCTGCTTCCTTCCTCTATCTTTCTAATTTTCTTTTTGTAAAATTCAGCCCATTTTCAAAATCCCACTAGTACATGGTGCTTACCAGTTGTTGAATGGGTGGATTAATGCACCAATGAGTGAATGCACAGGAGAGAAACTTCTCTCATTTGGAAGGGAAGGGGCCTGCTGCTATGTTCATAGATCATGGGCAAGTAGATGCCATATTCTGTTCTGCTCTTCTCCTTGGGCACCTTCCTTGTCTGTTCTGGTTGAATTAGCTGTGATAACCTTAAAAATGCAACTTTGGAAAAGCTACCAATGATTTAAGAGGTGTCCAGGTGGAGTCTTCATAAACGAATCAGAGAATCCGCTTCTACTTCGGTACCAGCCTGGCAGGACTGACCTGGAGCAGAGTGGGACCCTGGCTGGCACCCATCCTGGGTGAGGTCTAATGGAAGGCACTTGTGTGGGAGTGTTGATTTCACCAGCCTGGGGCTCCTTGCTGTCAGTTTCAGCTTCCTCTGCTCTCAGGGGTAATGGAGAAAGGAAGGTCTATTCAGTCATTGCTGGTGGCCATGGTAACCTGGAGTGAGAGGTAGCTTGCCTGGAGCTGCCAACTTTCCTACCTGCTGATTTCCTCTCTATGTGGCTGGATTTTGCTGGTGCCTTCATTGCTTCCATCTGGTCAGGTTTTTGTCAGGCTCCCAGCAGCTACAGAACTTGAGAGGGCAACAATCCATCAAAACAAGTAAATGCACCTCTTGCCAACCTCTAAGCTCAGCCTAGAAATACTCAGGCCATACTATAGATATTCCTTCTCATTTAAATGGATTGGTCCTACTTCTCATCCCTTCCAGCATGACTGTAATTTGCAAAAATTGATTTGAATTACTGTACTAGTGGGAATGATGCTGGAGGAAATCAGTTAGGCGGCAGTATGTGTATATTATAACAGCAGCCTGTTGGAGAAAATCCTTATGTGCTCTGCTTCCTCCCCCTTTTGTTGTCCAAGCCAACTGAATCAATATAATGAAATTTCAGTCTAGGGGATCAGTGGGGATGGAAGAGGAACATTATAAAAGCAGTATCCCTCAAATCATTCTGTATAGCTCATTGTTCATTTTGCCTCCACCAAGAGGGGCCACAACTAGTGGGAATGGAGAGGAGGTTGACCTGAAGGGCAAGGCATACTGTCACCTTTTGTGTACAGTGCTTTATGGTTTTCAAATAAGCTTTCTAGCCTTATCTCATTTAATCTATTAATCAAAATTTATTAAGAGCCTACTCTGTGCCAGAGATTGCACTAGGTGCCGGGGATACAAATACAAAGAGAAAAAAAACTTCTGCTTTTCAAGAAGTTTATATTCTAATGGAAAAAAAAACAAATACACATATGGGGAAGGGGATAAGCATTTATACAGAGCCTTCTATGTGCCAGGAACTATGTTAAATGTTTTGTTTTTTAAACAAATATTATCTCAAGTGTATACTAAGCAAATATAAAGAGAATGAGTATAAATACACAGTAGTTAAATGCAAGGTAAGTAGGGAGACAGGGCTCAAGCCTTCAAGCATTGGAGTTGGGGGAGAGGCAGGAAAGGCTTCAAATAGAAGGTGGTTCCCGAATTGTGTCTTGAAGGAAGAGAGGGATTCTCTGAGGTGAAGGCAAGGAGGGAGTATATTCCAGGTAGAAGCATGGCCAGTGCAAAAGAATGAAAGGCATTATTATTTGCATTTTATAAGTGAGGAAATTCTGATAGAGTTGTGACTTTGGTAAGGGGTCACAACTATTGAGTAGGCAAAAAAGGAACTTGAGTCTAAAATACTTCCAGCTCCAAGAGTGAGATACGTTCCATTACAGCATATTTACTATAGGCTAATTAATGCACAGAACGGATGCTGCTAGCATTGTATGTGCCAACAATGCTCTTACATGGGGTGTTGCATTTTGTAGGGTAGAGGACAGGAAGGACAATGAAAGTGAGTTTCCTATCCACTTCACTGCCAAAACACGCATTCTCTGACATTGATTAAAGGCCCCAGTTCTACCCTGCCTCGTGAGAGTGGCACATTATCTAGACTCAGTCTTCTTCATCACCCCCTCCCCACCTCACTGTTTCCTCCATAAATAAGAGTGTAAGATATGATGAAATCCTACATTAGGTATACCTAATGAAAGTCTATTTCAGTTCTGTATTGTGTCCAGCACATTCTTTTTTCTCTGAGAGGGGGCATGGGAGAGATACATTGTGGGAGGACAGGACTGACCTCTCTGGAGGCAGTCCCAAAGGTTAGGGATGTTTCCAAACCAAACACCCTCCTTTGCCTTAATAGCCCATAATAGAGCCATCATTAATGAATAGAGCTTAAGTCTTTTCAGTAGCTATTTATATTTTTAGTCTGTACCACCTCCTGGGGTAATGATCTCCTTAAGATTCCTCCCCTGCTGTACAAAGCAGAACTGACTTTTTATGTTTCCTATACATAAAATTCCTTTTTAAATTTCAAAGCTTTCTGGGTCCCCTACCCCAATCAACTAATAGTGTCCTGTACTTCTGATACACATTTGTTAGTTCAATCCTCTTCAATTATTTTGTCTGTGTTACCAAAGGGTTTTGAATTTGATTTCTGTTTGTGCCAGATGATCTGACTCTTTGATTGAGCCTTTACACATTAAACAAAGTGAGGAATTGAAATATTTATCTGGATTATTCAAGCAAGAAATTCTGTCACCTGAAGTTGGGCCTAGTTGAAGTAAAGATTTTTCTCTACTTCATTTTGCTGTGTAGACACTTAAGGCAGCATCATACAATAGGAAAAAAAACACTGGACTTAAGAGTCAGAAGACCTGGGAGTTTTGACATCATCACCTACTGAAATGGCAAGCAGAGTGGGACTTTTTGCTGTTTCTTGTTTTGGAGTGCTTCACAGCACTAAGGCAATCAAGTCTTGCCTTTGTTTCAATCAAGAGTCTTTGAATTGGGAGCTTTTGATGACCTGCTTAAGTCATGGGAAGGCCTAGGTGACATGGGTTTGAGTCACATGGTTTTGATGCTCTCTGACCCTGAAGAAGTATATATATATATATATATATATGCTCTGAGGTTAGCATTTTGCTTTGGGATCACTCATTGGAAGAGCATTCCTGTGATTTCGCCAGACAAGACCCTGCGTAGCTGTTAAGGACCCCGCCCCCCCCTCGCCCTGGCTTTGAAAACCCACATGTTGGTGCTTCTCTCTGGTAACTATGTATATATTGCTATGGTCAGACAACTAGAAGCCTGTCTGTTGATTTGGGTTTATTTTTTCTGTTTATATGATTTCTGCTTGTTATTTCATTTTGTGTTTTCTCTGAAGTTCAGGGTGCTGGCTTTCCCCCCTGAACTAAGTGAATGATATAGGTATGTTTAATTAAAGTAAGATTGTTAACCCTTTAAAGTTACTTTTCTTAGAAAAGCAGATCAAAGAACCTGTGCTAGCAGCCCTCCTGTGTGCTGGTGTTGTTGGTCTTGTTATTGGCTTTACATAGCCACAGTAGCTGTAAGTAACGTTGTTGTTACCCCTACTGTGTGGCTAGGGCTCTGAGTCTTACTGTCCCCATCTATAAAATGGGGATAACAATATTTTCACTACTTACCTCATAGGGCTGCTTTGAGGATCAAATGAAGTAATAGATTTACAGTACTTTGCAACTGTAAAGTACCATGTACATGCAAGCAATTATTATATTAAGTATAATTTGGATTGGGAGGTTTAACTTTCTCTTCAGAATAATGACCCAGCATATGGTGAAGATCAAGAGGGCTAGATACATATTAAGACACAGACAGCTACACTTAATAAGATGCCACACAAAAACTAATTAGATAAGGGTATTTGAAAAATAAACCAAATTAACAAATATTTGAGTGCTTGTCGTTTCCAAAAAAAATCTGCTTTGTGTCATAGGAACTATAAAGAAAACTATAGGGCCCCAACCCCCTCCAGGAGCTTAGGATCTAGCAGAGGAGAAAGAGCACAAATATATGAAAAATTAAATAAGACTGAGTACAGACATGACAACAGGAGAGATGATGAAAGGCATTATACCATTAATTGCCAAGTGAATAGAATAGACAATAAATGCTAAGGAAAGGCTTTAAGAAGTGAATTATGTCTTGAAGGAAGAGAGGGATTCTCTGAGGTGGAGGTAAGGAGGGGGTGTATTCCAGGCAGAGGGATGGCCAATATTATTTGCATTTCGCAAGTGAGGAAATTCTGATAGAATTGTGAGTTTGGTAAGGGGTCACAACTAATGAGTGGGCAAAAAGAGACTTGAATCTAAAACACTTTCAGCTCCAAGTGTGAGATGCTTTCATGAGGAAGAAGAGAGCTGTGTGTTAGAATGGGCTGGGAAGGTGAAGGAGGAAGTGAGATCAGGACAAGGCCTGGATCATTCAGGCAGGCAGGATGTGGGAAGCAACACAACAGAACACAAAACATTCCTCCTATATTATTGAGATCATTCACTAACTGGCTTCCCTATCACCTTCTTCATTCCTTCTCATTCTGATCTGTCTTAACCACTACAGCTTTTTCTTCTGTTACAGGCAGAAACTCATCTCTGTCCTCTCCTACCCCAAAGCACATAGAGCAGCCAGTAGAAGGGAGTGCATGTTGGAGGCACTTTGAGGGTTAATATCCACTCAAAACTATAGCTAATGAGTCCTCACCAATTGGTTCCTTTACTGGGCCAATTAAAAGACACATTACTTCAAAGGAAAAGACATTTAATTAAGTGGTATAGTAAAATAAGTTATGAGCAAGATTTCCTCATACATACAAGGATATATCTTCCATCATTTACCACACCACAAGTCGAGGAGAGGACTCATAAGAGAAATGTACAGCCAGAGAGCACATACAGAGAGAACATGTATATCTAGGGAGCTTACATGGAAGGACATATGTGGTTAGGGAACACGCCTTGAGAGATACACATACAGTGAAAATGCATGGATTGTGAATATGTAGAAGTGGACCAGTCTGGCTTAGGAGCCAAGAAGTGGAGTAGCTTGGACCGTGAGATGGGGACTCCAGAATTAAACGATCTTTGAATTGGCCTCAGCAAGTGTCCTCAACAACTGTCTCTGGTGAACAACTTCAGAATAGGCATCAGTGTCTTAGGAAGTAGTGTTCTGTGGTGGAAAGAGGAAAGAGTTGGCAATTGGGATATGTGTGTATATGTGTTTCTGTGCGCACTTTCTACTTCTAGCTCTGCCAAAACTTTGTGAAATAACTTGGACCAAGTCCTATAACTTCCATGGACCTCTATTTTCTTACAGAAAGGATTCATAGTGAAGTTGGAAGATCCCTGGATTTGGAATCAGAGGACCTGGGTTTTAACACCAGCTCTGCAATTTACTGTTGGTGTGTCCTTAGACAAGTCACCTAATCTCTCTCGGCTTCAGATTTATTTTTTCATCTATCAAATGAGAGTGCTGAGGTGGATGACTGCTAAGGTCCTTTCCTTAGGCAAGTCACTTAATTTCCAAGGCTCTTCATGTTTTTCATCTGTAAAATGAGAGAGGCCTGGACATGGTTATTATTTTGGCTGGCTAAGCATTTGTCTCATTTTTATCTCCACAACAGCCCTGTGAAACTCGCACTTCAGGTATTGCTATCTTCACTTTACAGTTGAGGAAAGGGAGGCACAGAGAGGTAAAATCAATCAATCGACAAGCATTATATATATTAAGTACTCACTATGAATCCTGTGTGCCTCAGTTTCCTCATCAATGGCAAACCCCTCCCGCATCTTTGCCAAGAAAGGCCCAAAAAGGAGTCACAAAGAGTCCGGTATGACTGAAACGACTGAATCACCGAATCGAAAGTGTGCCCAGGTGATGAGCTAAGCCCTGGGAATACAAATAAAGGCAAAAACAGTCCCTGCCCTTGAGGAACTTGTGTTCCAAAGGGGAGATGAGGCTTATAACTGTGTCCATACAAGAGATATATAGAGTAAATGGAAAGTAATCTCGGGGCAGGGGGGGAATGGCACTAGCAGCTGGGAGGGTTGGGACAGGCTTCCTGCAGAAGGTGGGATGTGAGCTGAGGCTAGAAGAAAGCCAGGACCTCTAAGTGGTGGAGGTGAGGAGATAGAACACTACAGGTAGGTGTCTGGCCTGTGCCCGGCATGGAGCTGGAGTGTTGTGTTTGAGGAAAAAAATATAGGGGTGTAGCTGGTTCACCAAGTGTGTGGTGGGGAGTAAAGTGAAAGAAGACTGGAAAGGCAGCATAGGGGCAGGTTTTGAAGAGTTTTGAACTCCGGACAAAAGAGTTTATACCTGATCCTAGAGGTAATGAGGTGCTACTGGAGTTCATTGGTGGGGGGAGAGGGCAGCCTATGCTTTGGAAAAAATCATCTTGGCAGCCGAGTAGAGGATGGATTGCTGTGAGGAGAGGCTTGAAGCAAGAATTGCAGTTAGAAGGCTTTTGTAAAAAAATCTAGATAAGAGGTGGTGAGGGCCTGAATGGGTAGCAGCTCTGTGAACAGAGAAGAGGGGACATATGCTGGAGATCTTGCGAAGCAAGGGGATGACAAAATTGGCAGTGCAAGTGACTTGTTCACTTCAGAGTCACACAGTTAGAACATATGAAATGTAGGATTTGAACCCAGGTCTTCCCTGATTCCAAGTCTAGTACGCTAGCCACCATACTCTATCTTAGACAGAGAACCTCCCTGGCTCTAGAGCCTATGAAATTAAGATTAAAAGAGGGCATTAGGTCAAACAATAGAGACATAACATAGATTACCATATAAATTCAGATAGTATTATCTGATTATATCACATATGATTATATTTATTATGGTAGTAAAATGGGCCTCATTTTATCCCCCAGTGCCTAGCAGTGCCCTGTACACAGTAGTGCTCAACTAACTGTTGATAATCTCTCAGCAAACGTAAAGAGAAACAAACCAGTCTCCTGCTGGAACATTTCCGGAGAGCTCTGGGTATTTCCCAGGTGGAGGTTGTGGGGAGGTTTGATCAGGATGACAGGGCAGGCAAAGAACAGCTGGCACTACTCAGTTTATGCATGACATGCCATGGAGCAATTTCCTACAAGTTGATGCCTTCAGATCTTGATGATAGGCAAAATTTTAAGTACATTGCCAAGAATTTCCAGTTTTTCTCTCTCTCCCATGGCACAGGGAAAGAGATAAGGCTGGTAGTGGGAGGTGACTTTGAGAAATTTGTGTGTTTGGCCCTTGGATCCAGAGCCCTGACTCCCTTTTTGCTTTTTCAGTTCATGCTCACTAATCACCAAGTGCTCACTTAAGAATCACAAAATGTCTGAACTGGATCATTGGATCATAGAATTTGGAGCTGGAAGAGACCTTAGGAATAAACTAGTTTAACCACCTCATTTTATGGGTGAGGAAGCAGAGGCTCTGGAGAAGGGAAGCAATCAAGGTCACACAGAAGGTCAATGGCAGAGTTGGGACCAGAACTCAGGTGTCCTGACTTCCTAGCCAGTCCTCACGTAAATGCTTATCAGTACTGTATAGAGCAAGAAATTCCCCTAGGCTCAGGCAAATTCAACAAAAATAGGATCTGGAATTTCCCAAGGTAGGAAACCCCTTCTTTAGGTCTTGGTTTCCTTTCCATAATCTAGAAATATTTGAGCCTCTAACCAAGAACACAGACTGCCAGTCTCAGTTAACTCCTGAGCAATGGCAAGGTATCTATTCTGTCACCTTGCCTAGGTAAGCTGGTTTTAGTACAACTTTATTTTCCTTCTTTTTCTCTGGCAACAAGTCACCGAGTCTCCATGCACCTCTTCCTAGGGCTTATTCATAACGGAAAAAGTAACATAATAGAATAGTCACACTATAAGTGCACCGTTCAGGGTAGATCAGAGGGCTCTTTTGTTTACTAAACTATCTTAATCTAACTCAGCTCCCTTGGGTAGAATCCTTGGCCCCAATTATGATTCTCCACTTTCCTAAAACTACATCCAATTGTCCATTTTTGCCATGGTTCCACCCAATAAGGACTCCTAGTTCTTAGAACACTGCCCTTGTTCCCTCTTTCCCTACTCCCCCTAACCCCTCACTACTGGGTTTGGGATTGATTGGTCTGGCTGAGTGTTCTAGCTGGAAACTTTGCAACCATTTAAAATATGAGACTAAACTTCTGTTTTTACAATTTTGAAGTCAAACTTTGACCAATTTGGAAGGTTCCCTGTGACTGGATGGCTTTTGATGCTCACATTTCTACACAGTTCTATTTGATTCAACAATTCCATTCAAACATTTAGTACATTACTACTAGGGCAAAACACAACCTTACTCCTCCCAGAATCAAGGGTAAGAAAAGGGATCATTATCCAAGGTAATACATACAGGCACAGGAATACAATTTTCTCATCATTTAAAATAAAACCACAAGTTTACAACCTATCATTTGCAGCAAGGTGATTAGATATGGCCATAGGGAAAACAATTGAAGTAGGCAAAGCTGGATCACCTTCAACCTCTGGGTCCAACCCAAACTCCCATTTTTTTCTTCACGCTCCTTCCTCACTGAGCCTCCGACTTGTCTTTAGAGTCGGGTGGCAGGTAGACATGAAAGATGGATGAGCAGCCCTGAAAAGGACTCTGCAAGCCCTCACACTGGCCGGTCCTTCCTCAATACCCCATTCACTCCAAGAAGCTATAGTGTACACAGCAGCCGCATGCTGGTAAAATGGTCTCGGCAGATGGGCTAAACCAGGTTGAGGGTAGTGGACAGGCCTCAGACTGGTTAGTGTGTTAGGGTGATGTCTACCCTAAGCATGTGAAGATGTCCCCTGGCAGAATAGGTGGATGAGAACGATTTGTTCCAGTGACCCTGCCTGAAGGTGTCTGAAATAGTCATGGTGGAGTGCAAGATGCCAAGGTCATCTAATGCATCCTGGGCCATTGCCAGTTCTCTTGACTTTTGTCTTGCCACTGGACTTTGATGACTCTGGAAGAGCGAGTGAGGCAACTCTGCCTCACTTAAATCCAAGTCATGAGCGAGTCATCACCTGTGATGTCATTGGTCCTCTTTGAAATGAAGGACAAACAACAACAATTTGTCTTTAACTTACCTTCCTTTCAGGGATATTCTACCTCCCTACAGGGAGGAATAATATATTTATGCCTGATTATACTGGGTTTATCAGTGTGACCCTCACATCTAGGTCTGTTCTTCCAACTAGGCTTTGAATTTTTTCTTCTGTCATCAAAATTTTCTTAACCAGTGATTGCCAAGATGTCAAATATTTACTTCCTTCAACATACTTTCATTTTGTGATGAATGAAAAATTCAAGAGACATAGTTTCTGGTTAATTAACAATAATTTTATTAATTATGGATAGTGGATAATTAATAAAAAGGTCATTTGGCTGTCTCTCCTAAACCAAAAACCCACTCTATACTTATATGCCCTAGGATGTGGGTGTTTCTGAGGGTGGAAATCAACTCTGATTGGTTAACAGGAAATGAGAGAACTATTATAATGAGAGATAGGCTTGTTCTAATGAGGGTCTGAGGGACATGACTCTGATCAGTCTTGGACAAAGAGCCTTATCTATACCAGACTACACCCCTGTCTAGGGCAATCTAGACAAAAGGAAGAATTCACTTCTACTCAGACCTATCTGACTAAAACACAATGGGCCCGAATTTACCACTTCCCTTAGACTAGAATTTCTTTACCATTTGTTCAGATCTACATTTTCCTAGTTGGGTAAGGTTGGGCATCTCATTATAAGCTCTGTACTTCAAAGGCTGCTTGAACAATGGGGCTGATTTCTGAATGAGGTAATAGAAAAAGGGGAAAACCTTAGTCCTAATTCAATAATTGGTTATTAACATGAGAGAAATAATCATTTTTCTCATTTTTTTCAAAGGGATTTTCTAAAGATAATGTTTTGGCCTAAATGAAGGAATGAACTTTAGGCTGGTGGGTGAGGACTTTGAGCATCCCAACATGTAGGCCATCATCTATTTGTCTAGATGCCCAGCTAGTCTAGATCCTATTCCAAGGCAAACAACTCATTTTGGAAGAGCATTGCATCTGGAGTCAGATGATACGCATTTGACTCTGGGTTCTGAGTTTTTAGTTGTTTAACCATTGGCAAGTAACTTAACCTCTCTTGGCCTTGGTTTGGAGTACATAATTTCTCAGGTTCTGTCCAGCTATTATTTCTATGATTCCATGAGCAGCGACCTGGACAGTGATATGACAAAGAAAAACATTGAACATTCATGTAAATTAAATGTATAGAAAAATGAATGAGTGAAGTCAAGTTGTTAGGCAAAATGGGAGATCGAGAACAATTCATTTATTCATTTATTTATTCAACAAATATGTCTTGAGCACTTACACAGGAATAGTAACTGCTTTGGTATATTAGGTCATTTGTTCTTAAAACCCAGTCAACTCAGCATTTCCAAATTTTTTTTTAACCTGTAAATTTCCATCCATTTTTCCTAATTCTGCCCACTGGGGTCAAGCAGAACAAATCCAATTACTCTGTTCAAATACTTAAAGATAGCTATCATGTCGGGTTGTCATGAAAAGAATGAATGGGGAAGATGGAAGAGGGAAAAGAGTGAGAGGGGAATATGAGAAAACTCCTCTCTTACTGTTGATAGAAATAATTTTTAACATACACATATATGTACATATAGGTATATACATACACACATATATTATATATGGTCTTTCTGTTGCAAACCTCTGCTGTCATGATTCTGGAAAAGGCAATTCCTTGGGAATGGAGGGTCATCTGAATTAATCATGGGAGAAAACCTGGGAAAGTAGATAGAAGCATAGTAAGCATAGCTTGCTTATTGAGCTCTGAACCTGGCAGTCATCTCTGGTTAGCACATGAACTGGGAGTTAGTTACTGGTGCCTATCAGGTAGAAAATAGACACTTAATGGGAAGTCTAAGGGGGAGCAGTGGCACAAGATCTGAAACAGGAAGACATGACCATTTTATGTAGGCTACTGGAAGGATCCAGTGCAATTTAGACAAGTTCTGGGAGAGGTGGTGCCAGCCTTCAGGCAGCACGGCTGTTAGAGATAATAGGCCCAGGTACTAGCCTAGAACAATAGGTAAAGAAACAGGGGGCCAGAAGAGAGGCAGTGCGGTACTACAGAGAACAATGGGCCTGGATTTAAGGCTACAAAACTTATTAGCCATATGGCTACCCACAACTTGCCTTAACTCTCTCAGTCTCAGTTTCCTCATCTGTAAAGTTGGGATACTAATGTTTATGCAGCCTACTTTTTACAGGGTTATTGTGAGGAAAGTACTTCATAAACCTAAAATCATTATGTGTGAGAATTATTATTAACCAGCTAGTGCATATTCTATAGCTAGATATGAGGAACCTGTGGCCTCAGGGCCTTTTAGGCAAATTAACCAGAATGGAGGTATAGAACAAGGGTGATAGGAAGGACCTTCAAGGACCCAGAGCTACAGAAACATTGAAGAAGAATAAAGGAAACCACTATCATTTCAGGGAAGGATGGCTTGAAATCCAGGAGAGAAATCATTAGGGGCTAGATAGAGAACTGTCTGCCTCAGTCATGAGGATCAGAGACTAGGGCAGGACTCAAGAGGACCAAAGGTGTTCTCATTGGAAAGTACAGTACATCCTGCAGCTAGAGGGAATATCCTAGAGTCGCACACCTTGATATAAAACTGGGAAGTAGATTCTGTAATGGACAGAGAATCTACTACATCCAGTAATGGGACCAGGTTGGACCTTCTAGTCAAGGTACCTTCATAACTCAATCTAATGTCTGACTCAGATAGGTTGGAGCTAAAAAAAGATAATGATAATGATGATGATGATGATGATAATGACTGTTATTAACTATTATAACTTTCCATAAGCTATGTTGGCCCAGGCACATTTTGGCTACATTTGAATCACCTTAGGATAAGACATTTGCATGTGCTCAGTGTTTCTATTATCCAAGGTCTAGCCTAGTGAAGTTTATGGACTTTCAACACCAGCTTGGTCTAGGGATAATGATTTAATTTTCAGCCAAGGAACCTCTTGAAGACCATCCACTAAGTGACAGTCGAGTTGCAGTCTGTAACTGTTGGAGGAAGTGATACTATATTTATTTTTGCACATACAGGTCTTTTCCTTTTGTCTTTGGGGATAATCTGGTAGTTAAATTCTTGAAAAATACCAAATCTCCAGGCATGGGGGCATACCCAGTAATGCTTGCTATCAGGAAAGCTGAGAATGGTGGATCGCTTGTGTCCAGAAGTTCTGAGCCACAATAGGGCCAAAGCCAATCAGGTATCTATACTAAGTTAGGCATCAATAGAGTGAGCACCTCGGAGTGGGGGCCCCCAAGGCTGTATAAGGAGGGGTGAATTGGCCCATAGTGGATAGAGTGTGTCAACTGTGTCGTGCCAATCAGTAGTGAGATTTGGCCCATGAGTAGCTGCTACACTTCTAGCCTAGGTGAGATAGGGGGATCTAATCTCAAACAAAACAATGGAAAAATCAAACAAACTACAAAAACAAACAAATAAACAAAAGAAGGAAAAAATTCCAACCATGTCTTGGCTCATTTAAAGGAAAAGGTGATTTGACTACAAATTTAATAGGTGGTGCTGTGGATAGACATCAAAACCATTTTCATAATACTAGAGTACTAACTTCTGTTTGCCTCAGTTTCCCAATATGTAAAATGAGGATAATAATAGCACCAACCTCCTAGGGTGGTTGTGAGGATCAAACGAGATAGTGATTGTAAAACACTTAGCACAGTGCCTGACACATAGTAAGTGCTATGTAATTGTTCGCTCTTTTGTGTTTGGGTCCAAAAATTCAACTTTACAAGTATAGGAGGGGTTTCAGGTCTTAATGTGCATCATCAGTGGGATATGGTGGCCAAGAAAGATTACAGGTTCTGCGTTAATAAAGACATAGTATCCAAAACTAGGAAGGGGATAGTCTCACTGTCCTCTGCCTTGGCCAGGCTGCATTCAGAGTGTTATGTTCACTAGCCAAGGCCCTGTTGCTAAGTTGGAGATTATTCAGAGGAGGATGATTGGGACTGTGAAAGGCTTTGTGACCATGCCACGGGAGGAATAGATTGTTTAGGATGGAGAAGATAAGACTTAGGGAGAGCATAGTATTTGAAGGGCTGTCACATGGAAGAGGAATTAACTTTATTTTGTTTTGTCCTAGAGCAGATAGAACTAGAAGCCGAGGGCAGGAAAAACTTCCTAGGAATTAGACTTATCTAAAAGTTAATTGGATTATATCTGGAGATAGCTGCCTCGAATTCCCTAGAGGTCTTTAGGCTAAGCCTGCACAGCCACTCATTGGAGGTATTAAAGATGGGACTTCTGCTCAGTTATGTGTAGGGTTAAGTCACCTCTGAGATCCCTTTCTAACCTTGAGGCTCCCTGATTCTGTTTTTGATGAGGCTGTGCTGGATATCGGTGATGACTGGGTTTTCTTTCTAAACTCTCCCAGTGTGTCTAGGATAGAGATAGGGATCCTGAAGGGGCCTGGTTTGGGGGTGGGGGAAGCTGTGTCAGTTCCTGGGCTGGGGCTGGTGGAACTGGTTATGTTAAGTGAAAACTCAGTGTAGGAAGAGCTGGGGGAAAGCTGAGGGACAGCGGCCATTGCTGATTGCTTCTTGTCTGGGACTTTTCCCTCATGGGAAGCAAAGAGAAAGGGAAAAAGGAAAGAAGAAAGAGATGCCTAGGAAAAGGTCACAAAGAATTCTTTCAAATAAATGCCCCTCTCTCTGTGCCATCGCTTTCCCACCCCTTAAAGCAGCAGTTCTCAAAAATTTTGGTCTCAGGACTCCTTTACCCTCTTAAAAATTATTGAGGAACCCAAAGAGTTTTTGTTAATGTGGGTTACATCTATCAGTATTTACCATATTAGAAATGAAAGCTGTCACTTTTTAAGATATTTATTAGTTCATTAAAATAATAAGAGCTAGCATTTATGTAGTGCTTTAAGGCTTGAAAAGCACTTCAAAATGCTCCATTCTATCCTCACAACCCTGGGAGGTCAGTGCAACATTATCCCCATTTTACAGAGGAGGGAACTGAAACAAACACAGTAACCTGTGACTTGCCCAGGGTCACACAGCTAGGAAATGGTAGCATTTGAACTCAGATCTTCCTCACTCCAGAGCCAGTACTCTATCCAGGGGGCCACTTAGCTGTGGATTAATCCATTATATGTTAATATAAATAAGATTTTAAAATTAAAATAACGATAGTTTTCAAAACAAAAAAAATACTTATTCTTTAACACTCAGTGAGAAGAGCGATACTGTTTTACATATTTTGCAATTCTCTTTAATGCTTAATAGAATATAGCTGGTTTTTCAGATTTGCTTTGCATTCAATCTGTTGTATGCTCTTTTAATTGGAGTGTATGAAGAAGATCTGGCTTCACCTACTATATGGCTGGAAAAGGGAGAAGTATTTTAATTACTAAATTACATTTTAGTATTATTATGAAAATGGTTTTGATATCACAGGTTCCCCCTGAAAGGGTCACAGGGTCACAAAGGTCACAGGAGTCTACAGACCACATTGTGAGAACTGCTGCCCTAAAGAAACCACTATAGAAATGAAGGCAGAGGACTGAATTTCACTCATAGCTGGAGAAAACCACCCTAACCAAGCAAGGTGTGAGGCAGCCCGGGAGTGGGTTTGTCAGCAACAGCCTGTGAGAAAGGAAGTGGGCCTGAGAACGGCACTTCTCGGTGCAGCTGGTTATAATTAGCACCTGCACCTGGGAGACTGGGCAGCTTCCTGTCCTTGAGGTTTAAAAGTTTCAACCTCATGAGCGAAAACAAGCTGGCAATGAGGGAGTCTGGAACTGAGGCGTGCAAGGACAGCCCTCAGGAACTTTGGCAAGCATAAGCTCGGGCCGTGGGCCTCCCAAGTCCGTGTTTATGCTGCTCATCTCTGACAACAGCACTCTACAGTCTGCCTCTCACCAGCAGACTGGTATTTGCCTCTGGGGGTGGTGGGGAGGGAAAGACAAAGCCCGGAATGAGTGGTTTCAGAATTCCTTGACTATCGCCTATCTGTCTGGGGGAAACTTCTTTCATCAGTTCAGCTATGCTGGCATCCTGGGCTGGTCCAAGTTGTGGGGGTGGCACTGACTTGGCAGAGGATGGGAGGGCTGGCCTTGGCTGCATTGGGAGGGTAATATTTTCCCAAGAATGAGCTCTCCTTGAAGAGTGTTCTCCCCGAGGCAAGTCCATTTTCAGCCCCACAGAGATGGCTATTCTCCTTGCAGCCTAATTAATGCCAGGGTTCTGCTTCCTTCTGCCCGTCCTTATCTTACTAGGGTGGAAGGAAGGAGGGGAGATGATGAAGTGCAGGAATTTCTGGGTCAACCTGAGGTCTTTCAGCATCTGGCCTGCTGTATAGCAATGGAAGGGGTTTATTTTGCTGCTCCATTATCAGTCAATCAATTGAAAGAAGTGCTGATTGAGTTTCTCTTAGCAAAGCCCTGTGCTAGGTAGGTGTTAATGGAGTATGAGAATGAGACCCCCTGTTAAGGAGCTTGCACTAGAGAAAGCAGACAAGGCCTATGCAGCCATATCTAGATACGGAATCTTTTTATTTTGATATAGAATGGTGGAAAGGATAGAGTGTTGATCTTTATCAGGAAGGCCTGGGTTTGAATGCTACAGTGGTAAACCATGTAACCTCTCTGGGCCTCGGTTTCCTCATCTGGAAAAATGAAGGTAGTGATAGCTATAGTACTGACCTCAGGGCTGTTGTAAAGGTGAGATGAGATCAGCCATCTCTTCAACTCATCAGTCCAACTCTTAACGTTTTCGAGATCTGAACTTTGTAAACCTTTGAAGTGCTACATAAATGCCAATTATTAATATTCCAACTATTGAAAAAAATGTACCTAAAAGAGCAAATTGCTTTATGTATACATTAGCATTTCATCTTAGCAATATGTAGTCTGGTAAGGGGAAGGAGAGAAAAACTCTCAGGAGGGAGACGACATTCTGGTTCAGGTGGTTGGAGGTCAAAGAATAAGAAGTAAGCGGTCCAGTTACAGAGGAAGCCAGAGGACTTCATCCAGGTCTTGAAGGGTAGAGAGGATTTGGTTAGACTGAAGCCTGGAGGCACAAGTACAGGACTTTCAAAGGCTGTTTTTACAGTCAGTGAGCAGACTCATCTTGCTCCAGTCAGCTGTGTAGCATGGAAATGAGGTTGGAAAGGGGAGATCGGGTCAGTTTGTGGAGGTTCATTAGTTCTACCTTTGGGGGAATAAATTGATTTTTTTCCCCTTATCTTGTTGCCTGAAGGCCTGTGGAAAACCTTTTGACTTACTGCCAAAGGGTATGAAGTAGCATTGATAGCTCATGATCAGGAAAGGGCAGCATTGCAGGGCATTGTTATGCCCTTGTTATGTATGGGCGATAGACAGAACATTATTTGGCACTGGGCTGTTCAATTTCCTAGTTCCAAGATCTTATGCATGAGTGCAGGAATACTTCACACTGACTTCAGCAGTCCTGAGCTTAGATGGATTATTGAGTGAGTTTTCATTTGAAAGTTTCTCTTTTATGTATCCAATCAGACATGAACTTGGCTGCTTATTCTCAGGGTAGCCTTTTGATTAATAAGTTGAAGTCAGTATTTACCACGCAGATGCTCATCTTGGCTGTTTTTCTTATTGCTTGGACCTCCCTCCCCTCCCCGCCCCCCCCCCCCCCAACTCTGATCATTCCTGTACCCTGAGCCTCCTAAGTACTCAAAGCTTGCCTTGCCAGGAATGCTTTCTACCTTCTGTTTCTGGATCCAGGGTTTTCAATATTTCCTAGATCAGGGGTTCTTAACATCCCCTCCCCCCTTCTCTCTCTCTCTCTCTCTCTCTCTCTTTCTCTCTCTCTCTCTTTCTCTCTCTGTAAACCCTTGGGCAGTCTGGTGAAGCCTATGGACCTCTTCTCAGAATGATGTTTTTAAATGCATAATAAAAGACATAGAATTAAAAAATAAAACAATTATATGGAAATACAGTTATCACAATATGAAAAGAATTGCAAGTTTACAGACTCAGGTTAAGAACCCTTACCTATATGCTCTGCTAGGATATCAATTCTGGTCTCTCCTGAAAAGCTATGTTTTAACAGAGCTCTTGAAGATGTGAGGGTGTTGGGTGTGTGGATGATTTGTGGCTGTATGCTGAGAAAAAAGCTATTTAAAATGCCCCTTCCACATATTTCAATTAGAGATTAAATTAAGAGGTTCCTCTTTTAAAAATGTGTATAGGGGGATACATTAAATCTATCAATCCTTCACAACTTAGTATAAATTACTCCTAGCAGATTAATATCTAACTTAGGTCAGTAGTATTCTGAAAGGCAGTTAGAATTTTGATTAGACTAGGGAAGAAGTAATTTTTGTCCAGGGATTCTAAGATCTATGCTCAAGTGAGGGTGGATAATAATGATAATTCCCATTTCTATGGCCTAGAAGTTCTTAAACTTCTTTTGCGTCATAAACATTTTCAGAATTTTGTTGACACCTATAGACCTACTTATCAGCATAATGTTTTTAGAGGCGTAAAGTAAAACAGCCAAGATCCCAAAGGAAGCTAACAATATTGAAATACAGTTATCAAAATATTAAAATCCTGGGCCCTTGGTTAGGAACCCATGCTAGAGCTCTTTAAGACTTACAGGGTATTTTTCTTAAAACAGCTTTATGATTTGAGTCATCCAGGTATTTTTATTCCCATTTTGTTGATATAGTTGTTCAGTCAGTTCAGTTGTGTCTGGTTCTTTGTGACCCATTTTGGGATTTTCTTGGTAAAGATACTGGAGTGGTTTGCTATTTTCCTCTCCAGCTCATTTTACAGATGAGGAAACTGAGGTAAACATGGTTAAGTGACTTGCCCAGGGACACACGAGTGGTAAATGTCTGAGGCCAGATTTGAACTCGGGAAGATGAATCTTCCTGATTCCCAGCCCACTGCTCTATCCATGGTGTCACCTACCTCCTCTGTACTTCTTGACTATCCATGAACCACCCATCTTTCAAAGTGCATCCTAAGTTCTCATTATGAGTAAGACTTTTGTCTATGATCTTTCAGCCAGCATTCATATCCCTTCTGTTAACATCTGTAACTCTGTACTACTCAATTTTTTGGGGTCTGTACCACTCAGTTTTTCATTTGATTATAGACTGCCTCATACTGTTCTCTGGCTGCTTTATGATTGTTTGACTTGGGAGAAAGATCATGGATGGCATAGTGCGAGAGGCAACTTGGTATAGTTGTGATAGAGTTCTAGACTGGAACTCAGGAAGTACCGAGTTCAAATCCCACTAGCCACATGACCATGGTCATTGTACTCTATGAGCCCTAGTTTCTTCATTGGCAAAATAAGCATCATGATACTTTTATGAACTACCTCACAAAGTTGTGAGGCTTCAATGATTGTGTATGTGTGTGTGTGTGTATGGGTATGAGTTGCAAACTTCAAAGCACAATGTAAATATAAGTTTTCTGGTATTATTTTTGATGTCACTCAATTCAACCAATGAAGATTTAGCCCAAGCAAAAGAGACCAGTAAATACGGTTACTTAGAAACTTGCTGCAGGGAGATGTTAGACGAAAGGCAAAGAAGAGAAGGCTATGAACTCAGAGAAGGGCAGAAATAAGGAAGCAGAGTTCTGATTCCATCTCCTTTACTAGAGAGAAGGAGGCATGCATAAACCCATGTTTCTAAAGGTCATGCTTTAGTAAAACTGATGCCTTATTGTCTTTAATTTCTGAAAGGCAAAGATGCACTTCAGATGATCTCCTTCCTATCTTATTCCTCTTGTTTAAAATAATGGGAATAAAGACAGAGTGGGGACCAGTGACTGGTCTAGTAGATAAAAGGGCATTTACAAGAGGCCTCCAAACAACTTATGAAGGTTAGAGAAAATATCCCATGCCTTTCACATAACAGGGATTTTCAACAGAATTTATTCCCCTTCATCTTCACATCCTATGGTTCAGCAAACTGGCCTACTTGTTCTTCCTCACACATAACATCCCACCTATATCTCTGTCCCTTTGCAGGCCAATTCCCATGCCTGGATTGTACTCTGTTCTCACTTCTGTCTCTCAGACCTTTTCGTTTCAGTCAAAGCTCATATCCTATGCCACCTCCTACGTAAAGCATTTCCTGATCTCAGCTGCTAGTGTCTCTCCTTCCCTGAAAATTATCTTGTATTTACTTTGCTTAGATATTGCATACACTTCTATGTTTATATGTCGTTTCTCTTGTTGGAATGTAAACTCCTTGGGGGCAGGGACTGTTTTATTTCATTTTTGTATTTGTATCTCTAGCACCGAGCAAAGTGCCAGGCATATAATCAGTGCTTAGTAAATGATGACTGATTGATGGATAGGGCTAGAAAGATAGAGTGGGGCCAGATTGTAAAGGGTCTAGGATGACAAACTAAGGAGTCTCAATTTTATGCAATACTAATGGGGGCCATTGAAGTATTTTGATAAGAGGCATGGTATGGCAACATGCAGGCATGCGAAAGATTTGTCTGGCAGTAGTGTATAGGATAGATGGCAAGGGGGAGAGATTGGAAGCAGGAAAGGCTGTTAGGAGGCTATTATAAGTAGTTTGAAACTCAGTAGAGATGTCAAGGCTAGAGATATAGATTTCAGAGTAATCTTTATAGTAATGGTCTTTGAAATCATAGGAGTAAGTGAGATTGACAAGGGAAAAAGGATAGAGAGAAAAGAGAGGGCTCAGGGTAAGGTCTTGGGGGAATATCCATTCTCAGGTAAGAAACAGAGCCCGTTAACTTCTGGGTGCTTATTATTTTTTATTAGTAGAAGTAGTAGCCCCAGCAGTAGCAGCCTTAAAAGTTATTTGATGATAGAGTTGTTCAGTCAGACTCTTTGTGACCTCATTTGAGGTTTTCTTGACAAAGATACTGGAGTGGTTTGCCATTTCCTTCTCTAGCTCTTTTTACAGATGAGGAAACTGAGGTAAATAAGGCAAAGTGACTTGATCAGGGTTGCACAGCTAGTGAGTGTCTGAGGCTATATTTGAACTCAGGAAGATGAGTCTTTCTGACTCCAGGCCTGGTGTTCTATCCACTGTGTCACCGGGAGTACTAAGGAAATAAGTGACTTGCTTGTAGTCATGGAGCTAGTGTGTTTCACAGTTTGGACTTGGGTCTTTCTGACTTCAAGGCCAGTTCTCTTATCTACTATAGTACGTTGCCTCTAAGTAATGATACTGATACTAAGTGAAGTTTTGGCATATTCCTAGGTCATATCAAATGGTATTATCCACATGGGAGATGCTGACAGACCTGCTTCTGGGAGACATTAGAACTGGTTCATATATGAACACTTGGTGTTGGCTTACTATGTGGTTGGGAACAGATTCTTCCCATTGGCGTCATAGTTGAAATTGTTTTCATTTTTAAAAGGACTTGAATGAGCACAGTCTGGGCTTTTCTTGCATTCACATCTGAGGGTGGAGTACACCTTCACTCACAGCACTGATACCATGTGGTCATCTAATACCTCTTCCCTCACACACTTTCCTATGGAGCCTCCCAAAAACTGAGCTAGCTCTGGCAATTCGAGCATCAAACTGCCAAGCATTCAAACTCTGCAGCAGGGGGTGCAACTCTGATGGGCTAGCCATGTTGTTCGAATGCCAAATGTAAGCTCACCTAAAAGACTATTTTATGGAGAACTCACACAGGGCAAGCTTTCACACTGTGATCAGAAGAAGTGATACATGGATATTCTCAAGTTTTTTTTAAGAACTTTGCAATTGATTGTGTGACATGGAAGACACTGGCACAGGACTGCCCAGCATGACGTGTCCTTATCAGAGAAGGTGCTGTGCTCTATGAGCAAAGCAGAATGGATGTAGCTCGAAAGAAATGTGAGATGCAGAAATTTAGAGAATCCACCCCAAATGTTCACATGGACTCTTTGTACCCAACCTGTGCTAGAGCATTCCAGGCTTCTATTGGTCTGATCAGCCATAGTCAGACACACTGTAATTTGACTCTAACATAGTGATGTCATTTTGATCCTTTTAGAGAATGAAGGACAACAACCAACCAACTCTGTGGTAAAGGGAAAGGGTCTGAGGGCCACATCCCCACCTAACCTCATTAGGCAGTATAGAGCTGAAAATGGACCAGGAGTTTTTGTCTTTTTTTTTTTGAATTTCTCCTTTTCCATTTTTGTTGCAGGGAGTGGAGTTTCTGACCCACTGGCTCAAGCCATGAGGATCTGGGTGTCTAGGAATCCAGACAAGGAGCAAGAGTCTGGGAAATTAGTCTAGGAAAGCTTTGGATTTGAACTTGGACTAATACTTTGTAGGAAGTGAGCTAACCTCCCTCTACTCCCAAGAGACGAGGGCTGTGTGGGGGGATTATGACTAAACTGTTCAGGCAAATGTTTGTATGCTTGTTCTTGCTATATCTTAGAAGTAATATCCTTTTCAAAAAGCAGATCTGATGTTAAGTGGTTAAATGGAACTGAGGTGCTAATCACTCTGCCCCTAATATGAGGGGGAGCATGATCAGTGGGAGCTCAAGCCAATGTCAGAGTAGAGAAGCACCTTTCAATAACCCTTAAAGGTACCCTAAAGGTGTGGGGGAAAGGTAAAATATAACAGACCTGGCTCTCAGATGGTGGAGCTAACATAATCTATGTTACACTAATGTTTTACATCTGTATAATCCTTTACAATTTTCAAAGGACTTTTGTATACTTTAATACATTTGAAAATGGATATCTTTTTCTTTTACATAATTTTAATATCTCGATCTAGAACTCCAGTTCTATTTAACATTAGATTAGCTTTTAGAAAGTTATATTTACTTCAAAGATATAACAAGAACAAAAATACAACCATTTCCTTCCACATCCCTTCCAGAGATTCATCCTTTCTAACAAAGAATAAAAAAGAAAGAGGAAAAAAAATTTGGAAAAACTAGTCAACATATCAACCAAGTCTGACTGTATCTATAACCTCTTCAAACTTGGTAGGGAGGTAACTTTTTATGTCTTTCATATGGGACCAACCTTGGTCATTAGAACTAAACTGTTAAGTATTGACTTTTTTTTATCTTTTCATTTACATGATTGTTGTCACTGGGTCTTTTGTGTCCCTGGCTCTGCTTACTTCATTTTGTATCACTTTATATAAGTTGTTCTCTGCTTCTCTGTATTCATCATACTCTTGGTTTCTTAAAGCACAGTAAAATTCTAGTATATTCATGTACCCCAATTTGTTTAGCTGTTCCCCAAATTGATGGCTGTCTACTTTGTTTTCAGTTATTTGCTACAACAAAAAGTATTACACACTTTACATGATTTGACTAGATACTTGCTATCTCTTGTCTTGTTCTTCTGTCATCCCCAGCATACCTTGGTTCTCCTACCTAGTATAATAGCAAGCAAAGTGGGACTTTTTGTTGTCTTTTGTTTTAGAGTGCTTCTCAGCACTAAGGCAATCAAGTGCCTTTGAGTCTTGCCTTTGTTTGAATCAAGGGTCATTGATTGGAAACAATATATATGATGTGGTGCTAGTGGTAATTAAAGGTCTTTCCCATACTCTTTTGCTAAGCCTCAAGCCTACACCATTTTGCTAAGTAGGTACTAAGCCCCAGGGCCCTAAGCAAGATATGTACACACACACACACACACACACACACATATACATATATATATGCATATATATAAATATATATGTATATATACATATATATTTATGTATATATGTATATGCTCTGAGGTTAGCATTTTGCTTTGGGGCCTTACCCATGGAAAGAATATACATGGGATTTGGCCAGACTAAACTTTTGGTAGTCATTAAGGAACCCCTCCCCCCGACTTGAAAAACCCAGCTGTTGGTGCTTCTCTCTCTGGTAACTATATCTATCTATCTATCTATCTATCTATCTATCTATATATATGTATATGTATATATATATATATATATATATATGTACAGTTTTGGTCAGACAGTTAGAAGCCTGTCTGTTGATTTGTGTTATTTGCTCTGTTTATATAATTTCTGCTTGTAATTTCTGTTTATATTTTCTCTGAAGTTCTGGGTGCTGACTTTTCCCCCTGATCTAAGTGAATGATACATGTATGTTTAATTAAACTGAGATGGTAAACTCCTTAAAAAGTTGCTTTCCTTAGAAAAGCAGATCAAAGAACTTGTGCTAGCAGCCCTCCTGTGTACTGATGTTATTAGTCTTACACCCCCATAGCAGCTGCTAGCAACATTGTTGATATACCTTGCCAGATAGGAGAGTCAGATTGTTTAAAAGTATTTCTGAATACCCAGAAAATCGGAAGCTTGATGTGCTTGCTCTGACCTTGTTGCTATTTTCAGTCTGGTCAACTGAGTTTCACATTACTCCTGGCTCCACTGATCTGAATGTCTGTCTTCTGCCAGCTTACTGTTAACACCATAACCTGACCCTTTATCATAATGACTAGGAGAATCCAATGATCTCAGGCAATGTTCCCTTCTCAAAACTCGAACTTTCAAAGCCATTAAGTTTGCTTCTTAGTTGGATTCTGCCCTCTGTGTGCCAAGCCAGCTGCCCTGGTGAAGGCAAACTTTTCTTCTGGCAGCCATGCACAAACAGCAGCTGAACATTCTCCCCTCTGGTCCAGAAAAATTCCGTCAGAAGGGAGACTAGATAGTATGTGGGTGTGTGTTTACTTGTACAGTGGCCCATTCCTACTTTTGTGAACAGGCCAGCATAGGGCGTGACAATCTCACCCAGCCCATGAAGGAGAGAGCAGAATCTCCTCAAAAGGACAGAAGCAGGGCTGCATTTCCTCCCTCTATCCTTGCCAAAGTCCTATCCAAGTGCGATTACTGTGTAAAACCCATTAGGGCACCTCAGGCATGAACAACTCTAAAGGATACCACATTTCATTTTCTTCTATTTCCGTAAAGCAGCTTCTCCAAAGAACACCTAATACTTTGTGGAGGTTGTGCCCTCACTAATGACTTCACCATGGCTGGTGTTGTGACCCTGTACCAGAGGTGGCCCCCAAGAGTAATTACTCTCATCATCATCATTATTTACAGTGATCATGTCCTGGTTAAAGCACAAGGCATTGTCAGAACCCCGAGTTAGACACACTTCTTGCCCAGGGGGCTCCCGATCTAAATTAAACAGACGCAGGTCATAAATAGGAGGCCAGGCTGTTGAGTCCCCGTGCTCAGGGGAGAACAGCAGAATGACATTTATTTCCCCTCTTCTTTGTGGATGTTAATGCCTTCTGCTTTTTCTAAATTTGAATGATTTTTCCTCTTCTAAAAATCATAATAATTAGAATAACAGAAGTTCCAAATTAGAAGGAACTTGAGAGGTCATTGAATCTAACTCATACCTGAGAATGAACTCCCTCCACAATCTGCTTGAGAGTTCAGCATCCGGCCTGTGCTCAAGCACCTGGGGAGAGGGGAGGGAAGGAGGTGAGTGGGGGTGGGGAAGAACTCTAGCTATTGAATTTTATGCAGCACTGTTAGGAAGATTTCCCCTGTTTCCAATGGGAAGCTGCCTTTCTGCAGCTTGCCTCCACTGCTCCTACTTCTGCCCTCCAGGTTTGGGCAAAATGTTATTTTTTGATATGAAGCGGTGATGGAGCAGAGGGAAAACTAGACTAGAATCAGGAGATCAGAGTCAGAGGCCCAGTGCTGCCGCTTACCAGTTACATGATTCTAGGTTAAGTCCTGAAAAAACTTCTTTAAACCTGTTTTCTCATCTCTAAACAAAGGGAGAATAATATCTACACTCCTTATCTCACAGGGTTGTGAGGATCAAGTGAGGTAATTTATGTAAAGTACTTTGTAAACCTGAAAGCCTATATGAATGTATGCTTATACTATAATACCGTATGGGGTCAGCTAGATGGCACAGTGGCTAGAGCACTGGCCTTTGAGTCAGGAGGACCTGAGTTCAAATTTGGCCTCAGACACTTAGTAGTTGTGTGACCCTGGGCAAGTCACTTAACACCAGTTGACTCCTATATATAAATATAAAATATTACACATATATAAAATATAATATAGAATATTATAGATAAAATATAACATTGTATCTATTATTTCATATGTAATATATTATATAAATATTATATTATATGAATATATAACATTATATGACATATAAATATAGTATCTATTACATATATAAATATATAAAACACAGTGTGACTGTGGGTTAAAAACATATGAGTCAGGAAGACCTGAGTTCAGGTCCTGTCTCTGAGACATATTAACCGAGTAACCCTGGTCAAGACACCTAATGTCTCAGGCCCTCTGGCAGCTCTCTAAGACTCAAAGATGCAAGACTATTGCTATTCCATATTGGTGGAGGGGTTTTCCTCTTGGAATTAGTTATGCAAGTCACAGGTCTGGATGTTCTCCCACATCTTGAAAAATTATTTGAAGATCATTCACATGCTCCTTCCCTCACCTCCAGGCTTCTCTTTTCCAGGCTAAACACCCTCAGTTTCTTCCACTGGTCTTTGTAAGATATGATCTCCATTTGACTCTCCATACTGGTCACCCATCTCTGTATGCACACTAGCTTGTCAGGGTCCTTCCTAAAACATAGACACCTATATCTGAACATAGTATTCCAGAGGTAGTCAGAGTAGGGCAGAGGACACTGGGACCACCCACCTTTCTTATTCTGATCACTTTTTTGTTGTTGTTGTTGTTGGCATTCTATTGATTTACATTGAAATTGAAATCCATTTAGAACCCCAGATCTATTTTTTGCCTGACCTGTTGTGTAACCATGAGTACCTTCTATCATCAACTTCTGGGGTCCAAATACAGGACATTACATTGATCCTTTTAAAATGTCATCATTTGGGATTTATTAACCTACTTTTTAATATCTTTTAAGTTGTATACCTGGGGCAGCAAAGCGGCATAGTAGATAAAGTGCCTGGCCTGAAGTAAGGAATACACATCTTCCTGAATTCAAATCTTGCCTCAGATACTTACTAGTTATGTGACCCTGGGCAAATCACTTAATCCTATTTGTCCGTTTCCTCATCTGTAAAATGAACTAGAGAAGGAAATGGCAAACCCTTCTAGTATCTTTGCCAAGAGATGGGGTCACAAAGAGTCTGACACAACTGAACAACAAGAAGTTTTATCCCAATTCTATTAGTTAAAGTGTTAATACATACTTCAAAACCCCATCTTTTTTATGCTAATGTTTTCCTAGTGATGCTCTATGTCTCTGAATCATGGAACACTACTGTCTCAGAAGAAGAAAAATTTCAGGTGACTTAGAAGGCAATGGGAAGACACAACGTGAGTGAAAGTAGACTGCTGAATATTGCCAATGATAGAGCTCCTGAATGGCACCTTTTATGCTTTAAGCTCTGGAGAAAGTGAAATTCATTAATTCGGGGACACAACCACAAGAGATTAGGAAAAAGAATGCCATATGGCACTAGTGCAGATTCAGAGAGCAGGGAAGTTGGGGACAGAAATGTCATTGTTCTGTTGCTGGCTGAGAGGTCTCTACTCTCCCAGTGTCTTTGTTTCATCATTTAAAAAAAAAAAAGAATTACTTTGGTCTCCCTGATTCTAGTCTTTCCTGGCTCCCTTACACATAGCCAGAATAATCTCCCTATAGCCCCACTTTCTTCATGTTATTCCTTGAATCAAGACTTACAGTGGCTTCCTATTTTCTACCACATAGACACATCTCTTCCAATCTTTCTAGACCCTTCATTATCCGGTACCAACATAATTTCTAATTCCTAGGTTTCTTCCTCCCAAACCTCTGCTCTAATCAGGCCTAGCTTCTCTTCACAGTTTTATAATTAGCAATTCATGTTCTTCCCCACTTTCATGTTATTTCCTTGGCCTGGAATGACCCCTTTTATTTCTTATTCCTATTGGCACAGTGGATAGAGCACTGGTTCTGGAGTCAGGAAGATTTAAGTTCAAATCCTACCTTAGATAGTTACTAGCTGTGTGACCCTGGGCAAGTCACTTAACCTCTGTTTGTTTCAGTTTCCTGAATTGTAAAAGGAGGACAGTAACAGCCTAGAACAGTAACCCCTCTTGGGGTTGTGAAGATCAAATGAGATAGTATTTGTAAAGACATTTAATACAGTGCCTGGCACATACTAGGTGCTTTATAAATGCTTATTTCCTTCTTCCCTATCTAAGATCCTAACTAGCCTTTGGTGCTGGCTCAAGGTTTACTTCTCCAGAAGCCTTCCCTGATCATTCCAGTCCATAGTGATCCCATAGAATGAAAGCTGCAGAATCTAAGAGTTGGGAAAGACATTAGAGGCCAGCAAGTCCAATCTGTACCTAACCCAAGTGACAAGTGGTTTCCTCATTGCTTCTTTTTTTTTAAAATTAATTTATTTTAAACTTAAATACTGAAACTTAAATACACAATAAGAAAAGAAAAAGAAACATAAACTTAAATACTAAGACTTAAATATAAAATAAGACAAGAAAAAAAAAACATTGCCAAATACACAGCAGAACTGAGAGGATTCAAAATATAGAGCAATAAGTTTCCACTTCATGAAAGCCTTTATAATAAGTACTACACATTGTGTTTAGGGCTGTCCCTCTTTTCTTTGCTTCCTTGTAAGTTTTCTTTTGTTCTCTGCTGTGCACTTTTCACTTTGTTCTTTTTTCCTCCTTCCTCCTCCCCCTGCCTCAAGAAAGCTACAATTAATCGAGGATATATTCCCATCGCTTTTTGAAGGCTGACTTGTATCCTGATTCTGTCAGCTGATAAGTTACTTCCAAGGTCATCACCTAAATTTTTTTTTTAATTTGAGACAATTGGGATTAAGTGACTTGTCCAGGGTCACACAGCTAGTAAGTGCTGAGGCAGAATTTGAAATGAGGTCCTCCTGACTTCAGGGCTGGTACTCAATCCACTGCACCACCTAGCTGCCCCAAGTTCATCACTTTGACACCAACTATGCCTCCAATGATTGGGAGTCTACTACCACCTGAGGCAGCTTATTACACTGCAGATAACTCTAATCATTAGGACATTTTCAGCAAACCTAAAGCAAACTCTCTGCAGCATCCACCCAACTTGGTTCTGCCCTCTAGGGCAAAGAATGACAAGCTGATTTCCTCTTTCACATGAATAGTTCTTTAAATCCTTGAAGATATCATCATATCCTCTCTAAGCCTTTTTTTTCCTCTAGGTTGAGTATTCCTAATTACTTCAACCGATCCTTAAAACGGCACTTCACCATCCTGTTTGCCCTCTTCTGGATATCCTTCAACTTCTCTTTATTGAAAATTTGGTTTTCGAGGGAGTAGTTTCAAATGAACTTGTAGGTTTGAAAATCAGATCACAAGGGAATGAGAAGTGACAGGATGGTGAGGATATGGAGGCAGTGAATGTAAAAGAGTCTTTCCAGGACTTTAGCACTTAAAGGAAGGGGAGAGAGATGATGATTGGGTAAGAGGCTAGCTGGGCCAAGGGAAAGTTTTCCTAAGTACACTTGTGGAAAGTGGGGAAATAGCCAGTAGGTAAGGAGAGACTGAAGATGAAGCATGGGGAGAGAATGCTCGATTGGCCAAACTCATGGAGGAGACAGGAGTGAATGTGATTGAGAATACGGGTAGATGAGTTAATGTTAGCAAAAAAGAGCCATGTTTTTCTGACACAGGAGTAAAAGATGAATGAAGATTTAGAGGGGTTTTAGAGTATATGGAGTAGGAGAGGAGAGAAAATTCTGGCTGTCTTCTATTCTCTCAGTTAAGTAGAAGGTAAGAGGGAGGTAGTAGAGGTTTTTAGGGGTTTGATGAGAGGAGTTTGAAAGCAGTTTCTGAGAAGTCTGTGATAAGTCTGTAAAGGAAGAATAAATGAATTATCATGTAGCTGTGAGGACTCAAGTGATGTCAGATAACATGAATTTGCAGTCTTTTGTGGTTGACATGGTGGTGTGACTTCCTCAAACAGTGTTTAGCAACTTGGGAATTTGAAGGGAAAAGATGGATGGTGGTGGTCAACCAGGGTTGGAATGGCAGGTTGTCAATGCCAGTAGTATAACTGAATAAGGCAGTCATGGGTAGAACATATAGTCGAACTCATCAACACAACAGTGAAGACACAAAAATGAATCAAGAACAAGGATGATGAACTGAGGATTCAGGAATTAAATAATCAAAGACGAGAAGAGAAGAATTTCTAGGTGTAAACAACAGTGTAAGTGATTGCATGGAGGTAGGGGAGGAAAGAGTGGTCTAGTTTTGATGGAGAAAGGTATTATGAGAGGAGGTTAGAAATGCAGAGTGATTAGAATATAAGCTCCTTTTCATTCAGGATTGTTTAATTCTTTACCTTGTATCCCTAACTCCTAACACGGTGTCTGTTACATAGTAGGTACTTAATAAATATTTGTTAACTGATGTATTAATGTTGCTAGAATTGGGTCAGATGGTCTTTAAGGTACCTTCTTTCTCTTACATTCTATGATTACATAAAGTCGATTCAATTAAGCAAACAACTAATAGGTTTCTACTATGTGCAAGGCACTGTGCTAGGCTCCAGATATGAATCCGAAACAGATGTTTAGAACAGAGTGCTAATGAGGTAAAAGTCGTGTATTCCATTATTAGTGTGAGCTGGTTGGCTTTTTTTTCCTTCTTCTGTTTTTTGCTAAAGGGTAGAATTGATCAGAAGGAAGACCTGACAATAAAATGTGTATGTGAACCAGTGCATCCCCACTGTCAGAACAACTACTTTCTGCCCTACTAATGGTGGGTTAGCAGCATTGTCTTTGTATGTGAAGGACAGCATTGTTATTAATATTAATAAATAGTAAAGCAGACAATTACATTTGATAAGAGATCAGCTCCTGGATTTAAAAGGCTTTACAAATGAAATGTTGTATTGCTAATCCTGTTCTACAGAGAGAAGCAAGGCACAAGCAGACCATGTGATGTACTCAAGGAAACAACAGAGTCAGGCGAGGACCCCAAGAGTCTGGATTTCGATTTCTTTAGCTTGACCTCCAGACATTCCTTTCTGTGGTTTGCCCTTCAACTCTTCCTTCAGCAGCTGAGTGAGCTGTACTGAGGATATTGAATGAGAGAACCCTAGAACTTAGGAGGGAAATCAAGAGCTCATATAATTATTCCCCTGTCTCCATAAAGGATCATGCTTATGCTGCCTAAAGATAATAGTATATTGTCTGTAATCTCTAAGGGTGGAACATCCAGCACCTCTTTTGGATGGATAATCCAATGTTGTTATTAAATTTCTTTTAATGTCAGGAAGGTCTTCCTTATCCATACTACTTAGCCTGGTATTAGGAGAATCTGTTGCTCTTTAGGGGTCCGGGGAGGTGAATGATTCCAGAAATTATCCACCACATAAGTGATGAGTTGTTTGCTGTGAAAACTGTAGACTAATCATATGGTTGGCAAAAAAAGTACCCTTGGATTGTACCAGCTGGACTTTGATATGTATATGTATATTATATATATGTATATATACACGCATGTGTGTGTCATACACATACACACATATACATGTATGTATGTATATACGTATGGGTACACATGCATGTGTATATGTATATATGTACTGGCTGAGCACCCACTATGTTCCAAATATTTTATTAGAGCTTCTGGAGAATACAAAAGAAAATGTGAAGCATAGCTCCTGCCTTCAAGGAGGTTACAGTTAGACTGGCTAGAAAAGATTAACATATAAAATGATTATCAAACATTATAACACAATGTATGGCCAAATGTGTTAAATTATGTGCTATAAAGGCTGTTATATTTCAAAGACAGGGAAGATCAGTGAGAGGTGGAGGAATGGCCATGAGTTGTGGAGAGACAGATTTCAACTTGCTGTAATGAAAAACACCCTAACAATGTGACCTGTCCAAACATGAAACAGGCACTTCTAGGAGGGTGGGAATTGCCTCTCCCTGGAGATGTTTGAGCAAAGGCTGGATGATCAATTTTTACATATGTGGTAGAGATTCTTGTTCAGGTACAGGTTGGGCCAGATAATCTCTGAGGTCTTTTCTTGCTCTGAGATTCTGTGACTTTAGTGAAAGGAGAAATCAGTGTAGGTTGATGAAATGGACATTGACCTAAGCCTTGAGGGTTGGGTAGAATTTCTTTACTCATAGGGGGAGGAAAGGTTGTATAGAAATCCTTCCTATCCCAGATAAGAGAGGAGGTAAATAAAAACATAGGGAATGTCATTTTCTAAATCATCTTAAATGGTTCCCCTTGTACCCTTCCCTTCTCATTAGCCTTATTAAGAACAGTGATTGGATCCCCAGCGAGGCTCTTAGTAGATGCTTGTTAATGATGCCTTTTGCTAGTTACTTTCATTCTTATAGTCCCAGTTTACTCATTTGTAAAATGATAGAATTAAACAATATGACCTTTGAGTTCCCTTCTTGAGCTAACATTCTATGATGAAGATGAAGATAAAGACTATCTTTTGGATTAGACTGTTTTTAGCCAGATTTTTGCCATACACCCCCTTGTTATTTTGGTAGAAATAGCCCGCTGATGCACTATAGAATCAGTTTTTTTATGCTGTATGGGGAGGATATTCCTCTCGGATGGCATGAATGCATACCAAAGGGTGCCAACTATGCCCCCCCCCCATCATCATCATCATCATCATCATGGTTATTACTAAGTGGTTCCATGAAACTTATCAGAAGAGTTAAAGCAATTTGTGTAGTTTGGTGTGTAACATGCTAGAAATTTAAAAGACAGATCAAAAGTGGTACATATATTTATCCCAAGCATGGTAAGTGTTCTGAACTGTGTAATAGGTCATAAAGTATGAAGTTTGCCAAGGTCAGGGAAAGGATGAAAGGAATTTATTTGCCCTATTCAGAAAGGAGTGAGGACTTGAGATCTTTTTATGTAGGGGGAAGAAAAGCAAAAGTCTTGGGAGCTACTGGGGTGATGACTCTTTTTTTGTGTTGGGTATGGTGCAGACCTTTCCCACAAAAGAGCTGAAATGTTGTGTTGATTAGTTGCCGAGGCATGTTGGCCAGGGCAGTCTCAGAAAAGAGGAAGACGAAGTTGTAGCCATTGATGACAACTTCAGCCAGTGGTCCCAGCTAAGTGGAGCAGAGTAGTAGCAGATGATGTTGCCAGTAGATGGCAGCAGCAACTCATCCAAGAATCAGTGAATGGTAGCCCAAGAGGCAGAGAAGAATGGCAGCTCCTGAAGCAGAATGGAGGAGCATCATTGTAAACAGAACAGAGAGGGAACAGTAACAACTATGGAGGTGGTTAGAATAGCAGTTGTGAAGGTGGAATGGAGCAACAGTGGCAACATGGTACTTTTAGGCTTGCCAGAGGATCTATGAGAGGTGGAGCTGAGAAACAATGAGGCATAGCCAACTGCTAGGGGGTCGGGAACTAGCCTTGAGAGATGTTCTAGCTGTAAGACAACCCATCATCACTTAAGAATGGGGATTTTCCAGAGACCGTTCCCTCCTCATCAAATATGAGAGTAGGTGGGAGATTGTATACCTTCATATGTTAGGGTGAGTGGGTGGACTGAAGAATGATATTTCCATTGTTATTTTCTTTGCTGTTGTGTCCTAATTAAATACTTTGCTATTTGATTTATAATTCCTGCCTGGTTCATTAGTGGAGAATGCATGGAATGGAGACTTGAGCCATATTTACATAACTATGATGACCCAAAATATCACACATGGGACCTGGGGAAGCCCGAATTTCCTGAATCAAGTAGGATTTGTGTGATACTAAATTTCTGATCTGATTAATTTAATTAACTTTTTGTTGTTGTTGTTGTTCTTCAGATGATCCAGGCTTGCCACAAGTAAAGAGCTAAAAGACTTAAATTTCTTAAAGAAGATATGTTGCTTTGGGTCTTTGATGCTTTTCGGACACTCCAGTGTTATTACAAGTCTGCTTTAGGTTAGAAGGATTATGAAGCCTATCACAATTAGCTGCAGAGAGGCACTTTTGCCCAGAAGCCAACTTGAAGGAAAAAATTATAATCATTGGTAAAACTATTCTTTCTTAGAAGTGAGTTGGTTTGCTATTGCCTTCTTTTGACTTTACTCATATAGGAAAGGTCTGTTTTAGTTAATTTTTATCCTCCAGGCTCCGTTCCTCCAGTTTTTCTTGCTTGTACTATGAATTCAGTGTCTTGTGAAATTGCATTCTTGGGTCAAACGTGGGATTTTTGACACCACAAATTCAGTATGATAATTTCAGAGTAGGAGACAGAAAAATAAGTGGGTGAAGGAGAAAAATGGAAGAAAGGATATTATCAAAGAGGAAGGAAGTCCTTAGTGAAAACTTAAATTGTCATTGCTAATGAACAACATTGATGAAGTGGAAATAAACCTGGATTTAGTCGGAGGACCTGAGTTTACATATAGGATTGGCCATATATTAACTGTGTGATCTTGCACAATTCATTTCTACTCAGTGGACTTGTTTCCTTCTCGGTAAAATGAGGAGGTAGACTTGATGACCTTTAAGGTCCTTTTCAGACTGAACATGATGAGGGTTGACATAGAAAATGAAAACTTCGCAAGGCATAGGGAATGTCTGTATATATCAGATCTGTTCTAAGCATCAACATGGTCATCTCATGCTTATTGAAAGCTGGCTCCTTCAGTTTGTATATCTTTCAAGTGTCTGGCTTTGACTTCCAAGTCAGCTGCCTAGTGGTTTTGTTTTTGTTCATTAGCATCTTCAGGCAAAGAACACAGAAGGTACACACCTTCCTCTGTGTGTGTGTGTGTGTGTGTGTGTGTGTGTGTGTGTGTATGTGTGTGTAAAACCATACACACATAGTTCTATTTATCAGTTCTTTCTCTGGAGGCGGATAGTATGTACCTTCACAGGTCCTTTGCAGTGGATTTGAATATTTATAATACTCAGAATAGTTTAGTCATTCACAGTTGTTCTTTGAACAATATTGCTGTCACTGTATACAGCGTTCTCTTGGTTCTGCTCATTTCACTGTTCATTATTTCATGCAGGTTTTTCCATGTTTTTCTAAAATCAGCCAGTTCATCATTTCTTATAGCATAGTAGTATTCCATCCAATCCTATACCACAACTGGTTCAGCCATTCCCCAATTCATTGACATCTCAATTTCCAGTTCTTTGCCACCACAGAGCTTCTATAAATATTTTAGCACATGTAAGTTATTTCCTTTTTCCATGATAACCTTAGGAAACAGACATAATAGTAGTATTACTGGGTCAGAGGGTATACACAGTTTTATAACTCTTTGGGCATAATTCCAGATTGTTCCACAAAATGGTTGGATCAGTTCACAGTTCCACCAACAGTGTATTAGTGTCCTGATTTTTCCACATCCCCTCCAACATTTGTCATTTTCCCCTTCTATCCTTTAAGCCAATCTTATAGTTGTCAGATGATATCTCAAAGTTTTTTTAATATGCATTTCTCTAATCGGTAGTGATTTAGAGCATTTTTTTTCATGTGACTACATAAATCTTTGATTTCTTCATTTGAAAACTGCCTGTTCGTACCCTCTGACTATTTGCCAATTGGGGAATCACTCATATTCTTATAAATTTGACAAAGTTCTCTACATACTGGAGATATGAGACCATTATATGAGAAGTTGTCTATAAATTCTGCCCCCCCCCATTTTCTGCTTTCCTTCTAATCTTGACTCCAATGGTTTTATTTATACAGAACTGTTTTAATTTAATATAACCAAAATTACCCATTTTACGTCTCACAATGCTCTCAGTCTCTTGCTAATTTATAAATTCTTCCCCTATCCATACATCTGATAGATAATATGTTCTATGGTCTCCTAATTTATTTATGATATCTCTCTCTATATCTAGGTCTTGTATCTATTTTGACTTTATCTTAATAAGTGGTTTAAGATACTTAAGCTTAAATTTTTACATTTGTCAAATACAAGGTTACTACTGTATGTTGTATGTCTACTCTGTTCCACTGATCCACCTTTCTATTTCTTAGCCAGTATCTGATAGTTCCAATAATTACAACCTTATGATATAGTTCAGCTTCTGTACTGCCTTTTTCTTTTCTCTAGCAAATGGCACTGGTAAACTCCTCCAAGAGACCAGGTCTCTAGCAACTGGTTTTTAAGAAGTAACCATTCTGGAGCATTATATCTCAGCTTGTGTTTATAGCATATATATATATATATATATATATATATATATATATATATATATATATATATATATACATATGTGTATGTATATATATATACATACATACATACATGAGTACCTTCATTTTTTAAATTAAAAATTATTTTTTTTATATCTGGGTTCTATATCCTATTAAGGTTACATGAATGTTCTCTTTTTGTACTACTCACACAAGTTTTTGTTTCTAACTTCACAATGGCTTATGGTGAGTTAGTTCTATGTCCTGTAATATGCCTCCCATTCATTTCAGTACCTCTCACTGAGTCCTAGAATTTAGAGAGTGTTTCTTTCTGTCCATCTGCCAGTCTCTCTCTGTCTCTGAATTTTTGTCTCCCAGTTTCCTCCAGGGGAGCTGGACCCAGTTATTCAAATTACTCTGTGGATCTTTTTCAAAATCTTTCAAAAGGGACAGGCAATTGGGAGGGGAAAGGAGATCTGGTTGCTGTCAGTGCTTGCAGCTACATTAAGGGAGAATACATTGTAGTTCTTATTATGTAAGTGCCTAAGAGAGAAGCAGACCAAAAGGCAAAAATGAAACAAAACAAAAAACCCAATCAACAACTTATGTGAGGTTTGAGGAGGGAGAAGTTATCACTGACTAAGATAGGGGAGAATCATGGAAAGTTTCAGGGAGAAAGTGATGTTTGAGATAGAACTTGAAGGATAGGATTTCAATAGGTAGAGATAAAAAAGAGGGTATTCCATGCACAAGAAATGATGTAAGCAAAGGCACGGAGGATAGAAAGTGAGGGATATATATGGCAGAATAGAAAGATGTCCAGTCTGGCTTGAATACAGGATACAGTAAGAGAAATAGAAAAGGCCATCCTAGAAAAGTAGGGTGGCTTCAAATTGTGGAGAGCCTTAAATTCCAGGTGAAGTATGGGCTTAGGCAACAGGGAGCCTTTGAAGGTTTTGAGCGGATGAGTGTCATGATACCTCTGTTCATAAGGAGACGGAACGGAGAAAGATCAAGGCTAGGTAAAGATGTGGATCTGAGTCAACCAGGCAGAGGTGATAGTTGAAGCTGTAGATCTGAATAAGATCATCACGGGAAAGAACACCAAGAAACAATAAAAGCAGACGAAGATTAGAATCTTGGTAACAGCGATATTAATGGGTCAGGCAGATCATAAATATAGGAAGGAAGGAATATATGGAAGATCACAGATATAGGAAGGAATGAAGGAAACAAGCCTTTATTGGTGGGTTTATAGAAAATGGAAAACTTTCAGTTAGTTCAAGGAAGTACTCTACAAACTGCTTAAATAGAGACATAACTAGGTTGGGGTACCTGGAGCTTTGTCCCAGTACACTGGAATGAGAGGGAGCTGTCAGGTTTTTAATGAATTCTTAAACAGCAGGGTTTAGCATTTCCTTAGCAAGAATAATGAGTCAAAATAGGAAGCTGTTACATGATGGACTAGGGTGAGCACCCCTTGCCCCTACCATGATGGCCTTCACATAAATGGCCTTGAATTGGTGTCCTGGGATTTCTGTTTCTTTTGCCCTTTCCTCAACAGCTGATAGTGTGTTTCAGGACACTTGTCTTGGGTTCAGTTTGTGGTATTTTTTCTAGTTATAAAAATGACTAGTTACTTCTCCTTGCTCTAATGCCATTTTTTCATGTTTCTCAAGAGATTTCTTAAGCTTAATAGTTGGTGGTACAGTGATTCTGGTGGCCTTGTTCTCTCCCTGCTCCTTTCCTCTCTCCTTTCTCTTCCCACTCTACCAACTATTCAAACAATTGTCAAATAAATTGGACAAGAAGCTAATAACATGATAGTGATTTATAGCATGGTTGAAATATCCTTCCCCTAACCAGTGGAAAGTCCAGTGGAGACTTGCAGGAGCAGACTCTGAGTCATTGCAATTAATTCACTTCAGCAAGTATTTATTGAGCATCTACTATATTCTCGTACAGTTTTGGGGTTAAAGAGAGAAGAAGGGTGGGAGGCAGAGAAAGACTAAATCAACCTTTACACAGACTGTCTGATAACTGTTCACTGGCTGGTTGTTTGAGTTTGTAGATACAGAAAATTAAATTGCTTGGAAAAAGATTCTCTCTGTGGTTTTCTGTAACTATTTTCTGAAATACCAAAGAAAGGCAATACACAATTTCATTCCTGGTTGTTTATTTGTGCTTGTCATGAACACAGTTGTGTTACTGTCAAATTCCACAGTCAGTGCCTGTCAGAAGCCCCTTCCCACAGCCTTCCCCCTTCTTTACTTTAAGAGTTTAATTACATTAAGAAAAGACAGAACTTGACCCTTTGCATGCAAGAAATCAGTCTATTATTTCAATGACTTTCTTGGAAACAGTAATGAAACCCTATCCTTTGTTGATATGAGGTTTGTGTGTCTTACATTTGCATGTGTTCAGAGTGTTAATGTAAAAAAAAAAGTATTGGCATTTTCCTCACTTAAATGTCCTCTCCCCACCCCCAGAGTCTGGTTAAGAGAACATTTTTTGATTTTTCTTTTTCCTGTGACCACCAAGCACTGAGGTAGCAGCAAGAAATGGGGAAGAGGGCCTCATACTTTTCAAGGTTTGTATTTGTAAGAGTAATTTAGCAGAAAGAAGCAACAGAAGTAGGTAACTTGTCTTGCTCCTGAGTTCCCACAATCTATGCATTTTAGTTCTTTCTAGGTCTCAGAGCTGATGTTGCTCCACATTCTGGTGGAGATATATAAAAACTCCTTTTCTAAATGTTGAATGGAGGCCTCAGGGTCCTGAATCACTGAGGTGTGACAGTTTCCAGACTTCTCAACCTAAAGACAATGGAGCATGTCAGTGGAAAAACTGTTGGACTTGGGTGAGAGAAGTGTGTGGTCTGGCCCCAGTCCCAGGGAGGGTGGAGGTGGCTGCAGCAGCAGAGGTGGCAGCAGCAGCAGCTGCTTCTGGAGCTCCCTGCCCACAGATGGTGGGGGGAATCAGGTGACTGATCAGAATGGGAGTGCAGTGATGTCTTTGCTGGTGCTGAAGCAGTGCTCTCTTGCTTTGCCCTGCTTGGATCTGGGTCACAGTGCTGGTTGGTGGTCCTTGGGGTAGGAGGAATGCTGGTGTGGCAGAGTTTGTGGTGAATGTTGAGAGGGAATCCTCCTGGTAGTTACATGGCAGAAAGGAGTGCTTGCACTCACAGACCAGAACACAGGCCAGGAGAGGAGTATCATACCACCTCAGAAAAGAAGTAGCTCTGAAAACAGCAGCACAAAACCGCTGAAGCTTGGAACAGAGCACTCTCCACTCTGGAAGCAGTAATACCCTGACAAAGAGCTCAAAAGTCAAGTAATTGGCTGGGAAAATGATCAGGTAGCATAAAAGGACTCAGAGTATAGAATCTTTCTTTGGTGACAAAGAAGATCAAAAGATACAGTTAGAAGAAGTCAACAAAGTCAAAGAGCCTACATCAAAAGCCTCCAAGAAAAATATGAATTGGTCTCAGGCTATGGAAGAGCTCAAAAAGGATTTGGAAAATCAAGTGAGAGAAGTAGAGGAAAAATTGGGAAGAGAAATCAGAGTGATGCAAGAAAATCATGAAAAATGAGTCAATGACTTGCTAAAGGAGACCCAAAAAATACTGAAGAAAATAAGACCTTAAAAAATGGACTAACTCAAATGGCAAAAGAGCTCCAAAAAGCCAATGAGGAGAAGAATGCCTTGAAAGGCAGAATTAACCAAATGGAAAAGGAAGTCCAGAAGACCACTGAAGAAAATACTGCCTTAAAAATTAGAATGGAACAAGTGGAAGCTAGTGACTTGATGAGAAATCAAGAAATTATAAAACAGAACCAAAAGAATGAAAAAATGGAAGACAATGTGAAATATCCCTTTGGAAAAACTAGTGACCTGGACAATAGATCCAGGAGAGATAATTTAAAATTTATTGGACTACCTGAAAGCCATGATAAAAAAAAGAGCCTAGACATCATCTTTCAAGAAATTATCAAGGAAAACTGCCCTGATGTTCTAGAATCAGAGAGTAAAATAGAAAGAGAAAGAATCCACTGATCACCTCTTGAAAAGATCCCAAAAAGAAAATTCCTAGGAATACTGTAGTCAAATTCCACAGTTCCCCGATCAAGGAGAAAATATTGCAAGCAGCCAGAAAGAAACAACTTGAGTATTGTGGAAACACAATCAGGATAACACAAGATCTAGCAGCTTCTACATTAAGGGATTGAAGGGCTTGGAATATGATATTCCAGGGGTCAAAGGAGCTAGGATTAAAACCAAGAATCACCTACGCAGCAAAACTGAGTATAATACATCAGGACGAAATATGGATTTTCAATGAAATAGAGGACTTTTAAGCATTCTTGATGAAAAAAGCAGAGTTGAATAGAAAATTTGACATTTCAAATACAAGAATCAAGAGAAGCATGAAAAGTTAAACAGGAAAGAGAAATCATAAGGGACTTACTAAAGTTGAACCATTTTGTTGACATTCCTACATGGAAAGATGATGTTTGTAACTCATGAGACCTTTCTAAGTACTAGGGTAGTTGAAGGGAATATACATATATATATATAGACAGAAGGTACAGCATGAGTTGAATATGAAAGGATGATATCTAAAAATAAAATGAAGGGATGAGTGAATAATATATTGGGAGAAGGAGAAAGGGAGAGATAGAATGGGGTAAATTATCTCATATAAAAGTGGTAAGAAAAGCTGTTATAATGGAAGGGAAGAGAGGGTAGGTGAAAGGGAATGAGTGAATCTTGCTCTCATCGAATTTGGCTCAAGGAGGGAATAACATACACACTCAATTGGGTATCTTAGGGGGGATGATAGAAGGGAGGGCAGATTGGGGGAGGACGTAGTCAAAAGCAAACACTTTTGAAAAGGGACAGGGTCAAAGAAGAAAACTGAATAAAGGGGAAAAGGATAGGATAGAGGGAAATATAGTTAGTCTTTCACAACATGACTATTATGGAAGTATTTTGCATAATGACACATGTATAACCTATATTGAACTGCTTGCCTTGTCAAGGAGGGTGGGTGGGGAGGGAAGAAGGGAGAGAATTTGGAACTCAAAGTTCTAAAAACAAATGTTTAAAAAGTTGTTTTTACATGCAACTGGGAAATAAGATATACAGGCAATGGGGTATAGAAATTTATCTTGCCCTACAGGAAAGTAAGGGGAAAAGAAATGGAGGGGGGGAGTGGGATGACAGAAGGGAGGGCTGATTGGGGAATGGGGCAATCAGAATACATGACATCTTGGGGTGGGGGGAGGGTAGAGATAAGGAGAAAATTTATAACTCAAAATCTTGTGGAAATGAATGTTGAAAACTACAAATAAATTTTTAAAAAAGAAAATGTCATAGGCAATATTGTCAATCAAACAAGGAAGGGACTGAGAGGATATCAACAACTACTGACCCATAGATCTAATTTGTCACCTCTGTAAAATCTTTATAATAAGTTCATCCATGTAATAAAGGTATCCTTTATGAAAAAAATATTGAATGACATCAGATACCTGCTCAATGAGATGAATAATCTTTACTTCTAAGGACTAACAGTTAGACATTCCTTCCTCCCCATAGTTCAGATGGTTAGAATGATTATACATGTGGGATGAGGCATATCCTGTCAGACATAGTCAACATGTTGGTTTGTTTTGTTTACACACAGCTAGGAAGTGTCTGAGGCCAGATCTGAACTCAGATCTTCCTGACTCTGGGTTCTCCACTCTGTTCACTAAGTCATGTCACTGCCCAAATTCTGGCAAATGTTGGAGGAGCTGTGTGAAAACAGGAATATTAATGCGTTATTGATGGAGGTGTGAAATAGTTCAAATATTCTGTAAAGGAACTTGGAACTATGTTCCAAACTTTGACCCAGCTTTACAACTGTAATGCCTGTGCTCCAAAGGGATTAAAAAAAGAGGAAAAGAACCCAGATGTACAAAAAATATTTATGGTTAGTTTGTAGTAGCAAAGAATTGGAAACTAATGAGGGTACCTATAAAATGAGGAATGACTGAAAAAAGGCAGAGGGATGTAAAGTTTACCATACCATAAGAAACATTAAAAGGAATGGTTCCAGAGAAAGCTGGAAAGACTGTATGAGGTAATGCAGAGCAAAATGAGTAGAACCAGAAGAATAATTTATACAACCACAACATTTTATCTTTTTCCCCACTTAATAATATTTTTATTTTTTTCCAATTGCATGTAAAGATAGTTTTCAACATTCACTTTTAAAAGATTTTGAGTTCCAAATTTTTCTCTTCCTCCCTCCTCTCCTCCTTCCCTTCCCCCAAGATGGCAAACAATTTGATGTAGGATATATATATATATATATATTTGTACAACCATATTAAACATATTTTCTACATTGGTCATGTGAAAGAAGAATCAGAACAAAAGGGAAAAACCACAAGAAAGAAAAATAAACAATCAAAAAAGAGAAAAATAGCATACTTTGATCTGCACTCAGACTCCATAGTTCTTTCTCTGGCTGTGGATAGCACTTTCTATCATGAATCTTTTGGAATTGTCTTGGATCGTTGTATTGCTGAGAAGAACTAAGTCTTATCAAAGTCAGTCATTGCATAATGTCGCTGTTACTGAGTACAGTGTTTGCCTGGTTCTGCTCACTTCACTCAACATCAGTTCATCTAAGTCTTTTCAGGTTTCTCTGAAATCAGCCTGCTCATCATTTCTTACAGCACAGTAAGAAATGATTACATTCCATTACATTCATATACCACAACTTAACAACATTTTAAAGACAGTTTTGGAAAACTAAGAAATTTGATCACTGAAATGACCAATCATGGCTCTAGAGGACCAGTGATGAGGCATACTACCCTCTTCCTGACAGAGAGGTGATTAGAGTCAGTAAAGATTTGGAAAGAGAGACATTTTTTTTTTGGATATGGACAGTGTAGGAATTTGTTTTGCTTGATAATGAATGTTTGTTATAAGGATTTTGTTTTTCTTTATTTTCTTTATCTTCCTCCCTCCCCGCCCCTCCCTCCCCCCCACAATGGGGATATATGAGAGGGAGAGAAAAATGCTCAGTAATTGAAAAAAAAAATAAAACTGACTAAAAATTAAAAAAAAAACCCAACAACCTAAACTTTAAGCATTTCCCTTTATACTATGGCTGCCTCCACCTTTCCTCTAGAGGAGAAACTATGGCCTGTCATGTAGTCTGATTTCTATAGCTATATATAAGAATAAATCTCAAATCCTAGGCACCTACACAACAAGGCCTTCCCTCTGAAGGGCAAAGGGTTAGTTTGTTACCAGAAGTATGGTTAGATATTAATAGCAACACTTAAAGATAAGTACTGCATAGTAGTAATAATAGTTTACATTAAATAGTACCCCACGATATCAAAGGGCTTTAGATATTGGTATCTCTTTTTTTTAAATAGCTCTTTGATGTAGATTATACAAGTGGTATCATGCCTCCTTTATAGATGAAGAGAATGAGACCCAGAAAGATTTTATGATTTGCAAGAGGAAATGATAGAGCACTATGGCACTACTGATGTCCTCACTCTGAGTTCAGGGCTCTTTCTCTTATGCCTGAGTGCAATTATTCTCAAGGCTGGTTTTCCCTAAAGGGATCATTTTTTTGCTAAGGACCCCTAAATGAGGATAGTAGATCAGTCATCAAGCCTAAAGTGAAAACGACCCATTAAATGCAGTGAATTGGTTAGCTACAACCCATGTGCTTAGATGCTGCATTTGGAAAGTCTAATTGTCTTCACTGAAAAGCAATTGCTGCTGGACCTGGTAAGGGAGAGGTTGAGAGACTAAAGGGGACTTTTTGTCTTCATCCACCAAAGACAGGTATTTGATATGAAAAATTCTGGCTTAAGTCCTGCTATTAAAAATGATTGATGAGTACTCTCCTAATATTAGGTGCTATGGGAATGTGCTAATTATGTGCTAATAAGAATGTTGATAACAATGATAATAAAAGCTAGCATTTATATAATGTTTTAAGGTTTGTAAAAGGCTTTGCATCTGTTATCTCATTTGACTTTCACAACAACCCTACGTGGTAGGTGCTATTTTTGTCCTCATTTTACATGGGAGGAAACAGTCTTAGAGCAAATGATTTATTCAGGGTCACACAGCTAGTCAGTGTCTGAGGCTGGATTTAAACTCAGATCTTCCTGACTCTAGAACCTTTATCCACTGGCCACCTGGTTGCTTCAGTGATGATGGGCCAATCCTTTCTTTTGTGTGTAAAGTGTAATATAAAGTGAGTTATAGTCATTTGAAATTTTAGGCCAGATTTAAAGAGGGAGGATAAATTTGGAATCTGCCAAGACTTTCCAGAGATGGAGTGCAAAGACCAGAGCTGGTTCTTATTAATGATAATAGATCACATTTCTATAACATTTTCCTGATAATAAAAATATTATTATTTCTATTTTTCAAATGAGAAAATTGAGAGTCATAAAGGGGAACCAACTTAAATAGAGTCACATAGTTAGAGGGTTATCCAGACTAGGATTTAAATGTCATCTGCTGACCTCGAAATCTGGCATGCTTTTGGCTACACCATAGCTGCTTCCATCCAGCAAAACATACAACACACAATAAAGAATTAAGATAGTGATCTCGACTATTCAAACACAACCTCCATCCTCACTCCCCAAGAAGGAGGGAACATCTCAGTGTTTTCCTCTTCGCAGTCTAAACATTAATTGATCTTGCCCAAGGAAGATGCATCAAGGAGCAACCTGACTTTGAACCCCCTGGTTTATGTCTTGCTTACTCTGGCGACCTTGGACAGTGAGCAGGTGGTGTGGCAGGGTCTTTCTTTGCTACACTGTAACAGGCAAGTGGGTATGAGCAGCCAGTTGAAGCAAAGCTTAGAGAAGACACTAGAAAATAAAATATGTCTCACAGGTTGGCTTTTTGACAATACATGTTGCCTTGTCCTTTCTATTCAACACCCTCCTACCCCAGTGACATACATTTTTAAGTGCTTTGTACGGCCCCTCCTCTAGATTAATGGCCTTTTTTTCTTGGTTGGGTTTTCTTGTCTAATGTTTACTTACGCTCATAGTTCTAAGATCTAGAAGAGACCTTGTTCAGTCGTTTTTCAGTTTTCGTGACCCTTCATGACCCCATTTGGGATTTTCTCAGCAAAGATACTGGAATGGTTTGCCATTCCCTTCTCCAGTTCACTTTACGGATGAGGAAACCGAGGCAAACAGGGTCAAGTGACTTGCCCAGGTTCACACAGCTAGTAAGTGTCTAAGGCAAGTTTGAACCCAGGAGTCTTCTTGACTTCAGACCCAGTGCTCGTTCCACTGTCCCACTTAGAAGGCACCTTAGAGGTGTCATCTAATCCAATCTTTCATTTTACAGAAGAGGAAACAGGCTCTGAAAAGTGACACTTGTAAAGTGTCAGGCAGCAGGTAGTAAGTGTTGGAACCATGACTGGAACATAGGTTCCTTTACTCCAAGTTCAGGACTCCAAATTTAGAACTCTCTGTTCCTTACCACCCTGCCAGCCAACACAAAACACAAGCTCCCTTTTCATTTTATTTCTAAGTCATTTTATATCTTGAAAAAGGCCCCTATTCAGGTGTGTGTGTGTGTGTCTGTGTCTGTGTCTGTGTCTCTGTGTGTGTGTGTGTGTGTGTGCTTCTAATTGTTCAATACTAATAACACTCAGCACTTTGTATGGGGCTGTCCTCTTCAAAGCACTTAGCAAAGATTAAGGAATTAATCCTCTCAACACCCCTGTGTGGTAGGTACAGTAATTAGTCTGCTAACAATGGGAAGGAGAATAGTAATAATGCTTAGTCGTTTTATAAATCTCTTCATCTTCAAAGCACATTCCTGTCATTAGCTTGTGTGCAAAGGTAGGAAATATGAAGGAATGTCAAAGCAGGGAGGGGAGGGAAAGTCCCTGGGGCTCATTGGAGGAAATTCACCACCCATGATTTTAGTTTAGGTTCCTTAGGGGATAATCTGAGTGGAGCCAGCCTTGTCTAAGAGAGTGAGCAGAGGCTTAGGTTTAATCCTGGCCTTCCTCCTGACTCAGAGTAAGAGAATTATCCTGTTGTGAAGCTGGAGGGAATTCCAGAGTTCAAGCTCGGAGATGTGAAGGGACTGACCTGATTCCACAGAGCCGATTGGTGGAGGAACTGGGAATAGACTTGTTTTGAGCAAGGACAAGGTGTTTGCTTGCTCGCTCTATCAGCTGACCCCTACTGCAATAGCTTTCTTGTGGGTCTCCATTCCCTAAGTCCCTCCCCATTCCAATCCATCGCTCAGCTGTCAAAGTGATCTCTCTCAAGCACAGGTGTGACCACGTTGTCTCTTGATCCAGTAAACTCCAGTGGTTCCCATATCGCCTATAGAGTCAAACACAAAATCCTCTGTTTGGCATCCAAACCTCATCCCCTCAAGTTTTCTTACACAGTACTCCCCTCTATGTACCCTTCAATGCAGTGTCACTGTCGTCCTTGCTGCTCCTTGAACAAGACATTCCATCTTCTGACTTTTTCATTGGCTATCTCCCATTCCTGGACATCTTTCCATCCTCATCTCTGTCTCCTGACTTCCTTCAAGTCCTAGCTGAAGTCTGACCTTATGTAAGAAACCTTTCCCTATCCACCTTAAGGCTGATGCTTCCCTGCTGTTGGTTTTCTCTAGTTTATCCTGCCTCTATCTTGTTTGTCCATAGTTATTTGTGTGTTGTCTCTTCCATTAGACCGTCAGCTCCTTGAGAGAAAGGACTGTTTTTTTCTATCCTTCTTTGTATCTCCAATGCTTGGTGTGGTTAGTGCATAGTAAACATTTAATAAATCCTTATAGATTGATTGACTTGTGCATTCTCTTCAAGATATTGAGACTGAATTAATGAATGGTGGCAGTCTTCAGTGAGATGGGGCCAGATTGCGGTCCTGTGTAGGTTCCTAAATTAAGTGGAAGTCCCTTGTCCCAAACAGCCTAGCACTTATGCCAGAGAAACACAGAAGACCCACTGTTGCACAGTGATGCCTTCTTAACCCATTTGTGGGGAAGCTGGTGATAGAAGACATTTTTATCTCAAAGGAAAGTCAACAAATCTTTGATTTAAATAAGCCTTTCATTATAGTGCTTACTGTGGCAACTTCTGTAATTAGAAGTTTCATGACAGCTTCCATTACTATACAATTTTATCCTTCTCCTTGATGTCTAAAAAAAATCATACACTGGTGCAGAAACCTCACATGCACTAACTCTGACCAACAGCAAATGAATGATTTCTGGAAATCCGGGGAGACGGGAAGCAAAACAAAACAAAACAAAAACCTTATGAGCTGGGTCTGAGTTATTGTTGGGTGGGGAAGCATGTAAGGCTGTCCTTTTTTCCTGGTTATAAAACTGCTGAATGTTGCTTTTTTCTGCTTAGTGAAGATGACTGTGGAAAAGGAGGTAGAGAAGATCCTGTTAAATAAAAATTGATGCCTTTTGTTTTTTTTATCACTGTAATTCCTGGATATTATTCTTACCCCCCAGAGCCTGGACCAGAATCAAATACTGTCTTGCAACAAAGAAGAACAGTTAAGCAAAACCAACCTATATGGTTTTGAATATGATAATGTATATAACATTCTGTCCTCTTTGTCTTCCATCTCTCACAGTTTTTTGTTTAATTAAGAAGGTCCTATTTGAATGGCTATGTGGAATCAAGCACACTTTTTTGGTGAGGGAATGATTTCTAAACCAAATTCTATACAGAACTAGTACTTAAAAAATTATACTCTACCTGCAGCTACAATTTAGAATGTTCAGCATGAACAGAGAAGTACTATCACGTTTAGATTCATAAGTACATGGGGCTAAATAAAGCATTTGGAACCTTATCAGAATTAGAGAGGGTTGAACTGGTTAATTTGACATTCATTCTTATTTGTAGTAACCTCTTGGATTTATAAACTCTTGGATGACAGGGATTCCATCTATATAATTTTTTTTTGTAGTGTGCATATCACTATAAGGAAAGAATTATTTGGTAAATGCTTCTTACTGAGAATGATTATGGTGATTATGGTGACATGGTTTAAGCGCATGGCTTCAGGGGTAGCATTCAACAATCTCTATAAATGAGCCCAGTCTGATCTTTTGAGCTAGTCTAGTCAGGCCCGTCTTTCCTGCTGGGTGTATTCTTGCCTCTTGAATTCTTCTTCCCGCTTCTCACCTTAGTCCATGGCATATTTGGCACAGCTGAGTCAGGAGAGGGTATAGTGTCACTGGCATGTTAGTGAAAGGAGAAAAAGTGGGAACAAAAGCAGATGATATAAAAGACTGAAACTTTGGGTGGAATCACATACAGTCAACTTCTCTAATGCCCCTAGCATTTCATCTTTGATCTCGTGCTCCTTTTGGGGCCTGAATGTCTTTCTGTAGCCATTGATTTTTTTTGTGTAGTGAAAAGCCCATGTATTAGGGCTGTCCTCCACATGTAGCACTGGAGCATCATTGTGTGGCTTGAAGAGAGGCAGACTGGGTATCTCTCTATCTTTAGCCTCTTCTTTCCCTACCTTTCTCAAAAGGAGATATTAATTCTTTCTAGGAGGGGAAGTAGGAAGTGGGGCCAGGGGCTACCACTCTGCTCTTCTCTGAGAGAGGAGTACCAGGCTAGAATTACATTTGTTTTCTCTTTTAAATATTGTTGGTCTGGGGGATATGATTTTTAGGTTCAAACTAACTTCTGATCACTGTTCATTATTGGGGAAGAGGAGGCCCCTATGCGTTATATCCAAGGTTTGACCCATTTCTCACCAAATACCAATTCTGCAATGAGCACACATAGCACATAGCCAAGACACCCATTTATCCAAATTGGTAGCAAAATGGAAGTCCGAGAAAATATGAGCATATGTACCAGACGTTACAGAGTGAAAGAGTTCTCCCATTGTGGGCAAGGTAGTAAATAGCTCAACTAGAAAGCCCTAGATGTATACCAAGGGGAAGTCCCCTAAAATCTCCAGTGTAGCAAGCTGTGTATAGGGGCACAATAGAGATTGTCAGCACCTCCTATAACAACTCCTTTCCAGAGTCTTTTTCTTCAGCAACCTGAAGGCATCAGCCACACGGTTTCAAAGCTGGAAGCCAGAAGGGCTCAAAGAGACTCAGCAACTTAAGAAGATTGTCTCTCTTGCACTCGTAACTTTGCTCCTCTCCTCTCCACCAATGAGGAGAGATTGCAGACCAATGGGTTTTGGGATGGGGTGTATACTTTACCCCATCTCACACCTCCCTCAGCAAATTGAATTTTAGCATCCTGACCAAACCCTGACACCAACCCTGCCTGGTCTTTTTTGTTAAGCTTATTTGGCTATAGATGTTGACCCTTACTCTCTATCCCCCTCATAGTGGAGATTTTTCTTTTTCTCGTATTTTCTTAGTTATGAGTTGACCCTAAGGACTGTAACATTATATAGATTTAGAGCTGGAGGGGATCTCACAGGCTGTCTGGTCCAAGCTTCTCATTTATAGATGAGGACATGGGGGCTTAGAGACAAGAGAAATGGCTTGCCCAAAGTCGCATGGGTAGACAGAAGCAAAATTTGAACCCAGGTCCTCTGATGTAGCTTGCTCTCTGCTGTACCACAGTGACTCTGCTCCTTTCAAACATAACACTATTCATTTAGATTGTAAGTTTCTTAAAGGCAGGATAGGTTTTTTTTTGCTTTTTTCTGTATGTCTGTCCAGTGCTTAGCACGGTGCCTTGCCCATAGCACATATTAGATGCTTCTTAAATGCTTGTTGACTTGCTGCTGACTTTGTTTCTGTCCATCTATCCAAATTCTGCTCATCCCTAAAAGTTCACATCAGTTTTCATCTTCTCTTTGACTACCCTCACCTATAAGGATGTCTCCCTTTTCTGTCCTCCAATAGCACTTACTGTCTGTACCATATAATTTAAGTACTTGTTGAAAGATGTAAGGAAAGTTCCTTGTTGGACACCTATACTTATGAAAGACCAGGAATGTGCCTAGGCATGAGATAGACAGTAGCCTCGCCTTCTGGGCTTAGTTTTTATGCTCGTTTAGATTCACTTGCATTGCAAGTTCAAAGCATGTTGGTTTCCCCCAGATGTTTCAAAGGATCAGACTCATGTAGCTCTGTGGGAGTTTCTATAGCAGAACTTCCCAGAAATTAGTTTTGGGGTGTGAAATCTCCAAATGAAAATAAATCAGTGAATTCTATAGATTTTTCTGACCTTAAACTAGAGTAGGGGGTCTTTGATAGAGACATAGCTTTTGGTAATAGGGAAAATCAGTTCAAAAAGAGGAGTTAGGCAGGTAGGACTGCTCCGTGTTCCAAAGAGCTTGGTGAAGAATCTCCTTTTGGGAATCTAGCCAACCAAAACTCAGGGTGACAGATAAATGTTTTATGTTAAAATAAAGAAGGAAACAAACACTTATCAACCCACTGCGGCCCAGTCGGGAGTCCTGGCCCCCTACAGAGGTGGCCCTGGCTCAATGGCGGCCTCGGTCTTCTGCTGCCTATTCTGCTGCAGTGACACTGGGACTGGCCACATCCCCTGAAGAACATGCTGGCCATGCAGCTGGACACGCTGCACATGGTAACAGATGTTGTCATTGTCAAAAATGGAAGAAGGATATGTGGGACTGGAGGTTGTTTAGCCAATGCACCTCTGCATCAGAACAAAAGCTACTTCGAATTCAAAATCCAGTCCACAGGGATCTGGGGCACTGGAGTTGCAACTCAGAAAGTTAATTTAATAAGATTCCACTTGGCCGAGACGTTTATAGCCTTGTGATGAGGGTTAATGGAGCCCTCTATCACAGTGATGAGGAAAAGAATAGGTTGCCTGCAAACAATCTTCCACAGGAGGGAGATGTAGTGGGTATTACATATGACCATGTAGAATTGAATGTTTATTTGAATGGAAAGAATATTCACTGTCCAGCATCAGGTATACGAGGGACAGTCAGTGTATCTGGTTGTATATGTTGATGACAGTGAGATTTTGAATTGTCAATTCAGTGACTTTTATCTTATTTCTGTAACTGGTTTTGAAAAAAATATTATTTGAACAGTAAATCTTCTGAATATATTTGCACTGAAAACTTCTACCCCTATGATATCCGCCCCCAATTTACTACCATCTTAATAAAGCCTCACTTGATCCATAAAAAAAACCAAAAAACCCCACTTATTAAGCACCTCTTATGTGGAAGGCATTCAAGATCTCCATAATTTTTAGTGTTCTCAATCCCTGCATTTCCCAAAATTATTTTGTATATGTTTATCTGTTTATATGTTCCCCCAATAAAGTGTAAACTTTTTGAGGTCAGGGACTATTTTGTGATTGTCTTTGTATCTCCAGCTTTTACACAAGGTCTGGCACAAGGTCCTTAATAAACTTATAACAAATAAATAAATGCATTAGCGATCCTGCAGTATTGTGTCCAGAGCCTATGTGTGTGACACTCCATCTGTCTGGTCACTTGAATTCCTTGTATATGTCTGCTCTTTTCATTATGGTATGTGCATTTCTGCAGGAGAATGTACTCTAGGTTTTTGGGGAAAACGTTTTGTTGTTACTTTTCTTGCTATTTTATTTCATTAAATACTTTTTGCTTTGAACTAATTGTATCTTTTTGTTGATTAGGAAAGATAAGCACATCAATGGGGGCTTGTGAGTTGCATTTTTGAGTGGATGTGGAACCACAGAGTACTTTGAACCCTGGGTAGCCTTGTCTGGAGGATGTACTCTATGAGTTAAAGGTCGCCCCAGGTGCTATACTGGTATACTAACTTCGGTTGTTTTCTGATTATATTATGTATTCACGTTGTACCTTTCCAACCAGATTATAAGCTTCTAGAGGGCAAGGACCATGCCTTCTCCTCTTGTATTCTCTTTTAGTGACTAGCTCAGCGTTGAGCTCATGGTAGGCATTCAATCAATACTTGTTAACCAATTGAGTCTTCCTATGTATTTGATGGGAATTAGGCTGACACCCCATTAATTAATCTAGAAAAACTTGAATCACTAGAACTTCAAGAGAAGGATAAAGTAGATACTGAAATAATTTTAAATGTGACTTCTTGAATAGCATGAGAGCAAGATGTCGAAGTAGAGGATTTGCCATGTTGAAGTTGTATTTATTTTGCCAAATTAGCCCTGCTACTACAACCGTAGACCTGTTACAATAGATAATATATAGGCAATGCATCCTTTGTATGTGGGAAGTATAGACGCAGCAATTGTGTAACTATGAGCAATCCCTATTCTGACTCCAAATTCCTCCCTGAGATATCATTCTCAAAGCACTGAATAATGACCAGGGTCCTAAACTACTATTGCATGGAGTGGACATGAAGTGGGAGCATGTACATAGAGCCTGGCAGGTGCTGGGCACTGCGCTGAGAGGTTTTTACAAATATTATCTCATTTGATCCTCATAATAACCCTGTAAAGTAAGTGCTGTTGGTGTTTTACAGTTGAACACAGCTAGTAAGCATTGGAGGATGAACTGAAAGGAGGATTTGCTTGGCATTTTTACATAAGATCGTTAGGAAATGGTAGAGATCCTAGAGGCAGGGTGACCATCTATGAGGCTTGCACAGTGGGTAGAATTCTAGCCTTGGAGTCAGGAAAACTTGAGGTTTTTTCCCCATCAGATCAGGCCCATTCCTGTTCAAGGATGTATGATGGTCCTCTATTGACTATTACGTTAACTTCATACTCACCTGTCTCATTTTAAAGACCCTCTATAACCTGGTCCCATTTGACCTCACCAGTAATTTCCCATTATTTTCCAATGTGAACTCCAGTCAGGCAGGCTCCCCAGTATAAACATATACTGGACTAGCTCCTGACTGCTTATCTTCACTCAGTCTGAAGTACTCTCTATCCTCCCAAACTTATTATATTACATCATTATATTATATATGTTAGATATATAATATGATATGATATGATATAATATGATATGATATAATATAATATGATATAATATGATATGATATGATATGATACGATATGATATAACATAACATAACATGACATGACATGATATGATATGATATGATATGATATAATATGATATGATATGATATGATATAATATGATATGATATGATATGATATAATATAATATTATATAATATGATATGATATGATATAATATGATATGATATGATATAACATAACATAACATAACATAACATAATATAATATAATATAATATAATATAATATAATATAATATAATATAATATAATATAATATAATATAATATAATATAATATAATATAATATAATATAATATAATATAATATATTGTAATTATTATATTACCCAAACTTAGCAATTCTGTAAATCTCAGTTCAAGCCCCACCTTCTCCATGAAACCTCCCATGACCATCCCACAACTTCTCCATTCTCTGACTTTGCATTATATTTTAAATCAGCATCACAGAGTTTAGCTCTAAATTATAATTTGTTTCATTCCTGTTCATTATTTTTCCCCAATTAGATTGTAAGTTCCTGGAGGTCAGGGATTATATTTCTTTTATATCCTTCCCATAATGCAATGTCCAATGCTAGGACCCATTGTAGGTCTAATGTAGGGGCTCCACCAGCAGTGATTGGTTAATTGTCTTTAAAAACAAAATGAAACAAAAAGATGTTGAAAAATGAACGCTTCATTCTTCCCTAAGAATCCACTCAATACAATTCTTCCACATTACTGAAGGGATTATCAGATAAGAAGCAGAACAAATCAAAATAAAACAATATACATATGTTAAGAATATCTACTCTCTGCAGAAGTTCAAAAGCCATGTCATCCACAACATTGTATTATCTTTGTCTTTTTTTTTTTTTTGGGCAGGGCAATTGGGGTTAAGTGACTTGCCCAAGGTCACACAGCTAGTACATGTGTCAAGTGTCTGAGGCCGGATTTGAACTCAGGTCCTCCCGAGTCCAGGGCCGGTGCTCTACTCACTGCGCCACCTAGCTGCCCCCTTTTTTTTCTTTGTCTTTTTTTTTTTTTTGGCAACAACATTGTATTCTCAATCCCATCTATCTTAGCTGAAGTTACACATCCTTCATCTTTAATTAATTTTCAAAACAATTGGGGCTGGGCTGGGATAGTGCCACCCATCTCTTAGAATCTTAATCATTAGAACTGGTAGAAACCTTAGAGGTCATCTAGCACAAACCCCTCACTTTGTAGGTGAGGAAATACAAGTAGAAAGTAGCAGAACTGGCATTCAGACCCAGGCTTTCTAATTCCAGATCCAGACTCTTCTTCCCTTGTACATCAGACTTATTGCTGTTGTTGTTTGCCTTTCATTCTGAAAGAGGACCAACGATATCAGGAGGGTGATGTCTTGACTTGGAATTGGATTTAAGTGAGGCAGGGCTGCGCAAACTCATCAGCCTCACTTTCTCCTCCAGAGTGATTGGAGTTTAGGGGCAAGACTTAGGTGAGGACGACCTGTGATGGGCCAGATGAGACAGTTAAGACTGAGGAGTAACCACATGAGAAAAGCAGGAAACAATACCCAGGAATAAGGATCCAGGCTTCACTGTGTGGAATGAATTTTACTTTAAAAACAAAAACAAAACAACCCAACAAAACAACTAGGCTATATCAATTTCCTGCTCAAAAGTTTTCAGCATCTCTGTCTTTCTGGGTGCTGAATTGTGCCTCCCCCTGCAACTGATTGGGGAAAGATCAGCCCCCAAAGTGCATACTCTGCAGGAAAGACTTCAGGCTCCTTTGGAGTTCCTTGCAGAGCTCCTAATCTTCTTTCTCAAAGGCTGGAAACAGCAATTAGGATGAAAGAGAATAGGAAATAAGAGACATAAATGTAGCGGAACCTTTGCTTCAGAAAGCTGACAGCCCACCTTGCTTTTATTTTCATTTTTTGATATAGGGGACTAATATTTTTGGGGACCACTTTGGAACTTACAAATTATCTTCAAAGCTTTTTTCTACGTTGACTTTTTTTTTTTTTTTACAAATGTACTCAAAGCTCTGAGAAGATTCTCAGGTATAACAGACTCAACAATTAAATCTGCAAATCTGCTGATACCTTCTTCCCTCCAACCTAAGTATGTGTGCATACACACACACACACGCACACTTATATAATACATATATATATATATATATGTATATGAGCATTATTCTTTGCTATGAAACAAAGGGTCTTACTCTGATGTGGTTGCCTGGGTTTATGCAAACTCTTCATTTTCTACTTGCAGCTTTTGCTGTGGATTTATGGGATGTCAGAACAGAACATGATTTCCAAGGCCACATTGTCTTCCAGGTGTCTGCTCAATAATAGGAGGCTTGTGGGAGCTTCTGTTCTGAATGATACCCAAGGTTAAGCCCGGGATGAGTCTGACGTTTGTAATAGGAGTGGGAGAACTTGGGAGGCAATGTTATCTTGTTCCTCCTCCAAGGCCCTCCCCAGGTCCTCCAGCAGTATTCCTGATGTTCTTCTGTGGCCCAGGCAAGCATTGACTTAAAAATTCTCTTTGAAACCTGAAGCCGAGCCTTTTTGAAGTTGGGAAGGGAGAATGTAATTCCTTCCTCAGTTGCGCATTATGTTAGCACAGAGCAACGGGAAGTAGAAATACTATATAGTAGAAATACAATACTATAGTAGTAATCTGAGATGTTTTCCCATTCCCAAAGCAGTAAGAAGGGTTAGTAACCTCTCTATTAACCCATAACCACAGGGGTAAAGGTGAGATTTCCCCTTGGACTCTCAAGCTTTAAAATGCTATTGTGAATATAATTGATGATGTGATTAAATGATATAGTCTAGCCTGTGGAAAACTTAAAATTATGTTGACCCATGAGAGTGAAGTGTTCCTATATCTCTCTTCTCTTTCGAATTCCTTAGGAAAACTGTCTGCTCTTCCTGGTTCTACTTCCTCTCTTGTCATTCTCTTCTAACTCCAGCGCAATCTGGCTTCCAACCTGATCACTTAATTAAAACTGCTCTCTCCAAAGTCACCAATGATCTCTTGATTTGCAGATGCAATGGGCTTTTCTCAGTAGTCCTCATTGACTGACCATTCCTTCTAGATGTCCTCTCCTCTCTAGGTTTTCACATCATTGCCTTCTCTTGGTTCGCCTCAGACATATTTGACTACTGCTTTCTTGTCTCCTTTTCTGGATCATTTTTCAAGTCATCCCGTAACTGTGAATGTCTTAGGTCGTTTTTTCTTTCTACAAAGAGCGTGATTTCCTCTCACTTGCTGACCTCTTCAGCTCCTACACATTCAGTGATCTCTGTACACATCTATATTTCTAGCCCCAGTCTCTCTCTTCAGCTATAGTCCTGAATTATGAACTTCCTATTAGACATTTCAAATAGCTTGTCCTATAGGCATCTCAAACTTAACGTGTTCAAAACAGAATTCATTATCTTTCCTACCAATTCCCCTCTCTTATGAACTTCCCTATTACTATTGGGAGTAATGCCATCCTCTCAATCATACAGATTTGCAATCTTGGCATCATTCTTGACTCCTCACTCTCACTCACCCCATCTGTTGACAAATCTTATCATTTTTATCTTCACAACATTTCTTACATGTGGATAGAGCGCTGGGCCTACAGCCAGGAAGACACGAATTCAAATCCAGTCTCAGGCATACTAGTTGTTTGACTCTAGGCAAGTCACTTAATTTCTGTTTGCCTTAGTCTCCTCAGTTGTGAAATGGGGGTGATAGTATTGCACATACATCCTAGGGTTATTATGTTGATCAAATGGGACAATATTTGTAAAGTGCTTAGCACAATGTCAGGCACACAAAAGGTAGCTTAAAAATGCTTATCTCCTTCCCTTAAGATATAATACTATTCCTATGTGATAACTTGTTTAGCCTTTCTCCCAAATGATGGGTACTTAATTTGTCTCCAGTTGTGTCCTATCTCAAAAAGTACAGTACCAGGGTGCATTGGGTGTTCAAGGAGAACTAGCGCCTCTGGTGTGGGAGCTTGCTGAGTTCTTTTCAGGGTGGCCCTTTCATCTTTGGTGTCTACCTGACACTCCATTCTCATTTGTGGTGGCAAGAAGCTGTTGCACACCCTGGAAAAGCTGTCTTGTCAGATGGGCTAGACCAGGTTGAGGGTAACCAACAGGTCTCAAACTTGTTGGAGGAGATGTCTACTCCATGCATGTGAAGACTTCCCCGGTGGAATGAGTGGATGAGAACTGTTCCAAGAACCATCAAGAGGCTGCAGAGGGCTTAGAGCTTGGTCAGACAGAGAAGCAGCCAAGGTCATCCAATGCATCCTGCACCATCACCAGTCATCTGGACTTTTGTCTTGTCATTGGACTTTGATGACTCTGGAAGAGAGAATGAGGCTGATGACTTTGTGTAACTCTGCCTCACATAATTCCAATTAACACAAGCCAAGCAATTACATCATGATGTCATTGGTCCTCTTTGAAATAAAGGACAAACAGCCTAGAAAAGTATTTCAATGGTAATTTTGGCATATGCAGATCCTTCTTCCTGTCTTTGATCTCCTTGAGTGAATGGTATTGCTGAGTCAAAAGCTATTATCAGTTTAGCATTTTTTCTCACACAATTCCAAATGTTCACAGTTTCATCACTAATAATAACAACCTCTTTTCCCTCAGATCTTCCAATTTTTTTTAATCATCTTTGCCAAACTGATGGGTATTGGTTTTTCTGGATGAGGATGGAAATGACATTCACAGTATCATGGACTATATAGTGTTCAGTGGATAAGTGCTTACACCCTAATGAGCTATGGCCAACTCAAATATCAAATATATAAAGAGAGCTATAATTTAGACAGAGAGGCTTTCTTCAGTTTAAAAAAATTGTCCTCAGTAACAATAGCTTACACTTCTATAGCACTCTATGATTTAAGAAGTGCTTTTCTCACCACAACCCCACAAAGTAGCCATTTAAGTATGATTATACTCACTGTATCAATGAAAGAGCTGTGATTCAGTTACAGTCACACAACCTGCAAGTGTCCATGGAGTTGAGACTACAGCCCAGGTCTTTTGATGGTGTTTACACCCTTTCCCTACTTGGGGTCATGCTGGGAGAACAGAGCATAGGCTGTGACCCCTTGTCAGCATCTTGTCCCTGCCAGGCATTGCCCTATATCAGTTATGCTGGTATGGCCCCAAACTGACCCTGAAGGAAATGTTGAAAGCCTACTCCAGAGGGCACGTGGGCAGGGCAAAGGCCACTAGTGGACTGTGTGTCCTAGTGCCCTAAGTACATAGCTGTTCTGGAGTGCTCTAGAAGGGCCTAGTTTGATCTAGTGGTATCTCACAATGGGGGTTGTGACCGCAGGTCCCAGGGTTTGAACCAACCCAAACTCCCTCAAAATCATTTGGAATAAGGGTTCTGAAAAGGCACCACCAGTCCATGTGGTAGGAAATACAAGGAGGTCTGATCCCATTTCTGTCAATAACAAACGATGCAAACTTGTGCAGGGTATTGTTCTGTGGGCCTCGGCTTCCTCATTTGTCTACTGTAGATGACAGAGGGAGAGAGACATATGTGCAAATACTGAAGGATCTATGCTTTTGTCAGCATGAAGAACTCCCTTCACTGATACAGATCTCAATCCATATGACTCAGTGGATAAGTTCTAAGAAGTTTCCTGAGACTGAGAGATGTTAAATGAACTGATGAGGCTCACACAGCTAGAATGTGCCACCACCACGTTTGAACTCAGGTCTTTTTTATTTCAAGCCCACTATTCTCTCCACTATTGATGTTTACTTTTTCTCCTTCCCACTGTGCTTCTCTGTCTCTGTCTGTCTGTCTGTCTCTCACACATACACACTCACTGGCTGAAACATTGGACCCAAAATATGGACCTAGAGGGCAGATCAACCTCAGGTCTGAAACTATATAGTCTTAGTTATTTTCTTGGCCACTAAAATTTTAAAGTGACTTACCCGGGGCCACGAAACCAGCATATGTCACAGGCAGTACCTAAGCCCTGTTCTTCCTGATTCTTAGGCCATTTTGTCTATCTACTACGTCATGTTGCTTTTCTTGAACTCAAGCTCTCTCTCTAAAACATAAATGAATAAGCTCAGGGCTATATAGCATAGCTTTTACCCTTTCTCCATCTCAACACGATCTTATCTTAATTGCTTGATAAGTTGAACCACGAACTTTCTCCATCACAGAGCTATTGTCCTTCCAGAATCAGAGCTTTTCCATGTGAGAGTCAGAGGCGGTATCCGAGTCCAGATGGTCCACAAAGAGAGAAAGTGAGATCAGGCTAGAAGTGAGGAACCTCTTATCAAAGAAAACAAAATTGTTATTTACACAGATGGACTCGTTCCTACTGTGAGGCAGTCTTAGGAAATGGTTTCTGCCTCTGTGAAGTACGCTTAGTCTTCCAGAGCACTGCAAAGGGTGTGGATGAAAAGCTATTAAGCTAAGCACTTATTAAGATTGCTTTCTATCTTCAGGATGAGAAATGAACAGAAGCAAGACACCCAAGTTCAAATGGGAAAAAAGCTACCAGTAAACTTAGCTCCAGATTTGTTTGTTTGCTTTGAGATCCGGTGGCAAAGAAACCCAACCCAAACCAAGGCAAGTTTGATACTAATGGGATGTTTTTCTGTACTTCACTCCCGAAGTTCATTCTAATCAGCATTATAGGAAAAAGAAAGAGTGAAAAAACAAAAAAAGAAGAAAAAAGAGCCACTCTCCCTAAATCAGTGTCATTAAGTCTGCCTGGAGACAGAGGAGGTGAAACATCACTGAATTGCAGATTTGCCATTGTCCTCTGCTAATGATGGAAAAGAAACAGAGAAGGGCTCAGAGACAAGAATCTGGAACTAAGACTCATTGAGAAAGTTGAGAAAAGAAAAGAGTCGATGAAATAGACCTGAGTGATTCCAGCCATGGATTGATAGAGATTGGATGTTCAACTCAAGGAAAGCTGAGTAAAGTATAGTGAATACCAAATGGCTGGTTGGGTAGAGATAAAGTTGCATGGCCTGAATTGGGGTTTGGGTGTTTGTGAAGAGATGAATGAATAAATGAAAAAGAATTTATTAAGCATTTGCTATGGGCCAAACATTATGTTAAGGGCTGGGGATAAAGCAGAAAAAGTTCCTGGCTAGTTTCCAAGAGCTCACACTCTTATTTGGGAGGGAGAAGACAAAAAATCAAATTCGGTTTTAGGGCAGAAGGAAGGGCCTAGAAACCCCAAGGGGCCTGTGGAAGGCAGATGGTAAGTAAGGGCCAGGGGCCTTAGGTTAAGTCAGTAGGTCAGATAACAATGTCCGGGGAATGTAGGACATAGAGACAGAGCAGATGGCAAGGCCAGGAAAACCTTTGGAGGTAGTGGAAGAGCAGATGATGAGGCCTAGTGATCCTTTATGTCACCAGAAGGAATAGTTAGTGACTCCCATCTCATCTAAGTCCGGTGAACTGTGAAGTGGTCCAGATGGGTTCTGGGCTGCCCGTGCTAGATAGAGGTGGAGGGCAGGTGAGAAGGGAAGGGAAGACAGAGAAATCAGGTTTTGCCTGAAATGGAAAGGATAGGCTTTGGACTCAGGCTGAAGATGTACGGAACACCTCAAGGTCCTTTCCTTACAACAACCAGACAAAGTAGGAGGTACATTATCCCCATTTTACTGATGAAGAAACAGACTTAGGGAGATGAAGTGGTTAGTCCATGGTCCCACAGCATGGATGGGAAGCAGGCAGCATGATAATGTAGAAGAAACACTGGATTTGGAAATGGAGGGCATTGATTTAAATCCTAGATCTGCCACTTACAACCTGTGTGACCAAAAGAAAATCACTCAACCTCTCTGTTATTGTTGCTCAGTTGTTTCAGTTGTGTTCAGCTCTCCATGACCCCACGTGGGGTTTTCTTGGCACAGATACTGGAGAGGTTTGCTGTTTCCTTCTCCAGCTCATTTTGCAGATGAGGAAACTGAGGCAAACATGGTTAAAAGACTTGCTTAGGATCACACAGCTAGTAAGTATCTGATGCTGGATTTGAACTCAGCTCTTCCTGACTCCAGGCCTGGCACTGTATTCACTATGTCACCTAGCTGCCCTAACTTCTCTAGATCTCAGTAAATCAGGGTGGGGTGGGGCTGAACTAAATGACCTCAAAGTTCCTTCCAGTTTTAAACCTCCCTCTATGACAAATGCTTAGGGGTAGGATCCCACTCATCTATATATTCATACTCCACCCAGGGAAATGCCACCAACTTCTGAATGTGCTGTGGCCATTCAGAGCCCGGGGCAGAAGTAATAACTGAGAATAACTAACATTTATGGAGTGCCTACTATGTGTCAGGCACTGTGCTGAGCTCTCAGCAAATATTATCTCATTTGCTCCTCATAGTAACCCTGTGAGGTTATTATTATCATCCTTTTACAGATGAGAAAACCGAGGTAAACAGAGATTAAGTGACTTGCCCAGGGTCATACAGCTAGTCAGTCTCTGAGGCTGGATTTGATATTGGATCTTCCTGACCCCAGATCCAGCACTCTATTTACTGTGTTGATGGTGAGCAAGCCCAGGGGGAGAAAGAATTCAGGCTTGCAGCTAAAGCTCATAATCCACCTCTGTAGTTTAGCATCCTCAATGTTAATAGGACTCAAGGAGTTGCTTAAATCATTAGGCCAAAGGAGGAATCCTTCCAAAGGCATCAGACCCTAAGTCCCCTCACAGGGACTTATTTTTAAAAGTACTAGTGTTGTGCATAACCTATATCAGATTGCTTACTGTTTTGGGGAGGGAGAAGAGAAGGGAGGGAGGGATAGAATTTGGTACTTAAAACTTCAAAAAATGCCCCAAAATTGTTTTAACATGTAATTGGGGGGGTATTTTTTTAAAGTGCTGGTGTTGTGGGGCTTTGTTTAGCCTCCTGGGTTGAGATCTTCTGTGTGGAGAAGCCATGAAGAGTTTGGATTTTGTTTTCACTTTTCTCCTATGGGAGGGAATCCAGCGAGCTTCAGGCATGGGTCCCCAGTTGGCTGTCCATGACCTGTCCTTCCAACTCTAAGATTAATCAGATTTGTTTGCAAGCTGGAATCATTGACACAATGTCTTCCATGCCTCATAGAAATTCCTTTGAGCCCAGAGATGAGGTCTGAGTTAAGTCTATACTTTTATCTCCTTTTCACTTCAAGTGAAAAGTGCTAACAACATCGGCCCACATTTGTGGGGTATTTTTCAGTTCATGAACCACGTTCCCCATAAGAGCTCTTTGAGGGCAACAGTATTAAAATATGATTATTCTCACTTTACAAAGGAGGATCACCTGGTGAAGTGACTTGCCCAGGGTCACAGAGTTAACAAATGTCAGGATTCGAGGTTTGAGCCCAAGTCTAACAAAAAAGCGGAGCTTATACGGAGTGGGCAGGAATGGGGACGGAATAACAAGAACAGGCAGATTCAGTCACGGTCAAGGTCAGACACGGTCCTCTCCCTTTGAGAGTCCACATGGCCCAGAATCTTGAGGTCACCTCCTGCCAAAGGTCCTGACTCTGGACCTCTCCCCTCCAGAGGCTTTGGGGAGATTACGGTGTAGAAGTGAACATGTAAGGAAATCTCAGTTCCCCTCTAAGCAGGGCTAAGCCTCTTATCTGTGTTTGGGAAATAGGGACCTTTCAAAGGAACACTTGTCTCTCTTTGAAGAAACTGTCAGTGGGAAAGCTTTTTTAAAAATAATTTCCTTGTGAAATGTGTAATATTCTTATGCAGAGTTCTCTGATGTTGCGGCTTGACCACCGGCTCCTCCGTTCGCTTGTCTTCGAGGCCTCTGCGGTATTCATCTCTTCCTTGGACTGGCTGGGAAACAGCCGGTTTATCACACCCTGCCTGTCACCTAAATTATGAATGCAGGCTGCTGCTGCACAGTGGCGCTGTGGACAAGACAGGGGGTTATGTATAATACATACATGTTGCCTGAGATCAGTGGCTTTAAAAGCCCTCATGCTTGGGATTTAAAACGGGAATGGGGAGGCCTAGGGAATCTGTCTCCTCAGTGATAAGCTCGCCATTCACTGACAGGGCTCAGTAATTCACTTTTGGGTCCTTTAGCTTGCTTGACTTGCCTGGCTTAAGAACTAAAGGGAATCACGGAACCATGGCTCTTTTAGAACTGGAAGGAACTTCAAGAGATCATCTGATTTAGCCTTCTCCCTTCAGGCAAGCAAGTTATTTTTATCCCCTTTTCCAGATGAAGGCACTTGGGGATCTTTTCTCCTCCTCCAGCCTAAATGATGTTAATGCAATGCTCTCTCCTTCTACGTTCCCATGAACTAAAGAATTTTGCATTGCAAAAAGCAAATGTAAATTATTTATATTAATTATATAAATAACCATATATGGATTGATTATATAAAATTAATCATACATCATTTACACATTAATTATAAACATATTAGAAAATATTGCACATTATATAATTTATATAGTATATTTTAATATTTATATTTAATTTACGTAGCATATTTTAATACTTGTAACATTCATATATATGTGTGTACACATATCTCTGTCTCTATCATTGTCTCTATCTGTCTCTCTCTATCTCTGTCTCTGTCTCCATCTCTATCTCCATCTCTATCATCTCATCAGTGTACAGAACTCTTACTGAGAAAGAGTCCTCCTTTCGTGCAGATTGGCAGTTCTTCCATAACTCCTTCTTAGGCACAAGGGACGCGAAGGAGATGACTTGCCCAGAGTCACAAACAGTATGTGCCAGAGACAGGATTTGAACTCATATCTTCTCATCTCCAAACCCAGCCCTTTATCCACTAGACAAGGCTGCTTCTCATTGATAGTAATAACACATCCATTCATACACCTGGAGCCAGTTGCTTCTTCACTCTGGACAGACCCTAGTTTCTTCACCTGTGAAATGAAGTGGAGGTCAGATAAAATAGCCTCTGAGGTCCCTTCCATCTCTGAATCTATTACTCTATTTTCTTCTCTGCTGAAGTGGTGAATCATTGCTGTGACCCATTGTAAGTGTTTCCTCATTTGGTTACACAAAGGAGTGTGTGAGTGTGTGTGTGTATTTGTGTGTAAACCCTCTGAGGGGTGCCCAGGGACAAACTGAGCAGCCAAATGAATGGTTCTTGCTTGTGCTTATTGAGGGTCAGGGAGACATTCCCTAACAGGAATGAGACCCAAGGTGTGACACGTTCCTCCCCGTAGCCCCCTAGAGTTAGCTTTCCATAGCATGGGTGGGGGGGAGAGGAGGGAGGGTGTGTGGCACACTAATGAGAACTGGTATCTTATGATTGTTTATATTTTTTCAGATCACTTTCATATACATTGTCTCATGTTGCCCCCATCGCAAATCTGTGAGGGAAGAGGGGATTTGTACCCAGTTTGCAGAAGAAGGAATGGAGGTCCAGAGAAGTGAAAAGCCCACCCAAAGTCACCTTGGTTGCCAGTGGCAGAGCTGGGACTAGAACTCACTGATGCAGCATCTAGTTCTCATACTTTTTTTAGGGCATCATACTATATGCGTTTGTGTTGTGTATATGGATGTGTATATGTAGGCATATATACTCTATTTTTATTACTATTATTTATCCACGAACAGTCCATGACAGCCCCATCCCTATCACTGTCTCCAATAGAGAGGGTCTTTGAAGGGGGGAGAATGGATGAACAACACTTGTAAAGACATTTCTTTATCCTCCAAATCAAGTTCCAAGTTGGTGGCAACTACTCTCAGCCTTAATCTACAGAGAATGGCCAGGGGCAGATGGAGAGGAGCCCCTTCCAAAAGCCTGGATTGCTTTGTGATGCAAGGATCCTGGGCACTATATGGCTGGTAGTATGGAGGTCATCCAAATAGTTTTAATATGCTGAAGCAAAAGAAGAGGAAAAATCCCAAACAAGGAGGGAGTAGAGAGGAAGAAGGGAAAATTGTCCAGTTTTCCCATCAGCCACGAATGGTGGATGTTTATAATGCCGGTATCCCACACTGTATTTAAAGCATTCTATAAACCTCAACATACTTATAAAGTATTGCAGGGGCAGCTAGGTGGCACACAGGCCTAGAGTCAGGAAGACCTGAGTTCAAATCTGGCCTTAAATACTTCCTAGGTCTGTGACCCTGGACAAATCACTTAACCCTGTTTGCCTCAGTTTCCTCATCTGTAGAATGGACTGGAGAAGGGAATGGCAAACCATTTCAGCACTCTTGCCAAGTAAACCCCAAATGGGGTCACAAAGAGTTAGATGTGACTGAATATCTATAACATATCTATATTGTCGTTACTGTTGCTGTTTAAGGGGGGGTTTCCCCAATGAGTTTGGAAAAGTGGCTGAGGATGAACTTCAGAGACAGAGAGAGGCTCTGCTTGTCACTGACAGCTCAGACTTTCATCACGTCCTGCCCTTCTTAGCAGAATGAACTGCCGATGAGGGCTGAAGAGCATGTGTTCATCAGAAATGCTGCCTTGTGCACAGAGAAGTCCTGGGTGCCAGGGACTGTAAGACCAGCCACAAGGAGCCCTGCACACTTTCATGAGTTGAATCCCTGCTTGGCATCCGGCCAGCTGGTTTTCAGTCTGCAGCGGGAGTTCTCAGACTGCTTCTTTTTCCCTCTTCCCACTGACCTGTCCTATGGCTTCTAGTGTCTAAGGGCTGTGATTAGCCTGACATCCGACCCTTTCTTGATTTTTCCAAACCTTCTTGGCAAAGTTACTATTGGCAGCTGTACCTCTACTCTCTGGTTTAGAGTGCTGGACATGGAGTCAGGAAGAGAGTTCAAATGTAGCCTTGGACACTGTGTAAACCTGGTCAAAGCACCGAATTTCTGTCTGCCTCAGTTTCTTCATTTGTAAAATAGAAATAATAGGAGCACCTACCTCCCACAGTGTTATGAGGATAAAATGAAATGAGATTTATAAAACACTTTGCACAGCTTAAAGCACAATATAAGTGCTGCTTATCGTTAGTCAGAAAATGTTTGTTAAATACCTACTATGTTCCAGGCCTGGTGCTAACCCCTGAGGATATAAAAGAGGCAGAAAATAGTCCCTGTCTTCCAAGAACTCATAGTCAAAGGAGGGAGACTACAAACAAACGCATATTTACAAATAAACTATTTACAGGATAAATAGGAAATAATTAACAGAAGGAAGACAGTAGAATTAAGAGGCGTTTAGAAAGACTTCTGGTAGAAGATGGAATTTTAGTTGAGACTTAAAGGAAGCCAGGGAAGCCAGTATGCAGAGATGAGGAAGGGGAGTATTCCCGGCATGGAGGAGAGCCAGAGAAAATGTCCAGAGCCGAGAGATGGAGTATTTTATTTGTGGAACAGCCAGGAGGTCAGTGTCACTGGATTGAAGAATACATGTCGGGGAGTAAGGTATAAGATGACTGGAAAGGTAGGAGGAGACTAGGTTATGAAAGGCTTTTAATGTCAAACAGAGGATTTTGTATTTGATCCTGGAGGCAAGAGAGAGCCACTGCAGTTTATTGGATGGGGGGTTGGGGTTATATGGTTGGACCTGTGCTTTAGGAAATCACTTTGGTGACTGAGTGGAGGGTGGATTGCGGTGGGGAGAGACATGAGGCAGGCAGACTCTTGCAATAGTCCAGAAGTGAGATGGTGAGGGCCTGAACCAGAGTAGTGGCAGTGTCAGATGAGAGAAGGGGGGATATTTGAGAGATATTGCAAAGGTAAAATTGACTGGCCTAGACTCAGATTGGATATGTTAGTGAGGAGTGGAGGATGACACCTTGGGATAGTAATAGAGAAAGTGTGTGTGTGTGTGTAAGAGAGAGAGAGAGAGAGAGAGAGAGAGAGAGAGAGTATGAGTTTTGGGGGAAATATTTTGAGGGTTTTTTTGGACATCTTAAAGTTAAGATACTTACTTCACATCTAGTCTGCTATGCCTGAAAGGCAGTTGGAGATGTGACATTGGAGGTCAACAGAGAAATTAGGGCAGGATAGATAGATTTGAGAATCATCAGCATAGAGATGACAATTAAATCCATGAGAGCTGATAAGATCACTGAATGAAATATGGAGAAGAGAAGAAGGCCCAGGACAGAATCCTGATGGACATCTATAGTTAAAGGGAGTGATCTGAGTGAGAATCCAGCAAAAGGGACTGAGGAATGATTGGATATGTAGGAAGGGAGTCAGGAGAGAGAGGTGTCCTGAAAATTTAGAGAGAAGAGAATATCAAGGAGGAGTGAGTAACCAGTAGTGGCAAAGGTTGCAGAGAGGTTGAGGAGAATGAAGACTGAGAAAAAGTCATTGGATTTGGCAATAAAGAGATAATTGGTAACTTTGGAGAAAGCAGTTTCGGTGGGATGGTGAGATCATGTCATAAAGGGTTAAGAAGAGAATGGGGAGAGGGAAAGTAGAGGCACCTATTGTAGACAACCTTTTCAAGGAGTTTAGACCCAAAGGGCAGAAGAGATAAGGGAGACAGTTAGCTAGGATGGAAGGATTGAGTAAGGGTTTTTTTTAGGATGAGGGAGACATGGGCCTATTTGTAGGCAGTAGGGAGGAAGCCAGTAGACAAGGAGTGAGTAAAAATAAGTGATAGTGGAGATGACAGAGGGAGAAAGCTGTTAGAGGAGAGGAGATGGAATGGAATTGCTTGAGCAGGTAGAGGATTTAGCCTTGGTAAGGATTAAGGATACTGCATCTCATCATTAAATAGAGGTTTAGAAGGAGACAGAGGTAGAAAGCATAAGAGTGATATCTGATGATGATGGTTTTGAGTGTCCTTTAGTAAGAGTCAAGTCTGTGAACTACAGCCTGCCTGCATGCTGTGGGAAGAGGGAGGGTGTAAAAGTAAGTAGGGGTGGGGGCACTCTGGGTTGGGGGGAGACATTGTGTTCTATTTTGGGTTGGACCATTCAAGCAGAGGCTGCCCCCTTTTGTAATACAGCAGAATCTGGTAGGTACTACTCCAGATGCTGGAAATTCAGGCTAAAGGACCAGGAAGGCAGCTGTCTAAGGAAGAGATAGGGGGTTGTATTCATTACAGCTTCCATCCTTCCCTGGGAGTGTTCTCTCCATTCTTCTCTGCCCAGCCTCTGGTACACATGCCAACTGGGTGACCACAGATGGATGAGTCACTTCACCACCCAGTGCCCCAAGCTATGAATTGAAGACAGGCATCGGGGGAGGGAGTTTCTACACAGGCAGTTCCCTACTCTGATGCCTAACTACCCTTCTGTGCTCAGATAAGGGGTTCCTCACCTTTTTTGTGTCATGGACCTCTTTGGCAGCCTGGTGAGGCTTCTAGACTCCTCAGAATCATGTTTCTAAACATATAAAGTTGCAAAAGAACCCAATTATATAGGTTAACTTTATCTATCTACCTGTCTATCTCTGTCTATCTGTCTATCTATCTATCTATAACCAAAAGAAACCCAAGTTCACAGATCTCAGGTTAAGAACCCCCGGCTTAGATCAAGTTCCACCCAGGAAGATTTCCCAGGGTATTCTTGCCTAAATTGATGTTCATGTTTTCTTAATTCCTATAACACTTAATAAATTGTCATTATGTTTTAATATTTAATCATACATTACCATGCATTTTATTGTTTCATGGCTCCAACCAGTTTGTGAGTTTTAGGAATGCACATCTTTTGTGTTCCCCATAGCTCCTTGCACAACATTGGGCATGTAACAAATGGTTTGTTGCCGTGGAAAGAACTCTGAATTTGAAGTCAGAGAACCCGGGTTCAAATTCTGGCCCTGCCACTTACTACTTGAGCAACCCTGGGTAAAATTGTTTAATATCTCTGGGTCTTAGTTCGCTTATCTGTAAAATGAAAGGGTGTCTAAGGCTCCTTCCAGCTCTGAATCTATGATTTCATTATTATAATACAAGACATTTAAAAATTCCCTTCTCAATCTGGGCTGCCTGTAATATTATGGGTATTTTTCTGGTGCACAATTGTCTTATTGTGGTTTGAACACAGAGAATCTCTCTTGGTTCATTATGGAAAGTTTTTTTTCTTCTTAAGTGAACTTAATCTGATAAATCATATTGCATTATGGCAGACATACATACAGTTCAAATGCAGATGTGTGTAGCTTTCAGAAGACTCTGAGCACTCAAGTGCACATTTACCAAGTTGAAGTAATGGGATGGGTTGGGGAATCTTTAATTTGTAAAAATGTATTTTTGAATTATAAAAGTATTCATCACAGAATTGCTCAGCTTTCCTACTATCTTTAAAGGATTATTCAATTTTAAAAAAGTGTTTGATTTCTAACTCTTCAGGAAAATGCATATGCAAATCATATCTACACACATGGAGTATTGCGTAACATGTTAGACAGGCAGGCAGACACATGAGGAGAAACAGGAAACAAAGGCAGAGTCTTAAGGGAGAGATTGAGATTGCGGTGGTGAGTAGAAACACAGACACACATGCCTCCTCCATTTGATGGGGTCTTCAAAACCCATTTTCTTAATAGGAATTTTCATGGGACAGTATGAGACTGCTCCTGATGTCAGACCAAGCTGTCCAGGCAGATCGTGGCTGCTTATTTTGCTCTCTCTTTCTTTGGTTTTCATTCGATACGCTTAGGAAACCATAGGCATCTTGTTCACTTTCCAGAGTAATACATGGAGCTCTTTGTCCTTAATGACTTTCTAGGAGAGTTAGCTTCATTTTCTAACACATCTGTAGAGTGGACAGAAAATTCAAATATGTTTCCTTCCTCTGACTCAAATGTTCTCTTTTTAAAAAAAAATTATTTTTATTGACAGTTTACCAGTCATCAACAAATACAAACATTTCAATGTGCAAAGAGAACAAGAAAAAGGATTGTAAGATGAACCATGAACTTCTATTATATGCCATCTAAAAAAGAAATATATGTTCAATTTAATAAGATAGTAAAAAATTAATCTATTTGTGTGTCCCCTTCTGTGCTTGTTGTTTTTTTGTGCATTTTAAACGTTTTATTAAAGTTCTCTTTTTTGGAAAATCTATTACTAACCCTTCCAAATAGAAATCCTCCTTTGTGACAACATCAACATGTTGGCCATAGCTGAGAACGCATACTGCATTTTGCATCTCCAGTCCATCTGCACCTCTCTGCCAGGAGAGGTCTTCAAGTCTTCTGAAATCAAGATTGGTCAAACCCTTTTTCTTTGCAGTGAAGATTCTTCAACATTAGTAAGACTCACAGAATTTTGGAGATGGAAGGAAACTTAGAAGAACATATAATCCAACTTCATCTTTTTAGGTATGAAGATGCTGAATTTTAAGTGAGATGAAGTGATTTGAATAAAGTTATATTGTCCAAGTTTAACTGTCTCACAGTCTCTCGAATTCTAGTCCATTTGGGTTCTAGGGATGGGAGGAACAGGCCTGTTTACTACTGGCTTGAGAAATTATCTGGATTTAGCCAGAAGGGGAGTAGAGGTAAAGAGAAGGGAGTCAAGAGAGAAAAAGGAGACAAAAACAGATTGCACTCATCTAACTCTTGCTATGTCACTGTGAGAGGAGGGAGGCAGGAAGGAACCTAGAATTAGCCCCAAAGGTTTCTTGGCTCTCATTGACAATGAAATCCCAGCCTCAGCGGGCTGGGTGGCTCGGCACTGTGTCAGGGAATGAGCCCTGCTGCTTCAGAAGGGTGGGTGGACAGGCTCCATGGCAATGTACTCGGAGGCAGCTTGATTAGAGAACACCAGCTGGGATGAGAAACAGTCCAGGAATTGACAATTAGTGCTTTAGGGCTTAGACATTGGCAAGGAAAGGGCACACAGGAACCAGACTCAGAGACTACTGGTGTCGGTGTGAGTGCAGATGAATATGTGCTCCACTTCTCCACCCTCCCTGCTGCCTCCTAACTCCTACCCTGCAAATTCACATATACTGGTGGAAACAAGCTTAGCTCCATTTCCTGGGCTACGATTTCTTTTTGTCTGCCTCTTCAGGACCCCATTTGGGGTTTTCTTGGCAAAGATACTGGAGTACTTTTCCATTTCCTTCTCCAGCTCCTTTTATAGATGATGAAACTGAGGCAAACAGGGTTAGGTGACTTGCCTGGAGTCACACAGTAAGTGTCTGAGGCCAGATTTGAACTCAGGAAGATGAGTTTTCCTAACTGCAGGCCCAGCACTATCTCCACTGCTTCACCTAGCTGCCTGCTGTGCCTTCTACAGCAATCTGAAGGATGGTTGTAGTTTGGATTCTACCAATGACCTATCTCTACACTCAGACTTGTGGGGACTTGAATTGTTCCAGGTCACCCTATCAGTAATACAATGATAATAATTACTATTGATAGTTTCATATTTTATAGTGCCTGAGCTTTGCAAAGGAATATCAGAACAACCCTCCTATGATTGTTGTTTTTGGCTTTATTGTTGTTTTCAAAGAGGACCAATGACATTGCAGGGTGATGTCTTGATAGGAGTGTGATTTGGATTTAAGTGAGGCAGAATTGCACGATGACTTCAATGACATTAAAGTTCAGTGGCAGGACAAAAGTCAGGACAACCAGCGATGGCCTGGGGTGCAGGGGATAACCTGGGCATCTTCAATGTTCAACCAAGCTCTTAGTGCTCCACATTGCTGTCTTCAGCCATCTTCATGGCTGTTGGAACAAACTGTTCTCATCTGCCCATTCTGCTGGGGGAAGGCTTCACATTCTTGGGGCAGACATCCCCCTAACTCACTGACAGATTTGAAGCCTGTGGGTTACTCTCAACCTGGTTTAGCCTGTCTGCCCAGATGGTTTTATTGAGGTGTGGCCAATGCTTACTCTACAGCTTCTTGGAGTCACAGGTGAGAGTTAGGTAATAAAAGTGTTGTCATTGTCCCCTTTTTACAGAAGAGGAAATAGAAGTACTCCTAGGGGTTGGGTGACTTGCCCCTGACCACAACAGCTGGTAAAAGGAAGTATCTGACCTCAGGTCTTCTGACTCCAAGCCCAGCCTCTAGCTAGCAGTCTATCATGCTGCCTCACCGTTCTTTCCATGTAGTAGAGTTTTTATGTGATATAACTCGCCCTCCCTTCCACCAGTACTTGGATAGTTATTTCAGTCGTATCTGACTTCCTGACCCCATTTGGGGTTTCCTTGACAAAGATACTGGAGTGGTTTGCCATTTCCTTCTCCACCTCATTTTATGGATGCGGAAACTGAGGCAAACAGGGTTAAGTGACTTGCCCAGGGTCACACAGCTAATAAGTGTCTGGGTGGGGGGAAACAGCTATTTCCTTCTCAAGAAGGTAGAGGGGAGCTGAGTGAGAAAGCTTATTGGGGGAGCTGTAAGGCCTGGCCAGCCTCTCAGTGCTTTGAATAGTCTTAGACTCTTTGTGAACCTTGAACCATCATTTTCTAAGTGTCTAAGGCTTCTTCCTGGCCCAGACTGTGTCTCTTGACCTTGAGTGTTATGATCTTTTGCTAGTGAATCATACTTCTTATCTGGGCCCCTCCTTCCCTTCCCAGTCCCTCTGCCAACAAATCCTTATTTATGGCAGACTGACCTTGGGGACTGCAGGACCCTGATCTTCTGGCTCTCTTTTTGAGAAGGGCCCTTCTAGCTCCACCCTTTCCTTTCTCTTCAGTTGGAGAAGCCCAAGTGAATGAGACTCTGTGGCAAACCTGGGAAGAATATAATGTTTTCTGTGTAGAGGTGTATATAAACATAGAGGGTGGTGAATAGGGAGGTTTTCTTTAGTCCTATCTAGTGGTCCTTCTTGGGGGACAGCTAGGTGATGAAATGGATAGAGCCCCAGGCTTAGAATCAGGAAGACTCTTTTTCACGAGTTCAAAACTGGCCTCAGATGCTTACTAGCTGTGTGACCCTGGTCAAGTCACTTAACTCTGTTTGCCTCAGTTTCCTCATCTGTCAAATGAGCCAGAGAAGGAAATGGCAAACCATTCCAGTATCTTTGCCAAGAAAATCCCAGATCAGGTCGTGAAGAGTCAGACACAAGTGAGATGACTGAACAATAACAGTGGTCCTTCTCCCAAAGAATTATAGATTGGGAAGGGACCATATAGATCTTCTAGTCCTGTGGTCTGCCAAATATGACCTGAAGTATAATCCTGCTGCTTATTTTTATACACCCTTGAGCTAAGAATGGTTCTTACATTTTAAAATACAATATGTAAAAGCCATTCTAAGCTCTCAGTTTATACAAAAACAAATGGTTAGCTGGATTAAACCCTGAGGCAGTAGTTTGAATTCTAGTCCATTTTACAGAAGAGGAAACTGAAGCCCTGTGGGGTTTGTGTGAAGCGACTTGCCGAGTGTAGTAGCCAATTAGCAGGATAGTTTTACTCGATGATTGGCATTCTGGTATAGTTCCTCGTTTCTTGAATGAATTCCATTCAATAAAAAACAAAGGAAAAAACACCAAACAAAAAATCCAAACAAACTAGCAAACCAACAAAAATCTATCTCATGCAGCTAGGTGGTTATGGCAGCAACCACACTGGCACGCCCAGGATGGCTGCTAGCACAGGTTCTTAGATCTGCTTCACTAGGAAGGACAGCTTTTAAATGGGCCAACAATCTTACTTTTAATTACATCCACTAGTTCAGGGAAAGGGTCAGCACCCTGAAGATCAGAGAAAATACCAGCAGAGAGATAGATTAGCATAAAGACCAACAGACAGGGCTCTGATTGCCTGAACCAAAGCAATATTGCTATATACTTTACATACACCACTGGATTGAGAGAGCCTTTACATCTGAGCAGTCGGGCAGTTCCGAACATACAGCTACTCTCACAAGATCCTTCTCATAAGCAAACCCCCAAAGTAAAATACCAACTCAGGGTATATATGCACTTCTCAGAGCCAGAAGGCATAACAACCCTGGTGACTCAGTGCCTAATTAGAAATTAGCAAAACATGTGAAAGCCTTCCTACAAGCAAGCCTCACCTAAGTAAGCTCCTCCTTAGCAGATTTGCTCCCCCAATGGACTCTAGATGACTTTAGATGTATCACAGCTGTCAGCTGGGCCAGAGCACAAAGCAGCAAGCCTATTAATGAACAGGGAAGATCTTCATATTCCATTAACATTACACTATGTTCCAGGGGCTGGGGGCAAAAAGACAAAATGAAACAGCTCCTACCATTAATGAGCTTATATTCTACTAGGTGGGGAGAGGGAACATGTATATAGCTTAGTGAATACAAAATATCTGTAACATGATTTGGAGGGCAAGAATCAGATAGCTCAAAGGAGGCAGTGGTACTTGGGTTTGGCCTTGCAGAGAGCTAGGGACTGGAGTGGAGTTGAGAAGGGAGAGAATTCCAGGCACAAGAAAGGCCTGGAGGTGAAGGACAGAACATCATGTCCAGGAATGGGGACCAGGCCAGCAGGGCTGGAATGTAAAGTGCATGAGGGTGAGTGAGAAGTAACCACAATGGAAAACCGGGTTGGACTCAAATTATGAGGGGCTTTAATCTCTAAGGAGAGGAGTTTGTATTATTATCCCAGAGGCAATAGGCAGCTGCTAAAGTTTTTGGAACGGGGTGGGGGTGGGGTGATACTGTCACGTTATCTTGTGCTTTAGAAACATTAATCTGGCTGATGTGGGAAGGATGACCTGGGCCTGGAGAGCCTGGATGTGAAGGGTTGTTAGTAGCAGTGCCCCTCTGTAGCTCCCCAGTGGTTTTTCAATGACCAGATCTCCAAGGGACTTAACTCTAAGTCTTTTCAAGTAACCTCAGGGAACAACTGTGTAGGATGGCATTTCATGTCCTACAGCCAGGGTCCTGAGGCTGTCTTTTGACATGTAGTGGAGTACCTTCCTCACCTCAAAAGTACCATCTCAGGCCAAAGCAGAGAACTCTTCATTTCTTTCTGGTACTGACAGAACCTCCAAATTCATGGCATGGGAAGGAAATGTTCTTTTATAGGGCACAGGGGTATGTATATAAATCGAATCTCAGAAACAGCCCAAAGTATCTCACAGCTCCCTAAGGGAATCATGTAGACTAATGAAAGGAAGCATGGGAGAGTGGCAGTAGTGGTGAAGTCGGAGTCACAGGCCTGTGATTTCAGTCCTGATTTGTTCACTTACTATATACTTAACCTCCCTTGGACTCAGTTTTCTCAGTTCTAAAATGAGGAAGGGTTGGAGTAGGTCACCTTTAAGGTTCTTTATGGCTCTGAATCTATTATAGGCTATGCAACTGAAGTGCTGAGGTATTAATGACTCTCACTATGGACATCACTTCCAACTCACCAGGTATATAATAGCCATTAGGAGGTGTTTACAGAAGCTTGGCTGGCAGACTACCAAGGGCAGCTCAAAGGGAGAGAAGTTTTGATTAGCTAAATCAACTCAAAATATCTTTGATGCATATCCTTATTGAATATTCTTCCTCTGCAATGACTAAGAAAATACTTTTTTGGAGGCAATCAGGGTTAAGTGATTTGCCCAGGGTCACACAGCTAGTAGGTGTCTGAAGCCAGATTTGGACTCAAGTCCTCCTCGGCTCTAGGGCCAGTGCTCTATACCCTGCACCACCTAGCAGCCACTAAAGAAAGTGGCTTTTTTTGAGGCAATCAGGGTTAAGTGACTTGCCCAGGGTCATACAACTAGTAAGTGTCTGAGATCAAATTTGAACTCAGGGCCTCCCTACTGCAGCACTAGTACTTTAATCCACTGTGCCTTCTAGCTGCCCCTCTAAGTAAATCTCTTGTTAACTGTTGAACAGCCCAGGCATGTCTCATTGAATCCCAATATCAAATATAATCTAAAGTCAGGCCTTACCTAGAAGTCAGGTATAGACTAGAGTCCAGGGGTGGAGAACCTGCGGTCTAAAGGCCACATGTGGCCCTCTAGGTCCTCAAGTGTGACCCTTTGACCGAATCCAAACTTCACAGAACAAATCCCCTTAATAAAAGGATTTGCTCTGTAAAACTTGGACTCCGTCAAAAGGCTGCACCCAAGGACCTAGAAGGCCACATGTGGCCTCAAGGCCACAAGTTCCCCACCCCTGGACTAGATAATTGGAATAGTAAAGAAGGGTTGGAATGGCACTGATCTTGTAGAAGTAAGGGATGGGTAGTTCAGAGGAAGGAGACCCCAGATTGGCCTCCATGCTTCTGGTGGTGCTTTTGGTGATGCCTCTAGAGATGGTAGTTTCTGGGCACTTCCCACATCTGAGATATTAGAGAGTAAACAGATCATTTAGCCAGGACAGAATGACATGAATATTTTCTGTCATTACATCCCAAAGAAAGCTACAGCAAACTGGTAGTGGTTGAAATTTTAACATTTGTTATATTTGGAGGTGAGAGAAGTATGTTGTCTTCTCCCGCATTCTGCTATTCCCTCTGCAGCTGGTAAGTCTGGGCATGGGCATGGGCTAGAACTTACTTTCCTCAGCCCCTATGTTGTAATTTTGAGATTGTCTGAAAAATTGTGCTGAAAGAAATGCTTTAGACTTTTTATGTGACATTTGGGAGGCCACTGGGAGCTGTGCCATGTGGACTTTGTAGAGAGGCACTTGAAAAGAAATTGTTTGATTGTCTCTAGAAGCCCAAAGACCTTTCTAGAATTGGATATATGGACCAATATGCCAGCTGAACCCCAGTTGATTTGCTGAGGACCGTGGCTGCTGCATCAGTTTAAAAAGAAAGATAGCTTCCACTTTCACTCATGAACTTTAAACTGTCCCTGTCTCTGTAGCTTTCTCTTCTCTGTCTGACTGTGTCTTTCTGTCTGTCTCTGTCCCTGCAGAGTTCAGGCCCAGGAAACTTCTACTATACTGGAAGTGACTACTGCTTGTCCACGGGAGCACATGCACATACCTAGATGAGTCTCTGGCTTTTTTAGGTGTGTGTGTGTGTGTGTGTGTGTGTGTGTGTGTGTGTGTGTGTGTATGTGTGTGTGTGTGTGTGTGTGTGTGTGTGTGTGTGTGCATGTGCACGCACACACGTGCACACGCACATTTCTGTTTTGTTTCATTCGTGTCCCTGCACCAGCACAGAGGGTAGATAGTCAGTCTCAGGTGTATGGGTTCAATGCTTCCTCTAGCATAACAGGACAGTCAGACCTCATCAGTAACAGTGCCCATAGAACTCCTGCCCCAGTGAGGGGAAGGGAAGGAAACATTAGGTCCCAGCAGCAGTGGCAGCTGTTTTGCTCTTGTGCAGGGGGACAGTGGTTTCATCTGAAACAGTGCTTAGGTCTCGGCCTAGGGTGTGGCCAATGATGCTGGCAGAGTGGACAGTGGTAGTGAGCCCTGTAGGCAGTGGCAGCAGCTACTCACATAGGCTCCAGTGGCAGCCCAGGAAAATCAGGGTGGTGGGCAGATAGGTGGGCCCCATCAGGATGGGCCCTGGCATGGGCAGTGGCAAATGCAAGCCCAGTGTAACACTTTGACTATTGTGATCTAGAAATAATTGGCCCCTTCACATTGCTTACTGGTACAACAGTCAGTGGTTATTGGACTATTCTTCCTCTAGGGAGGGCTTGGAGGACCAAGGCGGGGAATATTGTGGGGAGGTCACTTGCTTTCTGGCAACCAGAGGAAATTGAAAGTGTCTTGCCTCCACAGAAGAAGACTCAGAGGCTTTAAATGGAGCAAATATTTGGTATTTACCCCACATCCTGCCCTCCATGGGGTAAGAGGAGAGGGAGACTCTGGTTGTGCTCATACTGTGTCTAGTATACTGTTGGTGCTTAATGCACGTTACATTATCATATATGTTATATATGTTGCATGTTATATTCTTGCAATTATCTGGCCTCACCTCTGAGGAGGATTGGGAGGGTGGATTAGTTGGCTAATTAGACATTCAGCATCATTCTTGGTCATGAGCATCAAGAGGGGGAATACCCAAGCAAGCCAAGGGAAAAATTTTAAAAGCCCCTTTGTCAACCTCAAAGTGATTGCAGGCCTGTGGATTGTACCAAGGAGAATGTGCCCCAAGTTCTAACTCCCATATTGAAAAAAAAACTGTACTTTAAATTCACATGAATTCAGAAGCCCAAGGGGGCAAATGGACCAAAGTGGAGCTTGTGGTAGGATATCAGACGGAAAGTGAGGAGATCAGGATTTTCATCTTCCTAGTTCTGGAACAGGGTCACCTTGGGGAAGTCAATTAAGAGGCTCTTTGAGTCTGTTTCCTCATCTAGTCAATGAAGGGGCTGCATCAGATGTTCTTGAAGATCCCTCTTTACTCTGATTTTGTGATTATACAATGGTCCTCCAGCAGACAGGGGAGCAGGAAGAGGGCAGAGTGGCACATGAGAATTATTTTCCAAAGGGGATACCAATTAGGCGGTGTGCCGTAGTGGGAAGACTGCTGAATCTGAGTCAAGACCTGAGTTAGAATTCCAGCTGTGCTACTCCCTACCTGTGTGGCCTTTGAACAAATTACTTAACCCCTCTGGGCCTCAATTTCTTTATTTGCAAAACTAGAGGGATGACCTCTAAGGTCTCTTCCATCTCTAGACCTATGAACTTATGCCTGTTAATATTTTAATAAATGTTCCTCAATCCCCCTATAACCTCTTGTACTTTCCTTCAGTATATTCTTCTTTGACTCTCCTCCTTCAGATTCTGTGACACTGGTTCCCTTTCTATCTCTCTGCTCACTGGTTTCCCTCCCTTTTCCCACATCCAGAAATGGAATTGCTCCCCAAAGTTCTGCCCTCTCTTCTCTTTTCCCTTTGTACTCATTCCCCTGGCACTCTTCAGTACTCATACAGCTTTAACTTCACCTTTATGCAGCCATATTTCTATACATTTCTCCACATTTCTAATTTCAGCCATGTGGTCTCCACTTGGGCCATCACCTCCACTCCCTTCTGACCAGAAAATTTGACTCTGCCTCTGGGACCACCTTTGGCTTTATCTTCTCCATTCTGGGTCTTCACAATACTTCCTGGACATGGAGTCTGCCATGCTATATGTAAGTATATCCTTCCCCACCTTCTCACATCTTGTGCTCCTTTTTTCACCTCCCCTTCATGTGTTGTCTTTCCTCATTAGAATGTAAACTCTTTGAGGGCAGGGACTTAACATCTACTCTCTAGTTAATTGCTTGTTAGAGACATTCATTTGCATATTCCATTGGCACTTCAAACTTAACAGGCCTAAAACTCAAACCCACTATCTCTTTTTCCCCCAGCCTTCCTAAATCAATTCTTCCTCTTGACTTGCCAGCTTTTGTTAATGGTATTACCATTATCCTAGTCACAGGCTCAAAACCTTAGAGTTATGCTTGACTCTTTCCTTTCTTTCCATTACCACATGCAATCAATCAGCCGTGAAGTATTATGGACAGAGGTGTCAAATACATGGTCCGTATGTTGCATGTGGCTCATAACCTGCTTGAGTATATCCTGAACTAGGTTAAAATGTAACTGGGAAATATTTAATAAAATGTGTAATAATGTAATAGGCATAGACAATGTTAATATGTGGTGATCTAAATTAACGACCTAAACAGAGAATCTTACGTAGGGTTTAGTGACTCTTGTTTCTATTTGAATTTGATGCCACTGCTATAGATTATGCCTTCACTATATGTTTTAAAAAAATCTATCCTCTCCTTTTCATTCCCACTACCATTACCCTTGTCCAAGTCTTCATTATCGCTTGCATGGTCTATTGTAATATGCTCTTAACCAGTCTCCCTGACTCTAATCTCTGCCCTTTCCTTTAAGTGCCAAATTAATCTTCCTAATGATCAACTCTGATCATATTTCTTTTCCATTCAAAAACTGTTAGTGGCCTCCTACTGTCTAGTGAATTAGATTAAAACAGGGGAAACTATTTATCTTAGAATTCAAAGCCCAACCCCCTACAGACTCAGTTAGTCTTTTCAAGTTTATTTCCCACTGCATGTTCTCAATGATAAAACTAGGATGCTCATTGTTCTTTACACACGCTGGGTGCTTTCTGGCTTTTGCATCTTTGCTCATACTGTTCCTTCTACCTGGAATATCCCTTTTCCAGATGATCCCATAATAAAAGTCCTATTTCCCATTTGGTGGCTCCTCATTAGGTGAAAGAGCAGTATGTCAGGCCAGTGAATTAGAGAAAGTGAAGCCTAGTGAAAAGGGACCCAGACTAGAGGTGTGAATTACTTAGGACAAGAAATAATTTTGATATAGTATAATTTTTGTGACTATGGTTGTGTGTGTCATTTCTATTGACAATAGGGTGGCTCAGAATTTCTAACTTTCTTCAGATGGAACTAAACTAAGCTAGTTTGCCTACTATTCGCTAAATCTATGTCTGCTCGGTGCTAGAAATAGCTCCATGCACACACCTTACGTTGCTCTCTTTTGTTGTGTTTTTAATTTCTATGGTTTTAAGGAATGTATATTACACCAAGGAAATGTGCAAAACTTGTAGATCTTAAGAGGCAATCTTCAATGACTGTTAGAGAAAATTCAGGAGCCGCTGGTGTGGGGATGACAAAAATTTCAAGAATCATTTGAACCCACAGTGGGTTTGGATCAGTTGCATGAAGGCACAAAGCAAAATGTGGTCAAAAGTGAAAAAATGCGACAACTGACAAACTGTTTCTGTGAAGCGGTCAAATTTCATAGGAACCTAGTAGCTGGGAGTGGGGTTTGTAACCGATTCCTTTATAGAGCTTCATTCCACTATAACGTCATTTTCTCGAAGTTGGAAGAACCGTGGGAAACCAAAACTGCTAAGCTTTGCTATGAAAAAAAAAAACCATCATAGGCAAGACAATATAAAGATTGGAGTACTGAAGATTGGAAAAATTTATTGATGAAACTACCTTTTTCATTCAAGGCTATACTATTGCCACTATCAGAAGAAGTTCAGATTAGCCTGTGAAATCTGGGCATGTTTGATCAAACTGTAAGACTACTGCCTTTAAAAAGTTTTGGGGATTTTTACTTCTAATGGGCCTGGAGGTTTTGTTCCCATTGAAAGAATCAGTTCTGATTAATATAAATTCTGATTAATATATTGATATCTTGAGTAGCAAAATTATTCTGGACTTATAGAAATTAACAAAAGAAGATAGAATATTATAATATTACCTTGCATCATTTTACACATCGAGAAAGGTTAAGAAATCTATCCAAGAGTCGGAGATAAACGTACTTTAAAAAACTTAAACTCATATGATTTAAATATTATTTAGAAACTTTTGGGCTATAATCAAAGTTAGACTTGGAAAAGTGATTTGTTTGTCAGTGATGATTAATATCCAATGTGGTATGGTTTCATGATGAAAATTGGAGAATATATGTCAAAATCTTGTGAATTCTTGCCCAGATTGTGTAAAATAGTTGTAGCAAAGGAGGAACTGTTGCATATAGAGCTTTTAAAGATTTAAAATGTTATACGGTTTATTATAACTTAGTAACTTTAATTACTTGTTCTGTCCCAGTTGATTTGCACACTGATAAAATTCTTAGCAGATCTGAATTCTAGCCCCTGCTTTGCCACTCACGGGTTTTTGATCTTTAGGCAAATTAATTTATCACACTGAGTCTCCCTATTTTGTTTTACTCTCATCATCTTTGTACCTTCTCCTTCCTCCAGTGCAATGGGGTTCTAGGGACACTCACACATAGTAAGAGCAACTATTGTACATAGGAGTGCTCAATATATATTTGTTGGATTTAATTATGAACTACATGATGTGGGAGGAGTTGGGAGGGAGAAGCAGGGAAAGTATTTCTCTGAAATCAGGACTATGTGAATTCAAGTATTTGAGGTCACAGGTTTCTTCAATCCACAGTCAGAAAAAAATGTTATATTTGGAAAAAGCAATCGGTAAACATTTAATGAGCACCCATGCATGTAGCCAATGCTGTTCTAGGTCACCGAGGTGAATTAACAAAATTATAAAATGGAGTCACTGCTCTCAGTAGTGTTGAAAAGATAGACTAGACAAGTTGAAATAATCAGAGAGCCATTAAATTAAGTAACAACAGCTTATATTTCTATGATGTTTTAGGCTCTGTAGAGCAATTTCCTACTTACAACCCTGTGAGGTACGTGGGTAGTCATAGTCAGTCGGTGAGTCAATAAGCATTTATTAAGTGCTTACTAAAGTGCCAGGGATACAAGTATGGTAAAAACAAAGGTCTTGTTCTCAAGGAGCAAAAGAAGATAGAATATTATAATATCACCTTGCATCATTTTATACATCAAGAAAAGTTAAAAAATCTATTGAAGAGTGGGAGATAAATGTACTTTAAAAAAGTTAAACTCATATGATTTAAATATTATTTAGAAACTTTTGGGCTATAATCAAAGTTAGACTTGGAAAAGTGACTTGTTTGTCAGTGATGATTAATATCCAATGTGGTATGGTTTCATGATGACGATTGGAGAATGTCAAAATGTTATGAATTCATGCCCAGATTGTATAAAATAATTGTAGCAAAGGAGGAACTGTCGCATATAGAGCTTTTAAAGATTTAAAAAGTTATAAGGTTTATTATAACTTCGTGACTTTAATAACTTGTTCTGTCCCAGTTGATTTGCACACTGATATAATTCTTATGGAATTAATTAATGGAAGCAACAATAAGACACATACAGAATATATGAAAGGTACTCTCAGAGGGAAGACACTGGTTTGGGGGAGGAAGAGGGAACAGGGAAAAGGACAGGTACACTATGGAGGTGTTGCAGGTTTGGTTCTAGACTACAGCAATAAAGCAAGTATCACAATAAAGACAGTCACAGATTTTGAGGTTTCCCAGCGCATGTAAAAGTTACGTTTACATTATTCTGTAGTTTATTAAGTGTACAATGGTATTACATACCTCATATGCTAACCATCATGAGCCTTCAGCAAGTCATAGTCTTTTTGCTTGTGGAGTGTCTGCCTCAGTGTTGGTGGCTGCTGACTCATCAGGGCTTTGGTTGCTGAAGGTTGGGGTGGCCATGGCAGTTTCTTAAAATAAGACACCAATGAAGTTTGCAGCATTGGTTGACTCTTCCTTTCGTTTGAACTCTTACAGGCCATTGTAGGGTTATTTATTGGCCTAATTTCAATATTTTTGTGTCTCAGGGAATGGGGAGGCCTGAGGAGGAGAGAGACAAGAACCATTGGCTGGTGGAGCAGTCAGAACACTCACGACATTTATAGATTAAGTTCACTGCCTTACATGGGCATGGTTCATGGTGCCCCAAAACAATTACAGTAGTAACATCAAAGGTCAATCATCACAGATCACCATAAAACATAAAATAATAATGAAAAAGTTTAAAATATTGTGAGAATTACCAGAATGCGATACAGACACAACGTGAATACATAGTGGTGGTGTAAAAATGTTTCAGATAGACTTGCTCAATTCAGAATTGCCACAAACCTTTGTAAAAAAAATGTAGTATCTGCAAAGAACAATAAGACTAGATGTTCCAATATTATTCCCCTTTAAAGATGAAGAAACTGAGGCTCAGAGAATCGTCCAAGGTGACACGACTAGTGTCAGAGTCATTATTGTAACCCAGGTCTAAGGACTTCAGGTTCACAGCTTTTTCTATAACATCACTGAGTTGAAAAAGAGAGAAACATGAATTGCGGTAATTAAGGGAGGCTTCCTGGAAGAGGCAGGCTTTGCTTTGGGTCAAGATAAGAAGGTAGCAGTTGGATCAGTAGAAAAGAGATAGGAAGAGAGAATTCCAGGTGTGGAAAAAATGCTTATGTGTCAGTCAACAAGTGTTTATTGAGTACTTAGCATATGCTACCCATGGTGCTAAGTGCTAGGGATACAAAGAATGGCAAAAACAGTCTCTGCCCTCAAGGAGTTTACATTCTACTGGGGGAGCAACATACAAATAACTAGGAACCTTCAGGATATGTACAGAGTAGATGTAAGGTAATTTCAGAGGGAAAACACTGGGGTCTGGGAAGTGGTGTAAATCCTGAAGAAGACAGGATTTGAGTTTAGTCTCAGAGGAGGCCAGGGAGACCAAGAGGTAGAGGGAGGGATTGGGCGGAGCATTCTTGGCATGAGAGACATCCAGAACTGAGGCACAGAGATGGGAGATGTGTCTCCCTTAAGAAACAAGTAGGCCACTGGCATAGGATCACAGAATGTGGGGAGGGGAGTAAAGGGTAAGAAGACTAGAAAAGCAAGAAGGAACCAAGTTAAGAGTTTCAAATGTTAAACAAAGGAATTTGTATTTGGTCTTGAAGGCATATTAACCATTTCTTATAGTGAAATAATATTTCATTACATTTGTACACCACATTTTACCTAGCCATTCCCTAATCAGTGAGTATCTTAGTTCCTCATTCTTTGTTATCACAAAACTTGTTTCTATAAATATTTTCAACATAACTAGGATATTTCTTCACATTGGTCTCCTTGTAGTTATTAAAAAAACAACTTTAAAAATAATTCTGTCTTACCTTTCATTGCTATGTAATTGTTACAAGTATTACAAATTGTGTCAGAAGTACAACAATTTATTTTACAACAGTGGTGTCAAAATCAAATAGAAATGGGGGCCACTAATCCATATGTAAAGCTCCCTGTGGGCTGCATATTGATTTAGTTTTAAAATATGATATTATTTATTATAATTATATTGTATTTTAATTTATTTTGTGAAATATTTCCCAATTACCTTTCAATCTGGTTCAGGCTGTACTCTGGACTGCTGTGGGCTGATTGTGGCCAGTGGCCAGTGAGGCTGCATTTTTGACACCTCTGCCCTATGACATTACTGAGAGATAGATGGCCATCCAGCACCTACCTGCATATCTCAAGTGATACAGAATGTATAACTTAATGAATCAGTTTAGCCACTTGTTGAACTTAAGTATTACAGTGTTCTTCCTTACAACAGGCTAAATGCTACCTCCCTTTAATTCCCCTTCCCCTCCCCACTTATTGGTAGCAGTTCTGTCTCCTAGAATAGTGCAAGATAAGTCTATTCCTTCTTCCGCATGAAGGCCATCTAAATATTTGAAGATATCTATCATGTCCTCCTAAACTTTCTCTTCTTTGACAAGGTCACCAGATTAGTAGATCAGAGAAATTTTGTGGACATAGTAAATCTTGATTCCAGAAATCAAGATTGGATGGGATTTCATTGAACAATTCATGAAATTCTCTTAGATAAGGTGAAAAAATGTGGACTGAATAGTGTAGTTAGAAGAATTTGAAACTTTTTGAACAACTGGACTCAAAGAATATTGATTAACATTCCTATGGCAAGATAGACATACCTCTTTATAGGTGGACTATGGCGTCCAGGTTTGGGTCCTGTTTGACAGGTTTTTTTAAAAAATAATTTGAATGAAAAGGTAGATGGTGTATGTGTTCCGTGGGTAGGCAGCACAAACTGTGAAGAAAAACTGACATAACAGAATCCAGATTGGAAAAGCTCTTGGTAGGCTGGAATGTTGGGCTTGATCTAAAATGATGAAATTTAATAGGGATAAATGTCAAATGTCTCAAAACCCAAAATGGATTTTATATTTATTGATATCCAGTGAGATGTAAAACAGGGTTACAGATTCTTTCCTTAAGTGTTCCACAGTGTTCCACAGTGTTTGCAGATGACCTTGTGTTAATTAGACCAATTCCCAGTACAGTGAAATCCTTCCCAGAAAAATCCATTGTAATGTAACAGGGACTGGTCCAGCCATTCTCACTACAAAATCAAACTGAAGGAAAAATGCCTATTGTCATCCTGACATGGATTTGGTCTGGAAGCCCCTTCGAGTGAATCCAACAATATGTATCTCTGTCTTGGACAGGTGCTGCAGATGGATAATGAATGGGCCCAGAATTGAGCAGTAGGTGGAGAGTGGGCTGGGCCACATTTAGGAAACTGCACAGTGCTTTCAATGATCTGAAAGTGATTGCTGCTACCAAAGGCCTCCCCGCCCCCCACCTTTTAACACTAATATTGTCCCAGCTATGCTTTAAAACTGAACAACATGAAACAGCATGATCTCAGAGGAATTGAAATAAGTGGTCTAAAGGGCCATGGAAAGATACATAGAGGGTGTAAGTCAACAGCAATGTATGCCCATCGATGGGGTATAGAAGATGCTGTCAGGGACTAGTGTGACCAGTAAGGGAGGTTGATTGGTCATGTGACAGGAATAAGAGGCACCAGATGGATGGCCTCAGGGGTACAATAGTGCCCCCACAACATTAAAAGAACTAGAGGAAAGTCTCTAGCCAATTGCTAGATTCAGGGGGAACGTCTGAGAGATAGGGATGGGAATGGCATAGGATGAGGAGATGTGGAGGGGTCATGATCTGTGCTAGTGAAGGTATTGCTCACACTGATGAAATGTGAAATCATGGATTTATCTAGGTATCTATGGAAATATAGCAGCCTCTACTTAGATTCTAAAAATCTAAGTTTAGGAGAGGAATCATGCTCCATAACAGTTCATATGAAAAAAAAGCTAGATGTTTTTGAGGAATCCTGAACAAACTCGAAGTCTCAGGGTGGCAGCTGCATCAGAAGGAGGTTTGGCAGACCATGCCCATGATCATGTTGGCTCAGCAGGGACGGGTGGAGATGGGAAGCAAAAGAAACAAATATTTAATAAGTTCCTTCTATACGCCAAGCACTGTCTCAAGCGCTTTACATATATCATCTCATTTGACCCTCACAACAACCCTGGGAGATGGGTGCTATATTCGCCCCCCTCCCCCTTTTACAGCTGAGGAAACTGAGGTAGAGGCTAAATGACTTGTCCAGAGTCATACAGCTAATAAGTGTCTGAGGCTGGATTTGAACTCAGGCCTTCCTAACTTTAGGCCCAGCCTTCTATTCACCTAGCCAACTCCTAGGGAATGTAATCTGTGGAGAATGTCACGAGCCATTATAAAAACATTGAAGTTTGGGGGGATTAGGTTGAGTTAGGCAAGTGGCCAACACCTGGATAGCTTTCTATTTTTGTTTTTCTTCCTAATACAGTATCAACTTCTTTGAGTACATGTTTCAGCCACCAGTCTTTCTCTTTGTTTCAGTCATTCGGATTTCTGCTCTCCGAAGACAACCTTGTACCAATCTGGTCTGGCTGTTCCATTTACACTGGCCTCATGACCTGGACTCTAGCCTCTACCACCCCAGGTGGGTATTGGTCTTACTCTTCTTTTGCTCAGGGGTTTATCTGATCACTGACCTTGCCTTGGGTGGGGTGCAACGACTACAAACTCAAATCAAGTGAGCAGTGTGCCGTGATTTCTAAAAAAGCTGAAGCGATCTTAGACTGCATTAATAGAAGCAGAGAGTGCAAATTAAAAATGATAATAGTCCCCCTGCACTCTGAGGTAGTCACAAATCATCATAGATTTTGTACTTTACGTGGGTCAGATCATCTCTCAAGAATTGTGCTGAATTTGAGATTCCACATTTTGAGAAGGGTAACAAAATGTGTCCAGAGGAAGATGAAGGATCTGAAGACTTTATCCTGACTAGCTGGCAGAATTGATAACCGTTATTTAGTCTGTAAATAGTCTTCTCCAGAAGGGACAAGATTGCCATCTTCAAAAATTTGAAATCTCTTAAACAGGATTAGAATTCCTGTAACTCCTGAAGGGAGATCAAGGATTGGTGGGAGAAAACAGATTTGGGATCATCATATGGAGCAACTCCTAACGATTAGAGCCAACCATCCTAAAATATAATAAGATGTCTTGTGAGGAAATAAATCTCCTAACACTAGAGGTCTTCAAGGTGTCGGGTATATCATAGAGCTTATTTCTGTATAAGATGGGATGTTGGATTACATAAATTTTAAGGTCCTTTCGAAATCTCTTTCTCCAGGCTAAGCATCTTATGAGATGGCTGTCAATAGTTCCTTCCTTACTCCTGGGTGAGTTAAATTTTTAGTGTTAAAATGGAGACGTGGCCTTGATAACACCATCACCAGAGGGCCAGCAAGCTATCCAAGTGGAAACATTAAGCTGCTTTAGGGAGGGACAGGAGAAGATATGAGAAAGGAGACTATCACATCCACCTCCCTTTCGACCATAGTGGTAATGGACCAAGGCTTGTCAGCAAGGCCATTGACCCTGGTTATAAATGGACCTCATTGCCATCATCCATGGGAGCAACCCTAGGGTCTCTGCCGGCTTTGGTAATTGCCTCTGCTTTTGTTGGAGCTCTTGAGGCCTCAGGATCCACAGCTATTAAAAACCAGAAAAAGAAAGTTCTTAGCCCTCAAATTCTTGGCATTATTAAGTGGCTCAGTATCAGAAACAGATATAGTTATATCTATTAACATGCTCCTCAAGAAGATATATTTGTATACCAGCCTCATCTCCCCTTTGCACTTCAGCAAAACTGGATTGTTTGCTATCTGGGCCATTGGGTCTTACTGACTGCTATGTGGTTACACCCTCCAGACCGCTCGGCACTGCTATCTGCTCTGCTGCTTTGCCCTCTGGTTCACTAGCCTGACCATCTTGCCCTTCTGTTGTACCCTAAGGATTACAGGGTCTTTCTCTTCATTCTCAAGCTGACCTTCCTACATGCATTGTCTCCAGCATTAGAATGTGAGGTCATTGAGAACAGGGACTGTCTTGCCAATGCAAGAGTTTTGATTTTTGATATTTGATTCCCCAATGCTTAACCAATAACTGCTTAATACATGCGTTTTCATTCATTGATTCATACCACCAAGATACCTCATTATCTTGGTTGAAGATATATACAGTAGTTTGTCAGTGCTTCTCCAGAACTGAACACATTATGATATATAATTAATATAATATATACTAATTAATATGATATAATAATAATGCAAACAGTGAAGATATTATCTCTTCTCATATTTTCTTTTACTTAATTGTGTAAATGTTGCATATCCCTCAGAATCAATCAACCAACATTTAGCTAGGGATACAAAAAGAGGCAAAAGATAGTTCCTGCCCTCAGGGAGCTTATAATCCAACAGGTGAGACAACATGCAAACAAAACAGCAGGCTATATGCAGGATAAATAGGAAATAATTGACAGAAGGAAGGCAATAGAATTAAGAGGGGTTGGGGGAGGTTTCCAGTAAAAGAAAGGATTTTAGTTGGGATTTAAAGGATTCCAGGGTTGTCAATAGTTGGAAAGGAGGAGGAAAAGGAGGAAGGAGAATATTCCAGGCATGGAGGACAGCCAGAGAAAATGCCCAGATCTGAGAGATGGAGAGTCTTGTTTGTGGAACAGGCATGAGGCCAGTGTCACTGGATTGAAGAGTATTGTATTGGGGACTAAGGGGTAAGAAGACTGGAAAGGTAAGAGAGAACAGAAAAGTTTTTTTCTTAGTCTGTGTTTTGCTGTAAATTCAGTAACAGTAGCTTGTTCTTGGAATATCGTCTGTCAGGGTGACCTTTTGCAGCTTTTGGAAATTTGCTTCCTCAGCCATCACCACAGCACATCACCTTGACCTCTTCCACAAATTAGGCTCTTTTGTCTTTCACCTGCCTTTGTAACTCCTCTTGCTCAGCTCCATCAGAAGCTGCTTCCTCCTTCCTCATATCACTTGTTCTGAGTTAGCTCTTGAAGCAAGATTGTCCAATCAGGACCTTTCAGTCCATTTAGGCACTGACATAGTTGAGTGTGGTGCAGTGGAGTCAGATTGGATTTGGAATCAGAGTCTGGGTTCAAATGATGTCTTTGTTACTTCTGTGACCTGTGACGAATCCTTAACCGCTCTTGGGGCCTTAGTTTTCTCGTCTGTGAAAAATGAAGGAAATGTACTAGATGATCTCTAACGTCTTTTAATGTTTGACTCCATGACTTTGATGTGCTACAGTAGAAAGACTTACTGAAATTAGAGTCAGTATTTATGTTTAAATCCCATCTCTGACATTAAGTCACTTAATCTTTCAGGGTTTCAGTTTCCTCATCAAATGAGGAGATTGATTTGGGATGACCTAAACTCTATGACTCTACCTCTGTTATATGGTATGGACTCCATCCAGGGCTCCTGGATTGTACCTATCCTTATTCCATGGCTGCTCTCACCATCTCTCTTTTTCAAGTAACACAGGAGTTTACTTCAAAAGGTATAGTCACAAACGAAGGGTGTTCCTAAAGTCTGGACACATAGGCAAAAATGCATATTTTCAAGAAATGAAATGAATGAAATTTTCAACAACATTTTCTTTAATTGGAATATTAGCAAATAACACCTTCAATATGATTTCCATCATTTGTGATGCAAAAGTTGATGCACTTTGCAAGATTCATGTGAGCTCGATGCAATGACTCCACATTGCCATTAATTTTAGCACATTCACTCTTTATGCATTCTATCAAGTGTGTTGCATCTGTGATTTTCACTGAGTACACCTTCTCGTTTAGCATACCCCAGAAAAAGAAGTCAAGGGGGCTAAGGTCTGTTAATATTCCAAATATTTCAAAATATGCATTTTTGCCTATGTGTTCAGACTTTAGGGATACCCTGTATACAAACTTATACGTCCTCAATGCTGGGAAGCATAATCCTCTTCGCTCCTTGAACTACCTCTGTTTCTGGAAGAAGATTAAGTTCACAGCCTAGCTCAATTCCTTTAGAGCAAAGTCCCTGTTTCAAGTTCAACACTCTCTCCTTAAACCTGACCTCTCTCTCCCTTGAGTCCCAGGCTCTCTGGTTTCTCAGGGTTTTCATGCTGATCTGGCTGGCTGCACACCCATCCTTCAAGCCTGGCTCCAAGGCCACATTGGCTTAAACTCAGGGTCCACCTGAACCTGAGGACAAACAACACAGAACAGAAACAAGCAACCCCAGGCCCATTTCTCAGGTATAGGTAAAAGGAGAGTAGAATGTAAACTTTTTGAGGGAAGCTGCCATTTTCTTTTTGTCTTTGTTATTTCCAGTGCTGAATACAGTGCCTTGCACCTTGGCGGGGCTTACTGAGTTGAATGGTTGCTATGATCTGACCAGCACAGAGCACAACAGGATGATTACTTCCCATGATTTGTACATCACAGGAGAGACATGATCTTCTCTGAGATGGTTTTGTCCTTTCAGCCAGCCTGATGAAAGATGGCGCAGCCATCCTGTTTACATAGATTGTTAGAATGAGTTTAGTTCCCTTAAGGTCGTTGGTGCAGGAAACATTTTTCTTTGCTCATAAAGACATTGAGGATATTGAATGACCTCCACATGACTAAAGTTCTGTTTATATGAATGTGGTAAAATCAGATGATGCTGAAAAATTCCACTCTTGATTCATCACAGGTAGTGAAAAGGTAGAGTTACGCAAAAATTCCTAACTTGGGGGATCTTAATTGCTAAATCCACAGACCTTTTCCAGTCTATTGCTGAATCTTATCATGTTTTCCTTTACAACACTTTTTCTCTCTTCTAATGCTGCCACCACCCTGTTGCAGGGCCTTATCACATTTGTTGTAGTTGTTCAGTCATACGTCAGTCATGTCTGACTCTTTGTGAATCCATTTAGGGTTTTCTTGGCAGAGATACTGGAGTGGTTTGCCATTTCCTTCTCCAGTTCATTTTCCAAATGAGGAAACTGAGGTTGGATTTGGTCTTGGATTAGGTGACTTGCCCAAAGTTACATAGTTAATAAGTGTCTGAGGTTGGATTTGAACTCAGGAAGATGAGTCTTTCTGACTCCAGGCCTGGCATTCTATCTACTGCACTACCAAGCTGCCCCCCTTATCACTTTACTCCTCAACTACTGCCATAGCCTGCTGGTTGGTCTCCCTGTCTCAGGTCTCTCTCTCTCTCTCTCTCTCTCTCTCTCTCTCTCTCTCTCTCTCTCTCTCTCCCTCCCTCCCTCCCTCTCTCTCTCCCCGCCAACCCATCCTCCATTCAGCTGCCAAAGTGATCTTCTTAAAGAATTGGTTTGACCATGGCACCTATTACTTAATAAATCACAATGGTCCTCTATTACCTCCTTTAAAAATCCTTTATAACCTGGCCCCTTCCTACCTTTAAAGCCCTCTCCATGTACTCTATTATCCTGTGATGCTGGATTGCTTGCTATTCTTCATATCCAACATACCATATCCACCATATCAGCGCCTTTTCACTGTATGTATCCCATGCTTAGAATAATCTTCCTCCTTACCTCTACCTCCTTCTTTCTATGGTTTCCTTCAAGACTCAGCTCAAATTCTTCTTTCTGTAGGAGGCCTTTTCTAGTGTTTTCTTCCACCCTCATTTCCTCTCCCCCCAGTGTCTTCCCTCACAGACAACTTCCATTTACCATCTTTATTTACCTCTTACATGTACATAGTTGTTTTATGTTTGCTCCTCCATTAGAATGTAAGATCCTTGAGGGCAGGGATTTTTTTTATTTCTTTTCTTTCTATCCCCAGTGCTTAGCACACTGCCTAGTGCTAAATAAGTGCTCAATAAATGCTTACTGACTGACTTTGTGACTTTATACTTGACATTTCTGTAGCATTTGGCACAGTTGACCACTCTCTTCTGGATTTTCTCTCTTTTATAGGTTTTTATGACATTTTTCTCTCTTTGTTTTCCTCTTCCCTATCTGGTCATTTCTTCTTAGACTCTTTCCTGGATTATCATCCAAATATTATCCTCAAACGTTGGGTCTCCTTCATGTTCTGGAGCTTTTTCTCTTTTTCCTACACTCTCAGTCTCTTAGTGGCCTCAGTGGCTCCCATGGGTTTCATGATTATCTCTATTCAGATGACTCCCAGATCTACATGTCCAGCCCTGGTCTCTCTCTTGAGCTCTAGTCCTATATCACCCACCAATTGTCTATTGGACATTTCCCACTGGATTTTCCATAGCCATCTTGAATTCAACATATCCAATACAAAATTTATTTTATTTCTCCCTAAACATACCCCCTTTCCAAAGTCCTTATTTCTGTTGAGGACATTTGCTATCCTTTTAAGAGTCAACCATATTCTCAACATCATAGCCATCTTTGACTTGTTACTCTCATACACTCCAGATAGTCATTGCTGAATCTTGTCAATTCTCTCTTCACAATATCTCTTGCATCCATCCCTTTCTCTCCATTCACAGGCTGCCACTTAGTTCAGCTTCTTAAAACCTCCCAATTGGACTATTGCACTAGCCTGCTAAATAGTCTCCCTGACTTCAGTTGTTCTCTCCAATTTATCCTCCGCATAGATACCAAAGTTATATTCCAGGGCACAGGTCTGATTGTGTCTGTCTTAGCTCAAAAAGGTCCAATTGTTGCCCATTTTCCCCAGGATAAAATGCAAATTCTTCATTTTGTTTCTACAGTTACTCCCAATCTATGCTACCTTTGGGGGCTTATTACACATGCCGCCTTTTCACAAATTCTACATTTCTTGCTCTTCCTTTCCCATGACGTTCCAGCTCCCATCTTCTTGCCTTTGCATTCACTGTTTCCCAGTGAAATTCATATTCTCATCTCTGCCACTTAAAATTTCTAGCTTTGTTCAAGGCTCAAGTGCCACATGCTCTATGAGGCTTTTCCTTAACCCAAACCCAGTTACATGTGTCGCACCAACCCCAAACTGACATTCTATGTACTATATTTGTATTTGCTTATATGCTTAAATGTTGTTTTCCTCAATAGAATATAATAATAGAATTAATAGAATAGAATAATAGAATATAGGCTGCTCATTGTATCCCTGGCATCTTGAACATTGTATGGCACATACTATAGATTGGTTGGTTGTTAGCATCCTTTTACTAGATCCCACAAAGTTGAGAGATACCACAGTAACACATTTGATGATTGTTACCTGCATGACCTTGGACAAGACATTTAACATCTATGAAGCTCAGTTTCCTCATTTGTAAAAAGAGGGAGTTGGGCTGGATGCCCTTTGAGATTCCTTCCAGAAGTAAATCTATCATCTTATGATTCTGTGAGAGAATAGAAATCTGAGGGTTAAAGAGAAGTTCTCTTCTTTCTGAAGAGAAATAGGAAAATAATTGTCATTCTCGGCTAGCCAGACTCCTCAAGACTCTAGGGGGGAAATAACCTCATGATAGCCTCCTAAGCAAGATAGTTAGATGTGCCTTTACCATCCAATGGAAGTGACATGGGGTTCTGCAAAGATGAGGATGATGCCCATTCCCTGGGAGGGGCAGATCCTATACAAAGCCTCCTAAATTTCAGAAAAAATAATTAGACTGGGAGCTCTCTATAGATAATGCTATAGAGCCCTTCTCAGAAGGATCTTTTTAAATGATTGAAGGAAATGCTAAATTTTAGTTAGAGATTAGTAAAAATAACAATGTAATTTTTTTTCCCATCCAAGTTCATGGACCACCCCCCCTGAAATTTATTCATGGACCTTTGGGGCTCTATGAACCACAGGTTAAGAATCACTGACCTAAAGAAATGAAACTCCAAAAGTAAAATTCCCTACTTTATTGAGACACCTGGATCTCTTCAGACTTTGCATAGACTGGGAACTAATAGATATCATTTTTGTATTTCAGATAATTATTGGTGTGTGCAGTAGGGTGTGGGAGCAGATCTTTGGGTAAAGGTCTAGACTATTGGATTTATTTAGGTTTTTTTAAAGGATGCCAAAGTGACCATCCTTGGAGACCCTTGGGAAAAATAACTCCTCATTCTCCTTCCTGTTCTTGAATGCCTCTCTCCAAATTCAGATTCCTGGGGAGGGATGGAGACAGGAGTCTTGTCATTAAAGAAAATCTAAAGGCCACAGTAGCTTCTCATCTACCTTACAGCTGGGTTATGGACAAAGGGACAGAGTTAGCTTGTCAGAAAGGAATCTCCCTGGCACTGGCTTCACCACTGGGTTTAGATGGAACAAGTTGGAGCAAATGGCACATTGGTCTCTCTCGAAAGTATGTGACCATCATCCACATGTACTTTCATTCAGGCACTCAGTTCTCATGCTTTCTTTTATACTTCTTCTTCTTCTTCTTCTTCTTCTTCTTCTTCTTCTTCTTCTTCTTCTTCTTCTTCTTCTTCTTCTTCTTCTTCTTCTTCTTCTTCTTCTTCTCCTTTCTCTGTCTCTCTCTCTGTCTCTCTCTGTCTCTCTGTCTCTTTCTGTCTAGCTCTCTGCCCCTGTCTGTCTGTCTATCTGTTTCTTTTTCTCTCTCTGTCTCTGTCTCTCTCTCCCTTTCTCCCTTCTTTCCTCCTTCTCTCCCTCCCCCCTCCTCTTTCTTCTCCTCCTCCTCTACCTTCTGGAACCCTCCAACCTCTTTCCCTCCTCCTCTCAAGACTATTTACTTTGTGCACATTAACATAAAGACAGTGTCTATGTATGAGGGATCCCTTCTGAAAATTTTGCATGAAGGGGCTCCTCATCCTTGTGCTCAGTCGCGCTTCTGCCATATGGTTTGACACAGGTAATTCAGTTGGATATAATTCCGTGGCTGATACCATTCTCCCTGACACTGATACAACCCACTTTACACTCTTCTGGGATGGTTTTGACCTATCAAAAAGGTCCAGCTTCTAGAATGCTTTGGAGTTTGCCAGCCCTGAGAACTTATTTCCATAACAAGGTAAGAAGTGCTTTGTAAGAGTTCTGTTAACAATTGCAGTGTTCAGCAAGGCTGCTTTTTCAGAGCTGTGTACTGGGAGAATAAATTAATGGGAAGGGATTTTTCATACACCTACCAAAACGTACGTATTTGAAGGAATACCTTTGGGAAAAATGCTTTATTGTTCCAACCAGGATCGGAATAGCCTCTAGAGCCTGCAATATGTCCTTTTGATCCTCCTCAATAGGGGCAAATATTTTTCTATTAAGCAGAGATTTAATTTCCTGAGGTAGCCAAAAATCACAGGGAGACAAGCCTGGTGAATGAGGTGTGTGATGAAACTGGGGGTTACAGGTTTTTGGCCAAAAGCAAGATGTGACTATAGAGCAATGAGCTCTGCCAGGCTTCCTCAGCTGCCTGCGGTAGTCCAATTCTCATAATTTCTAAAATATGGATTTTGAAGCTCCCAATGGAATTTCAGCAGTGTATGTATGAAGAGCTCAGCTCAGAACATGCCAATTTACAGCAAAGAATGAGAGTCAAGCTTAGTGGTTTTGAAGCAAAATTGTCACCATTGAGGTTTCTGAGAGCCAAGAAAGAGAATCGGTAATTTTCAATGTGATTGAGAAGTTGCTTGGCTTACTTGGGGAACAAAAAATAAACAAGTTTGATTTTATCCCTAGTGGAATAATCTTCATGAGATGGAATTATTAGCTCTTAAATCTCAATTTGCTGCCATATTTTTCAGCTTCGTGGGTCTGATGAAAATTTCTGCTTCAGAAGTGACTCAGCTGAGCAATCATAGGCAGAGAGGATGACTTTGCTGGTGAGCAGGAATAATCATGGTTTTAACCTGTGTGGTATGAAAATCAGTCTTTTGGTGTTTCATCAGAGAAGTTCCAGGTTTTGTAGGGTTGAATCTACCCCTCAGAAGTGGCTAAGTAATTTTTTAGAAAGCCAGCATATTGAAAAGAAAAGCCAAGAGTGAGAAATTTTCCACCTGCAAACCTTCTTTGAATCCTCTTCCCACCGTTGTTAGAAGTGATCTTTCCCTCCTCTGAACTTTTAGACAATGCTTTGGCACTTCACAAATATTATTTTATCCTCATAGTAACCTTGGGTGGTACATTGTTATCATTCATTCCCATTTTATAGATGAGAAAATTGAAGCAGAGGTTAAGTGACTTGCCCAGGGTTACATAGCTCAGGTCATATTTGAACTCAGATCTTCCTAACTCCAAGTCCATCACTCTTTTCACTCACTCCCAAGATACCTAATGGAATTAGAAGACATACAGCTGAAAGGTAAGTTGTGGCTATATCACAGGAAGCCTGGACTGCCAGGGTAAAGAATGTGGATTTTATTCCGTAGACAATGGGCAGCGATTGAAGATTCTTTAGCAGAGAAAAGATGTTATAAAATGAGGTTTAGAAAGCTTTACAGCTGAAGATTTTTAAGCAAGGCTTCTATTAGATCTGGAGTTTGCACTTTGGTTTCTGCCAGACCCTAGTTGTTTACAAAACTGAAAGGTTTCTTGAAGTGAAATTATACTCATGCACCACACATATAGACTTAGAGCCAGAGAGGATGTGTTCAAACCCCTCTCCCCTCCATTTTACAGATAAGGAAACTGATGCCCAGAGAAGGTAAATAAATTACCTACGTTAAAGAGCTTGCCCACCCAGCTAATAAAAATCTGAAGCAGGTTCTGAATCTAGGCTTTCCTGCCTTCAAGTTCAGTGCTCTCTTTCCACTCTAGGACATTGCTTCTCAGATTGTTCAGGCAGAGTTTCTATCATCAAATCTCAGAGGTGGAAGAACTCTTGGAGATCATTTATTTAAAGTTGTTATCTGGGCAGGAATTAGTTCTCTTCAAAAAGGACCACCTTTAAAAAAATAATACTTTAAGGCTTGCAAAAAGGCGTTATACATGGTATTTCTTTTGATCCTCTCAATAGCACTGATGTGGATACAAAGGTGCCCTGAGGGCTGAACTGCCCTTTCCCTGATTTATCCTCTAACCTGAAGATGCCCTAAAGTCTCTAGATACAAAGGTGCCCTAAGAGTTGAGTTGCTCTTTCCCTGGTCCCTAAAGTCTCTTCTCTCCATCATGATACCACCGACTTCCCCTTATCCTGAATCTTGGAATTCCTTGTCTCCCCCCATCCTGTGTCATAAAAATTCCCTTTGTCTCCCTTATCCTGTCTGTATAAAAACAAGCCCCTGTCCCTCTGTAAATTGCTAGTCCTTCTTCCAGGGCTAGCCCACTGCTTTTGTATCAATAAAGCTCCCAATATATACAGAGAAAGTCTAAGTGAATTCTTTCACATTTGAACCAGCTCTCCCAACTCTGACCTCGTCAGCGCTATGAGGTAAGTATCACATACTGTTTATCCCTATTTTACAGGAGAGGAAATCAAGATTTATAAAGGTTGCAAATTCTCTGTTGTCATTCAGTTAATAATTACTGGAATCAGGAGTCATTCTCTAATGGGGCAATATCTGAGGCAAAGGAAAAATCTGTTTTTTGTTCTTTGTAGCCTTCAATAATAGCACCTGTAACAATATTAAGGAAATAGATTCTCTATTTTCACTATTTTCATTTATTTATTTTTCTTAAGTCATGAACTTACTTCAGAGAGGCACTTTACAAAACCAAACCATGAATCTCCTTGGTCTTGGACGACTAAGGTGATCAATTCATAACCACTAAGAAGTTATTTCCTGTAATAGAACTGATGTGAACAGAATTGTGTGGCAGGACTAGATTACTCTCTGTGGACTTGAAAACTAGCATCACCCCTCCCCCTTCGTGTTTATTTTTTAATAAGTGCACCTTCTCACCGATTGTATTTAAGTGCACACTATCCATTATATTGTGCAATTAGGTTGGTGGGGCTGCCTAATTAGCTTCACACCCATCCTGGCATGTTTTTCTCCTTTCATTTTCCCTTGGTGGTTCTATAGAAACGTGAATCTCCTCCAGGCCAGTTATTGCTGCTTGAAAACTGCCAATGTGAGACGTAGGCCAAGGTGGTTGGTCAATGATGATTCTCACACCTTTCTTCTCACTCCCAATGTCCCAGTTGTCACCGACTCCCAATGACTACTTGCCCAGCACCTCACCAAGATTTTGAGTTAAGACTAGTTGCAAAACAGAAGCTGGAGCAGTCTTTGTCCTGGGAAACCTGACCTAGATTGACAGCGGGACTTGAGGCTTAACCCGTGATAACCAATGATAAATTACACCGGGTAGCTGGAAGGGCTAGGAAATCCAGGTTAAATGGGAGTTCTTTGCTGTCATCCTCTTAGGGCCTGGGGGGGCCCCATTTTTCTCTTTCCCTAAATCAAAACTTAGATGCTGCTTTTTGATGTTCTCTCTTGGACTTGTTTTCTGCCAGCTCATTGTGAATTAATCTGAGAAATTAATAATAATAATGAATGTTTGAGGGACGGATTGAGGGGGGGGTTTAACCCAGTAAAAAGGATTTCGTATTTGATGATAGAATGGCACAGTATTTTGAAAAAGAGGAAGGATTTTTCAGCCTACTCTAAACTACACCAATCAAATCCATTGCAAAGAGCATTTATTGAGCACCTACTATGTGCAAAGCACTATGCTTCTCATGATGTCAATTCAAGGTCTCTGGCTCAAGCCAACAATTTTGCCTGATATTAGAAAATTGTTTTTTACTCTTGTTAAATCCTCAATTGTCTGTATTCTCAAAAGTGGTTCTGGGAATTCTATCCAACAAAACTCCACAGGAACTGTTCAGTATTTGAAGCAACTTATCTGCTATCAGCTCCCCCAATGCTCCCTGATTCATCAACCAGATGGATCACCCTTATTCTGTATTGCTGCCTTTATCATACACACCTGCTAACAACAAAGTCTTTGGTGTTTCTTTCCTGATCTTGTCGGCTCAAACCTCACTTGGTCTTCTTGCATCCACAGTAAGTGACCAGCCAGCTTTGCTTGAAGACTTCAAGTGAGGGAAAAAGGGAGAACTCACTTGTTCCAGAAACTGCCCACTTTTAGATAATTTCGGTTGTTAAGACGTCTTGCCTTACACTGATCCAGAGTCAAGTGTTGTTTCTAATTTGGCTCCCTGGGATCAAGCAGAGTCAATCTAATCCCTTTTCCATATGGCCTATCTTTAGACCCCTGAAGACAGCTATCATTTGCTTCCCCTCCTCTCTCCCTTCTCTATCCCAGTCTTTTCTTTTTCAGTCTAAACCAGGAGTGGGGAACCTGCGCCCTCAAGGCCACACGTGGCCCTCTAGGTCCTCAAGTGTGGCCCTTTGACTGAGTCCAAGTTTTACAGAACAAATCCTTTTATTAAAGGGATTTGTTCTGTGAAGTTTGGATTCAGTCAAAGGGCTGCACTTGAGGACCTAGAAGGCCATGTGTGGCCTTGAGGACATAGATTCTCCACCTCTGGTAAACATTCTCAGTTTTCTCTCTGGTCACAGGGAAGGAGGATAGCCTTGCTTCTCCCCCAAACTTGGGTTAATCACTATATGTGTGCCTTTGATCCTGCTTCCTCCCATGTCTTCAAGAATCTCTCCTTGGTAACAGTGTGTGCCCTCTCTTCCATTAACTGTCAATGTCTCCCTTTCTGCCCACTCTTCCCCATCTGCCTACAAACATGTTCGGGTCTCAGAAATGTCTTCATTTGTCCCTTCCATCCCAAGTGGTACAACAGAAATAGTGAGGGATTTAGAGTCAAAGGAAGGAGGGAAGCAAGCAGGCAAGGAAGGAAACAAGCAAGCATTTATTAAGCACGTACCATGTGCCAATTGCTGTTCAGTCATTTCAGTCTTGTCTGACTTTTCATGATCCCATTTAGGTTCTGTTTTTTTTTTTGGCAAAGATACTGGAGTGGTTTGCCATTGCTTTCTCCAGCTCATTTCATAGATGAGGTAATTGAGGCAAACAGGGTGAAATGATTGGCCCAGGGTCACATAGCTAGTAAGTGTCTGTGGCTAGATTTGAACTCAGGTCTTCCTGACTACAGGCCCAGCGCTCTATCCACTGTACTACCCCGCTGCCCACTATATGACAGACATTGGGCTAAGTGTTTCACAAATCTTATCTCATTTGATCCTTAGATGCTTTTATTATCCTCACTTTACAGCTTGAGAAACTGAGGCAGACAGAGATTAAGGGATTTGCCCAGGGTTATACAACTAATAAGTGTCTGAGGCTAGATTTGAACCCAAATCTTCCTGAATCCATTATGCCCCCTAGCTGCCTCAGTTAAGACAGTTGTCCCTACCACTTATAATCTATATGTCCTTAGACAAGTCACTTAACCCCTCTTGGCCTCAGTTTCCTTAGCTGTAAAATAGGGGGCTTGGATTAGATGGTTTCTAAGTTCCCTTCAAGCTCTAAATTTATGGTGTCTCCTTTCCTGAATAAATTCTTTTACTTGACACCTCCAGTTTTTTACCCCCCAATGTCTCCTTAACCCTTTGCAAGCTGGATTCTGTTCCTGCCATTTTTCTAAATATGTTCTTTCAAAGGGTACTAGCAACCTCCTAAACCTATAATCCAATGACTTTTCCCCCCAGTCTTCTTCCATTTTACCTTTACATTGCATTTTATACAGCAACAGCGTGTGTGGCTAACTGGACTAGACAGCCTTTTTAGGGGCCCTTAGATTCTAAATCTATGTTCCCATGGTCCCATCTTTCCTCGGTGTTAGAGTCATCCCCTTAATGAAGGCCAAGCATTGGTTCTTGGACTTCTCCTTCCCTATATTCTTTCTCCTTTCCCTCTTGGTATCCAATTCCTTGTGGTGGCTTTAACTCCCACCTTTGTGTAGATTACTTGTAAAATTATATCTCCAGCCTTTGCTTCTATTCAGGCCTGCATCTTCAACTATCTTCAAGACATCTCTGCCTGGTTGTTCCACCTTAAACTCAATATGCCTAACACTGAGGTGATTATTTCTCTCGCCCCTAACTCCCCAAGCTCTTCTTTCTAATATCACTATTTTTCTGTAGTACCACCAATTGCCCTGTGTTCCAGGACTATATCTTGATATATTTATTTATATATCCTATATGTAACCCATGCCTCAAAGGTCATTTGCATAACACTCTTCACTCTGCTCATTGTAGGGGCTTATTAATTACTCAATGCTTTGTACCTGTATTACGGGCAAAGTTGGTGAGAGCTAGAGAGAAGAGACATCCCGTTCTTTTGACTTCTGGCTTTGTGAGGGAAGAGGTGCCATTCTGGTCTCTCTTCAGGTTCCTGAGGGGAGAAAGACTGGAAGAAGGTGATATGTAAAGGAGCTGGCATTTCTATCATGTCCCTAATCCCAGTTTACTACACTAGAGACTTCAAGGAATGTCCCTCTTGAGTGAGATCTGAGATTCTCTCTCTTGTTTGAACTGACATATAAAAACCATGCAATCCCTCTAAGTGTGTTCTTCCCCAGGCTGAACACCCCGCTTTTTTCATCAGACCTTGAATGGTATGGCTTTAAAAACTCTCAGCATCCTTGATGTCCTCCACTGGACGTGATCCTGTCTGCAACAGTCCTTCTTAAAGTGTGACAACAGAACTGAATGTAATACCTCAAAGGTGGTCTGGCCAGTGTGAGCAAAGCACTTTTGAATAGCACTCATGACAGCCTGTCCTAGGATGGTAGCAAATGGACCTCACAATAGGAGTTGGATGTGAGAGATGGTCTAAGGTAGATTCAACAGGACCTGGTAACTGATCAAATATGAGAGGTGAGAGAAAGGGGAAGTGAAGATAATCAGTCAACCCACAATGGGCTCTCTCTCTCTCTCTCTCTCTCTCTCTCTCTCTCTCTCTCTCTTTCTCTCTCTTAAGAATTTATGATTCTCTCTATCTTATTTATTTATTTTTAATAACATTTTATTTTTCCCTGAATTACATGTGAAACAACTTTTAACATACATTTTTAATTTGGAGCTTCAAATTCTCTCCTTCCTTCCCTCCCCATCCCCCTCCATGAGATGGTAAGCAGTCTAATATAGGTTATACCTGTGTAATCATGTAAAATATATTTCCATATTAGTCATTTTGTGGAAAAAAGCCAACACAGAGAAAGAGAGAAAGAGAGAGGAAGAAAGAAAAAAGAAAGAAAGAATGAGAGAAAGAGAAAAATAGTTTGCTTCAGTCTGTATTCAGACTTCACATGATGACTCTTTTAACACAGCATAGCATATCTTTAGCCTTTTTGGCTTCCAGGTCATATTATTAACTAGTGATGAGTTTATAGTCTTATTTAAAAAACTAACAAATAGAACTTTCTCATAAAGACACTTGTCTAGCCATATCTTCCTCATTCTATATTTATAAAGCTTATATTTTGAACACAAGGGTAGAGCTTGAAATGTAATTATAAATAAATTTATTCTTATTAGATCTGATCCATTATTTTAGCACATCAAGGTCTATGCAGATCTTGACTCTGTCATTTGGCTTGCTATCTATTCCCTCCTAGCTTCATGTCAGCTGTAAATTTAATAAACATGACACATATGCCTTTATCTAAGTTGTTGATAAAAATGTTGAGAAGAGCAGATCTGAGGACAGATTCATGGGACACTCCACTAGATACTTCCCTCCAAGTCCATTAATTACTACTTTTTGGCTCCAGTCATTCAGTAAATATGGAATCCACACAACTATACTATCATCTTTGCTATGTCTCTCCAACTTCTCCACAAGGATATATCATGGAGTACCTTGTTAAGTGACTTGCTGAGCTCTAGGTATACTATGTCTATGGCATTCCTTTGATCTATTAGTAAAGTAACCCTTTTAAAAAAGAGTGCATCCTGGTACATCCTGGATATGAATCCAACACTTGGGCTTCTAAGGCTTTCAGTGACTCATCTAGGACCTTTATAACCCCTAGCAATGTTTATGAAAAGTCTTCCAGCAGTATCATTTGGTTCTATGTGAACCATATCATTACCTATTCTTGAGGAATCCATGCCAATTCCATGGGTCACTGCTTGTCTAAGTCTTCACACACTGTCTCTTTAAAATATGTTCCAGAAATATACCAGCAATCAAAATCATGCCTAGCACTCTGAATAATTTGTCTTCTCATCTATTTTGAAAATTGGGGCATTTGCTTGTCTCTAGTCCTGTTGCACCTTTCTTGTCCACGACTTTAAGAGATCAGTTGCAGTGACTCAACAATCACATTCATGTATTCTTAAACTTTTCTGCGATGTAGTTTGTTTAGGTCTGATGACCTGAATTCATTAATTCAAAGTAGGTACTCTCAATCAACCTGATTTATCTAGTGTTTGAACTGTCTCTTAACTGGTTTTGTTTGATTCTCCTCATTCTGAAGTTCTTTCTTAATAGGACAAAATAAGAATTGAATAGTTATGTCTGTCTTCCTTCTTATCATTCTTTATCATCATCCCAAACACTGATATGATATCTTATGCCTTCCTTCATCATCTTTTGGATCTCAACAGATTTAAAAAAGCCCTATTTGTTGTCCTTAGTATTCACTGCCAGCCTCAGATCATTCTGAACTTTAAGGTTCCTGAAAATATTATTTTAGAATCATATCGCTCTTTTGCATTTGGGCTCAGTCTTGCCCTTCCTTCCATCTTCCTCATGTCTTTCTAAAATCTAAGCTGGTCTATGAAATTTATTACTGTCTTTTTTCTTGGATATTGCCTATTTGACTGTGATTCAGTTTCTCATGTCATATATACTGCTCTTTGTGATACATGGCTTGCAAGATATATGTGGGAAATTTTCTTCTTTCCTTTACATTTTCAGTTTAAAGCTCTTTTGATTAGATTTGCAAATCCCTAGGCAAACATTTTTGTTGGGTATCATTACATGTACTCCATCCCTGGCCAAGAACCTGTCATTAAAATATTTTAAATTGGGTTCCAAAAATCCAAATTCCATTCTCAGATAGCATTTTCTTAACTATCCAAATCTCTTTTGAAACCTTTACATTCCATAGGAAAAGATGATAAAAGCCTTCATATTATAAGATCATGGGATTGTAGATGTAGAGTTAAAAAGGATCTCCAGAGTCATCTAGTTCAAACCCCTCCCCTCCATTTTAAGTTTGAGGGAATTAGGTCTAAGAGGGAAGAAAGACCTTGCTAAAAGTCACATAAAGAGTGAATCCAACACTTGGGCTTCTAAGGCTTTCAGTGACTTTTCTAGGACCTTTATAACTCCTAGCAATGCTATGAAAAATCTTCCAGCAGTATTATTTAGTTCCATGTGAATCATAAGAAATAGGTAGTGTGGTTTTCAGGTTTATTGTGCCTGGAGACTCTTCCTCACATCCCAGAAACACATCATGGAGAGACAGCCTACCCTTTGACTATTCATGTAGATTTAAGACATACCCCTACACTCTGGATTCTTGCTTTATCCAAACTGAGTTCAATCTTGGAGGTGACACTTAAAGACATATTTCTTTGGTTTCTTTACCCCTACTCTGAGTTTCTTCTGGAACTCTTTAAATGTTACTTATGTTTGGGTCTTCATTGTCGTGATTATTCAGTTGTTCCATCATGTCAGACTCTATGTGACCCTTTTTGTCCATGGAGTTTTCTTGGCAAAGATACCGGAGTCGTTGGCCTTTTCCTTTTCAAGTGTGTCCCCATTTTGCAGATGAGGAACTGAAGCAAATATTGGTTGAGTGACTTGACCAGGTCACATAGCTAGCAGCTGTCTGAGGCCTGATTTGAACTCAGACCTTCATGACTCCAAGCCAGGTGCTCTATCCACTGTACCACCTAGCTGCCCCTTAGGTCTTCATAGATATGGGTAAAAGATTTCCCTCATTCTTATTCAATCACTCAAGGTAATAATACATACTAGTCACAGGACAACCCACAGAAATAAAAACACCTTAAATAATCAACAATAGCCAATAATAATTAATAATACAATGCTCTTCTTTTTGGTAAATCCCACTTTCATCTCAATGATCTAAACAGGCCTCCAGGCTTAAAGATTTGGTCTCCTCATGAAAGGGAAACAACCTTGAAGTTTCTAAAGAGTCAATTACCATTAGACTCACACTTTTATGGTAGCAGAGAAAGGAGTCTGAGTTTTTACTGTTCTATGGCTTTTCTAAGCTCTAGGGTCATGTGCTTGATCCTTTTCTCTTCAAGAGTCTGACACTGTCCAATAACTTGGCCTTCTCTCTTTAGAAGGTTGGGTTTTAGTAGTCCTTCCTTCTCTATCTATGAGCATAGGTCCTATAGCCCCATCTGAAGGCAGTCACTTTCCTGGGACCCCATGGTCCAGAAGTTCTGTAACTGGCTCTTGCTACCATTTCTGAAGCTATGTGGGTAAGAAATAAAACACCTTCAATGTTCTCTGCTCTCTCTTTCTCTCAGGATGCTATTAATGGTTTCTGCTCTTAGGTCCTACTCTTTCTGACAATCCAAAACTCTTTTGCTGCCTGAAAACTCTCTTTCCTCTTACAGGTCCAGTAAAAAGATGGTGGTGGTGATGGGCTTGATCTGCGAAAGCTGGGGCCAGATGATTTGTCACAGATTCAGAGATTCAATCATTCAGTCTTAGTGAGGTGTGATTGGATCAACAAATACCCAGAGCCAGGAGGTAGCCTCAACCCTTTCAGCAACATATTAACACCAACTATTATGACATTTTTCACTCCTTCAAGCAATACTGGATGGACAATCCTGGCAGCCTGAGGCTTCTCATTACTATTTCTTGTTGCTCCAAAAGCTATTTCCTTCTCTGGGGGTCCTATTCCACCTTCCATGAGAATAGTTTCAAACCTCTTATAGAAGCACAAAAGTTCACTGACCCATTTTCTTTCTTCCTTAAGTTCTATTCTTTCACTCTCTAACCTCCCAACACATATTGGGATTCCTTTCTACCTCTATAGATTTCATTGCCTATTTTGTTTTGCTTTTGAAGCTCTTCTTTCATTCAGTTAAAGAACACTTTGTTTTCCCTGATTAGATGGAGAGTTCATGTAAAGAGTCATGCCTTCCGACTCTAGTCCTTCAATTTTTTTCCCTAGTAGGGAGACCACTCTGCTTCTATTATTTGGCCTTGATATAAATTTGAACCAAGTACAGGATCACCAGAAAATTCTCCTTGTCCTACACACTTTCCAGAACTGAAATCTTCACTGCTCTGACCCTCACTGCTTACTCCTATGGCTAACTCTCAAGGCTAATTGCTGTAGCAAACTGCTGCAACTGGGTACTGTACCAGGGGCAATCCTTCCTCCCCTGACCCCTCTTCTTTCTCTCACCTGTTTCTGGGCTTTTCCTGATACTTTTTTCTTCTTCAAATTTTGCTATATCCTTAGCAGATTCCTCCTTCTTCTTCTCTTCCTCCTCCTCTCTTCTTCTTCTTCTTCTTCTTCTTCCTTCTTCCTTCTTCCTTCTTCCTTCTTCCTTCTTCTTCCTTCTTCTTTTAATTCAAACAATGGCTGCCTTCTGCTGTTGTCTAGGAGAAGGTCTTTGTGAAATTTTCACTTGAAGTTGCTTGTGGTCACTTTATTTCTCTTATCTTGTCTCACCATTGGTTAATCTTACAATACTATCTACCTGTGTTTTGGTTGAGACAGCTGGTGGCACAGTGGATAGAGTGCCAGGCCTGGAGTAAAGAAGACCTGAGTTCAAATGCGGCCTCAAACTCTTACTAGCTCTGTGACCCTGTTTGCTTCAGTTTCTTCATCTGTAAGGTGAGCTAGCAAACAACTCCAGTACCTCTGCAAAGAAAACCTCAAGTAGGGTTAGAAAGAGCAGGATGCAACTGAATAATAACAACAACAATGTTTTGGCTATTTATTGTCCCTGGGTCTTCACTTAGAATGTTTATGTGGAGGGCATCCTTTCCCTGAAATGCTTCTTACGCTATGAGTATGGGATAGCCCAATCATGGATTTCCAGGTAGGCCATTTAACTTGGTGCAGAGGAACTCCCAGCCTTGGTTAGCCTTATCACAGACAGGTGCCACTGGTTGCAATAGAGTTGGGATGACTCTGTGACAAAATACCTCCACTATTAGAAAAATAACTTTAGGCATATGTCCTAAATTTTAGAGTTTTAAAAATGGTGACTATAGACAACTTTGAAGTCTCTCAAGAGCTTGCTAGAGCTCCATGGACTATTTTGTAAATGAAATTAGTTTCAGGTGTTCCTGTACACAATATTACAATTTTTTTCACATCTAAAGTCTGTACAAACTTATTATTTCTGAATCCAAAAATAACTTTTTTTCATCATCTTCAAATTACACTTGCATTTTAAGGATACAGACTCAGTGCTAGGAGGGAACTTAGAGGTTTTTGAATGTAACACCTTTGTTTTACAGATGAGGAAACTGAGGCCTAGAGAGAGGTTAAGTGATTTGCCTAGGGGTCATTTTCCTATAACATCGCATTGTTCTCAAGTGCATTTGAGGACTATGTTTGAAAGCCACCACTACAAGTGTTTCAATTTATAAGTGAAATGTGTCGTCTTCTTCTTCTTCTTCTTCTTCTTCTTCTTCTTCTTCTTCTTCTTCTTCTTCTTCTTCTTCTTCTTCTTCTTCTTCTTCTTCTTCTTCTTCTCCTTCTCCTCCTCCTCCTCTTTCTCCTCCTCCTCCTCCTTCTTCTACTCCTCCTCCTCCTTCTTCTACTCCTCCTTCTCCTCCTCCTTCTTCTTTACCATACCCAGATATGGGATACTATAAAAAATGAAAGAGAGAAACATTATTACAGCTATCACTCATGAAGTTATTATCTAAATATTTACTTAATACAAAGTTGACCTTAAGTCAGGGAGAATTGGGCTTAGGTCCTGACACATGCTGCATATAGGACCTGGGCAAGTCACTTCAACTCTTAGTGCCCCAGATAGCTAAGACTTATATATATATATATATACATACACACACATACACACATATATATACAATACACACATACATATATAATATGTATGCATATATGCACAATACACATATATACATACATATATATGTATAATATTAATATTTATTGAACAGGTACCACTCTTCATTGGTAGATGTTGTTTCTTCATTTAATGTTCCTTACACCAATGAAATCACATATTCAAAATTTAGAATCTGTCTCTCTATCTATCTATCTATCTATCTATCTCTGTCTCTCCACCCATCATCTATCCATATCTACTACCTCTCAATTTCTATGTCTCTATCACTCATCTATACCTATCTTTTACATCTATCATCCATTCACATATCTCTATCAATTATTTATACATCATATATATCTAACATCAATCTGTATCTGTTAATCATCTATAATTATCACTATCTATAACTATCTCTATCTATAGTTATCTATGTATCTCTATTATCTCTATCATCTACCTAGCTACCTACCTACTTACCTATATATCTAATGTCCAGACTTGCAAATTCATCAGTACAGGGAACTTCTAATGAGGAAAGACCATCTACCAAAGCAGAGCCATAACTATTCTGCATCTTTACAGTCTTAGCTGCCTGAGGCACTGAGAGTTGAAGTGACTTTCTTAGTATCACCTGGTCAATATGTGCTCAAAGGAGAGGCGTGAACCTAGGTCTTCCTGCCTGGGAGGTTGACTCTCTATCTAACTAGATCGTGTTTCTTTTCATTCTATAGAGAGATCTGTCTGTCTGTCTGTTCAGATTGTTTTACCAGTTAATGTCCTATGTATTTTATTTTTTTAAATATAAAGATTCTCCAAAAATGTGATTTACCGAAGTTAGAAAGCCCTTGCCAGCCTGTCTATAGGTAACTAGCATCATCTTCATATATAAAGGATGGGATATTTATAGTATAAGTTTAATATGACAATGAATCTTTCTAAGCCTTGGCTTATCCATCTCCCAAATAGTTGTTATCCTGGAGGGCTTGGGAAATAAATATGGATAAGGGTCTCATAGATCTTCAGGTAATGGGGGTGATGACGTTGTTAGTAATAAAAGTAAATGGTGAAGTTGTAGATAGGTTCTGAAACTCTCAGCCTGTCCAACTTTCTACAGGCCTTCCCCACACTTATCATTTTAGTGACATTGCATTAGGCAGAAGCATGCTCCAGTAACTTCACTGAGAATACTAATCTGTTATTTTTGTAGTATGCTTTTAACTTTTTGAAGCACATTTGGACTCATGAGCTCATCCTCACAACACCCCTGTAGGGTGTGTAACACAGATAACATTACCTCCATTTTAGAAAGGATGATATTGAAGCTCAGAGAGACTGAAAGACTGGTCCAAAGTCACACAGAGAATAGTGGCCCTAGCCCAAACTAAAACCAGGGTCCCCTGTGTAGCTCAGTGTGTTTCTACTAGGCAGGGAATTGTGCCTTAACTTATCTGTCAGCACCTAGTACAGTGCTTGGTACATAACAGGCATTTAATCAATACATGTTGAATAAATGAATGAGTAAAATTAAACTTCCCGGAGCCTAGCATAGTGCTCTAATCACAATAGGAATTTAATAAATGTTTGTTGAATGAATAAATGAACACTACTTAAGCAATGCATCAATATTTTTATCAATTTAAAAAAATTCCTCTGATGTCTTTCAGGCCTTGTTCAGGGTGTGTTTGGCTAAATTTCCTGGACATGACTATTTTTCTTCATTTGTGAGAGTAGCTTATCCTGATGATCAGTGGCTATGAACTAATGGCCCAAGGGGCTGATCCCTGGGTCTTTTCAATATGTGCAGGCCTAGGTTAGAATGTGTTAAGAGAACTGTTTCCTTTCAGAGGAGACTTGCAAACGGAATATGGCTCTATAATTCAGGTTTTAGGTTTTCATGTTCAGGACTTTAAAAATGAGTTTCATTTATTTATTTATCTATTCATCTACTTATTTATTAATTCCTTTATTTATTATTTAGTTGGGTTTTAGTAGGTTTCACAATTACTGAAGCTCCCTGAGGCTTCTAGTGAGGCCTTCATCTCACAGCATTCAAAACCTTAGTGCTGAACTCAGCAGCCGTGGTGGCTTTTTTGTTTTTGTTTTTTAATCTCAAAATGTTTCCTAGCCTCTGGGAGAAAGAGTGCCCGCTATTCTACCAGCTTCATGTTTATCTCCTTTCTTGACATCTTAACAACCATTTGGATAGGATTTGGAGTTTGGAATAGAATTTTGGCACTGGGAATGCTGTAAGAAGCCTTCAAGGAAACTCACTGTAACTCTTATAAAAATGCACCATTCAGAATTCATGGGATTCTGGGAGCAGTAGAGTCTGGGCACCCAAGCCGATGTCCTTGGCAGCCACTCCAATGCTCTGTCATGCTGATTTCCATTGGCTCTTTCTAGTTGTTAGGCATTCACTTCTGCAGGCAGCCTTAGGAAAATAACTTGGGCTTAACCTAAGAATCCTAGTCTCTAGGATAGTGTTGATGGCATCTATCACTGGCACATGTGCAAGGCATAATTCCCTGTCCACAAGCACTTATAGTCTGTGTCTATACGTTTATCATCTATTGACATACAGTGGTACAGGCTAAGTACCAAATGAATTGTACAGATAGTCAGTACAGCAGGAACGCAGAAAAAGGAGGGGCAAGTTACTGGGGCCCAGAGAAATCAGGAACAGTTTCATGGAGAAAATATAACTTGAGTTGGACCTTGAAGGCAACACAGAACCAGGATAAACCAACAAAAAGGGAAAGAGCTTTTCAGGCAGGGAGAATAGCACAAAGTCAGAATTAGGAGTACAAATGTCATATTTGAGGAACAATGAACAGATTTTGGCTGAAGGGGTTGCATTTTTTTATAACTGAAAGGCCAAGAAGTGATATTTTGTAGGGAATATAGAGGGAGAAGATTGGAAGGGTAGGTAGAGGTTAGATCAGAGAGGATCTGATTGTAAGGCTAAGTAGTCAATACATTATCTTTTAGGTATCATTGGAATGGATTGCCTCACTAGAAGGAAAGAAAATTAACATGTATTAAATGCCAGGCACTGTGCTAAGCTCTTTACAAATATTATCTCATTTGATCCTCACAACAAACTTGTGAAATAGGTGTCACTATTATCTCCATTTTACAGATGAGGAAACTGAGGTAGATACCTATTAAGTGACTTGCCCAGGGTCACACAGGTAGCGTCTGAGGTCAGATTTGAACGCAGATCTTCCTAACTCCAGGCCCATTGTTTGACCATTTGTGGGAGATGATTGGGAAAGCGTTCTTATTCAGGTATGGGTTGGATTGAGTAGTCTCTTCTAACTCTGAGATTTTGATTCTCTGGTTCAGTATAAGGCACAGATGGACTTGAAAGGAACCATGTTTTAGCTTGTCCTCATTCCTGTCTCACATGTTTGAGAGAATTATAGTGTACTGTAAGATGTCACCAAGAACAACATTGGAGTACAGATTTTAATGAAGTAAATGTAACCTTTCACTGAAGAAAATGCTTCAAGCACTGGGCACAACCCTGATTTAAAGTTTGCCAGACATTTGACTGCACTATCTAATTACCCCATACACTGTACAGGAGCCTCTTATCCTCAAGGGGATCCCAGACTTCAGACATAGTCACTTGTTTGTCACAAGCTAGATGAATACTCATATGCATCCCTAAATTATACCCAAGACACTCAGTGAACTTAAGAACGGTTTGTTAAACTGCCCATTTCAAAAGAGGCTTATGAACGGTTAAGATTAGAGTGGCTGTGTAAGTTGGATCTTGCCGATGTTCTTTCAGGCTAAAAAGATCTCATCAAGTGTATCACTTACATAGGAACCTTATCTTCAAGGTGCTTATCAAAGTAAGCCTGGGATGCATTTCAGGCTGTTTGGGCGGCAAGTAGTAATTGTAAAATACATTTTTTCCCAAGATTTTTTGTATCTTCAGATTTTGTGGTTTTACTTTTTAAGCAACATGTCTACAACTTTACCACTGAACTAAAGGGGAAAAAGCCCTATCCCTGACCTGGATTGAGGACCATATACTTCAAGGTACTAGTGATCTCATGGGGTGATACTCCCTTCACAAGTACAGATCACAACCATCCATGTCTTTGCATCTTCTGTGAGTCTTGTCCATGTCTTTCTTGAATCCTCTGTAGAGGATTTACTCTGAATGTTAGAGGACTCTCTCTGGGGTTGCTGTTACTTCAACCCAGGTTGTCCATTTGCTGTTCCTTACTCTTTCAATGTGATTGTTCCTCTTGTCCCCTGAGCCCCATGCTCGATGTCTTTGATGAGTTCATTTAGATCACTCCTTGTCTGCAAGTCATTCTTGGGGATATGCTACCGATAATACTCACTGTGCATCTCTCCGTGGATAGCCCAGTGAGAAAGGGGAAGCTAATCTCTCCATAAAAGAGCAGAGAGTGAAGACATGAATGAATGAGTGAATGAATGAATGGATGAACAAGAATGAACCACAGGGAGAGAAGGTACTGAGATTAGCAGAACTATCCAATAGAAAATGAGGACGAACTTTGGAGGAAAATGAGAGTGGTAAAAGCCAAGGGAATCATGGCCCCTGACGAGAGTTCAGGAGAACTGCAGGGAGCTATGGGTAACTCGGCACAGACAAAGGAGCCCCAGAGCACAGCCCATTGGAGCGATGAACTCAGGTCTCTTCCCTTCTCAGAGCCCCACCTCTGGCACTGAGTCACCGGCATTGTATGGATCTCTGGGGTTGGGCAACCATGGGGAGGAGGGGTTGGGAATCTCTTAATGCTTTATGGTCTTGGATACAAATCCTCTCTGTTCTTTAATTTATAAATTAATATTTTGTCTTGAGCCTTGTAAATCTGAGTATTTGTAATAATAATGATGGCTAGCATTTATGCAGTGCTTTAAGGTTTGCCTTGAACCTTACAATTATTATCCTTATGATAACCCTGGGAGAGAAGTGCTTTTTTATTTCCATTTTACATATGAAGAAACTGAGGCACATGGAGTTTAATTGACTTGCCCAGGGGCACACAATTAGTAAATATCTGAGGCTGGACTTAAACTCAGGCCTTCCTGACTCCAGGCCCAGTGTTATATCCACTGTGCCACCTAGATGCCTCTAATTGGGATTTGGTCCTTATTCTTAGAGGAATGCCAGATGCTGTTGTTTTCTGGTTTCACCCGGGGTAGGGCAATGAGCCGGAAAAGTTAGAGGTCCTCAGTGTGTACCTGGGTCTATCTGTCAGGAAGGAACTTCTGACACTAAAGTTATTGAAATGAAATGTTCTGAAAAAGGGAGGTCATGGTCTTGTACTCAGCCTTAGATAATCTATATCCAGAACATTTTTCTTTCCAGTTCTGGGAAACATTTTTAGAAGGACATTGGCAAGCTCAAGCATATCCAAAGATGGGCGAATGGCATGATGAAGAGACTCAAAAATCATGCCACCAAATGGCAGAAGGGATTATGGATACTGAGGTTGAAGATGAGAAGATCTAAGAAGAACAGGGTAATGGTCTTCCTGTATTTTAAAGTCTGTTGTGTGGAAGAAGGATTAGACATTATTCTTGGACCCAGAGGGTAGAATCAATCATGAATCAAAAAGCATTTATTGGGTGCTTACTATATGCCAGGCACTGTTCTGAGCACTGAGGATACAAAGAAAACAAACACACCTAAAAATGATGCCTGCCCTCAAGGAGCTGACATTTGAATACAGCAGGTAACATATACATTTATTATGCAACTTACGTCCATTATGTATTTAGGTATACAGAAAATGGAGCAACTATGTAGCGCAGTGGATAGAGTGATGGACCCGGACTCAGGAAGACTCATCTTCCTGAGTTCAAATCTGGCCTCAGATGCTTAGCAGCTGTGTGATCCTAGGCAAGTCACTCAATCCTATTTGCTCAGGTTCTTCATCTATCAAAGAAGCTGGAGAAGGAAATAGCAAACCACTTGTGTTGGTAGGCAAAATGGGCTCCTTAGCACTTAGTTCAACAAGTGCCCTTGAATAGTTTGGCTTTTGTTCCATTTGAGTAATTGAGTGTATTTCATTGAGCCTTACTAAGTGCTAAGCCCCAGGCCCAAACCCCTATTAGGTGTAAAACTAAGGTGGGGCCCAAGGTGGGGCTAACTCCAGGGAGGGCCTAGTTTACATGTCTGGGACAGCAGAGGCTTTTAGACCACATGGGTTTAAGTCCGCCTCTTTGTGACGATTCTAGGTCACGTGAGTGAGTCGCATGTGTGACTTACCCCTGACGCTGAAAAAGATATAAAAACCAGGGGTTGGCTGTCTCTTCCTTGGAGCTCATTCCCAAAGCAGTGGTGGCATGCGTGACTCTGAGCCAGCCCTTGTTCTGAGCTCTCGGGCTGAACCTAGATGTTGGTAACTATGAATCTGTATTGGGTCTGTTTGTTGATGTTTGTAATTTGTTTAAATTTTGCTCTGAAGTTCAGGGTGCTGGTCTTTTTCCCCTGAACTAAGTGAATGCTGTCTGTATGCTGGATTAAAGTAAACTTGTCAACCCCTTCACCTTGCTTTCCTTAGTTAAGCAGATCAAAAGAAACTGTGCTGTTGGCAGCTTTCTGGGTGCTGGCTGTGGGTGGATCTTACACCCCCACAGAAGCTGCTAGCCGGATTGTGGAAACACCACTCCAGTATCTTTTCCATGAAAACCTCAAATGGGGTCACAAAGAGTCAGACACAACTGAAACATCTGAACAATGAAGCCAAATACAGAAGATATATACAGCATAGATAGATGATAAACTTAGAGAGGAAGATACTAGCAGCTGTTGAGACATCAAAAGACCTGGAAGAGGTGTATTTAATCTGAGTCTTAAGGAAAGGTAGGCACTGTTTTACCCAATGTAAAATTTACTAATAATGAGGGAAATTATAAAATAGAACAGACTGATTTTATTATTAGGCAGTGCCTCACTATTGGATGTTTTCAAGCAGATGCTAGGTGACCATTCAGTGGGGATGTTATCAATGGAATTCATGATTTTGGTAGGGGTTAGAGTAGGTAGCCTTTGAGTTCCTTTCCAACTCCAATTGTCTATAATGCTATAAACATTTTACAAATGCCCATCATGTACATAGCACTGTACTGGACATTATGGCAAAGGAATGAGCCAGAAGATGTGGTCCCTGCCCCTAAGTAACTGAGTTGATAGGATATATTTAAAAAAAAGTATATTAAAAATAAAACAAAAATATCGAAGGATGTCATAAGGAAGTATATGATTAACTTTCAAATAAAAGGTACAGATAATGAGTGCTATCAATCCAGGGAGGGAGGAAATCGTTATAAGTTGGTTTTAGTCAATCAATCAATAGGCATTTATTAAGAGCATTTATTATTATTTATTAAGCTTATTATGTGCCAGGTAACAGCTAAGCATTGGGGTTACAAAGAAATGGAAAAAAATATCCCTGGTCTCAAGGAGCTCACATTTTATGAGGGAGACAAGTTGTAAATAATTGGTTACCTACTAAATCAATATAGCATAGATAGAACATAGTCGTAGAGGAAAGGCTTTAGCAGCTGGGGCAGGGGGACTGGGAAAAGGTCTTCTGTAGAAGATGACACTTCAGTTGAATCTGGAAGGAAGACTGGGAGCCTAAAAGGTGGTGGTGAGGGGGAAGAGCATCCCAGGCATGAGGGAGTGCCGGCCAATACAAGGGCAAGTCGGGGGGCCTTGAGAAGCAGCAAGTAGGCAGCTGGATGGTTGAATGTGTGTAGGGGAGCAAAGTGAAAGGAGATTGGAAAGGTAGGAAGGGGCCAGAGCTGAAATGCTCTTGGTAGAGTTTAGACCTACAGGAAGAAGTGGGAAAATTCCAGGATGAGGAATTTGTGGACAAAGGCACAAAGGTATGAAAGCATGAGACATGTTTTCAGAGCAGGAAATAGATGGGGTTGGCAGAGTGGAGGGTACAGGTAAGGGAGTAGTGCGAGGTAAAGCTGGAAAGGCAGGATAGGGCTAGATTATGGAGACCCTCAAACGCTGGGCTAAGGAATTTGATTTTTATTCTGTAGTCATAATGGATCCCACAAGAAGCCATTGTTTGCTGTTGTTTAGTTGTTTTCAGCTGTGTCCGACTCTTCATGACATCTTTTGGGGTTTTCTTGGCAAGGACAATGGAGTGGTTTGCTGTTTTTTTCTTTAGCACATTTTACAGATGAGGAAACTGAGACAAACCGGGTGAAATGACTTGCCCAAGTTCACATAGCTAGTAAGTGTCTGAGGCCAGATTTGAACTCAGATCTTCTTGATTCTAGGCCCAGTACTCTATCCACTGCATCACTAGCTGCCCCTAAGAAGCCATTAGAGTGTACCAAACAAGATAAATAAGGATGCTGTGGTAGAACTCCTAAGGCAACACAATTTCTCCTAAGCCCTTTTGGTTGAAATAAGGTATGAAAGTTCACCTCCCCTTCTTGTTAGTGGAAATGTTGATGGGACCCTAAAAGGGGAAATGCCATTATCTTGTTCATTAGATAGTGGCACACTATTGTATATAACTAATACCACATCGTATGGGCCAACTAGTCAAAGCTACTAGGAGCTGCCTAGAATTAAGTGAAAGAATTCTATTGTTTCCGAAGTTGCCTGTGGAGAGATTCCATCAGCTTTTGTGTGCCTTTGCCTCACTCTGGATCTAGGCACTGAGATTACAGCCCAGTAATCATCACCATACAATATTTGTTGTCTCTGGCTGGTGCCTAAAGGTTATGCAAGATGGGTTGGATCTTTTCTGGCTAAGCTGGAATCTAATTAAGACCAAATCAATTAGGATAGAGACATGAGGAAAGGGTGGGGCCTTTATGTCTTTCTTTTGACTTCCAAAATGATTAGCATTTGTGAATAGAATTAATCTATCTTCAATTGTGATTCCAGGTCATAAACTGAACATTAGATTTAATCAGATTCTATACTAATTCAGACAATTGGAGCCTAACTGGAAAAGGTTTTCTTTCTCTGAAGTCCTTATGTTCCCAAAGATTCTTGGACCATCTGGTGGGCTCAAAGTCAATTAGCAGTTAAACTGACCTTATTCAAACCGAAGTAAGTCAATGTTAGAAACTATTTTCTTACATCTTTTTCATTTAAGTATTGTTATCTACTTTTTCCTCTTCATGAGATCATGCCATATTGGTTTGACTTCTAAGGCTCCCTTGGCCTATAAAACTGCTTTATATAAAACTTCAGAGTGACTTATAATCATGCTTTGATTGGCTTCTGTCTGCCCCAACTCTGGCCACCTGGGCTAAGAGCTTGCAATTTGAGTGGAGAGTCAGGAGTCCTTCCTCACTGGCCTATTGGTTTTTCCCCCTTTATCCAACAACAGGAGGTATATCTGTGAATTGGTAGGTGGCATTTTTGAGCCCTTGCTGTGGCTCAGGTCCATTGGCTCCACTAAGGATAATTCCCCTTCCCCTCCCCTACCATACTCCCACCCCCACAAAAACCTTGAAAGTAAATAGAGATATTTTTAATATGTTAGTTGTGGGCAACTATTTTTTCAGTATATACGTATTGTTTTCCTTTCAAGGAGATCTTACAGCTCATACTCAGAGAAAGTCTATGCTTGAATCAATTATTGTCTGAACTAATAATTTTCATTGACATGAGGAAATTCTAAGAGAAAACACCTTCTGGCAATACAGATCAGAACTTGTTTTGCAATTTGTAATCTTAGAAAGTTGACAAAGAGTATGACATCCTGGTCATTCTGAGGTGCTTCCCCTAGAAAAACACCTACATGTTAAGCATAGTCACTGAGCAGCAAAGGAATAGTTATCAGCTATGAGTTCTTAGCTGGCTTACTTCTGATTGGCATATTTAAAGGTACATAATGCCTGCTTACACTATATTGGTAAGTTTATAAAGGGCCTTCTTTTGCCGCCTCCAACATACATATACTTTACTTTGTTTATCCTGAGTGCATGTTATAAGCCTGACTATTTAGAGCAGCGCTGTCCAAAATGTGGAGGACCGCAAGCAGCCCGCAGTGCAATTTGTGCTGCCACCTACAAGCATAGAAATTTACATAAATGCTTTAGTAAATGAAGCCGAGCTACTGCAGAGCTCTCACTAAAATGGCAAATAAAAATATATTGTCTGTTGTTTCAATAAAAGCCTAAGGTTGTTAAGCTCTTATTTAGAAGCATCTCTTATATCAATTTGCAGAATAAACAAAGGAAGGAAAAGGGTTGTGAGAAGGGGACAGTAGGAAAATACAGGTCCTTTTTAAATGGACCCTCATTTTAGCAAGATTTAATCTTGTATCCTTTTGGATGGAGGAGGAAGGTGATATGGAAGTTAGGCACCAGATAATCTAAACAATACCTGAGGGACCATGTGACTTGGATAGACTCCACTGTATTATACAATCACTAAGAGAATCAGAGAAAAAAAAAGACCCCTGGAATATGTGCCATAGACTCTAGGTAAAAAAGCAAACAAACAAAAAAATAAAGATTCTTGATGTTTTTATGTGTCATTGACCCCTTTGGCAGTCTGGTGAAGCCTATGTACTTCTCAGGCACTATGCTTAGCACACAGCAGGAACTTAATAAATGCTTATTGCCTTGCCTGTCAGTGATGCCAATAAACACAACATTATGTTTCTAAATGCATAAAGTAAAATGCCTATGATTACAAAGAAAACCAATTATATTGAAAGACAGTTATAAAAAAATTAAACAGCTTCAAAGATCTCAGGTTAAAACCTCCTACATTAAAGCATCTAGGGATTACTTCTTTAAACCAATCAAAAATTAATCAAAGAATAACTGATTTTTAGGTGTGGAAAAGAACCTTTGTGATCATCTTTGTTTATGGCATTTCCCTTCTCCTGTTCTAGGAGGCAGTTAGGTGGATACAGTTTTCCTCCAATTTACCATTCTCACATCCTTTTCCTTCCAATATTTGAGTTCCACACAGTTGTGGAATAAATGTGGACAATAGTCTCTGGCATCAAAGCTTCCATTTATTACTTTAGTCTTAAGTTCTTTTTTGGGGGGAAAGGTATTGGAGGGGAAGCATGAGTGTGTGTGACAGAAACAATCCAATTGTTCATACTCATCCCTAGCTAACATTCTATCCTTATTGTTTTAGATTAGAACCTGGGTATAACTTGACCCAAATTTCTCTTAAGTGACAAGTAGTGCTGTGGTTGTTGTTAAGGGGGTACTAAGATCAAGTATTTGCTGAGCTGATAAAACCAAATAGAAAGATCCACTGTATTTCCAGGGCATGTATCCTCCAAGACTTTTCAAAATAGTTGGCTATTACTCCTTTCTTGTGATTTATGTGGGCATGAATGATACTGTTATAAGGGATAGAAAACATTGTCCAAAATTATCAAGTCTTTATCAAGAAACCAGGAAACTTAAGGGCACATGTTTTCATTATTGTTGATCTAAGGCACAGGCTTTAGAAAAGAAAGCCAGAGATGGGAAGAAAAAGAGACTTCAACTGAAGGCAAGGGAGAAGTAGGAAACAACTGTATCTCCCTCCTCCCTTACCCCATCTTTATCTATCTAATGATAAATATGTCATATATAGATATAGAAATATACACAAATACAAATATAAATTTTTTTTCAGAGTATAACTAATTTTTTTTTCCTTAAGGAGATCTTACTTTAGGGATATAGCCTATTCTAAGAGAAAGCCTGTATCATTTAGGAGCCAATTCTCTATGGTAGCTAGATAGCTATTACACACACATGTATACATATGTAATAACACACACATGTACATACACACAATATATAAGTATATGCATCTGTGTATACACACTGTCAACATGCTTGTGTGAGTTTATATGTGTACAAACATACATGCATACCTGGCTAGATACCCTAGAATGTGGCAACCATGTGAGAAGAAAACTAGTTATAGAGCTGACCAGAATATTCATAGGAAATAAAATCCAAGAAGCTCCCGAGGGCATGATGGGTGGAAACAAGAGTAAGTATGAAATTAGGGAAATTTAGAAAGAAGAATGCTTGAGTAGAATACATAGCAATCATAATGTTTAACAGATGTCCATCAGTGGGCCTCATTCTAATCAAAGCTTCTAGAAATTGTACCTTGCCTTGTCTGGTTAGAGGTTCTCTGGAGCTGCACTTGTTACCAGAGCTCCTCTCACATTCCAGGTCTAAGATTCTCTATTTATGTGATCCTGAAGTTAAATTTCAAGTATTGTGCTAGTTTTCCAACAAAGACACCAATGTCTCATACCTGGTGAGTGGCTTCCCTGGACCCCCCAAAAGACAGGGTGCCACCATGTAGATAGATTGCTGGACTCAGAAGCAAGAAGGCCTGGATTCCAATCCCACCTCTCATACTAACTAGCCATGGAACCCCCGGGCACAGTTCTTTTGAATAGTTATGTGGTGACCCCAACAAGTCTGTCCTAGAGCTCTGGGTTCTTTCTTAAGGGAACAAAAAAGCACCAAGAATTTGTTTTAAAAAATACCAGTTTGTTTCATTGAGTAATAACTGCCTGTGGTGCTTTTCTATCCTGCCTTAGCCTGGTTGTTTGGTTTGTCCCTGTGTGCCTTATTAGCTTAATACCTGAATCAGGCCCCCCAGGTTATGAGAAGATCCTGAAAGATTTTGGGTTCAGAAAGAGAAGGACCTGGAGGAAATTGGTCTTGGGGTGAAATTATTCTGCAGATACCCCAGAACCTGAATATGTAGACTCTCCCTGAAAGCTGTCTTCTGGACAGGGATTATAAAGAGCCTTCTGAGCTGATAGGGCATCAGAGGGCAGCTTACAGAATATCATATTTGGAAAGGACTTCAAAGGGTAACTACCCAATGTTGTGTTGATATATGAGGAACCCTGTGACTTCAAGTCTAAAGCCTGAGGGAAAGAGGAAAGGAGTCCTCTTGTAGGCCTTCGTGGGATAGATGCAGCAATGTGGATGGAGAACATGGATCTTGGGGAAGACAGTCTCGGGTTAGAGGAGTTACTTTAATAGTGGCAATAACCATAAAGGAAATAGGTTGAGGTCTTCTTAGTGGCCTACAGAGAAAACCAGAAATGGAAGGAACAGTATATCAGGGAGGCAGGAGACAGGAGGTAGGAGGCAGGAATCCAAGAGGACATGGAGAGAGTTGGTAAATGATTGGACAAGGCGGGGCAGAATTGCCTAATGATGTGAGCATTCAGTTTCCCCAGTGCTGGAATTTGATTACAGTTACCCTTCCACATTGCGACTTCCCCCATCTTGGTTTCGATATAATGCAGGTTGACATAAGAAATTAAATGGGAATTTTTTGGGAGTTTTATGGAAGCTACAAACAACACAAAAAGTTTAAAAATTCAGACATGCCTAAAACATATTTATAGTATTATATAATATCAACCCAAATTGTACAATAAGGTACTGTAAACACTCCATAAAACAAAAAGGAAAAAAATTCAGACTTCATTGCTGGTATGAAGGGAGGACTGAAAGATTTTATACAGATTTTCCAGATCACGGGAGTGCTGTACCCTTAACCACCATGATGTGGAAGGGATAACTGTATGCTGGTGGGTCTGAGGTTAATTTGATTTAGGGAAGATACTGTGTTTTTCCCTAGTGGAAAGGTGGGCCTTAACTTAGGAAAGTAGGAATTATCTCAGGCTTCTGACAGTGCATGAAGGAGTTGGAACCTAAGATAATTTCTGACTGCTGACCTGTGAGTGAGCAGGAAAAACAAGACATTTCATAAAGTTTCAAAGCGGCCTAAGTTAATAAAAGGAAGGATCATACATTTGAACTTAGAATTTACTGGGTGCATAGGTTGGGAGTGAAACTGATTAACAATGTTAGAATATTATTATTTTGGACTTTGGTCACTGTTGGGGAAATGGAGAGCCACCTGCACAGAGTGGAGGCCCATTCCATTTAATGAGATTCTATGTGGGCTTTCTGTCTGTAGCCATGATATGCTGGCCCATTGAGGATTCTGGCATGGAGGAGATAATTTATAGAAATAATTTGAATGCTTGCACCCAGAATACGATGATGCTTTAGAAGAACATTAAAAATTTGGTGATTCGTGAGTTCAGTACTTATTGTTCAATCTGAGGAGTGGGGATGATTTTTTGGGGGGATGGGGAGGCAATGGGGTTAAGTGAGTTGCCCAAGGTCACACAGCTAGTAAGTGTCTGCAGTTAGATTTGAACTCTCCAAGTTGAGTCTTCCTGACTTCAGGCCCAGAGCTCTACCACTGCACCAACTGGCTGCCCTAAATTTGTCTATAGACAAAGGAAAAATAAGCAAGTGTAAAGAAAGAGGGTCAAAGGCACACAGAGGTGTTTCGACAGGGAAAGTGTAAGAAGTTATGAATTATTGTCAGTTCACATGGTACCTTATGCCAATTAGTAGATGAATATCCCTGCTCACCCAGGAGAGAGCCTCTGGGATGGAAGGCACCTCTCCATATGCATCTGGAAGCCAAATCAGGCTAATCCAATCACTGACTGCCCTGTCATCTTCAGAGCAGTAGCTAACCTTTCCAATATTTTTTCAACCTTGGGAAAACAGACTGACTTGAGGCTTGTCCCAACTGGCTCTGTAATTGCCCAGGAAGAGCCAAATTCCTGACTAAACTTGGCTATTACCTTTATGTGCTCAGGCTATACTGGAACAAAGGCTCTGGAAAGACAGATTGACTCCCAGTAAACATCCCTGTGTTAGCGCTGAGCCCTTGACTAGCAAAGAAGTGGGATAACAGACTAGCAGGATTTAGAACTGGAGTGAGCAGTCCGAGATTATCTAGTCCAGTTGCCTAGTTTTATTTTCTTTCTTCCATTACTAACTTGCTATATGGCCTTAGGCAATTTATTTAACTCCTTTCTATGATCCAATTTCTTCATCTATAAAATAAGGGACAAAAACACCTGCCTTATCAAATGTGAGGAGTCTTTGCTGGTGGGTGAAATAGCATGCGTGAAACGTGCTTGAATAGTATAAGGAAAGCACCATAGGAATGCAATGATTAGCCTACATTTCTGCTCCACAGAGAAGACCTTATCTCATATTTACAGAGGGGTTCTTGTAAACTAACTATGGGGACAAATATTCTTAAAGTTTATGAGAGCCTGGAATAGAACTGGGACAGGTTTTTGGAACAGTCCTCTCGCTACCGAGATTGATGGATCGCTCCTGTGGCCAAGGGGAGTCTGACCTGTCCAGAACACAGTGCTTTTATTGTTAGTCTCCCTATGACAAAGCAACATCCTGGAGAACCTTACAACATTGAACTGTTCTGATGACATAGTAAAGGCAGGAAACAGCTGCCGTGGAAAAATACCCAAAGGGCCCAAGGTCTTTGGAGGTTTAGAATCAGATATCCCCGAAAGAGGAAAAAAAATCTCCTCACCCAGTAAGGTCTCAGGAGTTGAAAACCTATAGCAACTCCCAAGGCTGTATTGGGCTAGAAGAGGGAAAGGCCTTTCTGGTCCCCTCCCCACCAGAGACACTTCTTGCCTTTTTTCTTCAATTGCAAGCACCAGTTCTGTGTAAAGCACCATGCTAACTTTTGATAGGGATCAAAATGCGGGTCAGGTGTAGACCCAGAGAAATTTACAGGAGAGCTGGGAAGACAGGCCATATTCACCAGAAGAAAATAAATAGTCCATCTAAGGCAGGAGGTGACAACAACTGGGCAAGTGAGACATTCTGACAGCTGCACATTCAGTCAAAAGTTCTGCCATCCTCTTTGGGGACCAAATCCATCTTCTCAGTGAATAAACTGTGATCAGTAGTGCTACTTAATTCACCAAGCATGTTGTTGTCTGCACAGCATAATAGGTTCACAGAAATTTGGAGTAGAGGGGACATCAGAAATAATCTATTCTAATCCTTTCATTTTGTAGACAGGGAACCTAAAAACTTTCATTCTTGAGCTCCCTCTTCCTCCTCCCTCTTTCTTCTGCCATACAATGCTTTATTTTTTCTTCTCTCATACTTTTTTATGTCTCTAGTCTCCTGATGGCTCTCATGAGGATGGCCTAGTCTTGCCTGTAGCTCTCAGGGTGAAAGAGGGTTTACTCATCCCAGCGCTATTTCATCACACATCAGAATGTGGCCAGTTTCAGACTTGTTCTCCCTTCTCTTATTGGCTTTCTTTCTCTCCCTCCTTCAGCTATTTCTGTTTCTGCTGATGCAACCTCTCTTTTTGAAGTGAGGAGGGTTGACTGAATAACTCAGGTTGGTTTCCTGCTCTGTTGACAGCCAGGCATATGCAAGTCATCAAGGAACCTGGGCTTCTGGAACACAGACTGAATCCTCAGCACATTAGTCCATTTCAAGTCATCTGGTATTGTGTGGGCTCCAGAGAAAGACATACTTCCCAGTCAGGCCAGCTACTCTCCTTCCCGCCAAGACCAGGATACTTCATTTTTTATCGTTGAAAACACTGAATGGTTTTCGAATGGGGAAGGATTCTTCCAGCTCCACCCAACACTTTGGGGGTGCTTCCAAAGCAGGCTAAGCATCTTGGTTTTGTTTTTTCTGTTACAGAATCTAGATAAATTCTTTATTTGTCAGGTAAGGTTCAAATATTGCAATCTGTGTGCTGCAGCCCACAGGAGTCTTCCAGCCTTCCCCACCACATCTGCCACATGACTTATCACAAAAGAAATACCTATATGCCATGGAGATTCTCTGAATTAAAAAATATAGGCATTAAAATGATATTGTAAAACATCCCTCATTTTGTCTTGGGCACTGTGCCCTAGGCAGCTACCTGCTTTGCTTATGCCAAGCCCTGGCTCTGTCTGTTACTGGAAATGCACAAACTGAAGGCTAATTTTCGGAAAATAAAGTCAAACCTCTGTCTATCTATCTATCTATCAATCATCTATCTCCTCTCTCTATTGTTTACCTTTCATTCTTCTAGCATTTATTTTGAAATTTTTATTGATTTTTAAAGTATCACTTTCATTTCCAAATCTCTTCCTCCACCTTTCCTTATCCATGGAGCCATTCCTTTTAACAAAGAATTTGTGAAAAGTAAGAGATACATACTTTAGCAAAACTAACCAGTACATCAACCAGGTCTGAGAGTTTATACAATGATCCATGCCCGTAGTCTTTCCCCTCTGGAAAGAAGGTAGACACATATCCTCTTTTCCCTGTTGGGCCAAGCTCGATCATTAAAAGTACCAAGTGTTCATAGTTTCATTTATTGTAGTAGTCATTCTCTCTGTTAACATAGTTTTACTCATTTTCTGCCTCCTTCACTTTGGATCAGTTTGTATATCTTCCTAAGCTTTTCTTTAACTGTTACTTAAAACCTAGTATATGCAGAACAGTTAAGATGTAGAATTTGCCCACATGCAGTTACATCTGTAATGTCTTAGGCAATAGAGATTCCCTCAAAATGTTCAAATCCTATGTCAATCAATAGTTTTAATGTTTTCCCAAAGGGATACACACATACACACACACACACACACACACACACACACTTAAAACCGGATATGCCCCAAAGGCTCAAAAATTACTGACTCAAATAGTATTCTTTTGCTCTTCTCAAAGCTCAGGGGAGGCATGGGTGAACAGCAATTTGGTGAAAAGGGAGGTGGGGGGGAAGTGAAAGAGGGAGGGAGATAAAGCCAGGGGTAGGAAAATTCACAGAATGGGTAGCACTTGGGTGGAGGGTTTATTATCAATATGCATATATTTCTAGAGAAGTTCATTTATGATTTTTTTCTTATATCTTTTTAAAAAATCTGAACTTGGCCAGCACAAGAATAAAATGAATACTTCCATTGATGGAATACTTCCATCAATTCAGCATGTAACCTTCTTTTAAAAAATTATTTATTTTTAGTTTATAACATTCAGTTCCACAAGCTTTTGAGTTTTAAATTTTTTCCCCCTACCCCCCACCACTCTCTCCAAGACAGCATGAAATCTGATATAGGCTCTACATACATATTTATATTAAATATATTTTCACATTAGTCACGTTGTAAAGAAGAATTATAACCAATGGAATGAACCATGAGAAAGAAGAAACAAAAAAAAAGAACAAAACAAAAAAGAGAGAGAAAGCAAATAGTATGCTTTAATCTGCATTCAGCCTCTGTAATTCTTTCTCTGGATGTGGATAGCATTTTCCATCATGGGCCTTTTAGAGTTGTCTTAAAACCTCAGCATGTAACTTTCAAAGCTGTCCTGCTTGCCTGTGTTTCCTTCTGGCCTTCCATCTGTTCCTTTCTGTACATTATTTTTTAAACGCTTCAATGACCATCTTTTCTTTTTCTTCTCCTTGGCAACTCCGTTGCTAGCTTTCTTTTCTTCTCCCTCTTATTCCTCTGGAGAAAGGAAAAAGAAAAACAAAAGCCTTCTAAGAAATGTAGTCAAGCAAAATTAAGGGCTACAGTGTTTGAAAATGTATGTCTCCTTTTGAAACATATACCCCGAGTACGTCATCTCTCTGTCAGGTGGATATAGCATTGTCAGTCCTCTTGAATTTTGGCTGGTCCTTGCCTTGATCAAAGTTCTTAGGTCTTTCATCCATGTCTTTCTTTGTAGTCTTATCAGTGCATCAGTGTAAGGGAAGTTAGTGTATCACAATCTTGATAAGCCATGTAGTGCAGTGGAAAGAAGACAGGGAGATTTGGGTGTGAGTCCCAGGTATGTCACTTCCTTCATGGCTCTGGTGTGTTAACAAGTAATTTCCACCTTCCTGAGTTTTGGTTCCCTGGTAAATGGGAGCTATAAAATGGGGTTAATAATATGTGTCCTAGCTATCTCACAGAGTCATTGTTAAGAAAGTACTTTTGTAAATCTTAGAGCACCATCAAAATGTGAGTTATTTCTATTATATGTCAAATGGTGATAATAAAACCTTATGTGTTCATAAACTCGGATGTTATGAGGGTCAAGAAACCACTTCAGAAATGGTAAAATGTTATTCAATGTATTTGGACTGAAATTGTGATTTCACTGGTGCAACGAGTTCTCGGATGAGCAAACTCCCTCTGCTGGTGCAGGTCAACATCTTCTCTGTAATTTTAATCTTATAAAATTACCTAGATTATTGGGAGGTGAAGTGACTTGCCCAGGGTCACACATCTAAGTATGTGTCAGTGGCGGAATTTGAACTCAGATCTTCCTTGCTCTGTGGCCAGCTCTCTAGCCATGCTGCCTCTTTAACCAAATGTTAGGATTTATTATTATAATTATTATTTATTTTTAGAGCCAGTTGGGATTAAGTGACTTGCTTAGGGTCACACAGCTAGTAAATATCTGAGGATGGATTTGAACTCGGGTCCTCCTGACCCCAGGGCCAGTGCTCTATCCATTGCACCACCTAGATGCCCCATTATTATTATTATTAATTTAAGCTTGAATTCCATAAAATCAGTGTTCCCTTATTAAGAGATGGGCTCCTGGAGGGCAGAGACTGTTTTTTGTCTCTCTTTATACTCCCAAGGTCTTAACCCAGGGCCTGACACATATTAAGCTCTTAGTAAATGCTTGTTGACAGACTGACTGATTGTTTAGGGCAGGCCTTTGAAAAATAATCGAAGGAGGTTCAAAGAGTGTCCAGAAGAACTTGGTTGATTTGAGGTGGGTAGAAGAAGACGTTTTTGTGTAGATAGCATTTGAAACAACACTTTTCTCACAACTCTTCTCTGCGGTAGGTAGATCCTAGGTCTTGAAGGTGGAAAGGATGTCTAAGGCCATTTAATTCGATCCTCCATTTTATAGATGAAGAAACTGAGGCGGACAGAGTTTAGATAACTTGCCCAAAGCCACATAGGTAGTGTGACTTTATGTAGTTGACCACACAGTAGCAGACCTGGAATCTGAACTGAGGTTCTGTGATTCTCGATTCAGTATTTTTTCCATTGCACTTACTCTGTTTCCCATAATGATAATGTCTCTTTGATGGGGTCTGTAGAACACCCTTGGCCTGGGTTCTAGTCTATAAAAGTCAAGGATTTCAATCTGTCCTTTCATTCTCCAGGGGCCATCACTTTAATGACTCAGTACTCTGGGCCTGCTTTACCTACATTCCAGATCTTCCTGGAGGACCTCACCCATACCCTATAAAAATCACCTTGGTCCTATTTCACAAGTCTTTTGCTAGTTAATTTGAAAAATTGGTTAAAAACCCAGAGAAATATTAATTGATTAATGGCCAACACATATATAGCTTTAAGGTTCCCCACTTCCCAAAGTATTTTATATATTATCTCATTTGAAGCAAACTTTGGGGGAAAAGAAGAATGGGGAAAAATCATATTAAGAACCTAAGATTCTTGGCTTTTCCTGTTGAAAGTTTAAATCCTGGGACTTCCTGGATAAATTGGCAGCAAAGATCTCTGTTACTGCTAACTGCAAAATGCACAGCTAGGTCTCAGAAGGGAACTGCTCTGAGGTTCCTGGTGCCTATGCATGGTGTGGGGGAAGGCATGTTGGGCAGGGCATCAGAGCTTGGCCAGATGTGGCCCTTCTGCTTGTCAGATATCCTGAGTTGAACTCCATGATTTTTAAGGTCCCTTTCACCAAATCCTATGACCCTGTAAACTAGCATTTCCCAAACCAGATTCACATTATTATGTTTGTCCTTCATTCTCAAAGAGGAGCATGACATCAGGGAAAATGATGACATGGCTTGCAGTTGACTTTGATTTGAGTGAGGGAGGGCTGTGCAAGGTCACCAGCCTCACTTTCTCCTCCAGAGCCATCTGGGTCCAGTGACCAGATATTCATCAGGATACCTGGAGATGTCCCAGGATACAATGGGAGACCCTGGTCCTTTTAGGCTAAGGTCTTTTCAGGTTCTTACTTTGGGTGAGGTAAGGCCCATTCAGTGAATAGTCCTCTTTAAGAAGTGAGTCAAGGGATGGCCCTTTTAATTAGACACACAAAAAAAATCAAATTGTGAAGAGAAGACCCTCAAGGTTCCTGGCCAAAAGAGAAACAGTTACTATTTGCTTTTTACATTTTTTTTTTTACTTTTTAAAAAGTAAATAGTAAAATAGCTTCACAAATGTAATTGTGAATTACCTAAGAAAGTACTGAGGCATATTCCCCTAAAACATTAAGCATGAAATTATGTATTAATCCACAAGCCTTTCTTCAGTGCCTATTCTGCTCCAAGGACTGTATCAAAAGTTCTTAATGTCTATGACATTTTTTTTTTGGTTAGGAAAATAAGGCTCATTTTCTCTATTTTACTCCAAAATTGCCCTAAATATCTTGGGATGTGAAATATCCTCCAGACCCTCTTAGGTCAGCATTTATGGATTCAGTACACATATTTCAAGGCCAAAAATGTGCTGAAGTAGCTGGTGGTGCAATGGATGGAGCACTAGGCCTGGAGTCAGGAAGACCTGAGTTCAAATCTGGTCTCAGACACTTCCTGGTTGTGTGATACTGGGCAGGTCAATTAGCATGTGAGGTCTCAGTTTTCTCAACTATAAAATAGGGATAATAATAACACATATCTTGCAGGGTTGTTGTGAAGATCAGATGATGTAATACCTGTAGAGCACTTAGCGTAGTGTCTGGCACATAGTAGGCACTTTTTAAATGCTTATTCTCTTCCCCTGTAGTCAAAGGAGTATAGACTATCTTTCTTCCTCTCCTGATTGCTGACAATCACTGAGGCCTGGTTTGTTTCTGTTCTACTGGCCCAACCTTATTCATATTATTCGAATTAGAAATATATTAAACAGAAAGAAGAAGAAGCACACAGATGTATCTTCATTTTCTTATTCTAATATTAAAATCAGTTAGACACTAGCACCTCCCTGGGAGGAAGGGATGTACTCACATATTGCAAATATACCAATACAAATATTTATGTATGTGTGTTACATACATATATGTATGTGTGCATATGTATTTATATGTATGTGTATATATATACATGTATGTGTACATATACATACACACCCAACCTCCCCATATATTTGTATATATGTATGTACTTACATTACTGAACACCTAATAAATTTTATTAGAAGAGTCTGATTGTCTAAGGCATCCAAATGTGAGTTACACACAGTAAGAATGTATGTAATTAAACCACTTTGTTGTGTAGTTCAGCCCACTCAGCACAATACTCCACACTGAAGCGGCAATACTTTTTTTCTTTTTAATAGACCAGGCAATTGTAAGCATTCCTGCTCTAAACTTTGCTAAGACACCAGTAGATTATGTTTAAGGAAGGTAGTCAGTACTTTTCTTTAGTTTTCTTTTTATGTGTCCAGTTCTCTCTACACTATCTCTCGAATACTGTCTCTTCTTTGCTCTCAATGCCACTATCTTACCTCAGTTCCTCATCATTTCTAGCCTGACTTGCACAAGCTTCCTCATTGGTCTTTTGGTTTCCTTCTTGGTTCCCTTCTTTTTTGGTTCCCTTCTTCAATCTAGTCTCCACACTACTATGAAATTAATATTCCTGAAACAGTTTCTTCTTCCTCTTCCTCCTTCACATCCTTTTCCCTCCTTCCTTCTCTCTCTCTCTTCCTCCCTTCTTTCCTTCCTTCCTTCCTTCCTTCCTCCCTTCCTTCCTTCCTTTCTTCTCTCCCTCTTCCCTTCCTTCCCTCTCTCCCTCTTCCCTTCCTTCCTTCCTTCCTTCCTCCCTTCCTTCCTTCCTTTCTTCTTTCCTTCCTTCCTTCCCTCTCTCCCTCTTTCCTTCCTTCCTTCCTTCCTTCCTTCCTTCCTTCCTTCCTTCCTCCCTTCCTTCCTTCCTTTCTTCTCTCCCTCTTCCCTTCCTTCCCTCTCTCCCTCTTCCCTTCCTTCCTTCCTTCCTCCCTTCCTTCCTTCCTTTCTTCTTTCCTTCCTTCCTTCCCTCTCTCCCTCTTCCCTTCCTTCCTTCCTTCCTCCCTTCTTTCCTTCTTTCTTTCCTTCCTTCCTCCCTACCCTCCCTCTTTCCCTCTTCCCTTCCTTCTTTCCTTCCTTCCTTCTTCCCTTCCTTCTTTCCTTCCTTCCTCCCTACCCTCCCTCTTTCTCTCTTCCCTTCCTTCTTTCCTTCCTTCCTTCTTCCCTTCCTTCTTCCCTTCCTTCCTTCCTTCCTTCCTTCCTTCTTTCCTTCCTTCTTTCCTTCCTTCTTTCCTTCCTTCCTTCATTCTCTCCCTCCTTCCTTCCTTCCTCCTTTCCTTCCTTCCTTCTCTCCCTCCTCCCTCCTTTCCTTACTTCCCTCCTTATTTCCTTCTTTCCTTCCTTCCTTCCTTCCCTCCTTCTTTCCTTCCTTCCTTCCCTCCTTCTTTCCTTCCTTCCTTCTTTCCTTCTTTCCTTCCTTCCTTCTTTCCTTCTTTCCTCTCTTTCCTTCCTTCCTTACCTCTCTCCCTCTTCCCTTCCTTCCTTCCTTCTTTCCTTCCTTCCTTCCTTCCTTCCTTCCTTCCTTCCTTCCTTCCTTCCTTCCTTCCTTCCTTCCTTCCTTCCTTCCTTCCTTCTCTCTCTTCTTCCCTCCCTTCCTCCCTCCCTTTTTCCCTTCTTTCCTTTCATTGGGAAGTGACAGTGAGGCTTTAAAAAGAGCATCAATTAAACATTTTTTTTAAAAAGAAAAAAAATCCATACCCTCCCTCTTCTTCCACTCTAACTTGGCAGGGAAACAAAACTAGAACTCCAGATGACCTGTGTTTTTAGCAGTTGGGTGACTTGGTGCTCCCTAACTCTACCTAATGAATTGAATTACTTACAGTTCCTCAAGCTACAACTGTATAGCCCTTTGGTCCTCTTGTTAATGCTGCTTTGTAAAGAGAAACAAAGGTTTAGACCATAAATAAGTGCCATAAACTTTGAACGAATAAGAATTTTATGTTTGAGATCAATGCCTCAGGACCACCTTCAGGGACTATCAAAGGAATCAATCAATTAATCAGTCAATAATACTGGGCCTGGTCTCTTTGCTGCTGGCAAATGTGAGTGATGGGGAAATGCACCTTTGTCTTCCTTTCTGCTTTCTAGCACCCATTTATGTATTGTCTCTTCCCGTTAGAATGCTAGTTCCATGTTTATATCTGTATGTATCTACAGCACTTAGCTCAGTGTCTGTCCTATAGGAAGTATATAGTAAATACTTAGTAATACTATTTGGGGCAGCTAGGTGGCACAGTGCTGGGTCTAGAGTTAGAAAGACTCATTTTTACGAATTAAAATCTTGCCTCAGAAGCTTACTAGCCATGTGGCCCAGGGCAAGTCACTTAACCCTGTTGGCCTCAGTTTCCTCATTTGTCAAATGAACTGGAGAAGGAAATGACAAACCACTCCAATATCTTTGCCTGGAAAACCCCAAATGGGGCCATGAAGAGTTGGATATGATTGAAAAATGACTGAATAACAACGATAATATCTATCTACAGAAAACCTGCCTTCAAAGAGTTTATAATCCTGTTCCAGGAAACAAGACATAGACCCTTAAAAAGTTAACAAACAGCACAAAGCAGTGCAGAGTAATTGCCCAGTCATTTAATCTAATCCGCTCATTTAAGAGATGAGGAAACTGAGACCCACTGAGGATAAGTGACTCATCCATTTACTGGAAGAGTGTTGCATATCCCAAGCATAGTGAATGTGAGCTCCAGTGCTAATAAATGAGCCTCTGCCTGGAGATTTGCCTGAGCCATGACTCAGCACCTGAAGCAGGAGAGCAGACTTTATCCTTAAGGACAAAGGAAAAGTATCTAGTGTCCATTTTAAGGGGGCCAAGACCTGTGATTTCTTTGGTATAGGGAAAAAGAGTGAGGAGAGTCCTTCAAACAATGAGATTGGTACCTGCTCTACACTTCTAGGTTATATGATAGGACCATAAATCTAGGGCTGGAAGCGACCTTCAAGGTCATCTAGTCCAAACCACCCATTTTACAGATGAGGAAACTGAGGCCCAGAGAAAGAAAGTGGCTTGCTCAAGGTCACACAGATTTTAATCGTTGAAGGTAGAGTTGAAAGAAGAGCCAGATCCTCTTATAATCTTGAGTTATAGAGTTGTCCAGGACACTGTGATATTTAGTGACTTGTCTAAGGTCATGTAGCCAGTGTGGATCAGAGGTGAGCCTTGAACCCAAGTTTTTCCAGGGTACGCCATATTGTCTTTTGTCTATTATCCATAGCTTGTAGGATGTAATTATCAGCTCAGTTTGTTTAATAAGACAAGAGCTATGGATTGGTCACAAGGAGTCAGAGTGTCAGAGCCAGAATAGAAAAGGAGCTTGGGAGGGGATTCTACATTGGGAGCAGGATGAGGGAAGCAGATATAGAGGTAGAGATGACAGAGAGCTAGCTTCCTGGTCCTGGACTATAGGGGCTGATGCTTTGTTGGGGCAGTAGGTTTGAGAAACAATTTCATCGCTGAGAGCAGAACCATCCAGTTGTAATTTAACTAAGGCAATTTGCTTCTGCTAATCCAACCAGGAAGGGAGGAAATGGGGAAGTCAGGAAGAGAGATATCTTTAAGGGGTTCAAAATGTCAAATTCTCCAGGTGAGCAAGACAAAAGTCCTGAAGCCTAAGACAGAAGATACCTTTTAATCGATTAGTGAATAGGATTTCTTATCTGGTGGCCATGGGGAATGAACCATGCGTGGCTGGTGGGTGGAAGGCAGGGTTGGGGAACCTATGGCCTCAAGGCCACATGTGGCCTTCTAGGTCCTTGAGTGTGGCTTTTTGACAGAGTCCAAATCTGAGAACATGCTCTCCTTTACTACTCTCTGGAGAAAGTTGGTTCAAACTCGAAATGATTGCTACAAAGCATTCTTCCCACCAAGTTCATTCCTGGGTCTGCCATATCCAAAACAAATAGCCAAGATTGATGCTCCCTTGCACTTAGGACATAGGGTGTTGACTGCTGGGTTGATTTACCACTGGACTGAGTTGAGCAGATCACTCCTCAGGGCTTCGTCCTCTATGGAGTTAATTGCCAATACTTTTGGCAAACTGTACTGCTACACCAGCTATTGGACCTGCCTTTCAAAGCTCACAAGGTCATAATCTGGTCTGTTCTTATCCTATAGTTATTGATATCAGATCAGGAAAGAAAAACACAAAAAAGGGACCAGAGATATGATGGTGCCATGTGTTCATGGATGCCAGGCTTGGTGGGAAAAAGAGGCAGCCATTGGCAGGCAGAAGCTCACTCCCAGAAACTCGGACTCTACTTCTGGCTTCTTGAGCTCTAATATTATTTTGTGTAAGCTCAGATCTTCATGCAGCTTCTTGCTGTGTCTTCACCACACTTCCAAGTGGATACCCTCTTCTTCCTTTCTGCTTTCTAGCACCCATTTGTATATTTTCTTCTCCCATTAGAATGTGACCTCCCTGAGGACAGGAGTTGTCTTGTTTGTTTGTATTCCTATCCCCAACACTCAGCAACACTCTGTCATGTAGGAGGTATATAGTAAGTACTGAATAAATGTGCTCTCTTCTCCTCTCCTCTCCTCTCCTTTCTTCTCCTCTCCCCTTTTCTCCACTCCTCTCCCCTTCCCTCCCTTCCCCTCTCTGTCTCTCTCTGTCTCCGTCTCTCTCTCTCTCTCTCTCTCTCTCTCTCTCTCTCTCTCTCTCTCTCTCCCCCTCTCCCCATCTCGCACCACCTTTCTTCCCCTAACCAGAGGCAAGAGAGAGATTTTGTATATTTGAACCTTTTAATGTACATGCAGTTCTGGCTCAGTAGCCAGTAATAAGGCTTTTCATCACCTCACAGTAAGCCCACAGGTCACAGTAAGAGAATATTTGTACATGTTCTGCAGTAAGGCTCCCTCTATTACACATGCTCAGGGGCAGCCTTTCTGATGCTCCCTGTGGGTTGCTACCAGGCAAAGAATATTGTGTATGCTCTAAGGACTGGAGAGTGCCTCCACCTTACCCCCAACCCCACCCATGATACTTGAACCCAGGTTCCTACAACCTGAGTGGAGGGTTAAGGAGACAAATTCCTGAAGGCTTGAGCACTAACCAACTTTGCCAGCTGCACTTACCAGTTAGGGAGCTATAACTGAACTAAAGTAAGGGACAAAGCCTGATGGAAGGAAGGAAGGAGGCCAGTCAGGAAGAAGAGCAAAACCAGGATTAATTGTGTAGAATCTTCCTAATTTGTAACCTTTTGCCTTTTTATCTGTTTTTGGAGCATTCTTTCTCTGTTTGTGACTTTTTTCTGAAAAGCTTAGTATTAAATTCTCTCTTAAACATCTATCTGTGTGCTGCTTTGGAGAAGGTGGGTAGGAAGTTGGGGGTGGGGCGGGGGTGGGGGTGGTGCTGAGCAGGGGGAAGACAGAATTTGTCATTTCCTATGGAGATTTGGGGATTAGGGAACCTAAGAAGAAGGGGACAAATTGGCAATGAGAAACCAGAAGAGGGCATCAGTGAGCCAGATCCTGAGTCTTACTGGCACAAAAGCAAAGTATCATGGAAGCAGGAGAGAGTGGGAGATTGTGGCAGGGTTGGGGGGCAGGGGGCAGTTCTTCTTTCTCAATTCCCGACCAAGGTGTCACATTACGCCATGAGTGGTATAAGCTTTATCTGAGGTGGACTTCAGTTTGATTAAGCATGCTCTTTAGCTCACAGGACTGATTTGAACTAAGACTATTCTTGCTTTTGAGGACCTAACTCAAAGTTATCTTGTCAGGATCAACTTGCCAATATTTCCCAAATCATTTGAAAATGAAAAATACATCATAAAAGCATTTGCAGGTATCAAATCACCAAAGGCAAAGCTTACTTTTTGGGGGGAGGGAAAGGAGGTGAGGCGGGAAGGAAGATAAAGTCTTCAGCTTTATCTTTAGTATGGTCAGTATTCAAGAGCAGATTATCGTCAGCTAAACATGGCATTTGGGATGTACTAGATGCCACTGGGGATGGCACAATGTGCTGATGTTATGTCAGGGCAGGGTAGAAAGCAGCATCAGCCCAGAGGTGATTTAAGCTTAAGGAAAGTGGACAGTGTTTCTGTCATAAGCAGAACTACAGTTGCCAACTCTGCTGCCTTGGGTAAGCCAGGCAGAACCTGCCTTCAAATCACTCCTTTAAGGCAATTTCACTTTGTTTTTCATGAGGACATACAGACCTTGGGATGCAGAACCCTGTTCAAGGACACACCCTGGGATGCTGTCTTGGGAGCAGTGGAAATAGACTCCAGGACTCCAAATGCCACTGTTGAGGAGGCTATCCTTGGGGGAAGGCAACTGAGGAAGGCATAGCTTGGCAGGAGCTCATGTAAGGGTAGCTTCCTGTTTTAACTATTCTTGCTAACATGTGTCCTGTCCCTTTGGTTTACTGGCTGTGTGACCCTAGTCAATTCAAGACCTCTCCATGGCCCTAGACAACTCTCTAAGACTAAAGCAGGCAGCTAGGAGTAGCATGCTGGGCTTACAATCAGGAAAATCTGGGTTCAAATATAGTCTGTTTTAGGCACTAGTTGTTTGATAACCCTAGGCAAATTACTAAACCCTTCTCTGCCTTCTTTTCCTCATCTAAAAAAATAAGGGGATTAGGAGCAGCTAAGTGGTACAGTGAATAGAGCACCAACTCTGGAGTCAGGAGGACCTGAGTTCAAATCTGCCTTCAGACACTTGACACACTTACTAGCTTGTGACCTTGGGCAAATCGCTTAACCCCAGTTGCCCTGCCTTCCCCCTCCAAAAAATGAGGGGGCTTGATTTGTTGGCTTGTAGGTTCACTTTCAGTTTTAAATCTATGATTCTTCTGGGGTGTATGGAGTGTTCAGGAGGACTAGTATCTCTGGTGTGAGGGCTTGCCAGGCTGTTTTCAGGGCTGCTCACCCACCTTTGGTGTTCACTTTCATTCAACTCTGACCTGTGGCTCCAAGAAGCTGTAGCATGTGCAGCAGCCACATCCCAGTGAAAACATCTTGGTAGATGGGCTAAATCAGGGTGAGGGTAAGCGACAGGCCTCAAACCTATTGATGATTTAGGGGGATGTCTACCCCAAGCATGTGAAGACTTTTACTGACTGAATGGGTGCATGAGAACAATTTGCCCCAATGTCCACAAAGACGGTTGAAGCAGGCACTGTGAAGTGCTTAGAGTTTGGTCTGACATTGAAGATGGCAAGGTCATCCACTGCATCCCTGGCCACCACCAGATGCCCTGACTTTTGTCTTGCCACTGGACTTGGATGACTCAGGAAGAGAGAGTGAGGCAGAAGACTTTGTGAAAATTTGCTTCACTTAAATCCAATTCATTAGTGAGTCAACATCATCCATGATGTCATTGGTCCTCTTTGAAAATGAAGGACAAACAATGATCCTTCCAATTGCAGAACTGCTATCATAAGGATTGGTAGAGAGAGCTTCTTCACTGGACGTTCCCTATGCAATAAAATCTGAGGTTTATGCCCCCCACATGTGTACATGTGTATGTACTTGCCATAAGTGCTAAACTTCTTTCTAGTTGCTGAAAGGGTAGTCAGCACCCTCTAAAATTCAGTGCCCTGGAGACAAAGCACGATCACCTTGACCCAGTTACTACTCTAGTTATGACAATGGAAAAATACATTTTTCGCCTTCTGAGTTCCATGGACCCACTTTCAAAGTTGGACTTGCACAGCCAAGGACTATTTGGATCCAAGTAGGATTTGTTTTTGACCAAAAAAGATTTTCTGTTTCTAAGGAAAAGAGTCTTACTGTAAGCTTTAAAAGGCTATTAGAACATGCAGTTGTTTTCATCAGACAACTTGCTGATGAGTGAAGTTTATGGGAATAAAAATATAAAGCATCAGCTTCACCAAAGTGATGTGAGGCTCAGGGAAATGTGTTATGGAATGCATCTATCATCTGACAACAACAGAGTGGTCTTGTAAGAGCTGACCTCATAATTTTGATCCTTTCCTTCCCCCCAGCGTCTGAGATCAGCTAAGGCCACGGATACTCCCCACTCAGCTGGTATCACTTGGCACTTGTGGGCTCACCATGACTTCTTTCTGTCCAGGTAGGCCATATAAAAGGACCTCACAGTGAGAACCACTCTTGCTTAGAATCAGGCCCTATTCTAGATTGTAGCTCTCCCGAGTGACCAGGTACCCAACCTGTCCCTGAGTACAGCTATTGGCTGATGTTTTTGTACTTAGAATCATTGACTCAGAGTGTTAGAGCTGCAGGTATTCTAGAGATGACCTCATGCAAGGTGCTCTTCTTAGGGAGGAGGAGAAACTGAATTTCAGAGCGGTCAAGGGGCAGCTAGGTGGTACAGTGGATAGAGTACTGGGCCTAGAGTCAGGAAGACCTGAGTTCAGATCCAGAATGAGATACTTACTAGCTGTGTGACCTTGGGCAAGTTTATTTGCTTCAGTTTCTTCCTCTGTAAAATGGGTGTAACAATACCATCTACCTCCCAGGGTTTTTGTAAGGATCAAATGACATAATAATTGTACAGCCCTTAGCACAGTGACTGGCGCATAGTGAGGGCTTTGTAAATTTTAACTAATTACTATTATTGGTAGCAGTATGAAGGGACGTGCCCAGATCCCCCACCTCTTAGGCTCTCACTGTTTCCTTTTCATTACATTGTGACTTTTTCTGAACCCTTGGACCTGTCCTTGGCCAAAGTTCTCAGCGGAGGTACTGTCTCTCTCTGTGATATCCCAGACGCCTGACATCTTTGTCCGTCTCTTCCTAAGATCAGATGATCACCTCCCCCTTAGCTCTGGCTGCACCTTTTCATCTTTCTGTGCCCCTCACTTTGATATCTTGTTCAGTCACTCAGTTGTGTCTGACCCTTTGTGACCCTGCGGGCCATACTGGCCATGGGGTTTTCTGGACAAAGATACTGGAGAGCTTTGCTGTTTCCTAGATTGAGGTTGAGTGACTTGCTAAGGGTCACACAGCTAGTCAGGGTCTGAGGCTGGATTTAAACTCAGATTTTCTTGACTCCAGGTCCAGGGCACAATCCATTGGGCCACCTAGATGCTTCCTTGGTTTTGGTATTTAGCAACTGATTATTCCAGATCCTCTGGGCCTGTCTGCCTGGGCTCACAGCACTCATGTTTGTTTATGGTCTCTGGTGCTTATAAGCACACCTAAAACTGGCCAGCAGTAGATAGAGAATTAGGGGTTTTTGTGCCGGAGCCAGCTCCAACTGGCTTGGGAGCGATTGTTAAATTTTTAGTGATCATTTTCACCTCTGGAAATGGAAACCCTACAAATCGGGGCTTGATTTATTGCTTTGTTTATTGTTTAGACTTAAGAAAATTATAGAGAACATGCTTATGATGCAGATTAAACTTAAAACTGTGTCATATATACAGTTTTTTTTTCCCGAAGAGGTGGTTGTTCGACATTTACCAGCACACGGATAGACAATCAGTCTAGGAGTCAGAATGTCATGGGTTCCTGTCCAGCCTGCTAGCCAGGGCTGTGGGACCCTGAGCAAGTGAATTAAACTCTTAGTGCCCTAATACTATTCCAGAAGGTAACCCTAATACTATCACAGAAGAGTTGCTAATCAGCAGCTGCTTATCTGAAATGAAAGAAGGCATTTCTCTCTCCTTACCCAGAATCTCCTTAGGTTGAAGAAATCACAGGTTCGGCTATAAACAAACCTTCAGTTCACTCAGATTCTGCTTAGAGCCCGTCTCCCCTGGCCCCAGTCCCACTTGACTACTTCTTCCTTGCTCACAATCCCAGCCCTGTGTAAGATCTCAACACCAAGCCTGAGTCTGCCGGTGTATAGACCTAGAACTTATCCTTCCTACCACAATTTGCTGTGTGTTCGTAGCTAGATCACTTCACCTCTCTGTTGTAAAATGAGGTGAATGATAATCGCGATTTACACACCCGAGGACTTCCTCCAAGACAAAAGAAGCTGCCGAGGCAGCTAGGTGGCAGAGTGGATAGAGTACTGAGCTTGGAGGAAGGGGGATCCTAGTTTAAATCTTGTCTCAGCCATTTACAAGTGGGATTCTGGGTAAATGGTTTTGCCTCTCAGTTTCTTCATTAATATAATTAGGGGGTTGGACTCAATTGCCTCAAAGGTCCTTCCGGCTCTAACTTTGTGATCCTATGACCTGGGAATTTATGTTTTTCTCTTAATTCTTCTTTATATCCTTTTCCTTCTCCCCACCCCTCCCCCATTCTTCTACTATCCCTGTCTGGATGCTTTACTTCTGAAGGAGGACTGAATGTACCTTGAGTGAACTACCTTGCTGAGGTGATGTGAATCAATGAAAAGGCCTATATTTTGAAAGTGATGAATCATCCCCAAGGGCAGCTGTCCAAGGTGATGAGGGATGTGCTCGAGAAACCCATAAATACTCATTCCATAGCAATACTCATTCACTTTGGGAAGGTGGAGGGAGGGCTCTTGGGAGGGAATGGGGGTGGGATAGAGAAGATAATTATCAATCAATCAACAAACATTTCTTGATGAACTCCTATAGGCATTTCCTGGGCTCTGTGGGAGATATTAAAGTATGACACAGTCTTTTCCCTCAGAGATCCTATAGTTTAGATGAGGAGATAAAACAGACACATGAAGCAACAGCAAATGATATATAGCTCAATCCTCCAAAGTCCTTCTCCAATCCCTCCTCCTATCAGAGAGGTGAGCCTGGGATCTAGAAGGACATGCCAAGATAGTGCAAGCTCTGGCAGATCATGTGATGAGAGGATTAAAGGTTGCCCTTATAGCAACTCCAAGTTTAGTTACCTTCGGTGGGTGTGAGGAGATAGATGGTTGGCACATGAGGAAAGCTTTTGGATTTGTTCACAGGCTCCTGTGGGTCCTCAGCATCTTGGGCATTTCCTGTGGGGTGAAAAAAAGGCTGCCCCCATACACAGTAATCATATGTCATCCTTAAAGTCTGTGAGGATTTAGGGACTCTGCCACACACACGTTTGAGATAGCCCAGAGGGAAGCTACATTTACATTTTATCTTGTAGACTTTCCTAGTTTAATCCAGGTGGGGATAAGGAGCCAAAGAAGGATTTCTTAACCTTTTTGTTACCATGGACCCTATAGGCAGTCTAGTAAAGCCTGTGGACCCTTTTTCAGAATAATGTTTATAAATGAACAAAATGAAATATATAGGATTACAAAGGAAACCCATTACAGTGGAAAATAAAGATGTGATATTTTTTCTCCTAAGTTCACAAACCCCTTGACAACTATGGACTCCCTGGGCATCCATTGGCCACAGGTTATGAACCCTTGAGCCAAAGAGAGAGAAATAAACTCTCAGGGGTCAAACTCCCAAGGTGGGACTAGATCCATGTGAGCCAAGACCTTAGTGAGCCACAGGCCATGGGTCATATTCTGAGCCCAGTAGGGCCCAAGTAGGAAAGGATCTGAGCCTCTAATGGACTACATGTCTGCCATCTAATGACCATTTTCATTAAGACTAGCTATTATGTGATGGATTATCTACTCCATCCCTATGGAGAGGTCATGTGATCTGTGTTAATAAAGAGAACACCAATACCAACAAAATCTCACATGTGGAGTATTGAGATAATGAAATTAAATGAAGAATTGTGTGGGGGAGACTGAGGGCTCATGGAGCTCAGAGGACAGAAAGATCAGTGAAGCTTATTCTTATACTGAGGCTTTTGAGGCCATTGTCTTGTTCCGACAGCCTAGGCTCAGGTGCAAACATCCCTCCTTCCTTCCTGTGTCCCCATCAGTTTCTCAGGAGGTTGAGGTACTAAGTAACAATCTGAGGCTTGATCATGTTCACTAGTACTCTGGTCTTTCCAGAACTGCAGCAAACAATTTAAACTCTCTAGCTGATAATTGGGACTTTTTTCTTAAATCATCGGAGAGGAGGGAAGGAAGAAGACTCATGTGGCACCCTCAATTCCAGCTATCTCTGTCACTGGCTAAGGTAACTGTCAGTCAGCATCAGGGGTAGCCAGTGAAGGGAGAACAACCAATTAACACCATTGATAGCCAACCTTATGTTGGTTAGTAACTCAGCCAATCTACTAACGTGACAGCTTAGCTGGTCAGCAGTCCGTGTTGATGGAAAGGAGAGAGGGTGTCCTCCATAAGTATGTCTGAGTCCTGACTGGTGATGATTATCTAAAGCACTTTATGAACCTCCCAATGCTATAAAAATTTTAGCTATTATTATTCTTAAACAATTCTTGTGTTTTCTCCTGGCTTGAGTAGTCAGTGAAGGTTTCTGGGAAGCACTGGGACTTGGATTTGAAAGATAGGGTCATAGAGTCAGAGCTGGAAAGGATCTCAGAAACATCTGATCCAACCCATTCATTTTACAAGCCCAGAGAAGTTAAATGACTTCTGCAAGGTCACACAGAGAGTATGTGTTAGAGGCAAGATGTGTGGGATTTGGATGATGGAGTGTGCTAAGGGTGAGGCTAGCGGAACAGTATGAGCAAAGTCATGGAGGTAAGGATCCTGTATCCTAAGATATTCTCAAGACAGTAATGAGACTCGTCTGACTACAATAGAGGGATGTGTATAACTGTGTCTTTTTACCAGCTGTCTCCCCAAGCCTGCAATGTGCTCCCACCTCACACTTGACTTTTAGAATTTCTTATTTCTTTCAAAATTACTCAAGATACCTTCTACATGAAGTCTATCCTTTCAGCTGCTAGCCCTACCCACCCCCCCAAATATACATATACACATAAATATGTTGACTCTGAAAACAAATGACCAGAGTCACAGAGGTTTTGCAACTGTTGTTAACCCTAAAAATACCAAAGAGCTCACACAGATTATCACAACCACAGTTAACTCTGAAAAATAAAATTAAAAAAACAAAGTAAAACCAAAGAGGTAACAGTAGTCATAAGCAAAAAGCTTTGTTTATTCTGTTGGAGGAGGGGAACTAGACACAGGTGCTAGGGCCCCCTCTGATACCGAGGAGACCTGCTTTAGTGTGGGCAAATCACTGTACATGTACTAGTGGCTACGGTGACCTGCAGCCCTGACAACAAGGCGTAACAGCAGCAGCAAGACAAGTTTGATTCTTAGAAAGACTTCATGACCGGAACATGGGTAATGCAGGCGTTTGTCTGAGCTCAGAGACAACCTGGTGGTGGTGTGAAACAATTCTGGGATTTTGCTGTGGCTGAGTTCATTCAGAGGGTGAGCACAAAGGATTGATGTTATGCCAAGGTCAGAGCACAGCCTGCTTGCTTAGCCTTAGCTCTGGAAAACAAGGTGTCCCCTAATAGTAAAAATAGTCAAGTGGTCTTGGTATGGAGATTTTGACAATATATACATACATATACACACATATACAGATATACATACACACATGTGTGTATGATATATATATATATGTATAAATATACATATATGTATGTATGTGTATATATATGTAGAGAGAGAGTGAGCTTATTTGTATATATGTTGTATATGTTGTTTTCCCCAATAGAAGCTCCTTAGAAGCAGGAACTATTTTTGTCTTTATCTCTTAAGCACCCAAGAGAGTGCCTAGGGACAAAGTAGGAACTTAATAAATACTTGTTGCTTGATTAAGGAGTAATAAGAGATAAGGTTGGACCATTAGAATTAAACCAGGTTGTGGAGATGGCTGAAAGCTGGGCAGACAACTTGACTCAGAATCACAGAACCTCAGAGTTGGAAGAAACTTCAGAGGCCATCCAGTATAAATTAAATTGTCAGAATCTTTTCTAAAATATTCTAAACATTTAGTCTTTCAGACCTTACCTCAAGGACTCCAGCCTTTGGGAACTACTGCCTCCCAAGGCTTTGGGATTATTCTGCCTCTGAAGAATTCTAATTGTTAGGAAGTTTTCTTCTTACACATGTAAAGATGTGTGTATACTGATATTAGATATGTGTTGTCTCAATGTGTAGCTCCTGAAAGTGATGGAGAGATGAAGTCTGAGATTTAGACTACTTTGTGGGTAGTCAGAGAGCCCCTGGGGCGGTATCTTCACCACTCCAGCCAGCCAACCAGAGTGGCAGGTGGGGACTTGAGAGGGACAGGCTTACCCCAGGAGTATTACAAAGTTGGGTATTCTTTTCTCCAAAGAAGGTACCAGACATGAATTATCTGCTCCCCTAAACATTGCAGGCCTAAATGTCCAGATTTTTTTATTTTTGTTGTTCAAGACAAAGCCTTCCCTGATCACTCTTAAATGTGACGGGCAGCCCTCAACTTACACTTGCTGGTTTAGTCCATTTCTATTAAACATGGGTTACCAAAAATATAATGATAAATAGTATTTAGCAAGCAAACCTATTTATTGAAGCAAAATAACAAGCAGAAATTGGAAACGCGCTGCAGATTAAAATATACCAGAAAATACACAACAGTGTTCTTTTCTGGGACCAAGATGAGCTCTCAGCTCAGATCAAGAGATGGAGCACAACTTCACTCAAAGGAAAGGCTTCAAAGTCTCTAGGGAGGCAAGCTGGGAATTAGGGATATGTTGGGGAGCCAGCTTCTTTTATATGTCTCCAGCTTCTGAAGTCCTTTTATGTATCACTCTCTCCCAAAGTATGCCTAGAACCATTGTATCTCTCCCCCAAGAAGTTCTGGCACTAATCTAGTGCCTCTGGTAGGCATATAGTGTCGCCTTAGAATTCTATCAATTAGGAGTCAAGTCTCCTTCCATATACAGTATGCAACATGATACCTGGGTAGAAGCGGGGGTCATAAAGAGGGAGAGAGACAGAGAGACAGAGACAGAGAGAGATAGAGATAGAGGGACAGGCAGAGGAGAGACTAGGAAGTTAAAAATAGGCATTAGATAACCCATCCCCATCACTCCAAAGTGAACCAAAGTGATCCTATTCCATCCTGAATTCTCCAGAATTGCCTCCTCTTGCCTTCTCACTTATCTTCAGTCTCTATCTTCCCTAATGCATACAAACATGTCTATGCCTCTCTGATCCTCAAACCCCCCTCATCTGACCCACCCATCCCTGCTAGATGTCATCCCATATCTCTCCTCTCTTTTGTGGCTAAACTCCTTGAGAAGGCCATCTATGATAGGTGCTTCCACATCCTTTCCTTTCATTCTCTCTTTTTGAGGCAATTGGGGTTAAGTGACTTGCCCAGGGTCACACAGCTAAATAAGTGTCAAATGTCTGAGGCTGGATTTTGAACTCAGGTCCTCCTGACTCCAGGGCTGGTGCTCTATTCTCATTCTCTTCTTAACTCTCTACAATCTTGCTTCTGACCTCACTGTTCAACTGAAATCACTTTTCCCTAAATTACTAATGATCTCTTAATTGCCACCTCTAGTGGCCTCAATCCACTGTTAATTACCCTCTTCCTCTTGTTAGTCCGTTCACTCTAGACCTTCATGACCTTGCTCTTCCCCAGTTATCCTCCTATCTGTCTGCTCACTCTTCAGTCTCCTTTGTTGAATCTTCATCCAGGTCATACCCTCTAATCCTGCACATCCCCATGACTCTGCCTCGGTATCTCTTCTCTTCTTCCTCTATACTATTTCACTTGGTGATCTCATTAGCTCCCATAGATTCAATGAACGTTTCTAGGCAGATGATTCTCAGATCTACTTCTCCAGCTGTAACCTTGCTCCTGACCTCCAGTCTCACATATTCAACTGCTGACTAGATTTGAACTGGATGTTCTGGAGACATCTTAAGCTCCATATTTCCAAAACTGAACCCTGAATGCTGACCTGCATTGGTAAAGGGAGTTTCCTCCTCTGGGAGTTCTCTATAATAATGAAATTTCAGGTCTAGTCCCTATTCTCATATCTACCTCACAGAGTGATTATTTGGAATTTTTTTTCGGTCGTGTCTGACTCTTCATCACCCTGTTTGGGGTTTTCTTGGCAGAGATACTGGAGAGGTTTGCCATTTCCTTCCTTAGCTCATTTCACACATGAGGAAATTGAGGAAATGGAGTTAAGTGACTTGCCCAGGGTCACACAGCTAGTAAGCGTCTGAGAGATTTGAACTCCAAAGATGAAGCTTCCTGACCCCAAGCCTGGGGCTCTATCTACTGCACCACCTAACATTCCTAGGGTGATTATTAGGCTCAAGTAAGATAATATATGTAAAGTGTTTCACAAACTTTAAGGTGCTATATAAATGCTAGCCATTGTTATTTTCCAGGACAAAGGAATAAACTTCTCAAAACTCTGGCATTTCATTTGAGAAAGGTGGAACCAAAGAAGATGAAACTCCAGGGTCACTCTTCCTCACAGCGTTCATCAGATGCCAGGACACAGAAGGCTTGGTTAAAAATCCTTTTCCACTGTCCCTTCTAAGCTGCCTTTGGTTCACTGTTGATATTCATTATCTAAGGCCCTTGGCCTTGGGTGTCAGGTAAGTGGAAAATGTATTTTTGCCATTGGGAGGCTTTGAATTCATTTGTTCATTCATCGATTTAAACAATGTGAAGCAGAATAAGAACTGCTCAGGTATATAATGCCTCATTCAGAAGTGGCTCCTGAAGACACCAGCCAATTTTCCCCAGCCCCAGTACCCCATAAGCCTATCATTGCTTTGTTAAGTCAGACACAATGCAGGAAGCGCTGCCTGCTGATTCTTAAAGCCCCAGTGCCCGGCACAGGGCTGCCATGCTTCAGTGGCCCAAAACACAGGGTTCAGTAAAGTCCTGTGAATAGCTGAATCTAGGTAATTTAATGAAATGATTCTTGCATGTAGCAGCTAGGAATAACTTTCATTTTTTTCAGGGTAAGATTTGTTTCAGTGTCTGGAAAAGTTAATTTTCAAAGAGAAGTGTGAGAAAGAGGCTCAAATTTCCGTCCCTTCTTGTTTCCCTGATGTTCAAACTGTGTATGTCTATAGGATTCCAAGCAGGCCAGAATTCTGGAACCAGAAGAGATCTTAGGGATCAGCTTGTACAAACCCCACTCTCCCATATTTTAAAAGATTTGGGGCATTTTCTATCCGCTTTTCACCCTAACCAGTCTCCATAGCCTTCTCTAGAAAGAAAACCAGCTAAGGAAACCAAACGATACAGAGACCACACCTGATACCATACCCATCTGTCTATATTTATGGTCCCCTATCTTTTCAAAACAAGGAGCATAGTGTTTTTCCTCATCTTTTCTCCAGAGCTAAGATTGATTATGCTAGTTATCGATTCATTCATTTGTTAGCTATTATCAGTAGTTACCTATTCGTTTTGCTCCTGCCTTACTACTTTGGGACTTCTCTGACTGACTTCTTTACCATGATCCAGAAAGCTCATTATTGGGATATTCCCATCATCCTGTAAGATCTCTTCAGCCTTGGGACTTCATCTTATCACCATCCTCTGCCTCTCTGGTTGGACCGTGGGACCATGAACTCCAAACCCACATTTAAGGAGAGAGCTCAGTTCAGACATCTCATTTCTCACCTGGATACACTATTTTGGGATTTCTTTGACTGACTTCTCTACCATGCCCCTGTGTTGAGTACCTCTCTCTCCTCGTCCAAATTCCAACTTCCTTTTTGTGTTGTCCTCTTCCATTAGATTGTAAGCTCCTTGAGGACAGTGACTCTTCCTTCCTTCCTTCCTTCCTTCCTTCCTTCCTTCCTTCCTTCCTTCCTTCCTTCCTTTTCCTTCCTTCCTTCCTTCCTTCCTCTCTCTCTCTCTCTCTCTCTCTCTCTCTCTCTCTCTCTCTCTCTCTCTTTCTCTTCTGTATTTGTATTGCCAGCACTTAGCACAGTGCCTGGCACTTAATAGGTTCTTAATAAATATTGATTGATCCAGTGTTTAGCTTTCTTTTATTAATCTTTTCATTTGCACTATTGCCATCAGCATTGTACATGCTGTTATTCTGGTCTTGTTTGCTTCATTATGAGCCAAGTCATACAAGTCTTCCCACAACAAATGCTACATTATACTAAAGAAAAATTTTAGGTTCCATGAAGTGACTTGGCCAAGGTCATATTGAAGAGCTTGGACTAGAACCTATAACCCAGGAATTTTGTCACAAGATCCCACAAAGTAGAGGGTATTGTAGAACAGACTGGAGAACAAGAGGACTTTGTTCTGCTTATTATTATTGACATTTCCATAAGTTTTTAAGCTTACAGAGCACTTTGTTCTTTGACCTCATGCAATAACCCTGTCAGGGAGGTAAGGCATAGGTTATTATTCCCATTTGCTGATGGGATAATTGAATGTCCAGTTGATGAAGTGACTTGACCAGGGTCACACCACTACTGAGTAGCAGAGGCAGCACTGGACTCAGATTTTATTATTTTTAATGTAATGCTCTTTCTTTTATAACACAACTGTTTCCACTGGATAGCCAAATATAGCTCACCTGATGTTTCTTTCTTTTTTTAAGTTTAGCAGCTGACTATTTTTATTTTTTTAAAATTTTTATTTAATATTTTTAGTTGTCAGCATTGATTTTCACAAGAGTTTGAATTATAAATTTTCTCCCCATTTCTACCCTCACCCCCACTCCAAGATGGCGTATACTCTGAGTGCCCTATTCCCCAGTCAGCCTTCCCTTCTGTCACCCCACTCCCCCCCATCCCCTTTTCCCTTACTTTCTTGTAGGGCAAGATAGATTTCTATGTCCCATTACCTGTATATCTTATTTCCTAGTTGCATGCAAAAACTTTTTTTGAACATGTTCTTTTAAAACTTAGAGTTCCAAATTCTCTCCCCTCTTTGCTCCCCACCCGTCCTCCCTAAGAAGGCAAGCAATTCAACATAGGCCATATATGTATCATTATGTAAAAGCCTTCCACAATACTCATGTTGTGAAAGACTAACTATATTTTGCTCCTTCCTATCCTATCCCCCTTTAACCAATATTCTCCCTTGACCCTGTCCCTTTTCGAAAGTGTTTGCTTTTGATTACCTCCTCCCCCTATCTGCCCTCCCTTCTATCATCCCCCCTTTTTTATCTCCTTCCTCCTTTCCTGTGGGGTAAGATACCAAATTGAGTGTGTATGTTATTCCCTCCTCAGGTCAAATCCGATGAGAGCAAGATTCATTCATTCCCCCTCACCTGCCTCCTCTTCCCTTCATACAGAACTGCTTTTTCTTGCCACTTTTATGTGAGATAATTTACCCCATTCTATCTCTCCCTTTCTCCCTGTCTCAATATATTCCTCTCATCCCTTAATTTGATTTTATTTTTTTAGATATCATCCCTTCATATTCAACTCACCCTGTGCCCTCTGTCTCTGTCTCTCTATATAATATACATATGTATATTACCTTCAGCTACCCTAATACTGAGGTCTCATGAATTATACACATCATCTTTCCATGTGGGAATGTAAACAAAACAGTTCAACTTTAGTAAGTTGAGTAAGTAAGTCACTTATGATTTCTCTTTCTTGTTTACCTTTTCATGCTTCTCTTGATTCTCGTTTTTGAAAGTCAGATTTTCTATTCAGCTCTGGTCTTTTCACTGAGAAAGCTTGAAAGTCCTCTGTTTTATTGAAAATCTATATTTTGCCAGTTTTGCTGGGCAGGTGATTCTTGGTTTTAATCCTGGCTCCAGTGACCTCTGGAATATCGTATTCCAAACCCTTTGATCCCTTAAGGTAGAAGCTACTAGATCTTGTATTATCCTGATTGTGTTTCCACAATACTCAAATTGTTTCTTTCTGGCTGCTTGCAGTATTTTCTCCTTGATCTGGGAGTTCTGGAATTTGGCGACAATGTTCCTAGGAGTTTTCTTTTTGGGATCTTTTTCAGGAGGTGATTGGTGGATTCTTTCAATTTCTATTTTACCCTCTGTCTCTAGAATATCAGGGCAGTTCTGCTTGATAATTTCTTGAAAGATGATATCTAGGCTGTTTTTTTGATCATGGCTTTCAGGTAGTCCAATAATTTTTAAATTATCTGTCCTGGATCTATTCTCCAGATCAGTGTTTTTTCCAATGAGATATTTCACATTGTCTTCCACTTTTTCATTCCTTTGGTTCTGTTTTATAATATCTTGATTTCTCCTAAAGTCACTAGCTTCCACTTGCTCCATTCTAATTTTTAAGACAGTATTTTCTTCAGTAGTCTTTTGGCCCTCCTTTTCCATTTGAGTAATTCTGCCTTTCAAGGCATTCTTGTCCTCATTGGCTTTTTGGAGCTCTTTTGCCATTTGAGTTAGTCTATTTTTTAAGGTGTTATTTTCTTCAGTATTTTTTTTTTGGGTCTCCTTTAGCAAGTCATTGACTTGTTTTTCATGGTTTTCTCGTATCACTCTCATTTCTCTTCCCAATTTTTCCTCTACTTCTCTAACTTGCTTTTCCAAATCCTTTTTGATCTCTTCCATGGCCTGAGACCAGTTCATGTTTTTCTTGGAGGCTTTTGATGTAGGCTCTTTGACTTTGTTGACTTCTTCTGGCTGTATGTTTTGGTCTTCTTTGTCACCAAAGAAAGATTCCTAAGTCTGAGTCTGAATCTGCGTCCATTTTTGCTGCCTGGCCATGTTCCCAGCCAACTACTTGACCCTTGAGCTTTTTGGAAAGGTATGACTGCTTGTAGAGTAGAGAGTACTTTGTCCCAAGCTTGAGGGACTGCACTGTTGTTTTCAGAGCTATTTCTACACAGCAAGCTCTGCCACACCAGTGCTCCTCCTCCCCCAGGAACTGCCAACCCAAACCTGACTCAGATCTAAGCAGGCTCTGCACTCCCACTCTGATCCACCACTTAATTCCTCCCACCAGGTGGGCCTGGGGCCAGAAGCAAGTGCAGCTATAGTTCTGTAGTTGCACCACCTCTGCTGCCCCTGGGGCAGTGGCTGAAATGGGAACTCCTTTCACTCTGTCCCCACAGTTTTTTCCCACTAACCTTCTCTGTTGTCTTTGGTGTTTGTGGGTTGAGGATTCTGGTAACTGCCACAGCTCACTGATTCAGGGTGCTAGGGCCTGTTCCACCTGGCTCCCAGTCTGGTTGGTCCTGGTGTGGCTCATGCTAGGCTGTGCTCCACTCTGCTTCCAGCAACCATCCAGGCTGCCCTGGGCTGGAGCTTTGCTTCTCTCTGCTGTTTCGTGGGTTCTGCAGTTCTAGAATTTGTTCAGAGCCATTTTTATAGGTATTTGGAGGGTCCTGGGGGAGAGCTTTAGGCCAGTCCCTGCTTTCCAGTGCCATCTTGGCTCTGCCCTTCACCTGACCTTTCTTTATGGAGCATAATAAACTACCTGGATGGACTCTTGCAATTACCATCTGTACATATTGCCATGTGGTTCTATTTTGTTTAGTATTTTATCCTATACTGTCTTATGATCTTTACTTGTTTCATATATGTGAGTCTTCCCTTTCCAGAAAGACTGAAAACTCTTTGAGGATGGAATTGAAATTATATAACTTCTGTGTACCCTGCAGAGTTCCCACAATGGAGCTAAACACATGGCAGGTACTCAAGGAACATAATTTAATCTGACCTGAACTGCTGCTGAACCTGATGTCCTCATGTTGCCTTTGCTGCTCCCTAATAAGATCTGTTTTCAGAACCCTCATTGACATGGTATAATGGCTGATAACAGCCCTCTTCTAGGAGAATTTGTACCTTAACAGATCAAAGAATTGCTGAAAGCATAACTCTCTGATGATAAAAATTTCAAGAATCCCAATCGTTGTGGACACACTTTGGGGGCACTAAGTTGATTCCGTTGTCTCTGAGATCATGGAAACACACTATTACACTTTGGCTCTGGGTGTACTAGTGCCACCCATATAACTTTCTTTTCCTTGTAGACATAACTGGGGATTCAACATTCTATCCATCAGGTAGTTACATCTTCCAGGGCATCAACATTACAATACTCCCCCCACCCCATAACCTGATATTGATCTATGGGACTTAGCAGTAGGACCCATTCATGCATGTACCGTCATGACTCAAAGTGTAGTGAATGGAGTGCACTAACCTCCATCCTGCCCCAAGACCCATCCTTTCCATGTTTCTAAACCTTTAATAGAAACAATGGGAAAGCCTGAAACACTCTCACGTTGCCTATGGAAAACATTCTCAAGGGGTTACTCAGAACATACACCGAACACCCCATTTCCACTTGCCCCCATAGTATGGTGAAGTTTTACTGCTTGAACACATACATTAATTAGTGAATCACTTTGTTTCTAAACTTTCAAATTCTACTCATGAGCTACTCTGAATCACAAATACCTAGATACCAGCTTACACATCACCATCTCTTATCAGTTACCAGTGCCAGGAGAATACTGTGATGCTCCATCATAAGCCCAAGATTTTGGGGGGGAAATATACAGGAAGTGGGGTAGAATTACTAATTATGGGCAGTTATATTCCCTTTTTGCCTTACACACATAGTTTCCTGCCTTTCAAATCAAGCATAGCGCAGAATCTAATAATATTATATTATAGTAGGTGTTTACTCATTCATCAGACTGGCCCTATTTATAGCCCACATGTAAGAGTAGTTCACAGTCATGCCACTGAGGACCAATTTTACCATTTCTAATGGGAAATTCATTCATTCATTCATTCGACAATTATATACTATATATCTACTACATGTAGACAGATGTAAAGATCCTTGGGCTTCTGTGGGTGCTGAGTGTCTAGACCAGGGGTGGGGAACCTGTGGTCTCGAGGCCACATGTGGCCTTCTAGGTCCTTGGATACGGCCTTTTGACTGAGTCCAAGTTTCACAGAACAAATTATTTTATCAAGGAGATTTGTTCTGTGAAGGTTGAATTCAGTTGAAGGATCATACTTGAGGACCTAGAGGACCACATGTGGCCTTGAGGCCACAGGTTCTCCACTCCTGGTCTAGACTAATTCACAGGCTACCTCTGTTATAACAGTCTTACGAACAATTTGTTCCTAGGTTCCAAAGCCTATTTAGAGTTAACACTCATTCTTCTGTCTCACAGAATTCCCTAGTTTTTTTTACCCTTAAAAGTAAAGAAAAAGACAAAAAAACCTAAACCCGCTATATTTGGATTCTGAGAATCTAGGTTTGACTCTTCCCTCTGCCACTTAGTTGCTGTTAAATTTCCAAAAAGACAAATTTAGGCTTTATTTAGGGAAGTTTTTCTTTAAAATTAGAATAATGATAGGCTGTATTTATGTAGCACTTTAAGTTTTGCATTGCTCTTTGCAAATATTATCTCATTTTATCCTCATGACAACCCTAGGAGGTACGAGGTATTCTTACTCCTATTCTACAGATGAGGAGCCTGTGGCAGACTAAAGTTAAGTGAGTTGTCCAGGGTCACTCAACTAGGAAGTGTCTGAGGCTAAATTTGAACTCAGTTCTTTCTTACTCCAGGTCTAGTTCTTTATCTGCTGCATTGCCTGACAACCTAAATGGGGTGTTCATGGAAGACTAGCACCTCTGGTTAAGAGCTGCTCATCCACCAGGTGTCTGCCCATCACCCACCTTTCCCCTGTGGCTCCAAGAAGCTGCAGCATGGGCAGCAGTCATTCCCCAGTAAAACCATCTCCTCAGATTGGTTACACCAGTTTGAGGGTGACTGATAAGCCTCAAGCACATGGGTGAGTTACAGAGATGTCTACCTCAAGCATGTAACGATTTTCTTCCCTGAAATGGGCAGGGGTAAACCATTTGTTCCAATAGCCGTGAAGCAGGTGCTGTGGAGCACTTGGAGTTTGTTCAGATGTTGAAGACACCAAGGTCATCCACTGCATCCCAGGTCATTGCCAACCATCTTGACTTTGGTCGTGCCATTGGACTTTGATGACTCTGGAAGAGAGTGAGACTGATGACTTTGTGCAACTCTGCTTCACTTAAATCCAATTCATTTGCAAGTCAATAAATCATCTGTGATGTCATTGGTCCTCTTTGAAAATGAAGGACAAACAACAAACGACAACAAGAAAAACTTAACAATCAAAGAAAAGTAGAATGAAGGGGTGTTGTTGCGTGCCCCATGATTGGATATTTTCCACAAAGGCTGGGTGATCACTGGCCTGGTGAGTATTCCTTTTTGGGGGGGTGTAGGAGTGTGGATAGGACTGGATGTTTACTGAGGTCCCTTTCAACTCAGGTCAATCATTTAACTTCTCCAGCCTTTAGCTTCTGTGAAATGAGAATGACAGGAGCAGCACTCCCTAGCCGGCAGGGTTGCTGAGTGTACAGAGGGGCAGCCTACTGTAGGATAAAGAGCATTGGATTTGTAATCTAAGGACCTAGACTTTAATCTTGGTTCCAGTTACTAGAGTAACTACGTGGTAACTCACTTTCAAATCCAATCTACTAATTAATATGTGCGTGCAAGTAGTAAAACTGCATATACTACGGGGATGGAGTCAGTTCATGTTTTCAGTGATCCTTTTTCTTTTCAAGAGAACTTGACTCAAGTTTCCTTATATGAAAAATAAAAGTGATGGACCATTTGATCTAAGGTCTTTGCAACCTCTGAATTCTGTGATTCTGTATGAGATAATTTATGTAAAGTTCTATTTAAATTTGTTATCTTTAGCTAAACCCTAGTGGGGTTGGAAAGAGCTAGGTTATGCAGTGGCTGGAGAACAAGACCTGGAGTCAAAGACCTGAGTTCAAATTTGGTTTCGGATAATTACTAGCTGTGCGACCCTGGGCAAACCACTTAACTTTAGTTTCCCCAAATGTGTAATGGGGATAATAACAGTATCTGCTTCATGGATTTGTTATAAGGTTCAAATCAAATGTGATAATATCTGTAACATAGCACAGTGCCTGGCATATAGTAGGTGCCATACAATGCTTATTCTCTTCCCCTAACCTTGGAGATCACCTAAGGAAGTGCTTTTTTTTTTTAAATCTTCTCTTAATATCTAGCATTTATTCTTTTTTCCATTCTCCAAACCCTAGTAAGGTTGGGGGGAGAAAACCAAAATTCTTGTGGCAAATAAGCATAGTCAAGTAAAAGAAATTCCCAATGTGTTTCTCCTTCTGCATATTAATTCATCATCTTTCTGTCAGGGGGTAGGTAGTGTTCTTCATTGTCAGTCTTTTGGAAATATGATTGATTATAGAGTTTATTAGTTCTTAAGTCTTTCAATGTTTTTTTTTCAGTACTGATATAGTCAGTCAATAAGCACTTATTAAGCACCTACTATGTGCCAGGCACTGTGTTAAGCACCGTGGATACAAAGAAAATAAAAGATGATCCCTGTTCTCAAGGAGCTTACTATCTAATGGGAGAGACAAGATGAAAATAACAATGTACAACATGTGTATATATATATATATATATATACATATATGTACATAGATGATATACGTAGTATAATATGTGTGTGTGTGTGTGTGTGTGTGTGTGTGTGTGTGTGTGTGTACTGGGGCAGCTGGCACAGTTGGCCTGGAGTCAGGAAGACATAAGTTCAAGTATAGCCTCAGACACTTACTAGCTGTGTGACCTAAGCAAGTCACTTCACCTTGTATGCCTCACTTTCCTCATTTTGTCAAATGGGCTGGAGAAGGAAATGGCAAACCACTCCAGTATCTTTGCCAAGAAAACCCCATGTCACAGAGAGGGCAGACATGACTGAAAAATAACTGAATAACAAAATATGTGTATTATATACACATACATATAAAACAAATCGTTCTCCTGATTCTTTATAAATTTTGATCTAGAGAATACCAGTGTCTGACAGCTGGATGAGATGTCCGAGGCCACACCTGAGCAAAGATTCCTGGCATAATATACCAAACAATTGTTCGTCCAGGCTTTATGTGAAGATCTGAGATAAGAGGGACCTAACCACCTCTCAAAGCAGCCAATTCTACTTTGGGATGTACAGCTTGAATTGCTGTCAAGTTTTCTCTGATGTCAAACCTAAATTTGACTCTTCTCATCATTATTCCTAGTTCTACCCCTGTGGGTCCATCCCACTTCAAAGAATACTCTATGAAAATCTTTGTTAAGAATAAAAAAATGGAAGGTAAACAGCTTAGTAAAACCAACCAACACAATGAAAAAGTCTGATATTGTATGCAGTATTTCATGCCCATAGTTCCCCATTTTTGAATGAAGCTAGGGGAGGTACTTTCTCATATCTCTTCTTTAGGGTTCATCTTGGTCATTATTGGTTATGGTTGATCATGATTTTTCTCACTTTCCATACGTGACTTTGTATCAATCAGTTCAGACGAGTCTTTTCATATTTCTTTGTATTCATCATATTCATAATTTCTTACAACATAGTGTAATGTTCCATCATGTTCATGTACCATAATTTGTTAATCTGTTCCCTAGTTGAAGGGCATCTACTTTGTTTACAATTCTTTGTTACTAGAAGTGCTGCTATAAATACTTGTCACATATGAGGCCTTTTTTTTTTTTTGTGATTGACCTCCTTGGAGTAAATGTTAGAAGTAGAATTCCAAAATTTCTTTTTAGGAATAGGTAACTAATCATTGTTTTTTTCAGACTCTCTGGGGCCTTGTTAAGTTCCACCCTCACCACCCACTTTCCTGTACCCTTCTCTAGGCCTTTAGGCTATAGCCTGAGGAGCCCGCTGATAAGAGCATTGTAGAGAGGAAGAAGAGTGGTAATTGGATGCAGAGAACCAGGCCTCACATCATGCTTCTGTCACTCTATCTGTGTGATGTTGGGCAAGTCACTTAAACTCTCTGGGCCTTAGTTCCTTCATCTGTATAAGTAACACCCTCCTTCCCAGGCCTCCTCGTTGTGAACAAAGGCAAAACCTCTTGGGAAATGTAGTCTCCTCCTCCCCTTCCTTCTCAATCAGGCAGAAGATGGAGGAAATTCCTTGAGGTTTGGTGATTAGGACAAGATTTGTAAAAAGTCTTGAACTAGACAGAAAAGTAGGTGAGCCCCAAGTATTGGAAAATGCTCCCCTGCTAAAATGGGAGAGGGGGAGTAGAGTGCTTGTTTTGTGTTCTACTTTCTCTATTCCTTCTTCCATCCTTTCAGATATTGCTTTCAACCCTATGATGCTTCTTTTTCTATTAAGTTACTTCTTGCCTGCTGGCCCTCATTGCTGATGTTTTGGAAAGCTAATTTCCTTACATAAATTGGTTTGTTCCTATTGTCTGCAAGCATATCTTTAACTTGGACTGAGGCGTGCATGGGAGGGGAAGCTTTAATATGTTGTTTTTCACAGCAAATTTTAGCTAGAATCTTTCCATTCTGGCTAGGAAGAGATCACCTGGGGACATTTTGTGAACTGTTTAATTCTGTAATTATTTTGTAGTCCTTTAAACTCTCAAAGAGGTGGGACAAAATCAATTCCCCTATGACTAAAGAAGCCTGGCCTTCCATTATTGTTTTAACTTCCAGGAGAGTCCACTAGGAGAGTGCTCAGGCCCCTGCACCAATGCCATTTCTACTTCTCTGATGCTGGAGGCAGAGTGGGGGATGAGGGGATGTTCACATTTCCTAATCTGTAGAATGAAAATCTATGGCCTTCCTCGGTCCCTTGGCCTAGATTGGCCATGCTGTGATAAAAGGGAGGAGTGGGTGGAAGCTAGAGAGGAACATGGATAGCCCATCTCCACAGTGACACCTAGAGTCAAGTCAACAAGTCAGCAAGCATTTATTAAGTGCCTACTATGTGCCTGGAACTGTGTTAAACTCTGGGGATACAAAGAAAAGTGAAATATAGTCCTTGCCGTCAAGCTCTCATAGTTTAGTGGGGAAAACAACAAGCAAAGACCTCTGGGTAAACAAGATGTTACATGGAGTTCTAAATCTGTACTAATTAGCTCCTTAATGAGACAATACAGTTGGCAGGTTCATGTGGTATACAACTGTGTGGAAAGAGAAACAGAGCTTCACAAGGAAGCCCTCATCTCCCTGCTACTCTGATTTGATAATTCTAATTTTATCCTTAGGGTCTAAACCCTAAAACCTAACCTAGCATATAATCTCTCACATGGATGTGGGAGGCCAGGATAGAAGTTGTAAAGGAAGAAGCCAATGAAACATACAATGACCATTCAATATGCATTTGAATTCCCAGAAGCACTTCAAGATTCTTTATACTAGACTTGGAAAATTGCTAAGCAACACATTTTTTTTTTTGCTTGACTATGTATATTAATTAGAGTTTTTCTTTTTCTTCTTCAATGGTGGGGTGGATGGAAGAGAAAATAAATGCTTGCTCATTAAAGAAAAAATTTTAAAAATAACCAAACAAGATGGGGGTAGTGGTGATACTGGGTGTTATGGGAATGGGAAACAATTGAAGGGACTCCACTGCTGTTCATTTATAGAACCTGCTATTGAGAGGGCAGGCTGCTCCTACCTTTGAGCACAAACCAGAAGCCTGATGTCTCTCTGTCCTGGGGGCAAGAGGGGTTGTGCTCCTGCCACATGAGGGTTGAGAACATTGACACAGGACAATGACTTTGGCCAGGGTTCCCACTTCAGAGACATTGAAACACATGCCCACAGGCCCACAGTTCTTTGTGTTTCTGTCTCCCTGATACAGATTGGTATTCTGCCTCCCTCCCTCCCCAAGGCTCCTCATTGGAACCATTTGGCAGACAGCATTTGGCCCCGCTGTGGCAGCACGTCTAACAAGCTTGTCCTGCTGATTGATTAAAGCTGATGGGCAACTGGAGTCTGGAGACTGGAAACTGCCTGGTTGTGATTGTCATGACAATTGAGCTGCCCTCTAATGAACCGAGCTTGATTACAGTCCAACCTGGCATGTGCCTCCTGTTGCCCCAGTTTGGGGGATAAGTCTGCTTAGCTTACAACTTTGGAAAGAAGAGCTGTGTCCTCCCAGGCATTCTTGGGGGATTAGGCCAAGAATCATTTGTCCAAACAGTCATTCCTCCCAAACTTTTATTTCCTTGGGGATGGAAGTAGAACCTGACTCCACAGAACTCTGTGGGGAAGAAGCCAAGAAGTTGCATGCTAGGAAAAATATAGAGGAGATGGCTTTATTGATTCTAAATGTCTAGGGCTGGGCTTTCCAAACTCCAGAACAAACAGCATGCATCTGGCAGAATGGGTCTCCAGATGAGATCATCCATCTGCAATCAGATCCTGTTGCCCTTTGCTAAAGAAGATGCTGCTGACATCATTGGTGGGACCCTATTGTGTGGTGGGAAGAACTCTGGGGCTTGGAGTAAGAGGATTTGGGTTTAAATCGTGGCTTTGTCACTTTTACCTAAGTGACCTTGGATGAGTGATTTCAACTCTCTGGGACTCAGTTTCCTCATTCATAAAATTCAGAGATCTCCAGGGGTCCTTTTTAGCTCTAAATATGTTTGCAGTTTGCTTACTACCTCTAAGTATTTGTCACATTTCTTGCCCAGCTCTGCAAATAGCAGCTATAGTCCAACCAAAGAATGGTCTTTCCCTGAGGATAATGCAGAAAGGAAGTTGGCCCTTTCAGTTATATACAGGAAGCCCCAGAAAATCTTCCTCCAGCAGGTGGCCCCTACCCTTCTTCTTGGCAAAGGTGTAGTCTCGTATGTGCTCTCATTTTGGGGTTCATTGTTGCCTATTCTCTATGATTAGTTCCTGTTCTAACAGAAAATCCATGAAAAGTTCTTGGCTGAGCCAGAAACTGATTTCAGTATCAGACTCACCTGATGAAATGACTGTTAGTTCCTTGCTTTTAACCTTGAATCTGTCTATCACAGATTGGTTCAAATATTGAGAACTGTAGTGTGGAAGGACTTGATTTGCTCCACTTGACCCCAAAGGCCAAACTGGGTAGGGAAGCAGATTCTGGATAAATAAATAGAACTTCCTAATTAGAACTGCCCCCAAACAGATCAATCAATCAACAAGCATTTATGAAATGCCTACTATGCTCCAGGTACTGTGATAGGGATACAAAGACAAAAACGAAACTATGCCAGCCCTCAAGGAATTTACATGAAATTGGCATGTTTGTGTATGACATATGCCTATATGAGTATATACATAATGAATACAAGTTAATGGTTCTTTGAGGGTACGGGCAGGCAGAGAATGGTAGATCAGGAAGACCCTCATGGAAGAGTCAGCTGTTTGAACTGGGCTTGGAAGGAGACAAGGGATTCGAAAAGGGGTAGGAGGTGAGGAAGGAGGACAGCCTAGGCAGGGGCACAGAGACAACGGCTAGAATGTCTTTAGTAAGGAACAACAAGAAGGTCAGTTTGGCTGAACTAAAGAATGCACGAAGAGGAGTAATGTATGAGAAGTGTGGAAAAGTAGGTTGGAGCTGTTTTTTTGAGAGTTTGCTTCATAGGGACCCAGTCCTCGAGAATGATGTATATTTGTGTCCAAAGCATCTTACTTTGCAAAGTTCTCTTGGCTTCTGAAGATGTGAATTGGTGCCGTCTCACTATCCTGATCTTGGCACTTGTTGGGAGGCACAGAAGCTTATGGCTGACCTTTACAGGAAGAGTATGGGGCCTGCTGTCAAGTACCCTGTTCCCCAAATATCTTTCTCATCTGTTTAGTGATGCCTGAATTCTTTCAATAGGAGAGAAAGCCTTTTTTTCTTCCACAATTGGAGGTGAGGATAAAACTACACTTTCTCTATCCATCCATCCATCTATCTATCTATCTAAATTCTACCTATCATTTATCTAACTAACCTAGGAGAGGAAGCACAGAGACTTAGTCTGGTTCATAGTAAGGTGTCAGTATTGCCAGGATTAGAACATGAGGGGAATGAATGAGGATGTGAAAAGTGTGGGGGTGGGTGAGGGTAGGACAAAGGGCAAAGAAAGCGGAAGCAGCAGAGTACTTGCTAACTAAATCCATTTCACAGTTTTGTCTGGAGGGGGTGCTCAGAGCCTGACAAATACATCTCTGCTCTGTGTTCGGAGGAATACAGTAGAAGCCCCTTTGAGAGAGGGTTCCCTGTGGTGAGATTGACATCTGCCTTGATAGCTAACCATGCCCTATTGGACTACTTATGAGGAAGGAGGGGAGAGGGTGTGGGCTGCCCCATGGTTTCTGTGAGTGTATGTGATAATGAGCCGTGTTATAACAGGGTCCTAGTGGAACAGCATCACAGGTGTGTTCCATCTGCTCTGCATAAGGTCCTTACCCTGCTGTGCCAACAAAACAATCACAGAGAAGGTTGCAAAGGGGAAAGGACCAGGTTTCTTCTGCTGGGGCGGGGGTGGGGTGGCACAAGAAATAGAAATATTTTCTTCCCTGAAGCTTCCCTTGTGGCTCTACTATGGGCCAGGTCTCCATGTTTGGCCTCTGGTGCAAAGGAAACCCCCCACCTGGCAGAACTCTGGCTTGCACGGCAATTCTTAGAGGGGTTATAAATATGTAACTCCTTCAGAGAGGAGGAATCAGGGCCCTTCATGTATATTTAATAATGAGTTACCAGCATCCTCCATCCCTCTGTCTGAAATAAGCCAGATTACATTCTAATGCAATCTGCATTAATGGTTTCATTTTCATTTAATTATCTTCATTCTCTTTGTTGGCATGTAAGACATGCTCCCAGACAGGCATCTGTCTTAGAGCAGCCCAGGGAGGGTGGGGACCCTCGTAAGCTTCCTTGCTATGGGCAGACACCAGGATAATGGCTCTTCCGTTCCTCTGAAGTTTACTTCTGAGGTTTCTTTTTGTTCTGTCCCCCCCCCCCCAAAACCTCAAGCCCAAGCTGTCCCCGAGGGCTGGGGAGGAGACCAGGAGGGAAGCTAAGAAGGTAGCTAAGCTTTGAACAGTTCTGAAGGCCTCGGGCTCTTCCAGCTTTGGGCTGGATTTTATGTAGTCTCAAAGTGTCAGAGCCCAGGACATCCCAGCTGCAGTGCAGAGAATAATTTCTCCCCTGGTGAGCTGCTGGGAAGCTGGCCTGCTGAGGCTGCCCTATTCACAGGCCACCTCTGGAGGTTTACTGGCTGGGGCAGTCAAAGACCTGTTAACTGTAATCAGCCGATTGATTAGCTTTCAAAGAGTAGTGATAGCAGGTGATAACTTTCTCCCTCTTTGTCTCTCTGCCTTTGTCTTTTGTGTTTATCTCTCTTTCCCCTAATTTTTCTCTCTACAGTAGTCCTTCCTCCTCCCTTTCCAGCATTTCTTTCTCATTTAATTGCTTATAATATAGAACTGAAGAATTTTCAGAAGTATTTTTCTTTTTATCAATCAAAGTAGTATATTTTATATTCTCCATTTACAAAGCAAGTGGGTCAAATGGTTTCTATTTATTTAATGAAAAGAACTAGGTAGTATTTTACTTGTATGTTATCTTTAATTTTTTTCCACTTGTGGTGAGTGGTTTTGAATAGAAAAGGGTAATATGATCACAGATTTGGATTTCCAAGGGACTTTAAAGATCATTTAGTCCATCTCTCTTATTAACAAATGACGAAACTGAATCCAAAGAGGGAAGGCAATGTTCCCAAGGTCATACTGGCAATAAGTGAAAGAGTTAGGATTTGAATTCAGGCCCTTTGACTCAAAATACTATTATTATTATTAAACACTTCAAATCATTCTTTATATATGTGTAGTAGCAATTTGGATTTGAAGATCTTTCCCACACATTAATAGGTCATGTGACCTACTCACATCACAGGAAGCCTAAGACATATGTGGTGGGAGGAGCTTCCTGATAGGAAAAGGAAGTTATGGCACAGAAAATGCTGAGAGAGAGAATGATGTTATGGCTACTAATGGCTGCTGATGGTGACCCTCATGGTTGTTAGAACTGAACAGGCTGACTTAGCTGTACTGTGAGTTTGTTTCGAGAGGACCCCAGCAGGGGTCGGAGAGGTTTTGGGATGGTGAGGCTCCATGTTGTGATATTATGTATTGAATGTTTTGGGTTCCTTGTTGTTATGATGAAGTGGACTGACTGGCTGTGGGAGCTGAGCATTTGGTTATGGGATATGGTTCTCTGGTGTCTGAATAAATGTTACACTTCTTTTACCTTCTTTATGGAGAGTCTCTCATACCTTGCAATGCAGAACTACATAGATATATTCATGATTTTCATTGATGTTGTGTTTATTGCCTTACTGTTTCAATATGTGATCTCGTTTGATATTATCTTAAACTTAACAGTCTTTCCACTAATCAAATTTGATTTTTAAAACATTCTGGGATACATCATCAAGATAAATAAATTGCTTCACTCAATTCAACTAAATAAGTATTGAGTGTCTACTATCTGCCAGGTGTTGGGAATACAAAGACAAAGGGAAGGGAAGAAGCATTTATTAAGTGTTTCTGTGTGCCGGTACAATGCTAAGCACTTTCTAAATATCACCTCATTTGATCCTCACAATACCCCTGTGAGCTAGGCACCATCATTATCTACTTCCTGCTCTCTGGTAGAATAGTTTCTACTGGAATTTAATCATCTTCTGCAGTGTAGCCTTTTCAGTGCCTCAGTTTCCTTCTCTGTAAATTGAGGGGGTTGGCCAAGAACATTCTTCCATCTCAATCAAACCTCAGTTTTATTAAGGAGTGAATGAGCCTTTCTTTTTGATCTTGAGCATGTGACTTCCCCTCTCTGGGGTCTCAGTTTCCCCTTCCAGAAAATCAAGAAAATGAGCTGAAATGACCCCTAAAGTCTCTTTCATTGCTAACATGATACATTTAAGGATTTTTTTTTTGGGAGGGAGACAGTGGCTGGGGTGAGGTTGGGGGAGGCCTAGAGGGTTGATTTCAAATCCTTTTCCTGCCCATTCCCCAAAAGCTTGTCCTTGTTTGCCAGAACAATTGCTACAATCTCCACCATCCAGTAATTGAGTTTTTGGATGCTAAGTATGAAGAAAAAGTTGACCTTTGTACCTACTTATCAAGAATAGTTTAAACCGGAAGTTGTCAAATGGTTTGATCCTGTGTGTATGCCTGTGTGTACACATATAACACATTCGCAGTGCCCCCATTAATGACCTTTTGGTATCCTGTTTTTTTTCCTCCTCCTTGTGGAGTGATATCTGCCTCCCATCCCCAAGGAAGAATGCCATTTGTCCCAAGTGTAAGAAACCCTTGCTAGGAATTTATATATTACTACCCATCTTTATTTTAAAACAGCCTCCTAACTCCTCCCAGTCCCACTCTTTTCCTTCTCCAACTCATTCTTCTGCTGCAGCCAGGTTAATTTCCCTTAGCCACATATCTAAGAATTATACTTAAACCCTTCAATGGATCTCTATTGCCTACTAAATAAAGTTAAAACTCCTTACCTTGGCACTCAAGGGTCCCCCAATCTGGTGCCATTCCTCTTTTTCCAGATTATTAACCACACTATTACCCTTCACAAGTGCTTTGCTACCTCCATATTGGGTTCTTTCTTATGACTAGCAAGCCCCTAACCTGGACCACTATTCCAGGCTATACTTATTTCATTCCTGCCTCTAATCCTCACTCTGGACTTCTATCTCCTGGCCATCAGCCTTCCTATCCTGGAGATAGCACCACTCTGTCATTCTTCCTTTTGACTGGTGAGTCTCTGGCCCACATCAACATTTCATAAAGCACTCAGTCCATGCTCAGTTCACTCCCATCTCCCCTCCTTACTATATGGATTTTTCTACTTCATCACCATCAGTCTTGTGTCATACTCCCTTCTCTGATTTCTAGCTCTCCTTTATGTGTCACATTCACCCATTAGAAGGTAAGCTTCTTAAGGGTTTGTCTCTGTTTCTGTCTGTCTCTGTCTCTCTCCCCTTATATTGAGCTACCGTCATGCATTTCTGACTGCTCTTGGATATCTCAAAATGTGTATCTTGTGGATATCTCAAAGTCAACATGTCTGTAAAAACTTCTTATCTTCCACACCAGACTCTCTCCCCATCCAGAACTTCTCTATTACTGCTGAAGGCACTACTATCCTTTCAGTCACATAGGTCCACAGTCTTAGTCAATCTTAACTCCTCACTCTCACTCCACAGGTCCAGTCAGTTATCTAATCTTATCATTTCTACCTTCACACCATCTTTTGTATAGATCCCTTTCTCTTCCCTCATATAGTCACAAGCCTCTCATTACCTATCATGTGAACTAATGCAATAGCATTCTAACTATTCTACCTGCCTCCAATCTTTTCCCCTGTCTAACCTATCCTTCACTCAGTTGCCAAGGTAATTTTTCTAAAGTGTAGGTCTGGTCATGTCACCCCTTTGCTCAATGAGCTCCCAATTACATGGCTCCAGGATGAAATATGAAGTCCTCTGTTTGGTATTTAAAGCTCTTCATAGCCTGGCCCCTTCCTATCTCTCATCTTCTCATACTTTATTCCTTTATTTGAACTGTATGATCCAACAACACTGGGCTTACTTGTTTGTCAAACACTATAATCCATCCCCCATCTTTGTGCCTTCGAACTGGTTGCCTCTATGACTGCCACAATCTGCCCCCTCATCTCAGCCTCCTAGTTTTCCTGGGCTCAAATCCCAGGAGACGTTTCCCAGAACCTCCTAGTCATCAATACCTCCCCTTTTCAGATTACTTTCAATTTATTCAGTATATAGCTTGCATGTACTTGTCATTTGTTTATTGTCTTACCTATTAGTATGTCAGCTCCTTGAAGTCAGGGAATATATTTTCCCCCTTTTCTTAGTATCCCCAGTGCTTAGCAGGGTATCTGAAACACATTAATGCTCAATAGATGTTTGTTGACTGACAAAGATGTTAGTACATCCCTAGGAGAATGTTTTCTTCTTGAGGAAAGGGAATTTTTTTATCTCCATGGTGCTTTTTTAAAAATCCCATAGTGCCCTACCAGAATCTTTTTGTGAGATAGAACTGAAGAAATTTCTGGAGAAAGTAGAGTTAAAAGGCTTATGATATCTTCTAAATGGAAAAGCAAAAGAATATGCATATTTTTCAGTAACATATGGAACTTTTACAAAAATTGACCATGTACTAGGGCACAGGGATGTTGCAAAAAAAATGTAATAAAACTAAAATAATCAAAACATCTTTTATACATCATAATTCAATATGGTTCAGGAGTTACAGATAAAAGATAGAGACCCAAATAGAGACTTAACAATGAAATCTTAAATAATGAGTAAGCCAAAGATCAAATCATAGGAATAATTAATTACTATGTAAAATAATTAATAACTGTGTAAAATGATAATGATGAAACAACAAACCAAAATTTTTAGGATGCAGCTAAAGCAGTCTTCAGGAGAAAAATCATATCATTACAATCATACATTAAAAAATAGAAAAAGAAAAGATTAATGAACTTAAAGTACATTTTAAAAAAATTAGAGAAGGAATGCCATAGTGCCTGATGCTTAATAAGTGTTTGCTGGATTGAATTGATTTGATTGTGCTAATAGGATTATCTGGATGACCTGTCCATCTATAGGGAATCTCTCTTCACTTTGCACCCTGCCCTTCACTGTACAACTTGCATGAGAGTGACAACACATTTGGTGACCTTGCTTTATGCCTCGCTTAATATTTATAAACAGTAAATAGAGTTAAATTTATAGTTTCACCTTTCAAGCAATCTTGTATGATTTTTGAAATATTTGTGGGAGGCATCTTGTTGAAGAGAGTCTTTAAGGAATCATGAATAATGACAATAACAATAGTAATAGTAATAACAGGTGCCACTTGCATGGCACTTTGAAGTTGGCAAAAGGCTTTATGAAGGTTGTCTCATTTGATCCTCACAAAAACCCTCTGAGATAGGTGCTATTATTATTTTAATTGTATGGATGAAGAACCTGAAGCTGAGAGGTATGATCTGATTTGCCAAGGGGCACAGGGCCATTGTGGGACCATTCACACAGTCTGAAATAGGATGAAATTGAGGTTAGTAAGACTTTAGGTTGGGCATTCTATCTCCTGAGAGAAATTATTATTTTCTATCATATTAAGAACTAATTATTAAATTAGGATTAAGGTTTTTTTCTCTCTATTTCCTCATTCTAGGATCAGCCCCTGTAGGCCAATCATTTAGTCTTCGAAGGATCTTATTGACAGCTGAGATTGCCCAAATCCTTTGGGTTTATGCTCTGTGATCTTGGGCATGACCCCACCCAACTAAAAGACCTTACTTCTGTTTAGAGGGTAAAAAGAATCTAATCTAGGTGAATTCTTGCCCTTAGGAAATAAGCCCCTGTTATTGCACCCCTCCAATGGAGTCTAGGGGAATCCAGCTTATGAAAGAGAAAACCTACCAGAGTGGTCTTTGTAGAGATGGATTCCTCTGTCCAGACTGTTGGAGGTGGTTGAGTCTCATGATCAAGCCATGTCCTCAGCAGGAGGAACTGAAAACTTTTACCCTACCTTCTCATTAATATGTCCATCCCCCCATTAATTATTCACCAATCAAGGTTGATTTTCACCTATCAGGGGTACTCTCTTTTCTAAAGGTCTTTAAGCATTCAGGGATCTCCATGGTTTTGTCTTTGGTTACTAAGAGAAGCCACTGACCATCAATTTATTGATTACTAGATAGCCTAATTAATAAATTGATTATTAATTACTCAGAACTCTGTTTCTTGGGCTTTTCATTCATCTCACTAATATGCCATATTCATTGCCTTCTTCATATGAAATGTCAACAATGACAGGGGAATCTTGTATTCTTTATACCTTTCCAAGGTCTGTAGAATATTGAATGTGGAAGCCTTTCTATGCCCTTTTCATACCTTCATCAATGATATCCCTGAAGCACATGTAGGTTATTCTTGCAAACATTTTGTAGAGATGAGAAAGTAAGTATATGGGTTGATAGCTATTGCTATTATCTCCATCACCTTTCTTTGTTTAACTTTATGGTCTGTGTTTTCCCCGAAGTGTTTTCCCCGAAGAATCAAACCCATAATACCTTCAAAATTCGGTAGCCTCTACCCCAAGTCTCCTTTGTGTTTACTTGGCCTTGTTCATCATTCTCTCTTTGTTTCTTTCTTTTTTGGGGATGCCATTTCTATTCACACAACCTGCTGGGAACTGTGATGGAGTGCAGAGGTGGTCACTCCATTGTCACTGATGGGAAAAGAGATTGCTATCGAAATTTTGACAGATCTTTTCCATTTGTGTCTCTTTATCTTTATCTTTTGCTTTCCTTTAAATTTCATCCTTAAATGTACTTGTCTTGGTTGGTTCTCTCAGGAATCTTTTTGTAAGTTTCTTTTTCCTTCTTGTTATTTTATGAAATGATATGACTCATAATCTCCCACTATCCTCCACTATAAGATTCTGCAAATGAGTTTATATTCTAGACTAAAATTGCCCTCAGATATTGTGTTTGTCCACTTGGCAAGGAGACCAAGTATTTGCTGGCTGAAGAAGTTTGTAGAAAATTTTGATATCTACTTTGTGGGAATTAATTTTAATCAAATAGACTTCCTTAGGAAATGTTGATCCTCTATGCAATGTTTATTTTTTAGCTATTTACCATTTCACTGCATAAACAGCTTGTTTAAATAGGTCAGGTTGGAGTTCCAGTTGCATGGCATATTTTCTCATTTTTCTTATTTTTAAAAAAATCTGGTTCTGATCTTGGTCTTTGTTTTATCAAGCTGTTGTTCAGACTCTATGTAGTAATGATTCTAAGAGGACTATCACATTAGCAATTAATCATTTCCTTTTAGTTAAAATAGAATTAATCTTTTTTTGGAGATGTTATTTAGTATATACAATGTCCAGCATTTCCCTACCTTTTTCTTGAAGAAACTATTTGTGATTTCTAGGTGTGAAACTTTTATATCACCTACAAGCCTTTGGTCTCTCTGGTTTCATATTCTTGAGTCACATCTCCTAACATATTTTTCATCATCCACTCCTCTGCCCATGTTGGCATTGAAAGTCACTGAGTATTAAAGCAGATGTTGATTTAATTTTGGGAGGTAGAAGGGTATAGACTCATAATTGCATTAGTGTAGGAAACTCCCTAGTGAAAAAGCTTCTTCTGCCAGGGCAGATTGTCAACTATTCTGCAACTTAGCTTCTTAGAGAGCTGTTTGGGCCTCTGAGAGGTTGTCACACATCCAATAAGTGTCACAGGTGGAACCTGATTCCAGTCATCCAGACTTTGAGGCTTGTCTCCATCTACTATGCTCAGCTGCTTTTCATTGTTTTAAGAGGTTTTTAAAAAAAGTTCTTTGGAGAATTTCTGTACCCTGCGACAGATGCTGGCACATAGACAAGGATCGTTTTTGCAGTGGTCTTTTTGCAAATATTTATCATGAGCACTGGAATGTGAAGTTACTAAGTGTCCCATGAAATGAAGTTTCTTATTGTCTTTTAGCAAACAATGAAACCAAATCCACCAACTTCTTTATTTGCCCCTCCAAGGTCAATCTACAAACCATCCTTCCATTTAGTTGTAACTTCCTTTGCCTTCTGGTTTAACTTATAGCAATAATGTCGAAATTGATTGATTCATTTCCCTGGTAGCATGCCCACTCATTGGTCACTGGAAAAGGATTTCATAAATGTTTATAAATAGTATCTAAACTGATTTCTTACATAACAGAGGACTGGCTATGATCCTAGTCCTTATGCACATGCTCAAAGTGATGCTGATGCTAAATTTGGACATGAACTCAGTGGGAACAATGTACACAAAAACTGCATTGAGTGGCTTGTTCTTCTGACTTTTGACCACTAAATTGCATGGCCTCACACGACTATGATATATAATTCCTAGTAAATTCCTAGAGCTCCTTTCACCATAGTGAGCATCACCATTTTTCCTTTCCTCTGCCTACTTTTTTTCTGGTACACACAATAGTGCCAGGTGGTGTTGGACTTATGCCTAGGCAAAAAAACAATTTTAGTGCCTGGCATATATAAAGCTCCAGGAAGAAAATTCCTGAAAGTAGATATTCCTAGCCCAAGATGGGAGCAGCCATGGCATTATTAAGAGTGGACTAGGAAGCATATGGATAGAACTCAGTGGGAGAGAATTTCGCTAAAATGTAGAAGAGTTGCCCGAGAGAAAATTAAAAGTTCACTTCTCTTTTGAGGAAGAGCTCCTGTGAATGCTATACATGTATGTGTTGGGAAGTTATATGTGTTTATGGGCTCCTTTACATGAGTCCTTTGCATTTTCTGCTTTTTTCTTTGAGATAGAATAAAGGTTGACCTCTATCCAGAATTCCTGCTACCTTGAGAACTTGTATGGGAACTGGGGCCCTATTATTCATATTTGTAGAAACCCAGACATGAATTATATTTGGAAATTTTCCCAGAGTAAACTACAGGTAGAAAAAGTGAGCCAAAAGAGAGATTACGACCTTTTTTTTGGTGCTCATCCAAAGTTGAGCCTGATCTGTAAGTCCAGAGTTTTCATGGGGGAATGGGCTATGGGATCCACATAATATCAGAGACAAGAGTGTGGCCTACTGTGCCATTTGCTTGTGGAGGTTTGAAACAGCAGAGGACAGAACATTGATTTTGGAGTCAGAGAACTTAGCTTTAAATGTCCTCATTGTTTGATTGTTGGGGTGACTTTGGATCAATTACTTAGGGATCCTCAGTCTTAGCTTCCTCACTTGCAAAATGAAGAGGTTGGATTAGATGATTTTAGAAGACCCTCCTAGCTCTAAATCTCTGGTCCTATGATCTGGTGAAACTCTGCTTTTCTCTTCCTACTTTGATCCTCAAGAAAATGTAGAGAACCCTAGGAGAAGTAACATAATTTTTGGCTAGACCACATCTTATTATAAAAGCAGCATTTTAAGATGGGAGAGGAAGAGAAAGCATGAGAGTCCTAGGTTTTTAGATGGAGAAAGCTGTGAGTAAGAGCCTACCATTGAAAGGAGGTACATTTAGGGCACAAGATAGGGCAGCTGGGGCCCTAACAATGAACTTAATCAACTTCACAATTTTTCTGAGAGCCAAATCTGGTACCTGGATTAATGTTTTTTTAATAGTTAATTTTTAAAATTTATTTTATTTTGAACTTAAGAAAAATGAACATTTCCTTAATATGGTAGAATAGGAAAAAAGATGATGGCACACAAAACTGCAAAGTCTATTATCTACAACTTACTATTTCTTTTAAATATATAATAAAGTTATCATGTAACTTTTTCCCTTCTTCCTTTCCCCCACCCCCACTCTAGAGATGGTTACCATTAGACACAAATATGTAAATATATGTAAAACCATTCTATATATATATATATATATACTTCTATTTATCAGTTCTTTCTCTGGATGCAGATAGCAGCTTTCTTCATAGCTCCTTTGTAGTTAATTTGGGTATTTATAATAGTCAAAATGACTTAGCAGATTAATGCTTAATAGCTGGTTTCTCTGTGAGTGTGTATGAGTCCTTGGCATTGGAACAGAGCCTCCCTATTGCTATTCTCTCTCAAACCAATCCAGGTTCTCTGTATTGAAGGAACTTTGAACAAATCATTTATTTATAAACTGCTTAGTTCCCTCCAGCCCTCCGGGTTGCTGTTTAGGAAAGTTAAACTGGAAGGAACAGTGGGATCGGGCTCTTTCCCTCAACAATGAAAGAAGAAAGGAAAATGTAGCTAGTGGAGCTGCCAAGCTGAGAAAGCATAAGGTGCAGAAACAGGAGAAGGGCAGCATCCTATATCCCACAAAGCACAGCTCCAAATAATAAATCTGAATGGGGAAGCACAATTTGCAGTCTTTTGACCTTTTTTTCTTTTTGGCAGGTGGTGGAGTCCTTAGCTGCCTTATTTGCCTTTGAATTCTATGGCTGAAGTGATGTATAGACACATGCTCTGCCTCCTTAGCATTTGAATACCACAGAAAAACTAGATAAAAAGAAAGCTGGGGTTCAGGGAAGGAAAAGCAGTTCATTTCCCTCATTCAGATCCTCTCTCACCCTGTGCCCCACCCCCACCTCACTTCCTACTGTCCCAGGCGAAGGCCCACTTGGTTATTGTTTGGGCCCCATTGGCTCAGAGTGAATATAACTGGCAGTTGTTTCTGTTTTGGCCAGAAACCCTGAGGGTCTTTCCCTCCCAGATTGATGGTTTTTTTTTTTGACTAGGTAAAAGAGGCTTTCCTCCACCTCATTTCTTATCCAGCCTTAATCACTGAATGAGTGTTGCCTCAGTCAAACTGAGACCTGTAAAAGACCTTAGCTTAAAAATGCTAAGGTCAACAGCTGCATCCTGGGCCATCTCCAATCATTCTGATCTATATCTGGCCACTGGACCCAGATGGCTCCCGAGGAGAAAGTGAGGCTGGTGACGTTGCACAACCCTTCCTCACTTAAATGCAATTCACTTGCATGTCATGGCATCACCTCCTTGATGTTATGGTCCTCTTCAAGAAGGAAGGACAAATAATGACAACAACACACTTCTGTCTGTAAGGGGCTTAGCAAAGAATATAGACCCATTGTGGACTCAGATTGCGTGAGCTTACTGAGGCAACAAAGTTTTGAAAAATGAATTGGGAAGAGGGGAGAGGAGCAGGAAGCAGGAGGAAAAATGGCAGGTCATCCTGCAAAGGGATTGGGGGACTTTAGGATTTTTCCTGTCCTCTAGCAAGATCAGGCTTTGGGTCCTTATGTAACAAATAGTACTGATGCTGAAGTGGGAGGCTTCATCACTTACTCATACCTGGCTTGGTAGGAGCCTTAGAAGTTGTTGGAAAGGACACTCAGTTTTCTATGAAGGCAGTGTTCCCATCTAGTACAGGAGTGGCTTCCAGATCCAGAAGACCCATTTATTATTCTGATGTTTCTAGTTTCTCTAAATTGACCTTGAGACCAGAGACAGGCCTTGGGGATAGGGCCAGGCTGGACTCATGATTCCCCATATCTCCAGAGGAGGAAGCAAGGTCAGGAAGAGATAAAGTATTCACTGGGGACCATAGAGCTTCAGAGTTAGCAGATAATTTATTTTCTTGATATTACAATGCTTGTAGTTTAAAGCAAATTGTTCCCTTAAAAACAAAATAAAACTATGATAGGAAGTCTAAGTTATTTTAATAGCTTTGGCCTCGTAGGAGACATTTCAGCTGAGCTAAGGGTATAAGAATGAGCCCTAAGTAGAATAACAAGAAGTGTAGACACAACAAATGATACAACCTTTGTCCTCTGCCATTCCAACATGAGAGAAATATTCTTTCCGGGATGAATAGACAGATTTCTATAGTGTCTGATTTGTTTGTTGTTAGCACAGCAATTTTAGAGGGAGACTGGGTAGAAAAAGAAGTCTATAGTTTGAAGTAAATTGTAGTACATTGGTGTGAAGACCAATGAGCAAATGTTGCCTGAGTGGTGCTAGAGCCACCCTCTTTCTCAGCAGAAAGTACCCTGAGAGCGTAGCTTCATTGGTTCAGAGCTGTCTAGGCTGTTGTGTTTTATCTAACCCAGTTTCTATACCCCTAACTTTAGAATCCCTTTAAATAGTCTGTAAAGTTTATTCATTACATAGATAAAAGACACAGGTGTGAGTTGACTATTACAGGATGATTTCACAAAAATAAAATTAAGGAGTGAGAAAGAGGGATGCACTGAGAGAAGGGGGAAGGGAGAAGAAGAATAGGGGAAATTATGTCACATAAAAGAGGCATGAAAGTAAGAGCTTTTACAGTAGAGGAGAAAGTGGGCGTGGTGATGGGTAGTGCTTGAATCTTACTCTCATCAGAATTGGCTCAAAGGGGGAATAGCATACATACTCAGTTTGTATAGAAATCTGTCTTACTCTACTGGGAAGTAAAAGGGAAAGCAAACAAAAGAAGAAAGGCAGTGGATGGAAGTGAGAGTGGATTAAGGATTAAGAAGCAGAAGCAAAACAGATTTTTGAGGAAGCAAAGGGTAAAAAAAGAGAGAGGATAAACAGAAAAAAATAAGATAGAGGGAAATACACAGCTAGCAAACATAAAGGTGTTTGTGAATGAGATGAACTCACCCATAAAACAGAAGCAGATAGCAGATTAAAAATTCAACACTAAGTTGTTTACAAGAAATACACTTGGAATAAGAGATACACACAGAGTTAAAGTAAGGGGCTGGAGCACATTACTGACCTATTGTGCTTCAGCTGAGGTAAAAAAAAAATAAGCTATGGTTGCAATCATGATTTCAGAAAAAGCAAAAGCAAAAGAAGACCTAATTAAAAGAGATAAGTGGAAGAACTACATTTTGCTAAAAAGGTACTTAGAAAAAAAAGGGGGGTGGGGAAAGGCTAGCATGAAGTGTGCCTCAGTCTGCATTCATACTTCATAGTTCTTTCTCTGGATGTAGGTAGCATTCTCCATCGTGAGTCTTTTGGAGTTGTCTTTGTACCTTGTGTTGCCGAGAAGAGCGAAGTCTGTCAGGGTTAGTCCTCACAGAATCCATATATCTGTGGTTGTGTATAATGTTCTCCTGGCTCTGCTCCGCTCACTCAGCATTATGTCGTGTAGGTTTTTCCAGGTTGTTATGAAGTCTGTACATCCCCTTTTCTTATGGCACAATAGTATTCCATTACCTTCATATACTACAGCTTGTTCAGCCATTCCCCAGTTGATGGGCATCCCTTTGATTTCCAATTCTTAGCTATCACAAAAAGAGCCACTATAAATATTTTTGTACACATGGGTCCTTTTCCCGCTTGTGTGATTTCTTTGGGATACAACCCTAGAAGTGGTATTGCTGGGTCAAAGGGTATGAACATTTTTATAGCCCTTTGGGCGTAGTTCCAAATTACTCTCCAAAATGGCTGGATCATCTCACAACTTCACCAGTAATGTAACAATGTTCCAATTTTCCCACATCCTCGCCAGCATTTATCATTTTCCGGTTTTGTTATTTTAGCCAATCTGACAGGAGAGATGTGGTATCCAAGAGTTGTTTTAATTTGCATTTCTCTAATCAGTAGTGATTTCGAGCATTTTTCATATGCCTGTAGATATCTTTAATTTCTTCCTCTGAAAACTGCCTGTTCATATCCTTTGACCATTTCTCAATTGGAGAATGGCTTGTATTCCTATATATTTGGCTCAGTTCCCTGTATATTTTAGAAATGAGGCCTTTATCAGAGATACTAGTTGTAAAGATTTTCTCCCAATTTTCTGCTTTTTTTTTTCTTTTCTCTCTTTTGTTCTTGTTTTTGGGTTTTTTTTTTTGGTGCTGTTTCTTCTCTCGCATGATTCATTTCATTGATCACAGTTCTTCTCCATAACTTGACTAGCGTGTAAATTAATTCAATGTGAAGTTATACATGGAAGCTATATGGGACTCCATGCTGTCTTGGGGAGGGAGGCAGGGAGGGAGGGAAGAAAATCTGGAACTCAAAATTATGTAGAACTGAATGTTGTAAACTAAAAATAAAAATTTTTTAAAAAAAGGTACTTAAACAATGAAGTAGTCTCAATACTAAACATATAGGCACCAAATGGCATAGTGTCTAAATTCTTAAAAGTTAAATGAGTTAACAGAAGGAAATACACAACAAAACTGTATGCAGCCTTTTCAGACCAAAACACAGTAAAAATTATATTCATTAAAGGGCTGTGAAAACTTAGATTAAAAAATAATTGGAAATTAAATAATTTAATCCTGAAGAATGAGTGGGTCAAAGAATAAATCATAGAAACAATCAATAATTTCATGAGAGAGAATGACAACAATGAGACCACATATCAAAATTCATGGGATGCAGCCAAAGCAGTTCTTAGGGGAACATTTGTATCTCCAAGTACTTACGTCAATAAAACAGAGAGCTAATCCATGAATTAGGCATGCAATTAAAAAATAAAACTAGAAAAGAAACAATTAAAAATCCCCAGTTAAATATCAAATTAGAATTCCTGAAAGTCAAAGGAGAGATTAATAAAATTGAAAGTAAGAAAATGAACTAATAAATAAAACTAGGAACTGGTTTTATGGGAAAAACCCCAATAAAATAGATGAGTCATTGTTTGAGTTGATTTTAAAAAGAATAGAATACCAAGTTGCCAGTATCAAAAATGAAAAAGGATTTAATTCACTACTAATGAAGGTGAAATTAAAGCAAGTAGAAGCTATTTTGCCCCAATTACATGCCAATAAATTTGACAGTCTAAATGAAATGGATGAATATTTGCAAAAATATAAATTACCTTGATTAACAGAAAAGGAAATTTTCTTGTTTAGTTGTTTCAGTCATGTCCTGATCTTTGTGACTCCATCTGGGGTTTTCTTGGCAAAGAGTGGCTTGCCATTTCCTTCTCCATCTCATTTTACAGATGAGGAAACTGAGGCAAACAGGATTAAGTGACTTGCCCAGACTCACACATTTAGTAAGTATCTGAGGCCAGATTTTAAGTCAGGAAGAAGAGTCTTCCTGACTCCAGGCCTTCTCTGTCCACTGTGCCACCTATCCACCCTAACAGAAGACAGTACACTTAAATAACCTTATCTTAGAAAAAGAAATTGAACAAACCATAAATGAGCCCCTAAGGAAAAATCCTCAGCAACAGATGGATTCATAAGTGAATTCTACTGGACATTTAAAGAACAACTAATTTCAATACTATTTGGAAAAATAGTCTAAGGGGTCCTACCAGATTACTTTTACAACATAAATATTGTGCTGATACCTAAACAAGGAAGAGCAAAAACAGAGAAAGAAAATGATAGACCAATTTTTCTAATGAATATTGATGCTGAAATTTTAAATAAAATACTAGTGAGGAGATCATAGCTATATATAACAAATGTCATACATTATGAGGTGGTGTGGTGAGGAAAATGCAACAAAGGCAAACTGAGGTGTGTTTTCTCTGAGCAAGATAATAGTTCATTAACAGTGAGTCATATAGCTGTTCACAAAGCAAGTCACTCTGGCCACCTCAGTAAATGCAGGGACCCTCATGAAAAGGAAAAGACCATTTTTATTGATATACAGGAAAGAATGGGATTGGTGTAGTCAGGAGCCTTACAATTGACTGAACTGAGAAAGGTGGGCTGACATCCAGGTAAGGTGGGCTGGCATTCAGGTAAGGCTAATTACATCTTTCTAACAATTAAGAAATGATAATTTTTTTATGGGGGCCATCTGTATCCTGTAGTTTTTGCTAGGGGCAAACTTGCTGTCTTCTTGGAAGAGATAAAACTCTCTTAACTATACAAAAACAGGAAAGGACAAAACATATCTTTTGGGCATGGTAATTTTTTGGGAGTAAAGAAATGGATGTTCATGAAGTATCCTAAGGGCTACCAGTATGGGAGGAAAGATAACAACCTTTCTTTTAAACTAAACTGCCTTTGAGCTAGCTCAGCTGGATTCCTGAGCTCAATTTAAGCCAGGTAGCTGCAGAATCAGCTGGATTCTTGAGCTAAACTCAAACCAGGTGGATGTAGACCCAATTATACAATTAATATGGCATAAAATCAGTTACACTGTAGAACCAGTACAGTAGAAATCCATACAAAGGCTATGTTAATTTTCATAGTTGGATTTATACCAGGAATGCAGGGCTGCTTTAATACAGGAAAACTATCAGCATTATTGACCATATCAATAATAAAAACAATAAAAATCATATGATTATTGCAGTAGATACATAAAAAACTTTTGCCAAAATGCAACACTCATTTCTATTAAAAATGCTAGAAAGCATAGGAATAAATCAGACTTTCCTTAATATAAGTAGCATCTATCTAAAACCAAGAGCAAGCATTATTAGTAATGAGAATGAACTAGAAACCTTCCCAGTAAGATCAGGGGTGAAACAAGGATGCCCACTAATTACCACTATTATTCAACATTGTACTAGAAATGCTAGCTATGCAATGAGAACAAAAAGAAATTGAAGGAATTAGAATAGGCAGTGAGGAAACAATATTATCACTCTTTGTAGACAATATGATAGTATAAAATCAATTGAAAAACTAGTTGAAACAATTAACTTCAACAAAGTTGTAGGCTATAAAATAAACCTACATTAACATTTCTATCTATTACCAACAAAATCCAGCAGCAAGAGATAGAAAGAGAAATTCTATTTAAAATAACTATAGAAAATGTAAAATACAAGATAAACCCAGGAACTATATGAAAACAATTACAAAACAATCTTCACACAAATAAAATCATATCTAAACAATTAGAGAAATATTAATTGCTCATAGGTAGGTCAAGCCAATATAATAAAAATGACAATTCTACCTAAATTAATTTGCTTTTTCAGTGTCATACCAATCAAACCACCAAAAATTATTTTGTCAAGCTAGAAAAAATAATAATAAAATTCATCTGCAAAGAACAAAATGTTAAGAATATTTAGGGAATCAATAAAAATAAAGAAAGGTGGCCTATAAGTACCAGGTCTTGAACTGTAGTATAAAGCCATCATCATCAAAACCATTTGGTACTGACCAAGAAATAGAGTGGTGGATCATTGGAGTAGATTAGATACATTATGTACAACAGTAAATGGCCATGGTAATCAGGTGTTTGACGAGCCCAAAGATCCAAGCTTTTGGGAAAAGAATTCACTATTTGACAAAAATTGCTGGGAAAAACTGGAAAGCAGTTTGGCAGAAACTAGATATAGACCAATATCTCACATTATATTCCAAGACAAGGTCATAATGGGTACATGATTTAGACATAAAGCATGATATCACAGGCACATTAGGTAAGGATGAAAAAAATTTACCTGTCAGCTCTATGCATAAGGGAAAAATTTATGACCAAATAAGAGGCAGAGATTGTGGTATGTAAAACAGATAATTTTGATTACATTAAATTAAAATGTTTTTGCCCAGGCAAAATCAAGGCAGCCAAGATTAGAAGGAAAGCAGGCCACTGGGAAAATTTTTATAGCAAGTTTCTCTGATACAGGCCTCATTTTTCAAATATATAGAGAACTAAGTCAAATTTATAAGAATACACATCATTCTCTAATTGATAAATGATCAAAGGATATGAATAGGTAGTTTTCAGAAGAAGAAATCAAAGCTATTTATAGTCGTATGGAAATGCTTTCAATTACTATCGATTAGAGAAATGCAAATTAAAGCTGTACACCCCTCCCTCCCATAAGATTGGCTAATATAACAGAAAAGGAAAATGACAGATGTTGGAGAGGATGGGGGAAAATTGGGAAACTAATGCATTGTTGGTAGAGTTGTGAACTGATTCAACCATTTTGGAGAGCAATTTGGAACCATGACCATAGGGCTATAAAACAGTGGATACCCTTTGACCCAGCAATACTCCTACAAGATCTGAATCCCAAATAGATCAAAGAAAAAGGAAAAAGAACTATATGTACAAAAATATTTATAGCAACTCTTTTTGTGGTGACAAAGAATTGGAAATTGAGGGGATGCCTATCAAGTGTGGAACAGCTGAACAAATTGCAGTGTATGATGGTGATGGAATACTGTTGTCTTGTGCTTTAAGAAATAACAAATAGGATGATTTCAGAAAAACCTGGGAAGACAAATAAACTGATGCAAAGTGAAGTAAAGAACCAGGGGAACATTGTATACAGTTGATGTCATTTGTTCTTTGTTTTCTAAGAGGACCAATAACATCATAGGTTGATATCTTTACTCATGTGTGAATTGTATTTAAGTTAGGCTGAGTTGCACAAAGTTGTCAGCCTCACTTTCTTTTCCAGAGTCATTGAAATCCAGTGGCAAGACAAAGTCAGAACAATTTGTAATCACCCAGGATGCAGTGGATGACCTTGGCATCTTCAATTTCCGAACAAACTTTAAGTGCTTCACAGCAACTGCTTCAGCTACCTTCACGGCAGTTGGAATAAACTCTTCTCATCTTTCCCATTCTACTGGGGGAAGTCTTCTGTACACAGTAACAGCAATATTATGCAATGATCAACTGTGAGTGACTTAGCAATTCTCAGAAATACAATAATCCAAGACAATTCCAAAGCACTTATGATAAAAAAATGCTATCTACCTCCAGAGAAAGAAGTGATGGAGTCAAGACCAAAACATACTTTTGTATGGCTCTAATTTTTTCTTTTTTCTTTTCGGAGGGGGGAAGGCAGTTGGGGTTAAGTGACTTGCCCAAGGTCACATAGCTAGTAAGTGTCAAATGTCTGAGGCTGGATTTGAACTCAGGTCCTCCTGACTCCAGGGCCAGTGTTCTATTCACTGCACCACCTAGCTGCCCCTGAAATACTTTTAAAAAACTTTCTTTATTTTTCTTGTTTTTTTTTTGGTCTGTGTTTTCTTTTGCAACATGGCTAATATGAAAATATATTTTGCATGAGTTCACCTGTATAATCTATGTCAAATTGCTAATTGTCCCATGGACGGGTGAGGGGAAGAAGAGAATTTGGAACTCCAAACTTAAAAAAAATGAATGTTCAAATGTTTACATGTACAAATGTTTACATATAAGTGTTTACATATGATTGTACATATAAATGTTTACATATAATTGAGAAATATATAATGACATAAAAACATATTGGGGGAAAAAGAATTGCACTGACAATCTGGAGAGTGTTGAGAAGGGCACACAGCGAGGTGAAGGTCCTAGAGTCCATGAAACACATGAGGATTTGTTGAAGAAACTAAGCATGTTTATCCTAAAGAAAAGAAGATGCAGAGGAACATAATAGCTGTCTTTAAGTATTTGAAAGACTGTCATGTGGAGGAGAAATTAGACTTATACTTGGCCCCAGCAGGACAAATTCAGAAGGACAAGTAGAAGTTTCAAAGAAGCAAATTGAAGCCTGACATTGGGCAAAAACTGCTAACAATTAGAACTAGTCAAAATAGAAATGAATTGATTTAAGAGTTTGATGGGTTCCTCTTCCTCGGAGGACTTCAATCAGAGGTTGAATATTCACTCTTCTTGTATATTGGGTATTCCTTTTGTGTATAGTATCAACTATCTGGCCTCTGAGCTCCCTTTCAGTTCTCTCATTGTGTGACCTGATGTGATAAGTATCTCTTTTAGTGTCAGCTACAAATTTGATAAGTGTAATCTGGTGAAGAGTTGGGTTCAGACCAACGAATTCATGTCAAGGCAGTCCAGGACTAAAATTAGAGTGGCAGTTAGGATGGAGAAGGAAAGGGCATGGTAAATAAGCAAAGCAGGATATGTACCTGGATTTTCAAGCCTCAAGTTGAATGGACAGTAACTAATATGCTACAGATTGGGAAAATACTGAATAGATGTAGTTGAGATCTGTACTCAAACTTCCAGTACTAGGAGTGGAAAAACAGAAACTGGCCTAAGGTCAGAGGTAATTTAAAAAAAAAACTTTCTAGAGTTCAGTTATAACAACAGAATTTTATTATCAGGTGCTGCCCTTTGAGGTTCCAGTGTAGGTTGATTAGAAAACTCCACCATGGAGAGGATGGATTGGGAAGACTCTCTAGAGGGGCTTCCTCAGCTTATCCACCTTAGGCAATAATTTAGATGATTTAGTTAGCAAATGGATCCTTCTTCCATTCCTCCCTTTCTCTCTCTCTCTCTCTCTCTCTCTCTCTCTCTCTCTCTCTCTCTCTCTCTCTCTCTCTGTCTGTCTCTCTGTCTCTCTCTCTTTTGTGTATTTATCTTGTGGGTTTGGTTTCTACTTGCTTTGATGACCAATGCATACAAGTTCCTGAGAACAATGATTTCCAAATCAGCAAGTAGGGCTCCATTACAATCTAACTTCACCTGTTAATTGTAGCCACACAAATTTCTATGTATGTAGGTGGATTCTCACGTATTTTATATATTTGTAGTTATTCGAAATTAAAACTTTCCATCTCTTCTTTTTTTGTTTTTTTTTTGGGTAATTTACAGATTATGTAATGATTTATATGAGTTTATTTTGTATTTAACTGAAGATATTGTTTCAGTTAATTTGTACCTGATATTCTAGGGTTTTCTAAGTAAATATCATGTTATCTGGGGGAAAAAGCCTTTCCTGGTCCTATAGTTCTCTTAATTGAAGTTGGAAATCAGTTGGAGAGTAGTTACTCCTTTCCCAGGGGCTATATTGATAATTTAGAGACAAATAATATCTCAAAGTTATGCTCCAGACAAGGTAGTCTCAGGACCGGTGTAGTCCTTGGCCAAGTCATCTCCATGACACCCTTCCTAATCTGACCAATTTGTCCCATATACTTAGTCATAGGAAGCTACAGAAAAGTTGTGTCTTGACTCAGATCCCAAATAATTAAATTTAAATAACAATTATTAAGCTCTTACTATGTGTAAGGCACTCTGCTATGCATGAGAAACAGACAAAAACAAAACAGCCCCTGTCCTCAAAGACCTTACATTCTATTTGGGGAAATGCAACACATGCACAGATAAATAAATACAAGATGATTTGAGGAGGGAGAGAACATTAAAAGTTAGGTGAAGGGTGGCAATGGTGGTGGTGAAAGATAAAAGGCTTTACATCACAGGTGACATGGGCTTTACTTTGAAACAAGAGAAGTATTCCAAATTGGACGATGGATAGAGTGTCATCTTCCTGAATTCAAATCCGGCATCAGACATTTACTAGCTGTGTGATCCTGGGGCAAGTCATGTAACCTTGTTTGCTTCAATTTCTTCATCTACAAAATGAGCTGGAGAAGGAAGTGGCAAATCACTCCAGTATTTTTGCCAAGAAAACCCCCAAAGGGGTCGCTAAGAGCCAGACACTATTGGACAACAATAACAACAAAGTATTCCAAGAGGTGAGGTGAGGAGAGAATGCGTTTGGGTGACGGGGGAAGGGGTGGGGCATAGACAGTGTGTAGACAAGGTGTTGAGATGGGGTGGTGGCAATGGAATATCAAATTTGGGAAAGATATAATTAGTTCAGTTTGGCTGGTATGTAGAGCGTATGAAAGGGAATGATGTGTATTGTCTGGAAAGGTGATCTGGAATCAGACTGTGAAGGGCTTAAAATGTCAACATGAAGAACTTGCATTTTATTCTAGAGGCAATAGGTTAACTTTCTGATTAGGGTGATAAAGATGAACAGTGACCTGGACCCTAGGGGAAAGATATGGTGGGAAAAAATGTTACAAAATCAAATAAGAAGAGGAGGATTTCCAACAGAGTAGTTATGAAATGCTCAACTTACAGTCTTATACACATTTCATTGAAGGAGTCGACCTCTTCTCTCAATATTAACATGTCCTTAGATACCCATTGAATGGGGAATGACTAAACATGTTTTATTTTTTTCCCTTTACCCCTGGAATGTAAGATTGTGCTTGGCAAACAGTAAGTGCCTATTCAATGCTTGTTGGTTGATTGTTAGTGTGGTACGTGAATAGAATAGAGTATTATTGTGCTGTAAGAAGCAATGAATATGATGAATTCAGAAAAATATGGAAGATTCCTGTGAACTGATACAATATGCAATAGTCAGGAAAGGACAACCCTATACATAATGACTGCAACAACGTAAATAGAAAGAAAACCAAGAAGATCAAACTTGAATGCTGCAAAATTATAATGACTAAGTTTGGCTATAAAGAATAGATATGAGAAGGTACATTCCTACCTTCTTTACAGAGGTAGGGGACTATACTAAAAATGATGCCAGATTTTTAAGATATGTTGATTAGTTTTGATGATCTATTTCTCTGTCTCTGTCTCTCTCTCTCTCTCTCTGTCTCTCTTAATTCTTTGATGTAGGGGATGGGCCAGGGCAGATGGGAGGTGGGATGGATACATTGTGAAATGCAGGTGGTAGAAAAACAAAAATATCAATAAAACTTATCAGTTCCTAGCATTAGTCTCAATCATCAGTCATGGTCATCCTGTGTAGATTATAAGTTCAAGATGAAATAGGGAATTGATGCCTGATTTGAGATAGTCCCAGGTGTACAGCTGCAGCTGATTACTTTCTCCCCAGATGGATCAGTACGTTCTCATTTCCCTTTTAGCTTTGGTGTTTGACAGCTGGTTTTGATGTGTGCTATTATATAAAGGGTGTGACCTTTCCCCAGTGATGGCAGTCCGGCTCCCAAACCCCAATTCCCTGCTGCCCACACTGGAATGAAGTGTACACTATGCTGACTATATGTCTGCCTTGACTTCATCTGATATCTTGCATAAGGGCAACTGGCAGCTGACATTTCTGATAAGCAGAGGGTGGATGGATATGATTTCCCAGAAGTCTAGTTTATTCCCAAGAAGTAGGAGTTATAAAGAGAGACGGTTGTTGGGAACAGATTGTCGACCAGGGACCCTAACAAATACCTACAATTTCCACTTCACTCCACTTCTCTAGCTTAGCTGAGGTTTTCTTTGAAAATAAGTTAATCAACCTCCTAAGAGTTAACACCTTCTGAGACTGTCCTACAGGAAGAAAATGCCAAGGTAAGGAGAATAAAAGATAGGAATGTCCAAGGGACTTTAATCTCTTTCTATATGTGCAAATTTCATCTTGGTATCCTCTGTGTTGCAGAGAGGAAGAGGTATGCGGACTATTGAATGTCCTTTATTTCATAAACTAACCAAGAATAAGGAGGCACTTTCTAACTTTTTTCCTTTGGGGGTGGTGGTGGTGGTGGTAGAGAGACGGATAAAAAAATCTATCTATTGTGCTTTAAAATTTTTTATTTATATCTTCATTTTATACTGCTTTTATTTCTTCTTTGTCTCTTTTCCAATCAGAGTTCTCTCTTACAACAGTGCTGTCAAATTCAAATACAAACAGGAGGCAATGGTGAGCTCCTTCCAGAACTTCCATTCAAGGAAGATAGTTGCTAGCTAGCTCATCATTACTTGCGCTCCATTCCTTTGGACATCATCATGCCTGCTTCCCTTTTTTCCACTTCTTTTTAGGTACTCTTTTCCCCCCATTAGATTATGAGATCCTTTCTTTGTATCCCCAGTGCTTAGCATACTGCCTGCACACAGTAGGCCCTTAATAAATGTTTATTGACTGACTGGAATAATTTCACCCCTATAGACTCGCCTTGGTTTGCCCCAAACCCTAGGAACCTGTGGGATTAGTTCTCCCAGATACGACAGTCACTCCAGGGAGAAGGGGTATAGGCAAGTATGATTTCCTAACATTTTTCCATTCATGTCAAAAACCTCCAATGTCACTTGCGCTATCTCACAAGGACTCAGGGGCACAGAAAACCCTGCTGATATGTGACAGAGAGTGGAGTGAGGTCTGGCCTGTCCTAATATTCAGGAAACCACAGCCCTACACCCTATGACAGGCGTTTTGGGTTCTTTCTTCTCAGGCATGTTCCCTTAGCTGTGTCTCTATCTTTTTCACTTTGGGCAAGTATGTATGTGTGTGTGTGTGTGTGTGTGTGTGTGTGTGTGTGTGTGTGTGTATGTGTGTATGTGTGTAGATTTTCCCCTCTAGGACATAAACTGTCTAGCTATGGCAGTCCTACCTAGATAACCAGAGAGGATGTCAGGCTCTGCCAGCAGGGTATCATTTTCTCTCCTCCCTTCTTCAAAACCAGCTCAGTCCTTTTAAAACAGTCTCTGTCCCTCTCTCCTCCATCATTAAAAAGCTGTGTGAACTCTTTGGTCATGCTTATCCCTGAGTTACATGAGAAGAAAAGGGAGTTCTGCCATGTCTATGGCAGTTTTGCTATTTGGAGATTGCTCTCATGTAAGATAAACATCCCAAAGTTTTTCTGCTTTCAAAGAAGAGTACTGCCCCAGATAAAGGAGGTATTGATCAGGGTTTGAGCATAGAGCTCAGAGACATGACAGCAAAACTCTGTTCATAAATGGACAGTGAACCATGGAGCTGTAAAATGGTTTATGGGGAAACTCATTAAAACTTCAAACCTTCTTTATAGCTGATCAAGAATCATTTTAAATCATTCATCTTTTATTAGAAAATGACTGTGGCTATGAGTTAATCAATTTCAAATTGATTCTATTTACGTAAAATTGAATTTTTTAGAAAGTGAATTCATTGCTCCCAGTGGGCTCTTTCCACATGAAATTATTGAGATATTAGTGGGATGCAATGTAGGATAGGATCAACTGCATTAATCAAATTTTGCCAAGTTGGACTCCTAATGATGCGTTTCCAGCTTGTAAAAAAAGGCCCAAGCGAGGTTGGCTGCTTCTCAAAATCAAAGAGCAGGGAATGATGGATTCATTGGAATCAATAGCATATCATCAAAACATTTTATCCTAGGTTTAGAAATTTTTTTGCGGGGACACAAGGGACAGAGTCTTCCTTCCTCAAGTGCAGTTTCTCCCTCCCTGCCCCCAGTAGATTCCCTAATGGTTTTTATGGTAAAAATGAAAAGGGCAGCATTTAGAGTCTAGAAATCTTGGTTCGAATTCTTGCTCTGTCATTAACTTGTTATGTGACCTTGGGAAAATCACCTCTACCCTTTGGGCCTTGATTTTTATTATCTATTAAGTGCCAGGGTTCATTTTATGCAGAATTCTACTCCGAGTCCTGTGGTACAATGTCACTGAGTTGTACCAAGGATGCTTTCAATGAGCTTACAGTGATTGAGCTTAAATCCTAGTATGTTCATTCAACTACAAAAAAAGCATTTAGCTTATTCTCCTTTGCAAGAGTATGTAAAAGATTAGATATTAAAAAGATTAATAGTGGGATAGTGATTTGTTCTCGGGCATCTCCATCTACATTCTAGCAAACAAGATGAGAACAAGGAAATTATTGACATTATATAGTACTTACTACATTATCTAATTTAAACCTTACAAGAACTTTGTGAAGTGAGGATTACTGGTTGTTGTTTTTTAAATTCCTACTTTAGAAATGAGCAAACTAACCTCAGAGAGGTTAAGTGACTTGCCCATGCTCACACAGGTAGTAAGCTACCCACAGTTTGGGTTTAAATCCAAGTCTCTCCTGATCCTGATTCCAACCTTACCACCACACCTCTTGTAATGTTTTGAAGCTATTTTTAGAAGTTTAGGATAATAGTCTGATAATTGTTTTTTATGTTTTTTGCAGTGGAGTGTGAAATGCTCTGATAGCTGCTGGGAGTAAATCTGAGAAAAAAACGAATTAACAACAACCATTGTTTTCCAGTCCTGCTTTGGTTTGATACTGTTTTGAAATAAAACAGCTGATCCTGTAGTTTTGATTAAGTAGAGGAGATCAAAGGATCAGTTGTTTCCTTTCAAACTCAGTTCCAACACGAAAACTTTCTTGATGCTCTTAGCTCTAAGGAAGAATTCTCTTCCTTCAAGAATTACCTTGTATGACTGGTCATGGTGATGCATGCCTGTAGTTTCTGCTACTTAGGGAAGCTGAGGCTGGTAGATTACTGTTGAGGGCACCACCGTACTCCCAGTCCCTTAGGCTCTCAACCTAGGAGCAATCCTGGATTCTTCACTCTCTCCTCCCCTCACCCCCACTGCTCCCCATATCCAAGCTGTCACCAAGGCTTGTTGATTTCATCTTTGCAACATCTCTTGAATAAGCCCCATTCTGACACTGCCACCCCTCTGCTGCAGGCCCTTGTCACCTCACAACTGGACCATTTTCATAGTCTGATGGTGGGTCTGCCTGCCTCAAGTCTCTTCTCCAATCCATTCTCTATTCTGCCACTAAAGCCATTTTCCTAAAGTGCAGGTTTGACCATGTCACTCCTCCTCTTCCTCCCCTACTACTTAATAAACTCCAATGGCTCCCTATTGCCTCCAGGAGCAAATACAAAATATCCTGCTTAGCTTAAAAATCGTTCATAACCAACTCCCTCCTGCTTTTCCAGTCTTCTTACACTTTATACTTTATACTGATACTGGTCTCCTGGCTGTTCCATGAACAAGATATTCCATCTGGGCATGCTCTGGGAATTCTCTCTGGCTGTCTCCCAGGCCACTCTAACTATACATAGTTTGCTTTGCATATATTTGTTTGCATGTTTTCTCTCTCATCAGATTGTAAGCTCCTTAAGGGCAGGAACTACCTTTTACTTCTTTCTAAATCCTTAGTACTTGGCAACAGTACCTGGAACACATAGGGGCTTAATAAATGTTTTTTGAATTGATCACTTCAATTTGGGAATTCTGAACTGACATAATTCTGAACTCCACACTAAGTCTGGCCCCAATATAGTGAGCTTCTATGATCAGAGGGCTACTAGGCTGCCTAAAGAGGGTTGAATCAGCCTGGGCTAGAAAAACAGAGAAAATTTAAGCTTTTGTTCTGGTCAGGATTGGGACCAGGCTGCTGAGTGGCCACTGCACTTTCAGCATGGGTGAGAGAGGGAGATCTAGCTTTAGAAACAAAATAAACTTTGTATCTATTTTGTATATAACTATATCTGTACATGTTGTCTTCCTTATAGAATGTAAGCTTCTTGAGGATAAGAACAGTTTAACTTTGGTCTTTGTATCTCTGTCACCTAGCAAAGGAGCAGGCACATAGTAGATGCTTAGTAGGTGCTTAATAAAGTCACTAGGGACTAGATGCTTGTTGACTGAAAGAAGGAAGGAAAGAAATTTTGCATTAACTCTCACTTTTAAAAAACAGTATCATCATTCAATTTTGAAGAGGCATGGTGTAGTATAAAGTGCATTGTGCTTTTAGCTAGAAGTCCTGGGTTCTTCAATTGACCAGACAGGTGAGCAAGTCACACTATTCCTTGAAGTCTCAGTTTCTTAATCTATAAAATGAACATCATAATGCTTGAATTATCCACTTATCAGAAGCAAGTATAATATAGATGTAAGTTGTTATTTTTATGCAACAAACATATTTTAGACATTTTCAGTATGCAGAGCACTTTGCTAGGTGTTGGGGAAATTTAAAATTTAGTTAAGAATCTGTTCCTGCTTTCAGGCATCTTACAATCTGATAGATTGTCTGTGTCTTCCCCCTCCCCCCACCATCTTCATAAACAACAACAAAGATATATTGATCCCACTACTTTGAGAATAACCCTAAGGTCAGCAGAATGACTGAACACTTTTGCTGGATGCAGGGAAATTTATCAAGAGAAAAAGAAGGCATTGTCTTTCATTTCCCTGGGTCTCTTTTTAAAGAGAATCAGCCATTCAAATATTTATGCGTCCCTACCCTGATATCTCTTTAGGGTCTTCAGAATTTCAAGAAGACAGGCAAAATTATTCATAATTAAATGTTTAATTTTAATGTATTTTCTACCAAACATGGTAGTTTTAGTTCAATTTTATGACACGGTAGAGCTGTAGAGTTTGTACGCTACTATGTTTTCATGCTATATGTTTATAGCATATAAATATATCCTATAGAGTTTATATGCTATATATTATCCTTTAGAGACTCTTGTATAATGGTATAATCCCAGTATCTTAGAGCCAGAAGGGATCTAAGAGATCATCTGGTCCAACTCATTCCTTTTATAATCATCATGAACAGGAAGGACCTTTAAACCCATTTTATAGAATTGGGAGCACAATGTACTATTTTAATTATTCTAAAATTTACAGGGTGGCTTTACTTTTATGACATATTGTTGGTTATATCTATTACTCCTTCACTATAGGGTCCTAGGTCAGGACACAATCTCCAATTAGGAAATTGTTCCTATGGAAAAAATGATTCACTCTAGAAATTACTTATAGTGTCTATAAAAGGCAAAAGTGTTAATTAGTGTCATTATGACAATATTTTCACCCATAGTACTTCCAGTTTTTTTTTAATCTTTGAGGACTGGATAATCTATAAGGTCTTTTCAAGCTCTAAGATCCTACAATAAAAAAAAAATTATTTGGAGAAAAACCTGTCAACCTTTTACACATGTGACCAATTAGCCAAATAATAGTAAAGCTTATTTAAATAATCCATCAATTGCTTTAGTTCTTTTCTTTCAATGAATTCTAAGTGTTTACTATTTGTGAAAAGACCAGTATCTACCAGACTCAGTTAACCAGAGTCTCCTCCCTTCTATTTCCCACTGCCCCTTAAAAGGCAATAAAACCAAGGCTTGACTGGGTCTGGTATGGAGTAAGATAGTGTGCCTCCCTTGACATAGCTTCCTGGTGGCCCTTGACTGTGTTTAAGTGCTTTCCAGGCCATTTGGATACATGAAAGGTGCCACTCACATGGGGTTGGTGCCCTTTCTACTTGATGTATATCTGAAAACCGCACCCCGGATGACTGAACAGAGATGGGAGTGGGGTGGTGGCAACAATACAGCTATAGAAGCTAAGTGCTATGAAAACCTGAAAAAACAAAAACAAAAACAAACTATTCAATGACATGAATGTACCTCATTTCATCCCAATATTGAACCTGAATTGATGATAGTGGTCTGTGGTCTACCCTCATACCCCTTAATTTCTTCAAGAGAATTGTAGAATTCTGATTTGAAAGAGGCCTCAAATGTCATCTATATCAACCCCCTGCCTTAATCATGAATAACTTCTATAATTTTTCCCAAAAGCGGTCATCCAGATTCTTGGAATATTTTTAATAATGGAGATCACTGCCTTTAGAGACTACTCATTCATTTGGATGACATTAATAGTTAGGAACTTTTTCCTGTAATTTCTACCTTTTCATCCTAGTTTTTCCCTCTGACAGCACACTGAATACATTTAATCATAATCTTAGAGACGTATGGACATAGGTATGTAGTTTGTAAGTAGGATTTGGTGACCTGGAACTTAGTGCAAGGTAAGTATCAGCCAGAGAGAACAGTGAAGAGTAGTGGTTAAGATCAATGAAATTCAATAAACATTCATGGAAGACCTATAATATGAAAGGCACTATTCTAAATACTGGGAGGGAGGTGGGGTTTACAAGGCAAAAAGGTAAACTGTCTCTGCCCTCAAGGAACTCATATTCCATGAGTCAGATACAATATTGATACACTATGATGGCCCAGGGCAGGACCTTGGTGGATACTGACATTGGGATGGAAGATCTGGCACAGACACTGAAAAGGGCATGGTCAGGCAGATAGATAACAGCACAATCAGGGAAACCAAGGGAGAAGACAGTATACAGGAAGAGGGGGTGCTCAACAGCATCAAAAGCTGTTGAAAGGTAAAGAAGATGAGAACTTTGAGTGTGCCATCAGATATTAAGACAACACTGGTAATCTTTGAGAGGCCAGTTTTGATTAAGGAGTAGGATCAGAGACAAGATTACAAGGAACTGAAGAACCAATGGATGGTGAGGACATAGAAGAGTGAAAAGGGGAACCATAGGCCAACAACTTGGCATGATGGTCTAGTAAAGGTCAAGTGAAGCTGGGGGAGGTGAACTCCTGAAGAAGACAGATGGGGATGGGATGGGATGGAAGGCATAAGTAGAGGGATTGGTGTGGGCAAGGTGAAGGAGTACCCTGTCTCAGAGACTGGAGCAAAGTAGTGTGAATAAAGATGTAGAAAGGTTTTGGTATGGAGTAGATGAGAAGAGGGAATTCATGTCAGATGGCCTTGGTTTTCTCAGTAAAATAGAAGGCAAGGACAGAGGAGGAGGGATGAAGGTAGAATAGGGGGATTCAGGACAGAGGAGGAGTTTGGATACAGCTGAATTGGAAAGAACAATTGAGTCAGTCAGGGAAGAATAAAAAGATTGCCTTGTAGTAGTAGTAAGGATTTAGTAGGATTAAATAATATGAATTTACTGGGAATCCCACTGGTGTGTTTTCATGACTTTCTTGAGTGGTGTTCACAAAGTTGCTAGGAGTAAGGGGTAGGGGTATCCCAGAGTTGAGGAATGGCAGATGATGAACAGAAGAATGACAAGGGGGCAAGTGATTCCAGAGTGGAAGACAGTGCAAGTTGAATTGGTTAATTATGGAGTCAAGACTGAAGGGAGATAAGTGAGACCAGAGCAGTGGTTTTGTGCTTGGAGAACAGGGAAGGGTGGAGGGGCATAGTACAGAAGAAAAATAGAGTTAGGAGGAATAAGACAGAGGAAAAAAAGGAAGGACAAGAGATTATGATCATGGAGGGGAATTTCAGGTTCAAGGTAACAGAGGCAACAGCATGATGTCTGGTCCAAATACGAGATGCTTTTATCTAGCATAAATGACATTAGCCCTGCCATCTTAGCATTGGAAATGAACTGAAGAAAGGCTATTCAATAGCAAAGCTTCTTCTGCCTCAACTGTTTTTCCCCAGTATGCTGATGAATGAAATTCTCATTCTCTTCTTCTTAAAGCTCACCCCAGAGTTAATTTCTTCTTCTTTACCATGAACCAGATTCCTTGACCTTTCTGCCTGAAGGAAGTTCTCCCACCATTTCCCTATACAAAGATACTCTCAGATCTCATATGTCTTTAGACTTGAATTCATAGGATTTTTGCAAATGAAGAAACTGAGGTCCAGAGAAGTTATATTACATGACCAATGTCACATAGGTACTGAGGTTAGTAATTAAGAGTTCTGGAATTTAAACGCCAGGTCCTCTGACTATAAATCTAGTCCTCCTTCCACTATATCCCAGACTGTCCAAATACTTATTAAAATAAAAGGAGGCTGGAAGGCAGGAAAATGTGGATTCTGTCTTTTCCAAGATGCCTCTGCCACCCTGGGAGCAAAAGGCTCCTCCCCTAAAGAACATTCATTATAGAAAAGAGGAGGAAAAGGGGTAGTCCAGCTGTGGGGAGGGGGGAAGAAACCTTTACAAGTCTTCCTGTAGGTGACATGTGTCTTGAATAAAACAAAAAATGAAAAGCATAAATTTCTATTCAGCAATAAAATAAGCTGGATAACAATAACAAAAATGCAGAGGGGGGTTAGAAAATCCCTATTTGCCATATTTTTTAGCTGAATGTCTGACAGGGTACACAGAGTATGCTTTAAAACTCTATTTTAAACATTTTACTTATTCACTGTTTAGATTTTCAGAGAAAGCATACACTTAGACTTTTTCCTGGAAAAAATCAATTTAATTCATTTTCATTAGATGCAAATTTATTAAAAGAGAAAATTTTGAAATTTTCAAGTGGATTCTGTCCTTGTTTGCTCCACCTTACAAACTGCTCTCTTTCTGGCCCTTGGGAAGCCAAGATCTTTTCTGGGTGGGGATTAGGGTGTAGATGGAGAAGATGTGGGGCACTTGAGAAGAAAAGAGAAAGGTTGGAACAGCTGTTCAGGGAAGTGAGATAGTTCCTCTAGAAAGAATAGAAATTTTTCTATGAAGCATTGAGCAATTGAGATTAGAAAGTATGAATTTGTTGACCATTTTGACAGTGTTTTTGACTTCCTTCACTGATGTCTACCAGCTCAGGTACATCAGTAGAGTAGGTAGATAAGGTGGTGATCTGAGGTTGATGGTGAGCAGGGCAGAAATAGGACATGGGGCCAAGGACATCAAGGGTTGAGATAGAATGCAGTTAACTGTTCACCTATAGTATCAAGACTGTGATGACAAGAAAGTGAACACAGAGTAGGGATAATAGACTGGTGGAATAGGGAGGAAAGGAGGAATTGGAGGTAGTACTGAGAATTAAGGTAAAGCCTAAGAAGAGTGAGGCAGAGGGAGATGTAGGAGAATATGAGACTGATCAGAGAGGCTGATCTTTTTACTGTCATGGAGGCTAAACTTTCAAAATTGAATTTTAGAGAACATTCTACATCAAGCTAGTCACTCAGCCAAATAAAACCCATGTTAATTAGATTAAAAATTCCTTTCTCCATTCTTTTAAGATAAAAAAAATGAGAGTAGTACAGAAAAGGGTGGTGATGGGGTTTAAATTATCCTTTTGGTTGGCTGAGATAGAATGAATCTGTGGGACTTGAAGAGACCATTAATTAATTAATTAATTCAGTGGGTTTTTTTGGGAGGGTGGGCATCTACATGTATATTTAATGTCACAAGTATGAGGGCAGGGGTCTAAGAAAAAGACCACAAGCTAGGTAAATCAGTAAATCCTTGAGAAGAGAGGGAGATTGACCTGGAAGTTAGTTGATTACAATAACAAAGATCTAGACTAAGTGATATGGATAGGTGGCATGAACTTTAAAAGAAGAGAGGTACTAGCAGGCTTTGCAACCATAATCTCATTTGATCCATTTTTTACAGTTGAGGAAATTGAGACAGACTAAGTGACTTGACCAGAGTCACATAGCTAGGAGGTATCTAAGACAGAATTTGAATTCAGGTCTTTCTGCCTACAGGTCTAGCACTGTCACCTGCACCAACTAGCTGCCTCTATTCTATATGGGTTTACTGCGATAGAATTCTATCCATCCTGGTGAATTCCTTGACTTGACCCCAACTGTGCTCTGGTTGATGATTTGGATCATGCCTTTGACCATACCCTTTCTACCCTAGATGTAAGGGATCCTTTCTTTATTAATTGCTCCTCCTCAGCAGAACATATTGACTACATCCCTAAAGATGCTAGACCAAACATATAGGAGGATGAACTGACTGAATTGTCTTGCTTCTGACACAGGGGAAGACCATTACCACCACTCAAAATACAGTTATCCCTGCCACATCACAACTTTCCCTATCTTAGTTTCGATATGTTGTGGGTCACTATAAGAAATCAAATGGGAATTTTTGGGGAGTTTTGCAGAAGCTGCAGACAACATGCAAAGGACAGCATGTGATACAGAAGTTGGAAACTCAGAAATGCATAAGATATATGTATAGTCTTACATAATATCAACATATTTTATCTTTTAATACCATAATAATTCAGACTTCTCTGGTACGAAAGGAGGGCCAAAAATTTTTACACGGATTTTTCAGATCAAGGGGGTGCTGTACCACTAACTCCTGTGATGTGGAAGGGGTAACTGTACCTTTCTTCCCCCAAGCTATAAAATGGACTGCTTCATGATTCAAGATTTATTCCATAGATTGAAGATAAACCTTCTCAGCCATTTATTTATAGCTCAATGTTAGTGAATGTATTTACTTTTTTTTTTCTTGTGAAAAAAGGCTTCTTTTTTTTGAGAAGGCAAAAATGCAGAGAATAGAACACTGGGTCTGCATGTTCCTAACATGTTAATTTAGGGAGGGTTGAGGTACATGGAGAGTAAAAGGGAAAGGGTCTGCTTAATTCTTCTTAATAATGAGCCTACAATGGCTATAATTAGCATACATGAGGGACTGTTTGCTATTCAGCCACAGGCTATACTTACATCAAGAATTTTCTAGTTGGGTCTGAGACTGCTGCCGGAGCAGACATATCAACCTGCAAGTGAGGGGCATGCTGGGGAACAGGTAGCAGGTTTCCAAAGGCCCAGACATTTACCACTTTGAGGCTAAGGCAGGCTGACATAGTCCTTGGTCTCATATATGAGCTGACTCAGCCCAGATAGCAGGATTTTACCCATTGGCTGACTGCATTGGACAAATTCATAGAATTTTAGAGCTAGAAGGAGACCCTAGACATTGTGCAATCATTTTTTTTTTGATATTCGGAAATGGAGGCCCAGAGAGGTTTAACGATCAGGCCAACATCACATAGAGAATGGCAGAAATTGGATTAAAATCTAGATTGAGCTTCAGATTTCTAATTATACTGTACATATTTCCCATTTATATAATTATGCATTATGGTTTATGGACAGCTTTACCTTCATTATCTAATTTGATTTCTGTAACTCCATGAGATGGTACAGTACAGATGTTATCATCAGTTTATTATTACTTTTTACAATATTTACCATTTTACATATGAATAAACTGAGGCTTAGGTTAGTTAAGTGATTCATCTAAGGGTGCAAAGATACTAAGTCACAGAGTCAGAATATTTTATACAGTCTTTGTGTAAGATTATGTAATTATAAATTCTCTGTGTAACAACTGGATTCCAAATACAGTTCTCTTTCTGATACACAGAACTGATCTCTGTTTTCTTCGTACTCAGAGGCAGGTAGATACCACCTTAGACTTGCAGGATTATGAAAGAAAACAAACAAACATGTTTCTGAAAATAGGCTGCAGCAGAGACTGTGAGTTTGAGAGAAGATGGGGGACCCAAGAATTAGTATCTGTGCCAGACGTTGTGGGCAGCAAAGCTCAGTGAAGAGCCAAACCCTGAGCAACCTACTTAGCATGGGCCAATGGAGGCTAATTACTTTGAGCAAGGCGGCAACTTTGACTCCCTTGTGTGCCACATCCTGAAGTGAATGTGATGAGACAAATGATCAAGGAACAGCCTTATCTGACCTTATTGCTGGTGCTAGATTTGCTCCGAATTTGCTGTTCATTCACCTACATAGACTCACAGCTCATTTTTTTTCTAGATTAGTCCTAACCAGCACCACATCCATCCTAAATGGCCCATTCAGTGCAATTACCCTGTAGCTAACAGGCAGGGGAGGTATGATCAGGGTCTCGGATATATCTAGGAGAAAATACCCATCTATTCTAGGATAAGCTTCATATTGACTAAAGTGTGTGGTTAAGACTGAGTCACTCTTAGAACATAAGGAGTTTTTGAGGAGAGACAGACAGATGGACAGACATATACACAGTCACACACATACACAGACACACAGAGATAGAGACAGAGAGGCAGAGGCAGAGACAGAGATAGAGTGAGACAGACATATAGACACACACACACACACACACACACACACACACACGGGGGGAGAGAGAGAGAGAGAGAGAGACAGACAGACAGACAGACAGACAGACAGACATAGACACACAGACAGAGACAGAGAGAGGGGCAGAGACAGAAAGACAGATGAGAGGCAAAGAGACAAAGTTAGGCAGCTGTATTCCTGGGGGATGTTGGGGGGGAGGTTGAGGTGCATGAGGTGCATACCTTTTTTAGGTATTTCTTAAATACAGCAACAACTTTCTAGAAGAGGGAAAAGAAACCCAGACCTCAATTCCAGCTAATCTCTTGGCAAACTTCATTTAAAAAATGCCAAATCCTATTTTCCCAAAGCTCCATAAAGGTATGTGTCATAGAGAGGATGATTTAAAAAATGCCACTCTTTATAAAATTCCTCAACAATAAGACTACCTCATTTTAAACCTGTCTTCTTATCTCCAGTGCCTAGCACAGTGCTTTTCATCTGTTACTACTTGAATTGAACTGAAAAAACAAACAACCAAGGCAAATCTTTCTTTCAAAAAGTTCCACTGAGATGATTTTCAATGTAGCATTAGGCCTCTAGTTAGCCTGTCTCAAGAAAATAATTAACATCCTTTTCCTGATGCCTTTCGTAGGGAACAGGGGTAAAATAACCAGCATTTATTTGGCTCTTTAAAGTTTTCAAAGCATTTTATATACATCACCTCATTCGGTCCTCACAACAACCCTGGGAGGCAGATGCTGTTATTATCCCCATTTTATGGTTGAGGAAAATGGGGCTGAGAGGGGTTAAGTGTCTTGCCCAGGAAACTGTGTTTGAAGCTGGATTCTAACTCAGGTCTTAGCCCTGCACTCTATCCATTCCTTCACACAGTTCGTGAATCAAGTTTCAGTATAGTTACAAAAGCAAGATTGGAAATAGTGTTCGTTGACTTGGCTATTTTGTCATTGTCAATGGCTCTTGAGAAACATTGTGCTGTAGGGGAGAGATCTTTGAACTATGAGAGTCAAGGCGTAGAGTTCTAGGATGGTCTCAGTTGCTGGTTAACTGAGCTCAAAAATACTTTTTATTTCTTTCAACCTCATATAACACCTTACATATCTCTTATGCACATTGCAGAATCACGGAATCTGAGAGTTGAAAAGGGACCACAAAGGCCATCTGGTGTAATCTCTTTTCCTGAGAAGGAATCCTCTCATCACCATTCTTGACCAGTGGTCACCCAAGCTCCATATGATTACCTTTAATGCTCAGGAAACACCTTTAACTTTTGGACAGCTTTAATTGCCAGTCAGCTAATTAACACTTATTAAATGCCTACCATGTTCCAAGCACTTGGTTAAGGTCTGGATTGTGTTTATTATATGATTATTCAATTTTATATTATTATTTGTGCATATATGTTCTATCTCTTCTATAAAGCTATTAAATTTTGTGCCAGTAGAGACTAAATCCTATTCATCTTTGTTAAGGGGGTTCTGAACAGGATTTCAATATTCCTATAATGCTTTGGGGCTCAAAGATCTTTGTTCATTGGGATAGTCTCTGGATTACCTGTCCCAGAAGGCTCTGGACCACATACTTGAAACTACTTGAAAAAAAATCATTGAGAACTTTCAATGAATTTGAGACAACTAAAATAACTTTGTACACTAGGACCTACTCCTCCAAGGTTACCTTGGATTTGTTTTATGTGTTTTGCATATACCTGTGATGACTGAAAGACCCTGAGAGATAGACTATCTGGGTAATTAATAATCAACTTATTAATTAGGTTAGGTAATAATCAATAAATTGATGTTCAATAGTTTTTCTTGGCAACCAAAGACAAAAGAAAAAAGAAAGCCTGAAAGCTTTAAATAATCCTTGAAAGGGAATTCCCTTGACAACTTAAAATCAGCCCAGATTGATGGATATTTAATGAGGTGGTAGCTTGGAAGTCTTCAGCTTCTCCTGTTGAGAACGTGGCTTGCTCATGAGATTCAGTCATCATCAGGACATCTGGACAGGGAAATCCGTCTCCATCCAGACTACTCTAGTTGGTTTTCTCCTTCATGAGCTGGATCACCCTAAACTCCAGTGGAGAGGTACAAGAACAGGGGCTCATTTCCTGTGAGTAAGAACTCTCCTAGACTGGATTCTGTTTATACTCTAAATAGAAGTAAGGTCTCCTAGTTGGGTAGGGTACCGCCCAAGACAGAAGAGTATGTTCTTTGAGAACTAAGAGTAATCTCCATCTGTCGTGTCCTTCAGGCATTTATCTTCCACAGGAGCTGGGCCTCAATGAAGAAACAGAAGAGAAAAGCCTGGATACCAATTTAACAGTTAGCTGTTAATATAATAGTAAAATAGTAATTTCTCTCGTATCTATGTATGTTATTATGGACCAGGCTTAATTCAGGCTGGTCCAGTGATTCAAGTTCAGATGAGAAGGAAAATGAAACAATAGTAGGTTATCTATCATTTAACAAAAGGAGATGTATTAAGAATAACACTTTGACTCATATTCATATTTAGTTTTCTAAGTTGTCTCATAACCTTAAAGAATATCTAAGTTCCTCTCAAATTTCCTATTAAGAAGGAGCCACAATACTGATAAAAATGGGGCCAGAGCAATTCACACTTCCCGAGCTGTCACGGACATTTTCCAGGTAAACCCAGCTGGACCTTACCTGTCAGTTACTACTTCCCTGAAGAGCTACTGATATCTTCTGACTGCCTGTTGCCATTAACCTTCAAACTATTCTATTTTTATCCCTTGAGTTCTAGAACTAGAGTGACATAGACTTGAAGAAAGAGAAGAATGTACATAGACAGAAACGAGGAGAGAATGAGTTCTAGACATGGGAGAAAATCCATGCAAATGCTCAAGAATCGGGAAGTGAATGAGATCAGGAAATAGACAGGAGTGCAATGTTGCTGAAACTTAGAGTACATGGAGGGTAGTAGTGTGAAATAAAGCACTGGTAATGTAGATTGGAGCCAAATTAGGCTAGACCTTAAGTGCTAGGTGGTTTTGTTTTTTTTAAAAATTATTTACTGGCAATTTCTGAAGGTATTTAACCAGTAGAATAACCTGGTTAGATATATGAGTTAGGAAGAGTCTTTTGGAAGGCAGGTGGAAAATGGTTTGGTGGGAACAGATACCAGTCGTAGGAGAACAGTTAGAAGAGTATTGTAGTAGTCCTGGAGAGAGGTAGTGAGGGCCTGAATATACCATAGAGGTAGGAAATGGATGAGAAAGATTTTGTAGTGAAAAAAATTGATAGGACTTGGCAACTAGTTGGATGTGAGGGCATGAGTGAGTGGGCAGGTTTTAGTTTTAGGTGGAATTCAAGGTATTGATGAGACTTTCTGGTGAAGGTACTTAATAGGCAGTTAAAGATGTAGAATGTCAGGGAGATTCTGGGGCTGAAAATCTAGAGAAAAGCTAGTTTTCCTGCACCTATCCTGTATGCTACTTCACTTCTCAGAGACAAGAATGAACAGCAGTCTTAAGTGGACAGCAAAGCAGATAGATGAATATCTGTCAGGGCTCCTATAGAAAAAACTCCTGTATTGGATTAGAGGTGGAACTAGATGACCTATAAGAGACCTTCTAACTCCAAGATTCTATGATTCTAGCTAATGAAAGGATTTCCTTTCCTATGAAGGGTGATTTGCTATCATTGTCCTAATTAAGAGATTGAAACACTTATCTCAGTCAATGGTCATGAAGTCCCTGTTACCTTTATCATGACCAATATCTTCACAAAAGAATCTCCTCTAGGAGATATTTTATCAGTGTAAAACTGTTCTATCTTTATTCTTCAGGCATGGCTGGCCTTATATATCAACAGAATAAGGTGTTGACTGATTCATGTAATTTGAGAAGTCTTGTTCAGATTCCCTGTAAGATTATTTCTCTTATAGTTGTCCTCACTTCTACAATTAAAATTCCCAACTTTGGGTTTCCACTTACGCATTGACCTTTCCATGTAGTCCTGTTTTAAAAATACAGACACTTCTAGAAAGGGTAACACAATTTCTCCCTGAGCATGGAGCTGGGGCAGATAGATGAAGAGCACTGGGCACTCTGGTATGTGGTCCATTGAAAACAGAAAAAGGAACATGTTTCTCACCTTTGCTGGGGCTCCATCCTAAATCCAGTGCTCTTTTGACACACATGGCGGTTAGGGAGCGGTACAGAGAGGTTGTTGTTAACTCTCTTTACAAACTTTCTGTTATTGCCAAACTGCAATCTTCTGTCCCCTAAGCATGTCCTGAAATCTCCCATTTTTCTTCCTTGGCTTACATTATTCCCTATACCTTGAATAGTTTCCATTTGACTCTTGCTGGGCTGGTTCAGATGATAGAAGTTTCCTTCTTTGTTGGGGGTCTCTAAGCAAAAGCTGAATGACCACTTATCTGCAAAGTTGTAACAAGGATTCCTGTTTAAGTATGGGTTGGATTGGATGATTTCTTAGATTCCTTCCCATTCCAACATTCTGTGAATTTCTTCCCATTCTTTAAAGCTCTCCTCAAGCAACCCCTCCTCCTTGAAGTCTTACAACCCAAAGGGCTGTAAGGATCTTCTCCTTTCAGTGTCACATAAAACTGTTTTGCAGTTTTTAAATACACTTACATATGTCTTATTCCTCTTTTAGAGGAATAAGGCAAGACTATATTTTACTTAAATTTTGTATCTTCTATCACATAGGAAAATATATGAACCCTGTAGGTGCCTTACAAATGTCTGTTGATTGATTTATTGCAGTGTAGTGATTATCAGACCAAATAGTTAAATATGATTTGGTAGATAGGCCAACCCTCTTCTCCTTTGTGTATGGGAAAAATTAAGATTCAGAACTCCTATGCAAGTCTTGTAAGTTCATGCCCCCAAATCACCTGTGTATTCTGGGTCTAGTTATGGTTGAAGAAGAGAAACTGGGGAGAAGGAAAGGTGGAGAAGATTAGCTAACTTCCCTTCTGGACAGATGGTGTGATGGAAAGACCAAAGTATGAGGAGCCTCTTGACAGTTTTCTAGTTCTGACTTTGTCACTAATTTGCTTTGTGGCCTTAGGAATGTCACTTAGATTCTCTGGCCTCCATCTTCATCTGGAAAGTATGTGCTGTCAATATAACTGAGTCTTTGTGTGGACCAAAAGAGAAAATGAATACAAAGGTTCTTTGCAAAGTATAAAAATAAGAAATCATCTTTTCTGTCTGCACCCAATATGACACATAGTTCATGTATTTGAGAAGGAGCAGCAAGACCAGCCTCTTGATGGGTAGTAGGAGATTGTTTAGTATGCAATTCCAGGGACTCTGGGAAGGATTAAACAGGTGCCCAAATCATGCTCTGTGTTGGTGGATATTAGGGATTTTAATAAAGGCTTTGGTTTCACTTATAATGTACCTCTTTTTTTCCTATCCTCCCTCAACCCAATGCACGAAGCAGTTCATAAACCCTTACAATGGCCAAGTCCCTGTGCACATAGCAGGCTATCCCCTCAATGTGAATGAAGCTAGAAGATTGAAGCATGTGGACACTGGACTCTTAAGGGGAGCCAGGAGAGGTAAAGAATCAGAGATGAAGGAGAAAGCTAGGGAAGCTAAGGAAGCAAAAGACAAAAGACAAACTATTACTCAAATTTGTCAGTAGCAAAAGAATCAAATCTATTAAGGAAAATACAGATCTCTTCTTATTTCACTGTAAAAAAAGCTTCGTTGCCACTTAAAGCAAGGTCAATTTATTTAAGCTTCTTATTTTCTAAGTAAATGCTGTAACCTGATACTAGAGGACCCTGAAGGCTGACTAAATTCTCATGTGATGTTGAGAGATCATCACTCATCTTAGAGACCTTACTCACTAAAACATTTCAAGTTGGACTCAGTACATATAATCTCTGGATAAAGTCCAATAGGTATCAGCAATGTACTGTTTCCTGGCCCTGTCCACAGTGCTGATGGAAACCTTCTCCCAGAGGAGGTGGGGAAAGGTTTTAACTGGAGTAGTCTGGCACAGGACAAGGGGAAGAAATTATAGTCTGAGAAAACATTGGTCTATGGTTAGAGATTTATGTCTTGAAACTATGAAAGGGCCAGGCAGTATCAGTGTCTGAAATGGAAAATTAAATAGGCCCCAAGCAGTGGTGAAGTGCAAAGAGGAGGCTAGGTTAGTATGAGGAACACAATCAAGTTGGGGTGGAGAAAATAAGAGGAAAAGCCTGAGTTTCAACAATCAGGGATTTGGTATCAGATGGGCTATAGGCTACTGAAGGAAGCAGATATTTTACTTATAGAAGCAGCTGCTTGGTTCTTTGGACATTCTTGGCAAAAGAGTTTTCCTACTGCTTTAAAGGCCTTCTCCAGCTTTTACTTCCAGATCATTCAGCCAGGATGTGGTAGTGAAACAAATCCTCTGCATGTTTTGGTCCCCAGGGGATTTCATCTTCCTTCAGATAGAGAGCTTTCTCCAACGGGGTTTGTATGTCATAAGGAGCTGGCCCTAACCAAGAGACTCGAAGTGCTTGATCTTTTCTGTTTTGCCTCTGGTAATAAAATATTTTCTAGTGGCTTCTTATGGATTGATTTGGATACTAAACATTACAGAGATTAACAATCAATTTTCACAGAGATCTCATTTTCAGAACCAGAACCAGTTAGTGTACAAAATGTATCATTTCACACTCAATTCTAGCTGGGTGGCTAAGTGGATAGAACACTGGGTCTGGATTCGGTAAGACTTGAGTTCAAATATGGCTTCAGGCACTGATTCACTGTGTGACCCTGTGTAAATAATTTAATTCTGTGTGCCTCAGTTTCCTCAACTGTAAAATAGGGATAATAATAGCACCTATGTCCCAGGGTTTCTGTGAGGATCAAATGAGATAACATTTGTAAAATGTTCAGCACGGTGCCTTGTACAGAACAGGTACTTAATAAATGTTTGCTTGCTTTCTTCCCACTGAGCTAGACAAAGAAAACTCTAATTTGCCATCTTTTTCTTTTCTACTGTAGATGTGAAATCATAAGTCTGATCCAATATGATTAGGGACCTGCTTTCCCTACAGCATCTCCTAAACTCTCTTCACTTAGCTCTAGAGAGCTTCCACTTTCACGAAGTACCGTATCAACTGAGGAATTTGTGATGGTAGGGGAACTAATTGAAGTGGTGTCTATATTGATCTTTTTATTTTAACCTAAAATTCCTCTTTTCAGTCTCCTGCTTTTTTGGAGGCAGGGGGCAAGTTGTCACCCGCGATTTCAACTCCCTTTAAACAAATTTCTGTCAAGATAAATCAGCACCTACTCTACAACTTATGGTCTTAGAGAGTTGCCTGGTGGCACTGAGAGATTAAGTGACTTATCCAAGGTCACATAGTTAATATATATCAGAGGTGGGGACATAAACCCAGGTGTTCCTTTTGTCTACTATGACACTGCTCTGTCATATAAAAATTGTGTTTGTTGATTTTGGAAAGATGAGAAATTGTGCTCCAATTCTTTAGTTTCTGATTCTAATTGCTGTTGTTTTAAAAAAGATATTTGTGTGTGTGTGTGTGTGTGTGTGTGTGTGTGTATGTGTGAGGCGGGGGGCAGAGAGTGCTAAGGGTTCCTAGTGAGTACAAGTAAACAGAAAAGCATTAGGTGGAAAAAAGAAAAAAATTAATAACAGCACAACATATTGATGAACTTTAATCCTGAGAGCTTATTTACTCTCCAAAGGGGAAAAAATCTGGTAGATGAAATGAATTTTCTTGTTCTGCTTTAGGTCTTTGCTCAGAGGCAAAATGGCAATCTTGAGAAACAGGCAGCCAGAGCTCTTTAAAAACAACCCACCAGCAAACAAACAAGGAGCCAAAATGGTTTTATTTTGATGTGAAGGCATTACTATAAGCCTAAAGAGCAGAAAAAAGAGTAGCATGCTTCTAAAACTGAGAAGAGTTTCCATTTTGATTTGGTTTGAAAGAACAGGTGAAGGTTTGAGTTTTCAATTCCCTCTGAGGTGATTTGCCCTAATTTGAACTTCTGATGCTGAAAATTGAATGGAAAATGAGAACTTTCTGTAGTTCAACCATTGCCATCTTATCCACATTATTATTATGACTTGGGGATCGTCGGGCACTTTCAGTGCAATGTAGGAGAGAGTAACCTCAGTCCCTGCCCTCAGGGTTTACAACTTCAATCTCAGGAAATATTCTCCTGGCTTTGCATCAGCTCTTGAGAGGAAATAGGTCTGCTTGTGCAGGGGGAAGTGTTGCTTCCCCTGATTTGAGTCATGGCCTTCTTGTTCCTCATGTACACAATTCCCCATCCACTGAATTTCCTCATTTTCATTTCTTTCAATGTGAGGGGATAAATGGTTCTTGGAGATGTGGTGACAGAGTTGAGAGAACACATTGCCTATTTCCCTTGCAGCCTTTAAAGTCCCTTGGACAAAGCTGGAGTTAAAAGCTTATAATGACTGGGTCCCATTCCTAGCAAAGCTGATAAATCAGTCCATGCTACCGTGATAATGATTGCCCATGTATTAACTGTATGACTCTTCCTAAGAAACATATTTGTATTTTAACAGGGAATTTCTGGAGAAATCTTAAAGGTAGCTGTTTCTTTAAAATGGCATGGTGGAATAAAAAGAGTGAGGAACTGGAAGGAGACCTAGGCTGTAGTATTGGCTCTACCACCAAGTCACTGTGTGACTCAGAATCTCAGAGTGGGAAAGGATTTTTGAGACCCCCTAGTATAATCCTGCATGTTGTATGTAAGAAGAACAACTTGAACTGAAATCTTTTCTGCAGTATTCTCAATAAATGGTCATCTGGCTATTGCTTAAAGGTAATGGAGGTGAGAGGAAGAAAAGATTGTTCAGTGAAGGGCACTCTACTACTCCTGAAGGCAACCAATTCTACTTTGTGATAGCTAAATTGCACTTAAAAATTTCCCTATAGAAACCCTTAAAAATTTTTTTAGCTTTATTGATGTGTTTTGTTTTTACATTTCAAATATTTAGATTATTTCCACTTTGTGAGAGTTTTCTTATAACAAAGCAAAACGGGTGAGATAGATAATACAGTGATCTCATCTGAAAGTTCATGCAACCCTAAATGAGTGTCTTATAATTAATTGGTCTTTAATGTTTTCCTTATATATTTTCTGGATCTTTTATATTAAATTTTCCATTAAGTTCTGGTCTTTTTGATACAAATACTTGAAAGTCTTTCAGTTTGTCAAATGTCTATTTTTTCATTCAGGATTATGTTTAACTTTGCTGGATAAATTATTCTTGGCTGCAACCCCAGCTCCTTTGCTCTTAGAAATATAATGTACCAAGACCTACAATCTTTTAGTGTAGAAGCTGCTAGATCTTGTGAAATCCTGATTGTTTCCTCATAGTATTTAAATCATTTTCTTCTTGTTGCTTCCAATATTTTCCCCTTAACCTTTCACATCTATGGTATATCCACCTACTTTAAAAAAATCAACATAAACTAACTTTTTCTTTCTCTTCCATCCTTTACCACTTGAAAAAAAAGAAAAGAAAAAAAGCAAATCTCTTTTAACAAATACACAGTCATACGAAAATCTCTTAAGTCTTCCTCTCTTCAACTTTTACTCATTACTTCCAATTCTACCCTTTGGGGTCAAGAAGAAAAAGTTTAATATCTCTTTCACATGATAATCCTTCAAATATGAGTATATCTAGCATGTGCTCCATAAGTATTCTTTCATTAGGCTAAGTATTCCCAAAAATTTCAATTGTGATTTTTATACTTCTTGGTCTCTAGTTGTCTCTTCATGCTAGCAGCTCTATTCTGGACACAATTTAGCTTATTAACATCCTTCCTGACAGGTGACACACAGAACTGAACACAATATTCTATATGTGGTCTGATCAGAGAAGAGGTCAAGGGGACTATTACCCCACTTTGTTTGGGATACCATGTCTTTCTTAGTAGCCCAACATCACATTAGCTTTTTGTAGCTCCCATGTCACATGACTGAGTCATATTGAGTGTCTAGTTCACTAATGCCTCTAGATCCTTTACATAGCAATTACTCTCTAGCCATGGCCTTTTCATTCCTTTAAAGCTGAGTTTTGAGCTCAGATATGGGATTCTGTAAGAATTATCCCAATAAAATTTAATTTTATTAGATTCAGCCCAATGTTACAGCTTATGGCCTTTCTGGATTTTGAGACTGTCAATCAATATGTTAAGTATGTCTTGTAGCTTTGTGTCACCTACAATTACAATTTAGACCAAGGCCTGATCTGTGAGTTACTCTAGTAGAAACCTTTTTCCATGATGATATTGATCTTTTTAGGTGGTCATTAACATAACCTTTGGATCTAGTTATTCACTTCCTTTTGAATCCAACTCACAGCATCATTTAGCCCACCTCTTTCCAATCTGTCCACAAGGATAGATTGAGACACTTTGTCACTTGCTTGACTGAAAGCTAGACATATTATATCTATAACATTCCCATAATCAACCTGTCTAATAATACTGTCAGACAAACAATGAGATTAGTTTTTTATGATTCACTTGATCTAGTCTATTTTGGGGACTTGAAGAGGGCTTCACAGAAGCATCAGTCAAGTAACAAAATGCAATAGATCTTTTTTGGCTCATTTAAGGGAAAACTTTGTGGTTTAACTAGAAACAACTAAGGTTAAGAACACAGAGGAAGAGAAGAGGGTGGTGGAAAAAAGGAAAGGAAGCCATAGTGGTACACTCACCCTCCTAAATGAGACAATAGCCGACACTTATAACATTAGCACAGTATCCGTCCTCAATGGGGAGGAATCAACTATGAATCCTCTAAAACTTGCCTGGTAAGATCAAAGTAACTTTGCAACAAGGAGTGTTACCAAGCAATATCTTTCAGTCATTACTTCATATTCCATCTCTCTTCTTGTCATCTTCCCAGCTGCTTGTGCTTCAAACATTAGTGGAGATGGAACAACAGTGTCATGCAGTTCAAGAAGACTGAGAAAAGGCCATTGAATCAAGCAATTAAGTGACCATTTGGGACTTTTTAGAGAGTAGTTTCAATGGAATGGTTGGGTCAGAAGTCAGATTTCAAAGGATTCAACTCTGAATTCAATTCAATCAACATTTATTAAGTGCCTATTATCTGCCAGGCTTTGTTCAAAGTGCTGGGTAATAAGATAAGAGAAAGAAACAATCTCCGCCTTCATGGATTTTATAATCAAATGGGGAGGACAACCCACAAAAGGAAGTGGCAAATATGGGTGGGTGTGGAGGGAGATATCAGGGAGGCATCCTATTGCTTGGAATTGAAACCAAAGAGAGCTGCAGATGGAAAGTAGAATAGTTAAAAGTCCAAATCCTGTGCTTTCTAAAGAAAAACCTTGGGAGGAACTTAGTGCTTCACCCTCCAGACCTTCAATCAGAGGGGAGAAGAAGCTGAGGGAGTTGGGAAGGTATTGAGTATGGCATCAGTAGAAATATTTTGGGGGCAGTATACTTGCCTCACATCTTCAGATCTTAGCACATGGACCTACTCTGGTTAGGATCATAGGATAATAGGTCTAGAGATGGAAGGTATTTCAGAGATGGTCTAGCCCATCCCTTTCATTTGACAGAGGTACCTAAGACCCTCAACAATGATTTCATTTACCCAAATTCACTCAGATAGTATTATCATTGGGATTTGAACTCAGGTCCCCTGAAACCAGAGTCATTGTTCTTTCTATTGGGCACATGGCCTTTCTAATAAATCACAGGATGTAGAATGAGAAGGGATGAGATTTTCTAGTCCAGCCATCTCATTTCAGAGATGAGGAATTGAAGCCCAGAGGAGTGAAGTTTTTTATTCAAGGTCTTATAGGCAATAAGTAAGCAGTCAAATCTGGATACAAAAGCAAGTCTTCTGACTCAAAAATCTATTGTTCTTTTCATTGTATCATCTAACCCAAGCATAAGGCTGGCCTTGCCCATAGACAAAAAGCTAGGAACAGATAGAAAGAAAAGAAAATCTTTTAAAAATCTTTTAAAACAATGAAATTTCAGTTAACAAAGAGAACAGTTACAATTGTGGAAACATGCAGAGACCTTTACACACGCACGTGCGCACACACACACACACACACACACACACACACACACACACTCACAGATCCTTCTGCATCATTGATGCTGTCAAGTTAGAGTAATTGAATATGAAACACCAAGGCTCTCTTCTCTCCACTGACTCATCACACTTTTCCTTTTGGCACCAGAGAGCTTCCTTCCTGTATAGCACCCAGTGAGACACTGTAGGCAAAGCGCCATACAAATGTCAGCCGGCATTATTGTTACTTCTGAGTCATAGAATGTTGCAGCTTGAAGGAATATTAAAGATCGTTTCCAGGGGTTAACCTGTCTTTTTTTAAAAAAATATTTTGAGAACTGTATTTCAGTATGATGGATTTACTTTGTAATTTTATATATTTTGTTTTATGCATTTAGCGACATTATTCTGTGAAGAAGCCTTATTCAGATTGGACGCAAAGGTGTCCATGACACAGCAAATCTTAAGAACCCATATTTAGTCTGACCCCACCATTTTATAAATGAAGAAGCTAAAGTCCCAAGGTTATCCAGTCATTTCAGTCATGTCTGACTCTCCATGACCCCATGTGGCATTTTCTTGGCAGAGATGTTGAAGTGGTTTGCCATTTCCTTATCCAGCTCATTTTTCAGATGAGGAAATTGAGGCAAACAGGGTTAAGTGACTTGCCCAGGATTACACAGCCAGTAAGTGTCTGGTGCTGCATTTGAACTCAAAAAGATGAGTTTTCCTGACTCCAGGCCCAGCACTCTATCCAGTGTGCCATCTACATGTCATTTTGCAAAGTTACAGTTAGTTAGTGATAGAAACTATTTTGAGATTCTCTGAACTATGCCATCTTACTTCTCATTCTAGGATAGGTTTAGAGTTTTCCTAGTCTTCATCATTCACGGTTTACTCCCTCTCACTACGTCCTGGGTACCTTTCACTACCCTTCTCTGGGGCATGGAAGCAGGGATAGGGGGATTAATTTGTATTTATATGAGGGTAATAGGTTTAGGCCTGTGTTAGAGCAAGGAGAGTCAAATCTCAGCATTTATCCTGCCTGGCCCTCTCATTCCTAGCAGCGTCTGGCTTGGATCAGGGCCAAGAATGGAGATCTTTGGCAAAAACTTCCACCTGTTTTTATAGTTTGGTCAGCAGAGTAGAACGTATATTGAAAGCCCCTGAACCTGTAGGTTCATGTCTGTGGACAAAGGATGTGGTGTTTGCTGGGAAAGCTAACTGTTTTAGGCCTCAGGCAATAACTTTCATGTGCTGGACTATAGTAGGGCTGCTGAATAAATCAAGTTGGTCTTGAATCCAACATGAGAAGGGAACCCTTGCCCTGAGTGCACTTGTGTTTACTTCTTAATAGAGACCAGTGTTATCCTTGGGATCCTAGAATGTTAAAAGCTAGAAGGTACCTTGAGACCCACCTTCTTATTTTATGGGTGAGAGTCAAACAAGTGCTAGGATTTGAAACAATTTCTTCTCACTCTAAATCCGCTGTTAGGCTCTGTTTCCATAGAAAGTAAACTAGCCTAGGAATCAAGAGTTCTGAGTTCCAATCCTAGTTCTTTCCCAGACTTACTATGTGACCTTGAGAAATACCAATAACATTTACATAGACTTTAGTCTATGGCTCAGTGGATAGAACACTTGGACAGGAACCCACAAGACTCATTTTCCTGAATTTAACTCCAGCCTCAGACACTTACTGGCTGTGTGACCCTGGGCAAGTCACTTAACCCTGTTTACCTCAGTTTCCTCATCTGTAAAATGAGCCGGAGAAGGAAATACAAACCCCTCCTGGATCTGCCAAGAAAATCCTGAATAGGGTCACAGAAAGTACAGCAACAGCACATAGACTTTACTATGTGCCAGGCACTGTGCTAAGCGCTATACAATTGTTATCTTGTTCGATCCTAACAACAGCCCCAAGAGGTGTGTACTATCATTAGCCCCAATTTACAGAGATTAAGCGGCTTGCTCAGGGTCACCTAGGTAATAAGTGTCTGAGGCTAGATTTAAACTCTCATTTTCTTGATTCCAGGCCCAGTGTTCTATCTATGACACCACTTATCATATCCAGGCCTCAGTTTCCACAACTGTAAAATAGAGGTTTTTATTACTGCAATAAATATTTAAGTACCTAATATGTGCATAGCATCATATTGGAGATAGAAGGGTGATACAAAAAAAGAAGACATAATTCCTACCCTCTGGAAGCTTATGATCTAATTACATAATCACAGAATATTAAAACTTGAAAAGACTTGGGAACTATTTAATCCAACCCTTTCAAAGAAAGTATTTCCAGGGTTATACAATTATCAATGTGTTAATTATATCAATGATGAGAAAATTAAATAATTTCCTGTAACCCAGAATAAGGTAGGACCACAGGTTGACTACATTCTCTGTGCTTGAGAGCTTATGGCTGGTGGACAAAATAGGAAAAGTCAAGCACTCAAAAGTATGTTCCTGTGAAATTCAATCAATAATTTTAAGTGTAGCAAGTGTCCTCTAAGTTCACTTTCCTAGAGTCAGGCTGGCTACATCTGTCTCTCAAGGACCTCAGAGTACACTGAGGCTTGTTGGTTGTGTCTCTTCTCTAATGCCAACACATCGAGTCCTGCACCACCCCCCCCAGGCTGTGTTCTCCCCACCATCATCTTCCTGTGCCCCAGTAATATTTTACCACTTAACATAAATTTTGTTTTTATGAAGGGATGTTGAAAAAGTAAATGGATGTTCAAAAAGTAAAACTCCCATTCCCAACACCTAAGGGCACACTGCTCTCTATTCTACCTTGGTCTCTAGGGATAGTATTGGTCCCATCATGTTAAGGTAATTTTTTTAAAGACTGTTAAAAATGAATAAATAAACTATCAAATAAATAATTAAATAAACAAGAGAGTGGAAAAAAAGAAAGACCTTCTAAAATATATATCCTCAGTTAAAGGGGAGGAAGACAACTCTGTAAAGGACTTTTGCTTTCTTTGAACTCCTATGTATATTAGTCTTACGTTTCTCCCTTGGAATTTACTGGTTGTATCATTTTATTAAAATAAAATAATATTTATACTAATAAAACAATATATTACATTATGAATTTAATACTTTATTATAATAATATAATGTAAAATATATATTATGTTGAAAGTATAATTATAATATTAAAATTACATTGATTATAATATAATAGAATTACATTAATTATAATGTAACATAATAAATTATATAAATTATATTGATTATATAAAATAGTAAATAAAATAGATATGAGATATTGTTGAAGGGGAGTCACTGACTTTCCATTCCTCTGTGTTGTTATCTTGGATCCCTGTTTATCCAGTACCTCTGTGCCTGAGTTTGTGACTCTCAATACCCCACTTTTCCTAGCTTGGCTTTTGACCACTGCTCCCTATCACCTCCAGAGTCAAATATATAATACTCTACAATACTCCATTTGGCATTCAAAGCCCTTTACAACCTGCCTGCCCTCCCTGCCTCCACTTTCCAGTCTTTCCATACCTCTCTAGCTACATACTCTGCAATCCAATGACACTGGCCTCTTTGCTGTTCCTCACACAAGATACTCCCTTTCCAGACCGTGGGCATTTTCACTGATTGTTCCTGATGACTGTAATGTTCTCCCTCCTCATCTCTACCTCCTAGTTTCCATTTCTTCCTTCAAGGCCCAGCTAAAATCTCATTTTCTACAAGAAGTTCTGACCTGCCTTGATACTGGTGTCTTCCCTCTGTTGTTTTAAATCACAGTCACTCTTCAAGACAACCTACCAAGATATGGATAATCTATGCTGTCTCTTGGTGGAAGGAGTACTCATATTGTTAAAAATCATGGCTCCTAAATGATGAAATGTAATGCGATTACATTTGAATGTAATGAAATGAAAAGTGATTTCATTTAATTTTTCAAGTGGGCATGTCTCGTGAAGGCTAGAGCTTGGTGGAGTGAATAGAAACCTAGCCTTGGAGTTAGAAGAATCTGGATTCAAGTTCTACCTTTTAATACATAATAGCCACGTGACCCTGGCAAACTGATGTAACCTCTCAGTGCCCCACTATAGGTCGCAGTCCAGGTGTTCATCTACATTGATAGAGGGTGGTCCCTCACTCACTCTTCCCTCTATTACTGAAATTACATGCCTTGGCCAATTTAAAAGATGTCATCAAACAGACTATAAATTACTTCAAGATGGGTGCCATATCTGTATCTTGATTTCTTCAATGATACCTTGAACAATGCTTTGTCCACAGTAGATTCTCAATAAATGCTTGTCTCATGATTGAATGTGTGAGACCCAGAAATTTTCCTGTTGGTGAACATCTCCTCCACCTTTCAGTTAATTTCCAGGGCTCATACTAGCTATCTGAATCCTATAATGAACCATGATGACTAGCTAGATAACAACCAGCTATATACAGTGACTGAGACTTTCATTTAGTCAAGAGGAACAGTCTCAAATTAGGTGAAGATAATTGGACATGCCTTCTGTCACTGGTAACTGGTGTACTTTTTCTTCTGTTCTCATCCCAGAAAAATCTTTAGAAAGACATGTGGTTAAACAATGGTTGCTTGGGGGAACTTGTTCTCTTAAAGTGAAAGAAATGATCATTTACTGTTCTTTCTTTACTGAAAAGCACCTCCTAAAACAAAATAATGCACGGCATCGTTAAACCTCCTTCAGCGTGATGAACAGCATCTATTTTCCATTAGGGGCATGTGACATCTGTTTAGTGTGTTTACATATAGAAAGGTTTCTTTTAAGTTGCCCTCCATGATTTTCCCCTAATCTAAATTGTGTCTCTGTGCTATGTAGAATTAGGGTCAATTTTAGTTAATTGACTCACTGTGTGACCTTAGATAAGTCAAGGCTCCTTATGATGATTTTTGTCTCTATAAAATGAGAGGTTCGGATTAGCCCATCCTAGCTTTTTGAATATCTTTGCTCACACTCTGATCCCAGGTGGCTTAATGGATGGAAAAACAGAAATGCCATTCAGGGAATTTGGAAAAGGTAAATGATTCACATCTGGGTCTTCTCCCTAGTGGGCATTAACACTGACTAGCATGGCTTAAGGGACATATGGGTTATTTCAATCCAGAGAGATCTAATGGAGCTGCCTTTAAGTGGTTTGGAAAGGTTCCTTTGGCTGGTCTTCAGTTTCCTCATCTGTAAAATGAGGGGATTGGCCTAGACAACCTCTAAGGGCCCTTTCTTTTGGTTGCAATTTAATTAAATTAAAATCAACTTATGCTTATGAAGTACCTACTATATGCAAGACACCATAGTAAGCACTATGGCAATATTTAATCTTGAATCTGTTATCCATCCAAGTTTTGTCGTATCTTCCCGTCTGATAACTTTTCCTCACATATCGAAGTTGGTAAGAATGCCGAACAGAACAGGACCACGGACAGAGCTCTTCTGTCCTGTCATTGCAGGTCCAGCCCGTGTTATGATTTTGCAGACTCAAACAAACAAACAAAAAACTGGTTGTTTTTCTTTTTGGTAGACTTACCCACTACCTGCTGGCTGGCAGCAAGAAGAAACTCACTTGAAATTGAATCTAGGTTTCCGGTTTGTAAGCCCCATGACTTATTCCTATATGCTCTGCCTAGATCTTGGGAAATGTTTGCAATTCTTAAAGAACATTCAGCATAATGTAGCAGAAAGAATGTCAGATTTGGGGTCAAAGGGCCAGTGTTCACTTCTCAGATCTGCCCTTACTGTCTGTGGGCATGAGACAAGTCACTTAACCTCTGTTGGCCTCAGTTTCTCTATCTGTAAAATAAGATAGGTGGTCATCTTCAGAGGTTCTCATTTTTTTTGTTTCCTAGAGCTCTTTGAAATTATCGAGGAACACAAAAACCTGTCATATATGTGGATTATATATTGACATTGATAATATTAAAAACATTTTAATATTATTGTGAAAATAAATTTTGACCTCACAGACCCCCCAAAGGGATTCCAGACCACATTTTGAGAACAGCTAGTATAGATGATCCCTGAGGTCCCTTTCTTCTTTCAATCTATGATCCTAGGATCAATCCTAAGTGTTTTCAGTACAATTTTTTTTAAAGCACTGGACTGCGAGTCAGGATGCCTGGATTTTCTTCTCATCTCCACCACTCAGTAATTTTGAGCAAATAGCTTAACCTTCTAGGTTTCAGCATCCTCATCTGGTGGGTGGACCAGATAATCTCAAAGGCCCCTTCTCTCCAGGCTGCATAGCTTGATAGATAGAGGTGCTTGACTAGGAGTCAGGAAGATTTCAGGTTCAAATCCTGCTCTTGATACTAACCGTGGCCATGGCAAGTCACAACCTATTGCAGCTTAATTTTTTCAACCGTAAAATGAAGTTGGAATAGATGACTTCTAAGGTTCCTTCCAGCTCTAAATCTATGATTCTATAATCTAAAAATCTTTCATTTGATAATTCTATCAAATGGGTAGCTGCCACCAGAAGCTTTAAACCTTTAAAATCAGGTTCCCTCCCTGAAGCAGAGTGAAGCCAGAATTTCTACACGTTGGCTGAGCAGGATTTGTGGCAGCATCCTCTAATTGCTGCCCAGGGGTGGCTTCCTTAGAAATGATTGGTATTGGGGGCCCCAGAGAAACGGTGCACCACCAGGAGCAATAAACCCAGCCTTGAACTCTTTCCAGTCAGGGCTACTAGATGGCGCTGCTCCCCCAGGTTTCCATCAAGCCCAAGCAGATGGCTCTCGGAGAATTAACAATTAATGTCTAACGTATCAGCCAAAGCCTGCAGAAAATATGTTCTGCTCCAAGAATGAGTGAGAACTAAAATTGCTCAAAGAGAATCTTTTGCCAACTTGTTTCCTAGCTAGCCAAAATCATAATCAGACACTGGCTTGGCCCCTCTTAAATTGCCTCCCCGCCCCTTTACAGGAGATGTTAATAACAAGTGTAAATATGGATATTAGTTCAGATGGTCAGAAAGCCTAATTTTGCTGGCTTGATGGCATTATTCTCTTAAAACATTCTTTATGTAACAGATAAGCAATTGACACCAGACAGAAGGAAGATAGCAGGGCCCAGGGACAAATACTGGTGCTTGTCCTCATTGCAGGATTGAGAATACCCAAACAAAACTTGACGTGGAGAAAGAAGAGGGATGAGGGTGGGCTTTGTTGGGGGTGATGGTGGAAAGATCTGGAAATCCAGATGGAGCATATCCAAATGTCTAATGCTTTAGGTGGAATGACGGCCAGACAGGGGCAGGGAACAAAGATTTCTAGAGTTTTCCTGCCGTGAATAGTTCTGATAGAGTGTTACTTGAGCTAGCGACTTGCAGACCCAGGAAGCCAATCATGATAGTAAAAGAGAAAGACTTACCCTATCTCAAAAGGGAAAAATCAGAGTGAAATGTTGGAAAAGGCTGACATTAGTCTGCCCAGTTTGAGCCCTTCCATTCATGCTATATTTCATAAAGATTAATGCATCCATTAATATAGTTGCTTATTTCCTTCGTCTCCCAAACAGTTGGCTGTGAAGGCTGTGAGGAGAATGATGGGTGAGGTCCTTCACCCCTAAATCTGCACATTTTCCCCTTTTTCTTCTTTCCCTGATCACTATTTGTTTCCTGACTGCTCCCTGGTACTGACCCGAGCCAGTCCAGGAAAACTACAAGGAGCCTCAATCCTTCAAAGTTAAGTCACAGACTCCTTGAACCTTCTTTGAATCCTTGATTTCTAGCCTATATTTGCACACATCCTTTTCCTTTTCCTTTTGTCTTTCATGGAGTCATGGTGCGTATTGTTTTTATTTAGGAAAACATTTCTAATGCCAACTCCAATGTGCAGCAAAAAATTCATTTTCACTAAGTACCAGCTTTGGCTGCGTACTGCAAAGCTGAGGTATCAGGCTCTATGCCTTGGTAAAAGGATCTTTAGGAGGGGCAAGAGAGATGACCCCAGATAGGGATCCCTGGTGGCTATTTAAAATTCTCTCCCACCCTCCCATTTACCCTATGGACTGAAATGCAACAACAAAGGGAACTTAACACATCGGGGGACCCCCACAGCATCTTGAGGGATCCCCCAAGATTATGAACACATTCATCCAGCTAGTGAAGGCTCCAGGGCAGGGGGCCTAATTAGGCAATATTTGGCCACCTGAGAAGACTCCATGTGTCTCCTCCCCCCTCCTCAATTCAGGACCCAGCTTCCCCAGCTGTAGGAGCTTGGGAGCTTGTATAGTCCAGCAGCTGCCAGGGCTAATTATTGTGGTGTAAGGTCCCCAGGTGGCACCATCAGCCCTGGGGAGAGGGAAGCTGAGGTCACAAGCAATAACACTGAAGGCAATTTAGGCAATAGACAATAAGAGGGAGGGAAGAAGAGGGGGAACAGAAGAGAGGGAAGATGAGTGTGGATGGGAGGCTGGGAAGAGGCAAGGGGCAGGGGAGATGCTGTGAGCTGGACCAGCTTTACAAAGCAGATTCTCATGAAATTAAGTGACTGATTTTTCAGAGACAGAGGAGGATCACAGACTAAAGAACCTAGAAATCCTTTAGACCAGGGCTTCTTTTTTTATTAAGATTTTTTATTTTTAGTTTACAACACTCAGGTCTGCATGTTTTTGAGTTCCAAATTTTCTTCCCCTCCCTCTGCTCTCCTCTCCCCACCAAGACAGCACAGAGTCCAATATATGTCTACATATACCTTCACTTTAAACTAATTTACATAATAGTCAAGTTGTAAAGAAGAATTATGACCCATGAAATGAATCATGAGAAAGAAGAAACAAAACCCCCCAAAAAGAGGGAAAAAAAGAGAGCAAATAGTTTGCCTCAATCTGCATTCAGACTCCATAGTTCTTTCTCTGGATGTACATAGCTCTTTCCATCATGAGTCCTTTGGACTTGTCTTTGCACCTTGGATTGCTGAGAAGAGCCAAGTCTATCAAAGTTAGTCATCACAGAATCAATGTGTCTGTGGTTGTGTACAATGTTCTCCTGGTTCTGCTCTGCTCACTCAGCATCATATCATGTAGGTCTTTCCAGGCTATTATGAAGTCTTCCCCATTTCTTATAGCACAATAGTATTCCATTACATTCATATACCACAACTTGTTTACCATTTCCCAATTGATGGACATCAATTTGATTTCCACTTCTTTGCTACCACAAAAAGCTGCTATAAACATTTTTGTATATACGGGTCCCTTTCCCACTCATGTGATCTCTTTGGGATATAGCCCTAGCAGTGGTATTGCTGGGTCAAAGGGTATGCACATTTTTGTAGCCCTTTGGGCATAGTTCCAAACTGCTCTCCAGGATGGCTGGATCAGTTCACAACTTCACCAACAATATAACAGTGTTTCAATTTTCCCACATCCTCTCCAACATTTATCATTTTCCTGTTTTGTCATGTTAGTCAATCTGACAGGAGAGATGTGGTACCTAAGAATTGTTTTGATTTGTATTTCTCTAATCAATATTGATTTAGAACATTTTTTTCAAATGCCTGTAGATATCTTTAATTTATTCATCTGAAAACTACCTGTTCATATCCTTTGACCATTTCTCAATTGGGGAATGACTTGTATTCCTATAAATTTGGCTCAGTTCCCTGTATGTTTTAGATATAAGGCCTTTATCAGAGACACTGGTTGTAAACATTTTCTTCCAATTTTTGGCTTCCTTCCTAATCTTTGTTGCATTGGCTTTGTTTGTATAAAACTTTTCTATTTAACATAATCAAGATTATCCATTTTGCATTTTGTAATGCTCTCTATCTCTTGTTGGGTCATGAATTCTTTCCTTTCCCATTAATCTGATGGGTAAACTATTCCTTGCTCTCCCAAATTGCTTATAGTATCAGCCTTTATTCCTAAATCATGAACCCATTTTGACTTTATTTTGGTATACGGTGTAAGATATTGGTTTATGCCCAGTTTCTGCCATACTATTTCCCAATTTTCCCAACAGTTTTTGTGAAATAGTGAATTCTTAGCCCACAAGCTGGATTCTTTGGGTTTATCAAAGAGTAGATAGCTATAGTCGTTGACCACTGCATCTTGTGTGCCCAACTTATTCCACTGATCCACCACTCTATTTCTTAACCAGTACCAAGTAGTTTTGATGACTGCTTTTCTTCCTGACCCACTTTCCCCACAACATCTAGTGTCCTCAGGCATACCTCTCTTTTCTGGTACAGGTCCTAGAAACTTAATGTGCTGTTTTCTTCAGGGACATTTGTATTAAAACAAACAGACAAATAAACAAACAAACAAGGAAACAAGCAAACAAAGCTCATAACTGTAGGGAGAAGGGAACATTTAGCTCCCCCAAAACAACTACTAATGATCAGATTTTAGGCATCAGCTCAGAGACATTTTGTGGGAGGAGAGCATCTTAGAGCTCCTAGCAAGCACCTCTCCTGCCTTCCTACAGAATAGCTCTTCATAGGTAAGTGTTTGAATGCCGTATTCTCCACACCACTCCCCTCCCCCAAAGGAGTCCCCACTTTGACAAAGGACAAAATAGGGGAGAGATAGAACAGAGAAGGCAGATTGAGGAGCGGAGAGAAGGGGACAAGGAAGTAGAGTGGATAGGAGGAGAATAAAAAAAAATGATTTCTGTCCCCTTCTGCATAACCTTAATCAAAAGCAGTGTGGTACAAGAGATAGTGCACTGGATCTCCAGTTGGAAAGACCTGGATTCAAATCCTGCTTAAAACAACTTTGGGTTATTTAATTTTTCTGACTCTCAGTTTCCTCATACTTAAAATGGTGACAATCAATAACTACTCATCTCACAGGGTTGTGGTGAGATTCAAATGAGATATAAATGTAAATCTTAAAATACCATGTACATCATTACACTCTTGTTCTAATCCCAGATAGAATTCAGATAAATGGTCTGAGGACATGTTGCCATCTTGCTATGCTATTTCACGTTCTTCGAACAATTGTGAGGATAGATGAAATGAATGCTTTTTTATAATTGAAAAGAGTATCATTACTATCATTATTTTATTCTTCTCATCTTTATATTCAACAGAGCTCAGGAAAGTTTGGTGTCAAGTCGCTATCTTGGTATTCTTTTACATTCAGTGTTTGGCAGACTTTTAGATAAAATGATTGATTTTTGTAGTTGAATGAAAATTTTGAGATGCAAAATCACCTTCTGTACCCTTGCTGGAAGTATTTTCCAGACAATTCCAGAAGCAAAGATGCTCTATGATTTTTACTATTCACCGATGGTTTTGGTTTCTTCTGGTTGGTCTCTGTATCTTATGAACTTTCTGTTCCGTATGGTTTGGAGGTTATGGGAGTTTGGGGTGAGAGCATCTGTCACAAGCATTAGTCTTTAATTTTTGTGGGTGAATGCTATGGTCACGTGATTATGGATGATAGAGTTTTACCTGTGATGAGTCTCTGGTTTTAGTATGGATTCTTTGTTGAATTCTCAAGGATATTCCGAGGTTTGCATTTGTAGTATGAGGATGTTGATTATAATTTGCAAGAGAAGGACTGAGGCTTTAAGGATCTAAACAAAGGGACAGCCTCCTGTCCCTCTAAAGTCTGGTTACAGTCCATTACTTGCAAACCAGGTAGTTAGGTTCCATTGTTTGGCTGCTTTCTGATTCTGTTTTCTTATCTGGAATCATTAGAAGCAGTGAGGTCTAGAAGGAAGTATAGACTAGAACACAGAAGATGCAAGTTTAATGTGTGGCCCTGCTTATTGCATAGGGAATTTCACTGCATTTCTCTTCATTCTAGTTTCTAGATACTGTTATGTTAAGGAGAATCAATCACTCAATAACTCCATCCACTGGCATTTGTTAAGTGCCTATGCTGTGCTAGGATCTCTGCTAGGCACTGGGAAAAAACTCAAAAGAAATAATCCCTGCCCTCAAGAGACTCACTCAATTCTATCACTGGAGATAATTTGTCCACATGTGACAATTAGGTGATAAAGTGGGTAGAGTGCTGGGCCTGGAGTCAGGAGGACTCCTCTTTCTGAGTTCAAATGCAGCCTCAGACACTTACTAGCTGTATGACCCTGGGCAAGTTGTTTAATCCTGTTTGCCTCAGTTTCCTCATTTGCCAAATAAGCTGGAGAAGGATATGGTAAACCATTCTGATGTCTCTGCCAAGGAAACCCCAAATGGGTAACAAAGAGTCAGACAGACTGAAAAATGACTAAACAATTTGTCCATATAGACATCTACACAAAATAAATCGGGAATTTTGATGTGGGAGGCACTAAAAGTTGGGAGGGTCAGGAAAGGCCTCAGGTGGTGCATTGGCTGAGCTTTAAAGGAATATAAGGATTTTAAGAGGTGGAGGCAAAGAGGGAATATGATCAAGGCATGAGGGACAAAGTCTATATAATGGTGCAAAATGGAATGCAGAATGTTGTGTGAAAGGAACAGCAAGAAATCCAGTTTTTGTGAATTGTTTGGACCATAGAGAATGCAGCAGAAATTTAAAAGCCTTTGATGTGATCCTTTCTTGGAGCACAACAAGTCTCTTGCTGAGAAGAAAAGAGATTGGGAGTTTTATATCACTTTACTTGTTTTATCTGTGCCCAAGGAAAAATGCTCGATTTTTCTCATTTCAGACCTTATAAAACTGACAGAGTCTTCACACCTAAGAACGAAGAGTGGTGGACTGAAGAACAGATGTGTTGGGACCAGTCAAATGTAGCCTGAACATCAGTGCAGGGGCTGGACAGATGTGTACTAGCTGATGACAGCTGGAGCAAGAATTAGAGGGGTAGTGGGATTTTCAAGGTGGAAGGATGATAGACTTATAAAGATTTTGAAGCCTGGTTCCCTTATAGTTTTTCTTTTTTTCAGTTTTTTACTCTGATGCCTGTAAATTGAGTGCAATTCACATCCATCTATACTAGTATAGACACATGGTGGTTTCATGTTACTGTGGTAAAAAGAGCACTGGATCCAGAGTCCAAGGATTTGATTTCAAATGCTGTCTCTTCCCTTACTACTATGTGACCTTGGGCAAGTCATTGGACTTTTCTGGGTCTCAATTTTCTCATCTGTAAAATGAAGGTATTAATTAGTTAGAGATCATCTTAGTTAACCTCTAAGATCTCTTTTAGCTCAAAATCTATGAATGCATTCTCTCTACGATTTTAGTCTCTAGATGGTTAATTTTCCCAAAGACCAGATATATGATATGTACTGTCAGAAATGTTGATTCATTTGTTAGTTTTGCTGAACTGTTGTTTTAAAGTCTTTGTTGAAAGGAAAGGTTCATTAGGTAGTTGGCAGGGGAGAACTATGTTCACAAATGAATGTAACATCAATATAAAAGGAATAATTTTTTTAAAAAAAAGATTGCTACATGCAGAGAATTGCTAGGTGCTTCAAAGTTTAGATTATATATAGCTCTTGCCCTCATGGAGTATACAGTCTAATGGGGATTGTGACACATATACAAATAACTATAGTATAAAAGAATACATGATAAGTATATAAAAGAGGTATATGTGTGAACATTAAATTAGAGAATTGGGAGGGACTTGGGTGGCCATCAAGTTCAACCCAAGCCAATGTTTTATGTGGACATAAATTGTTACCAGTTACGGGATTAGGGAAAGACTTCCTGGAGGAGATGGTATTTCAGGAGACTTAAAGGTCAGGTAGAAAGAGTAACAGTGGTGATGATGGTAATACTGAAGTTAGGGGGTGATGATGAAAGAAGCTGCTGTTGGAAATATTGGATGTGGTTGCAATTATTAATTAAAAGAGTAGGATGATCCTTTGTATCTCTCTAAACTGGGTCACAAAAGAAGCAGTGGTAGGTGCTTGATGAATGGTACCAGTTTCCCACCCCTTTGGGCATGACTGTGAGCAACTAAGTCTGGAAAAACATTAGATGGGGTGTCCCAAATGTCTTAGTGTAGTTTTAACCTATATTAGTGACCACGATGGAAGTCGAGAGGGTTTCTAGAGAAGGTAGCCAGTCAGACAAACAGGAGGTTGGACTGTGGCTATTCTCCAGAATGACACTGAACTTTTAAAAAAGGAATTCTTCAGGGAAAACCTCTTGGATAAGCAAAATACTGTGAAGTGTTATGTTTATTTAGCATATGAGTTGATGAAATGTAGCTGTTTGTTTTTATGGTATTGGGTCTGTTGTATAAATTATGCTTTTGATTTTGCTAATTTCATTCTTCATCAGTTTATAAAAGTCCTCAAAATTGTTCATTTTTATATTATTATATTATACTATAAATTGTTCTTTTAGTTCTGCTTATATCACTCTGCACCAGTTCATAGAGATAATTCTACGTCTTTTTAAAATGATTTGTTCCCTCATTTCTTACAGCACAATAGTTGCGGTATATCACTATGTAGCGATATTAGTTCCTTCAGAGTAAGTTGCCCATGAGCCATTATACCCTCGCTAATGCGATAGGGTGCAGTGGAAGGAGCACTAGTTTTGGAGTCAGAGGATGTGGGTTTAAATTCACCTCTGATAATTACTGCCTGTGTGGCTTTGAACCAGTCACTTACCTTCCCAGGGCCTCAGTTTCCTCATCTAGTCTCTGTGGCCTCCTCCTCCTCTGGGTCTATGATCCTATGAAAACTTTCATGGAGCTTCTCGCTGAATCATCAGAGGCCTCTCCTGACTCTGACAGAATACAAATCTCTTTCCTTCAGCAGTCTGGAGTGCCGACCCCACTCAATGCTTGTTCATTCTTGGAAAGATACAGTCAGTGTAGCTATGTAGACAACCATTAGGACTTACCTTTTTCTGCCTCACTACTTTTTCTCAAAAAATTGATTCTTATTTCAAAATCTGCTACCTAGGAAGTAACCCCTTTTGGTTTTGTATTCTCAGGGCATGGTGCTCAGGCGCTTGGTCTGTGGTATGGGGGTGGGGTGGGGAGAGATGGATTTGGGTTTAGAGGCATCTTCAGGTGCTTCCTACCACCTCTGTGATGTCTGGCAAGTCATTTGGCCACCCTTCTGGGCCCCATTTCCATCTCTGTAGGATGAAGGGTTGGGTCTAAATGATTTCTAAGATTCCTAAATCTTCTATGTTCTCCTAAATTAAAAATTTTCCTGTTTCACCCAATCCTGCATCTATAAACTTAATTTAATGATGTTCCTATCATCTTCAAGTTAAGGAAATTCATAAGATCATAGGCTATAGCAATTTGCTGGGTCTTTGAGATCACATAGCTTGAATTCCTTATCTTATAGAAGAAGAGACTGGAGCTCAGAAAGGTGAGGTGACTTGTCCAAGGTAACAGACAGGAAATTGCAGAGTCATATGTTGATCTTGAGTGTTCAGACTCCAAATCCATTGTTTTTCCATAATATCACATGGATTCTCTTTCTTTTCTGTTCCTCCCCCCTCTCCACTCTTCTCCCTCCTTCCTCCTCCACCGACCTAAAATGTGTTGAAGAACACTTTGGGATCTGGCTTTGCTGCTCTCTTTCTGTAACAAATCTGTGCTTTCTTCCTCCACATTCACCAGAGGTTCATTTTTCCAACCCCTTCTCCCATCTACTAGGGAACCTCATGTATAAAGTAGGCAAAAAATCTATTGCCTCAAGGCATCTCCTCCATGAAAAATATTGGCCCAACAGCAACCAACTAACCAAGCAACCACTACCAGCACATCTCTGAAGAGAGGTACTGAGAGACTGAGGCCCCAGGCCATTCATCAGTGCTGGTTAATTCCAGCCAGTCAGTCAATAAACAGTTAATAACTTAATAACTATTTATTAAGACCCTACTATATTCCAATCACTGTTCTAGGTGCTGGAGGTACAAAAAGAGGCAAAAGACAGTTCCTGACCTCAAGGAGCTCACAATCTACTTCAGGAGACAAGAAACAAACAATATGTACAGAGAAGCTATGTACAGGATAAATAGGAAATTATCAGCAAAGGGAAGACTCTAGAATTAAGAGAGGTTGAGGAAGACTTTCTTTAGAGCAGCACTTCTTAAACTGTGGGTCGTGACCCCATATGTGGTCGCAAAAAATTTGGCAATGGTAAAAGTTTTCTGAATATGTAATGACCAAAAATTAATTTAAAATCAAATGTGTAATGGATCCGAGGTGTTTCTGGCAGCGCTTGCCCATGGCGTATTAGGCAACTTCACTGCATCCTTAGTTCTGAACACAAAGCACCTGCACTTTGCACTGCACATGCCCTCGGGCCATGCAACGCCACTGAAACTGGAAAAGTGGTTTCCGGTGGAAAAAGTTTAAGAAGCCTTGTTTTAGAGGATGGGATTTTCGTTGAGACTTGAAAGAAGCCAGGAGGCAGAGATCCTGCCCATGCTTCAAGTCTGAGCTCTAGTCCAAACACATACAGTGATCTCTCCCCACCTACTCTGGCTTACAACGTTCTTTCCTTCCTGACCTTCCATTAGTACTTAGGGTTTATACGATGCATTTTGGTCCATGATGTCAGCTTTCATGTTTGCAAGTCTTTTTTCCCCAACTTGTTCACATACTATCTATCCAAATTTCTATAACTCTTTGTAATTTAACAAATGTTTTCCTAAACAAACCTGAAAAGTAGCAAGAGAGCAAATATTATGAACCCAATTTTATTTCTATTCAGAGAGGTTTAAGGGACTTGCCTGGCGTCGTAGAGTTAGGAAGTGTTGTACTTGGGATCATAGCCCTGGTCTTCTAACTCCAGTGTGGTGTTCTTTCCACTACAGTATGCTACTGGTAAACTTGAGAGTAGTAGGTCATCATCCTCCTCCTCCTTCTCGTCTTCCTCCTCCTCCTCCTCATCATCACCAACAACAATAGTAGTAGTACCTAACATTTATAAAGCACTTACTACATACCAGGCACTGTGCCAAGGGCTTCACGATTATTATTTCATTTGGTCCTCACAACAACCCTGGGAGGGAGTGGCTATTATTATTCCCATTTTACAGATGAAGAAACTGAGGCAAAGGGAAGTTAAGTGGTTTGCCCAGGGTCACACAGCTAGTAAGTATCTGAGGCTGAATTTAAACACAAATCTTCTCGACTCCACAACCGGAACTCTTATCTACAGCCCCATCTACTAAATGAATGAACACACATGTTTCACATTTCCCATGAGAGTTATCATAATATTCTGTATATTGCAGGTGTTCTATATATTACTAAATCACTTGATTAACGTTGTTCTTGCCTGCCAACCCATCCCTGAGTGAAATCTAGGTCAGAGCTCTACCTTCTTTGGCTTTACCTTGCCCATCAGCTGGACCTCTCAAACACATTCAGGCTCTGTGGGAGAGCCCCAGTACTGACTGCTGTGTGGTTTCAATACTACTGTGGGAGTAAGATGGCAGCACGGCTCCATATTGGAGAAGGAAGTGTGTCTTTTATCTTTGCTCCCAGCTGTTCAGTTTTCATGTTTAGTGCCCATTTTGCAGTAGGACCAATTTAGCTGTTTGAGTCCCCTGGAAGTGAGCAGGAGAAGATGGAGATATAAAGTACTACTAACAACAGATGGCTGAGAAATTTTCCCTTGGACATAGATTAGCCATTATTTCTTTTGGGTAAATTTTTATTCTTAGATTGACTCCTGATTTTTGCATTGCTATGTCTATATGGATGCCTGTCTACCATGTGACTTTTAATATTTGAAATTTGGTACACTTGTCAAGACACATAATATTGGAGCCTATATGGTCCCATGTATAGTATTTGTCCTTTGCATACCTGGTTGTGGGATGTACATAACAATCACACCCTTAGGGCTTATCTAGCAAGAGCTTAAAAAAATCTCCACGTTTTACAAGAAGCAGCCCCATGCTCCTGTTTCTTTTCATGGTGTTCATCACCCTTCTGCTCTTCATGGTGGTTCCTGATCTCCACTCCTCCTCCCACAACTGGAGGCTCTTGGTCTTCACTTCTTTGATTCAGGTGGAAACTTATGCTCTTCACTTAGCAAAAAGTTGTACTTTTACCCGGCTCTGTCCCCTTTGTGTATCTGCTCTGGGTTACTACTCTTCAAGTGCAGCTATCATCAAGGAAGACCATAGGTCACTAAGTTAATAGATACACATGATTTTAATGCCCATGAGAGAAGACTTTGCCATTCTCAACAAATAACACCATTCTCTTTATCTATTATGGCAACTAGCACCGTACTCCTCATACTTTTAATCAATGCAATAAAAGCAGATGATGTTCCTCCTTGAGAGGCATCATCTAATCCTAATACCGTGGATCTGGAAGAGACCATCTTATGCAACTACTTGTCTTCAGGTAGGTGAATGTTCAAGCCATGCCAAAAAGATGGATGCAGGGGTAGATTCATGGGACAGATACCTTTATTTTCTGGATAGTGGAAGAGTGAAAAAGGAACTAAATTTAAATATTTTCCTTTTTATAAGAAATTTTAGCTAATATAAAAGGAATACTCTGCATTTGGGGAAATAAATGGAGACAAACTCAAATATTACTGTGGGCCCAGTAATGAACCTTCTCCTGAGAAGGAATGACCAGTGAACCTGATTATTCCTAGAAAAGAAGCCATCATTTCTCAAAGAGCCAGCATTTTCAGCCACTAGAAGGATCACCATTATTATCACTGAAGTAACTGGGGCAATCAGGCATTTGAAATATTTCATTTGGAATATGTAATTTCCAAGGCAATTTTTTTTTCTTTTTAGCAAAATTAGCCCTGGATGGAAACAATCTCATTTGGGGCCTTCTTCTCCATTGAGGACTTTATTAACACTACCCGCTTCTCCTAACAGCAAATAATAATTTCTGCTCTTTTCTAGCCTCTTGCACCTCTAGAGGAAATGGAAAAAGCAGGTCATGGATTAATTAGAGCCCAGGAGATGCTGTGCCAATAGGGTTCTGGGGAGGGAGCTCTCCCTGAAAGCAGTGCTCAGTGAGAAGCCACACACAGTGCAAGTTTTCTCACAGCTGATATTAAAGTCCCACTTTCACAAGCCAAATGCTCTTACACATGCCCTCTCCTGGTGTTGTTTCTCTCCTTCAGACAGAGTATTAACTAGTAAATGAGGAAGTAAAATTAAAATTGTGAGCATTCTGCAGATGGTAATTTTTGCTAGAGCAAATCCCATCATAGATAGTATCTATAAATTCTTGCCAAAAAATATTTTTCCTGAAGAGATGTCTAACAGACATCCTGCTGCTATTGCTAAAGCCAGTTCAGCTGCTTTGGACCCTTCAGTGCAAATGGATTGAGAGCTGCCTTCACATCCCTAGACCTGGAAAAAACAGAGGAGCTTAATGGATACTGTCTGGTGATGGCAATGAGGTTAATGATGATGATGATGGTGATGCTAATGATGATGATGTTAATGGTGACGGACATGTGTGAAAAGCCCCTTTTTGGAAGGGATAGCTCTTGATGTCTTGTTGATTCCAAAGTTTTAAATGCTCATTCTAATTTCAGATTTACTATGCCACCATGCAGGGAGATATGATTGTGATTAGGCCAGGAGCAAAAGGCAATGAAAGAAAGAAACAAACATGAAAGAGTCCTTCTCTCTGGGCCTCTGTTTTCTCATCTGTAAAACGAAGGGGTTTGGATGAGTTGGTCTTGGAAATACTTTCCCCTAACATGCCATGAGGCTGTCAGTCTATGGGCTTCCTTTGCAAAGCACATAGGTTTCTGCATAGGGATAAAACAATGCTTAAAGAAAACAATTCTGACTCCATTACGTGGCTTGGATTAGATATGAGGAAACGTTAGAGGCAAGGAGGCTGTCTTGGAGGAGACTGTCATGGAATACTTCAGTTCAGCAATGCAGAGAAGGGCCAGTGTTTCCTAAAGTTAAATTGTAAAAGTTGCAGGGTATCTTCCTTAATGAAAAGCTGCTCAACTCGCTAGAATGCCATAGTAAATGAGGGGCTCCCTGAAAAAAGGCAAAAGGCCTCAAGCTAAAAATAAGAAGAAAAATGATCCAAAGAGTCAGGAAAAGGTATTGACCTACTTGTCTCAGGAAGTTGAAGGTTAATGTAGGAGGAAAGAGGAGCAATATTGCATTTGGAGTGTCTGGAACATGTATGGCCAAGGCAACTCACGCCCCTAACATTACAGTACCCTGAACGTCTTCTTTCTTCTTGTCTTGCCCTCATCAAATTTCCCATTGGGCACATTGTCCCTGCCGATTGCCCCACTGGGATCTCTGGGCCTATGTCTTTCCTCATCTTAACTCCTAAGTGGCAAGGTTAACTCTCTTGACTATTCTCTATGCTGTTTTTTATTGGGTGAATTGTTCTACTGCCAGACATCATTTTCAATGGTGGATATGGGAGAGTGAATTCCCCTCTCTATGCCCCTTGGTTCACTCTGAAAGAGACACAAGGGAGCAAGTAAAGAATGATTTTCTTTTAAGAGCTGAGTTCTTTCTCCATATCTGACTCTATTCTCCATGGGCAGAAATGACTCCTTAGAGAGAGTGGCAGTACTCCTCCTATCCTGATTCACTCTTAGCAGAGAGATTTGGGGGAGGTATCCATGAACTTGAAGGGGAGAAAATTAATCTTTATTTCAACTTAATTGATTTCCTTTGAAATCCTAGGTATTTTATTTTTATTAATTTAAAAACATGAGAAAGTTTCTGTAGGCTTCACCAGATTGTTAAAGGCATTCATGACACATGAAAAAGTTAAGAACATCTGCCTTATAGAATATATTGTCTACAGAGCTAGCTGGCTTTTCAAAAGCTACCAGGGGTGTGTCTGCTTCTTTATCCAGATGATGGCTAACCTTTCTATTATTCCATTAAATTGATAAAGGGACTTATTCATACTTCCTAAAGGAGTATGTGATTCCTAAACTATTGCCGATGGTCTTTGAATATATGTGGATAATGGAAAACATACTCCTAGATTGGTGGACAAATATTCCAATTTCCAAAGAAGGGAAGAGGATGAAGTCTGCAAATGATAGTTTAATGAACTAAACTTCAACTTCTTGCAAGATTCTAGAATATATCAAAAGGAGAGTTAGTAAACACCTAGAAATGGAAATGGTGATCACAAAGGGGCAGTCTGGCATAATCAAGAACCAGTCATAGCAGACTATGCAGAGTTTTTTTTAGACCTTCTAGATTGGCTGACAAGGGGGAATGCTGTAGATACAGTTTATGTAAATTTCAGCAAAGCATTTACCAAAGTTTCTCATGAAGTCATTTTGGACAAAATAAAGAGATGAAGGCTAGAGAACTGCATAATTACCTAAATTCAGATCTATCTAATAATTGGATTTAAGGAGTAGTAATCACCAGTCATTCCGTCAACTTGGAAGAAGATCTATAGCTAAGTGACTTGTGCTACTTAATATTTTTATCAACGTCTTGGCTGAAGGTATAATTGACATGCTCATCAAATTTATGAATTTTTAAAAGGTGGGAGGACTACCAAACACATTAGGTGACAGTATCCTAAAAGATCTTGACAGACTAGAATGCTGGGCCAAATATTAAGAAGAAAATTATCATTAACGAATTAGATGTTGGTGGGGCCTTAGGGGACATCTAGCCTAACTATCTCATTTTATAGATTACAAAAATGATGCCTGGGGATAGGGTTAGGTCACTTTTAGAAGATTGCACAACTAGTAGGCAGCACAGCAAAAAGCGTAATCTCAAATCCTCTAATTTCACCTGTGCTTTTCTTTCCACAATATCATCCTACAGGGTGCTCCTAAAGTCTGGACACATAGGCAAAAATGCATATTTTCAAGAAATGAAATGAATGAAATTTTCAACCACATTTTATTTAATTGGAATATTAACAAATAACATCTTCAATATGATTTCCATCATTTGTGATGCAAAGGTTGATGTGCTTTGCAAGATTCACATGAACTCGATTCAATAACTCCACATTGCTGTCCATTTTCCTATGTGTCCAGACTTTAGGGACATCCTGTATTTCCCATGATAAATGTAAATTTCTAAATTTGGGTCCAAAAAATCAAATTCATAAATACAAAATGGGTCAAATATGATTAGCTATTCCTGGGGAAATATTTATGGGTTTTAGTGGATTTCAAGTTCCATATGAATCAGTAGTACAATATCACCCATACACACAAAGCTAATATAACCTTAGGGTTCATTAGGAGAGGTATAATGCTCAGAAGAAGGGCACCACTATATTGCCCCACTATATTTAACACACTGAACATGCCATATCTGACATGTTGTGTTAATTCTTGTTCCTATATTTAACAAAGACACTAATAAACTGGACAGCATCCAGAGAAGTGCAACTAGGATAGTGAAATGCCCCAATGCCTCAAGATCTTGCCATAGATAGCAATGAAGTGCAGATATTTAACCTAAAGAATACTGAATAGTAGGATGTTGAGAGCTTCTTTTGAGAACAAAGAGTAAATCTAGGAACTTCCCTGATCAGTTTAATGAGCTTGCAGGCTGGTGAACCTTTGTCCGACACTGGTGGTGTCTTATTCATTGGGGATGGATTGGTTGGCTTAGACTTGTGGACCAAAGCTATCTTTCAAGGTGGCCTAAAGAAGAGTTGAAAAGGTGTTAATTTTTGTCCTTTTTTTCCTCTCCAGAGGCCATACTAAAAAGTACTAAAGTTAATTGTAGGCTTGAGTTCTTGGGGGGAGGGGAATCTAGTGCATGCTCATGGTCATTACTCTTCTATCCTATCACCAGCTCCTATCAGGAGCCACTAATGGCTGCCTCAGAGCAAAGGTAGTTCATAAGAGTTGTATGTGCTCTCAATGAAATGACCAGAAAGTTGAGTTCTTAGATACGATGTTCTGGAGTTCAGCTTCTTAGAGGGAGAAGGGAATGGAGGCAGTGCCAGTCTCTTGGAGATAAGAGGTTTCCAGAATCCATTCTTCTAAGGAGAGGAGGACTCCCTTGGCTCTGTTAGCCCTTAGGCTGCTTCTCTAACAACCTCACATTTGAGAGATCAAAGATTTAGCTTCTTGTAGAGAGATGGGAAATTTTGGGGAGAGAGGAGGGGATTCCAGTCTCTTGAGAAGATTATATACATGACTACTAGAGCTGGAGGCACTAGGCCATGGAATGGAAGAGCAAAAGACCTTGACCTGACCCTTTTATATTGCTGTTACTTGTGTAGTACAGATCCAGTGAGATGGGGGTCTAGCAACTGCAAATTAATTTTCTTTCTGGGAAAGTTCAAGGTCAAATTTAGGGTACATCATAAGTCTGGAGGCCTTTTGTATCCCCATGGATAAAGTGGAACTACTGAAATGTCAGGGGAATTGGTTTTCTAGCAAGAGAGAAATTCCAGGTTTGCTCCCCAGCTGAGGTGAGTCCAAACCATAGGGTAGTACTCTGGGTCTGATAGACAGTCTAAGACCCTGGAGAGAAGGAGGGAGGAGAAATGTACTGACTGTTTGTGGGCTACAGTGAATTCTTTATATGTTTTCTTCATTTTCAGTGGGGTAGAATGTTGTTTGTCCTTTGTTTTCAAGGAAGAACAATGACATCAAGGTTCTTTGATGTCTGACTAAGCCCCACAGGACCTTCTTTAGCCATGGAACAAATTGTTCTCATTCACCCATGCCACCAGGGGAAGTCTTCACATGCTTAGGGTAGACATCCTTCAACTCACTGATGGGTTTGAGGCCCATAGGTTGTCCTCAACCTGGTTTAGCTGATGTGCCCAGATGGCTTTACCAGGGTGTGGCCGCCACACAGGCTACAACTTCTTGGAGCCACAGGTGAGAGTTGGGTGAGAGGTGGACACCAAAGGTGGGTGAGCAGCCCTGAAAAAGGCTTGGCAAGCCCTCATGCTGGAGGTGCGAGTCCTCTGTGAACGCATGGGATGGAATAAAGAATCAGTATACTCAATAAATACGTTGTTACTTTGAAGGCTTGAAGGTAATCTTAGAATCTCTTTACCTAGGTTTGTATAGATTTAGACATCAACTGTATTCTGATATTTATTAGATGGAACCTTGCCTGGGAATAAAACAAGCCTAAGAGTTGGGATTTTTCTGGAGAAATCTTCAAGTGTGAACATGTGCCACGTAAAGCCAGAGTAGGAGTACCACATCATGAGGTTATACAAGTAGATGAAGGGTTGAAGAGGGATTAGGCTGGATCTGCCTGGTCCCCAGAGGAAGAAGTAGAAACAATGGATATGAGCTGTAGTGGGGAAGATTAAGCCTCAATGTAAGAAAGAACTTTGAGGCAGCTGGTTGGCAAAATGGATAGAGCCTCAAGCCTGGAGTCAGAAAAGCCTGAGTTCAAATTCAGCCTCAGACACTTGTGTAACCCTGGGCAAATCACTTTATCCCTGTTTGTCTCAGTTTCCTCATTTGTGAAATGGGGATAATAATAGCATCTGCTTTCCAAGTTTGTCATGAGGATCAGATGAGATACCAATTATAACGTGTCTGGCACATAATAAGTGCTTTATGAATATTAGCTATTATTGTTATTATTTATGGACTGCCTCAGGATGTAATAAGTTTCTGTTGCTTTTTCTCTCAAGCAAAGATAGATAAATAAGCTAGCTAGATGGACACACCATTTATTAAGTATTTACTATATGTCAGACACTGTGTTAAGTGCTAGGAATACAAATAGAAGCAAAAAGAAAGATAGCCCTCGTCCTCATGGGGCTTGTATTTTAGTGGGAGAATATAATATTAAAAGGCAGGGAAACCACTTGTTGAGTAAAGGTAGAGGGCATTTTTGTTCACTCCTGTGTTGCATTAGATGACAGTTTCTAAGGCCCCTTCCACCTCTCAGATTCTCTAATTCTGAGTCTCTTATGGGAGTGGGTTCTTTCCATACCCGGCCAAAGGAAATTGAAACTCTAGGATAGAGGCCAAGGCAAAAATGGGATCTAGTGTGAAGAGGATGAGATTTGGGGATCAGTTAGCAGTGGTTCTAGTCATGACTCACTATGAATTAGCTGCCTGACTTCAGGCTATTTGCTTAACCACCTTGAACCTTCAGCATTAGGTGAGACTGGATCTACTTACCTCAAATATTTAGGGATCCAGGCTATACAAGCATGCAGGTACATTATGAATTGTTGATGCTCAAGAGAGTTTCTACCTTGGATTTGAAAAAGAATTGAAAGAGAATAGGTCCAAGAATACCATTCAAGATCAATGTGTATTTAATAGTTCAGTATGTCCCAGAATGCATCAGGCTGTTACTCTAACCCAACTATTGTGAGTCTGGGTCTTTGAGCAGATACATGGCTGCTCTGTGGTGATATGTATAGTGAGCCTAAGAGTTGATCAGTTTAATAAATCGACTATTAATAGCCAGATATGCCAGGGACTACGATAAATCCAGAGGTGCTTCTATAGGTATTTCTGAAGCTATAGAAAAGAAACAAAGCAGGGAGTTTGAAATATGCCAAACAGATAAGTGAATTAATAGGCAAGGGACTTTTGAACAAGAGCCCTCAAGTTTTGTAAAGTAGAAGAAACAATGTATTTGGTATCAGTGAACTTTTATTCAAATTCAAGCTCTATTGACCACATGTATGACCTTGGGTAAATCACTGCACATGGTCCTGTTTCCTCATCTGTAAAACGGAGGGACAGGGCAAGTGAGGACCCTTAGGGCCCCTTTCACCTCTAAATTTATGATCTTATGAGATTGAAATAAATATGTAGGGATGTTTTTAAGATGGAGACAAAATCACAGATTCCAGTAGGAAGCATGGATGGGCTGTTCTACAACAAGATATATAAGCAGGGTCTTCCTGAAATCATGCCTGTAGCCCTTATGATTGCTCCCTATGTCTTTATTCCACCCTTAATAAACTATCTGGAGTAGGGGGTAGGGAGGGACGGCTCTATGATATCTGTGGAAATTGTCAGAGTCACATGACCTCTGAGTGCTAGAGTCCCATAGTTTCTGGCATGGGCATACCCTTAGGGAGCAAAAATGTTTCAGTTAGTCAACAAGCATCTGTTAAGCCCTTGTTACCTGCCAGGTTTTGAATTAAGTGCTGGGGATAGAAAGAAAGGCTACATTCCACTCTCCTCTGGACTTTCTCTACCATGCTACAAAAACCTTTTCACCCTTGAAATTCGCTTTGCCCTGGACTTCTCACACTGGAAGTACACTCTGCCCCTGAGGCCCCTTCCTCTGATTGGCTGGTTTCTCCCAGCATCTCCATTGGAGGATGCCCAGGCCAGCTGTCTTCGTTCCTGAACTCCTAATTCTCCAGATTTACTCTACCCTAATCCCAGGTACTCCTCCCCCACCACCCCTGACTTTTCAGGTTCTTCTTATGTGTTATCTTCCACCTTTAGAATATAAACTTTTTTCAGGCAGGAATTGTCTTTCTTTTTGCTCGTATTTATATTTCCAAGCCGTTTACACAATGCCTGGAACATAGTTAACATTTAATAAGTGTTTGTTGACTTAAAAAACAAACATTGCCTTCAAGGAGCATACATTCTAATGGGGGATACAATGTTCAAATAACTAGTCATTACATATAAAATATAGAAAAAATAGATGAAGGTGATATGAAAGGAGAAGGTTTTTCTGCAGAAGACGGGATTTGAGTTGAGTCTTGATGGATGTCAGGGAAATATGTTCTGCTGACCCTGAGAATGTCTTTTATCTCAGTGAAAACACTTTGGTGAAAGTCTGCCCAGCTCTGGTATGATGCACAAACAACACTTACAGAATGGTATCGCAAGAGCAGAGGCACTCTGACTTCCTGACTGCCCTCTCAGAGGGAGGGCCATTAGAAGACACAAAAGAGGCCCTCTGCCCATTCCCATTGTGAGCTAGCTAGATAACTGTAAGAATCCCTTCACTCCTGCCTTCCTCTAGCCCTGCATATAATCTCTCTGTTGACTGGAAAATTAATTACATTAGCAAGTTAACTCAGAATAGTCTGTTCTGTTCACACTCTTCTCTTCTTTTAAGTGACTTGGCTACGATAGCTCTGGGCAGAGGACTGGGAGTGTCAGACCCAGGTATCTATAGGCAGAAACACCTGTGCCAGGCACTGCCTGGGATTTCTTGTCTCCAATTTGTTTTGTTCCTCTTTCCCCCAGTTGCTGACAGATTCTAATTGGTCTAAACAGAATCAATCACTGAATATACCCAGTAATATATATAATATGCAGTCAGCTGGTTTTCAATATGTCTTGGAAGAGTCCATGTAAAATGATCAGATCCATTTGCATTTTTGCATTTTTTGCCGATAAATTAGATTATTTCACAAAACAGTTATGCTTACCTACAGGAAGGACAGAAGGAAACAAGCATTTAAGTGCCTACTATGTGCCAGGAACTCTGCTAGGCACTTAAAAATACCTTGTTTGATCCTCACAACAACCCTATAAGGTAGGTGCTATGGTTATCCCCATTTTGCACTTGAGGAAAACTGAGGCAGACAGAGGTTAAGTGACTTGCCCAGGTTCACACTAGTAAGTATCTGAGGCTGGATTCTACCCGAGGTCTTCCTCGACTCCAGGCCTAATGGTCTATCTGCAGTGTCGCCTCTATAGCTAACTACAGGGTTTACTGGTGACAGAGGAATCATGACAAAAGGCTATAAGGAGTCATATGAATGAGTCTTCCTTATCACAACCCTTGGATCCAATCTTGGCCTGACTTTGGGGAATCTAAGGAAAGCTTCTCTATCTAAACATAGGATTCCAAAAGGCCCGTGCCTGTCAGCGATCATGACTTCTTATAGTTAGGGTAACAAAGGCAGGTAGAGTCTTTTGAAGATGTGGTAATCTAGGATAAGCAGCCTGTACGCCCTTAACTATAACATGGTAATGCAATACAAGTCATCTTTTTTTTAAGTATAGGCTATGGCACTGAAGTAGGTGCTGAGGACATGAATGAAATAGTTTGGGCCCTCAAGGAGATTATGTTCTACTCAGGGTTACAACATGTTCTTAGATGGTTAACTACAAAGAATATACAAGGTAAATTCAGAAAGCATTGAGAGTGCTCACCTGGAAGGATCAGGGAAGGCTTCGTGGTGGAGGTGGCATCTGAGCAGAGCTTTGAAGGATGGACCTATTCTCTTTCAATTCTTTTTCAAATCCAAGGTAGAAACTCTCCTGAGCATCAACAATTCATAATGTACCTGCATGCTTGTATAGCCTGGATCCCTAAATATTTGAGGTAAGTAGATCCAGTCTCACATAATGCTGAAGGTTCAAGGTGGCTAAGCAAATAGCCTGAAGTCATGCAGCTAATTCATCATGAGTCAAGACTAGAACCACTGTTAACTGATCCCCAAATCTCATCCTCTTCGCATTAGATCCCATTTTATCCTTGATCTCTGTCCTAGAGTCTCAATTTCCTTTGGCCCAGTGTGGAAAGAACCCACCCCCATAAGAGACTCAGAATTAGAGAATCTGAGAGGTGGAAGGGGCCTCAGAAACTGTCATCTAATGCAACACAGAAGTGTGTTTATTGTGAGGTTCAAATAATAAACTGTACATCAGGTTACAGCTGACTTTTCTATAGCACAATAAAGCAGCTTAACATACATTCAACACTATTCCCTGTTATAGGTATTTGTTGATAACAAACAATAAGTTCGTCGTTAATTGTTAGAGGCTCTAGGCATCACAGTGTGGGAGGGCATTGGATGTGGAGTCAGGAAGACCTGGGTTCAAATCCTGCCTCTGACAATTGCTCACTGTTTGAACCTTGGCAAATCATTTAACCTCTGTTTGACTCAGTTTTCTCATCTGTAAAATGAAATAAAAATAACATCTACCACACAAGGATGTTGTGAGGATAAAATGAGGTAATATTTGCAAACCGCTTTGTAAACCTTAAAGTATTATGTTCAGTCATGTCCACTTTTTCGTGACCCCATTTGGGGTTTTCTTGGCAAAGATACTGGGAACAGTTTGCCATTTCCTCAGCTCATTTTACAGGTGAGGAAACTGAGGTAAATAGGGTTGTGACTTGCCCAACGTCACACAGCTAGTAAGTGTCTGAGGTCAGATTTGAACTCGGGAAGATAAGTCTTCCTGACTCCAGGTCAGGTGCTCTATGCCCTATGGTGCCATCTAGCTGCCACAAAGCGCCATATAAATGCTTTGTATTATAGGGGATGGAAAATGTCATTAATATAGGAATGCCTGGTAAGGGGACTCCTTCTATCGATGTTGATTAGTTCAGACTCTGCAACTTTTAGAGAGTTGTTAGGATGCAAAAACAAGAGTTTAAGTAACTAGGCCAGGGTCACAGCCCATATGTTTGAACTCAGGTTTTCTGACTCTGACACAAATTCTTTCTCCACAGCTTCTCACAAATCTGGTCATTTCTAAACTTCTTAGACTTTGTTCATCTGGAAAATCAGGTCCCTTCCAGACTTCCTCGGGAATGTAGCAAGGTTGAAAGAAGGCTATATTCAGGAAATACGTTGGTTCAAAACCTGCTTCTCAGATTTACTACCTATGTGACTGGAGGTAAGTCACTTAGTCTGTTTGAGCTTCATTTTCCTCATAAATAAAGTAGAAGCAATGATACTTGAAAATCTGTAGTACTAACCTCACAGAGCTATTGTCAGGATCAAAGGGGATCATGTATGTAAACTCTGTAAACTGTAAAATGCAATAGAAATTGACTCATTTTGACTCAATTTAATGTTATTTAGTACCATTAACAGTGCATATATAAAATACAGCTCTTAAAATATTTTTGAGTATCATGCTAACATGTCCATAATAATGAAAGGGTCTAACCCTGAAAAAAGTTTGATCACAATTGAAATAAGATTATGACCATTGAATGACTTTTGACAATTTGTTGTTGTTGTCGAGTCATTTTTCAGTCATGTCCAGCTCTTCAAGACCCCCTTGTTGGATTTTCTTGACAGAGACACTGAAGTGGTTTGCCATTTCCTTCTTCAGCTCATTTTACAGATGAGGAAACTGAGGCAAACAGGGTGAAGTGACTTACCTGAGGTCACACAGCTAGTAAGTATCTGAGGCAGGATTTGAAATCAGGTCTTTCTGACTCCAGGCTTTAACTTTAGAAAGTTAAATGTGCTAAATAGCATAAGCAAAAAAGGATGCAGGGCCAGTGCCCTCCCAAAAGAGAATGGAGGTCCTCCTATTCTGATTTCACAGATAAGAAAACTGATTCCTAGTAGGGGAAGTGATTTAACAAAGTCATGGAGTAACCATTTCTCATATCTGCTCTTGCCTTCTTTGGAACTGATGCAAAGTTGACTGCCCTTGCATCGTGTTGGGAAGAGCTTCTTTGGTAGGAAAGTGATTAGAAGTAAGAAACAGGTACACAAAGAGTACATTACATCATAGGTTACGTACATTTTTATAGGTTTAGAACAGACAAGGACCTCAGAAATAATCCAACTCCCTCACTTTACAGATGAGAAAACCCAAGCCCAGCAATATTGTGGCTTGTTCAAGGCCCATCTATTCCATTTCCATAGAAACTGTTGTTTTCCATATTAAAAAAAACATAGAACCTATAGGATGAGATTTGACCCTAGATTCCCTGAATCTAGATCCTGTATTCTTATCACTGCCTCCCATGGCTTGTGCTTCCTTTGACAGTAGGTAATCCAGAGAAGAGAACTGGTCAGGGATCTGTAAGATATCTTTCATCATCAAAAATAACTGAAGTGTGGTCATGTGTAAAAAGGTATAGAATAGCTTGGATCCAGGACTATGCTAGACATGATACTGGCCTTACTAGAGTGTCCCTCTATTAGTAGGGGGTCTGATGGGAAGTATAGTTTCCCCCCAAACTATTGCTCAAAGAATGAACCAAAGGATTCTTCGGTCCTTTCTTTTGGATGGATAAAAAGTAAATAAATGAATAAACTATAGTTCCCATCAGCCTCTCTGCCAATAGGTGGTTATGCTTGTAATGGGTTGCTAAGCTCAGACAGTGTGAGCACATCAAGGGGAATGATGGAACTCATGTTACCAGTTCTTAGGTCTGCTATCAGACTGCCAGGCCATGTTGTGGGGAGAATCTACTCTTAGTCACTCCACTGGCTTGACAGAACATTTAGTTTGTCATTTCCATAAGTTCCATTTCATTTCTGGCTCCGAATATGCTACTGATGGATCTGCTTGGTTGTAACAGCTGAAGCTGATCCTTTGAAAGTCAAACCTTGTCCTTCCCACTCTCCCTCTGCTGCTGGCTTGCTGCCGTCATGCTTCGTCCAGCAATTCCCCAATTTGGTGTCTATGCCAAGCTCCAACTCTGTAAACCAAGCCGTATCCAAATCATCCTGAGCTTTTAAAAATGCCACAGCTAGATTAAATTAAAAAGCACATGCCTAAATGCAAAAACCGTGCAGTGAAAAAGTCCTTGATTTTCAGCCAAGGTGACCTGGGTAGTTTCTCACTCAGTACTCATGAACCACTGAACTTAAGATGGTCAGAACTGAGTTCAAATCCTAGCTCCATTGAGTACAAGATTTGATTAATTATCTTGGCCCTCTGAACCTCAGATTCCTCTTTTGTGAAAGGGGAATATTAATCCACTGCCTGCCTCACAGGGTTATTGTGAGGATCAGCCGAGAGAATGTATATGAAAATGTTTCCCAGATAGAAACCTCTGTATCAACGTAAGTTATTAAAAAAGGAATAAAAGGTATCATGTCATTTCCCTCAAAGATGACCTGAATAGGTGCTGAAAGTGATATGTGTAACATTTTAGGATGCCTGCTAGTGAAAGCTTTTCCATGAACAGTCTCTCCAACTGAGTGAATTAGTTCTTAGCACAGTGCCTGGTGTAGCATAGGAGCATAATAAATGCTAGTTGTCTTATTGGCCAAATGAACAAATAATTCCCTTAATTTGCTTAGTGAACTTGGGATACTTCAAGCATGGCCTTTTCACCTGCCTAATGGCTTGTGAGGAGGCCTTCCTGGGGCTTGATGCCTCCTGATATGGGAAGGAAGGGGTCCTGACTGTCTAGGGGAGGACATTTTATTTCCTTGGGCTTCAGCTTTGCGTTTGTATTTAGTCCGATACTTTGGAATGATTGCGATTTAATTAATAGATGCACTCCTTTCATTGGTGCAGATCATGAAGGCTCTGTACCTTCTAGTCCTGTGTGATTATTATCTGTTTCCCATGAGTCCTTCATAGAATATGTACTCAAAGGACAGTCAGGTCTGGGGCCACCGAAATCTACTGGGCTCTCACCCACTGGGATAGCATGGGCTCAGGGTAAGAGTTTCAAAGCTGAGTAGACTAGATTCACCAAAGCATGGTCTTCAGTGGTCTGGTTGGGAGAATGTAGCAGTAACAGGAATGATAACAAGAAAATGGTCCAGGGGAAGCTTTTTTCTTCTCTCTGCCCCTCTTTTCCTTACTCCCTCCCTCCCTCCCTCCCTTCCTTCCTTCCTTCCTCCCTTCCTCCCTTCCACCTTTCTTCCCTTCCTCCCTCCCTTCCTTCCTCCCTTCCTTCCTTCCTTCCTTCATCATCACCAGGGACATCACTGTGACCAGCACTATCATAATATTTCTTGGTGACACACCCCTCTAGTTTGTTTGTGTGTCTTCCATATTCTCATTTTTATTTCACTTGCAGAAAGTATCATTTGTGAAAGCTGTTCATCAATTTGGACTTTTGTATTAATTAGTACATAGTTTTACTATCTCACATTGCCATTTTCTGGCTTTTCTTTTCTTATCTGATGCCATTCTCTTATAATTTGACATGTTTCATTATCCTCCCTCTCTGGGTTTTCCATGAGGGAAAGGCAGAGAGACTGAGCTTTTCTATTTGGGGAAGGGTACTATGGTACCATGGTACCAGGTACTATGCTAAACAGTTTACAGGTATTTTCTCATTGGAACCTCACAGCAAGCTGTGAGGTGAGTGCCACTATTATCCTCATTTATTTTAAACATTGGAGGAAACTAAGACAAACAGAACTTAAGTGACTTGCCTAGAATCACACAGTAAATGTCTGAGGACAGATTTTGAACTCAGGTCCTTTTAACTCCAGGTCCAGTTCACTATCTATTGTACCACATAGCTGCCTCTTTTCTATATGGATTTGCTATGATAGTATTCTTGGAAAAGCACAGCTCCAGACTGGGCTGCATTTCCAATTTCTATTAATTATTTGTCTATTTTCCTCTTTCTTTTTCTCATGGCTTGCTTTATTTCTGTCAGATCCTGAATTTGTGGACTCATATTAATTTGCGTGGTTGCCTTTTGCCTAATCAATGATTGAGAAAGTTGACATTATCCTAGCCTGGTACCTTACTGGTGCCAAGCATAGATTTATCAAAATGGGAGAGATCTAGCAAGGCCATCCAAGTAATTTCTCTGCTCCCACAAAGAGCTGTGCTGAAGCCAAATGGTATTAGAGACCCAACAGAGAAGGATAATCTAGTACCTTACTAGAATCTATGCCCAGCATTTTGTTGTTGTTCAGTCTTTCAGTTGTGTCTGACTCTTCATGACCCCATGGACTAGACTCTCCATGATATTTTCTTGGTAAAGATTCTGGAGTGGTTTGCCATTTCCTTCTCCAGTGGATTAAGCTAAACACAGGTTAAGTGATTTGCCTATGGTCACATAGCTAGTCTGAGGCTAGATTTGAACACAGGTCTTTGGTCAAGTCACTAAACCTAGCTGAGCCTCAGTATTTTCACATGTGAAAAATGGTGGCTAGATTAGATAATCCCTAAGGTCCTAGGTCTGTTTGTTTGATTCTAACTTACTTTGGTTTTCTAACTTTTGCTTGACCACTTCAGTCCTGGGTTTCTAGGCATACAAGCAGAGGTATCATGAGGCTCAAATGACATAATGGTTGGTATGATTAGCTTCTAGTCTGGTGATGACATCATTCTGTGAGCCTTGTATTGTCCTCTTGCTAAGTGAAAGCAAGGCAGCTAGGTTGTGCTGTGGATAGAGTACCTGCCTAGAAGTTAGGAAGACATCTTCCTGAATTCAAATCTGGCTTTATTCATTAGCTGTGTGACTCTGGACACATTATTTAACCCTGTATGCCTTAGTTTCCTCATCTGTAAGGTGAGCTGGAGAAGCAAATGGCAAAGCACTCTAGTATCTTTGCCAAGAAAAACCCCAAATGGGGTTGCAAAGAATTGGACATAGCTGAACAACAACAAAGCAAAAGCAATGTTTGTAGGGCAATAGAGAGTTCTCACTAATATTTAACAACTGGGAGGAAAATTTATACAAACACATTTTTAAGTTTAACCTACATTTTTAAATCTATGATTTTTAAGTCTAGGCAATTTGTAGCAATTGCTATTTCTGATGTGTAAATGCTCACACTGAAAATTTAACAATGGGCTCTTGCAAGCAAGCCAATTTGAGCTGCCTCCAGCATACCTCTATACCTCCACACTGTTTCTTTTCCCTCAGATTCTCAGTCTAAGAACAATAGAATGAAGGACTCTTTCTCAAAAAGGCATTACTTGAGTCTCAAAATAACCAGAATTAACACAATTCAGTGGTATCACTATAGTTTAATGACTTTTTGTTGTATTTCCAAATTGTTTTCTAGAAAGCTGAGACCACTTCATAGCTCTACAAAAAGTGTGTCATTATGCCTGTCTTCCAACACAACCTGCAATGTTAACCGTTTTTATTTTGTAATCCTTGCCAATCTGATAAGTGCAAGGCAAAACCTTATTTATTTTTCATTTCTCTTATTATTAGTGATTGGTAGTATTCTTTTGAGATTGCCAATAACTTCCATTTCTTCTTTTGAAAACTTCCTGATATATTCTTTTCCCACTTATTTTTTTGGGGGCTGGCTGTTATCAATTGTATCAATCCCCTATTTATTTTAGATATCAGACCTTTATCTGAGATTTGCTACAAAGTCTTTTCCTTAAATCAAATGCTTCTCTTTAAATTCTGGTTACGCTGATTTTTTTTCCATGTGAAAATTTTTAATTTTGTAGAGCTAAAATTGTTCCACTTATCTTCTTTGATTAAGTCTGCAACTTGTTTAGTTAAGATTTTCCTCCCAACCATATTTGTGCAAGGTGTATTGTTCCATTCTCCCTTTCTTATGATGTGAACTTTTACATTTAGATCATGTATCTATTTGGAGACTAGTGTGCTGTGTGGTTTTAGACACTGTTGCATTAAGGAAAGGTCCATTTATTCATATGCTTTTAAATATTAAAAATCTATATATATTGTATTTTATCAAAGACTTTTTCTATATCTGTTTTTATAGTCATATGATATTTACTGATTCATCACTATAGTTTTCTATATATAGTTTTCTGGATGTTGAACCATCTCTTGTATAAATACAACCTGGTTATCATGAATAGTTGTTTATATTCATGTTGCTGTACCTTTTTTGCTAATATTTTCTCAATATTTGTAAATTAGTAGTCATTGTGAAATTAGCCTATAATTTATCATTTGTTTTATCTTTCCCTGGTTTGATTCTTAGAACCCCATTTGCCTCACAGAAGGAATTTGTCAAAATACCTACCATCTCTGTTTTTGCCAACAATTTGAATATTATTGGAGTTAATCATTCTTTGAATGATTGAATCTACTTGTGAGTCTATTTGAGCTCAGGTTTTATCCTTTTATAAAACAATTTATAACTTATTTAAGTTTCTGATATTGGATTATTTATGATTTCTATTTCTTGTTCTTTTAATGTGAAAATTTATCCACTAATTATAAAATTTCAGGTTTAATGATATATATCACATGTGTATGTATGTGCATATATGTATGTATGTATGTATGTATATATATGCACACACATGCACATATATATAAAATTAGGCAAAATAGTTTCTAACAAGTTTTCTTTCCATTTTCATCTGATTTCAGTTCTGCTTTTTTGATGTTGGTGATTTTGTTTTGAGTTTTGATGTTGGTGATTTGGTTTTCCTTTTTTTGTTTTTAAATCAAATTAGCCAATATGTATTACGGTAATTTTAAAAATAGCTCCTGATTTTACTTAATAATGCAACAGATTTTTTTGCCTTTAAAACTTTAAACTCTTCTTTAATTTCAAAATTTCTATTTTTGTGTTGATTTTCTAGGTTTTTTTTTAGTGTATGCTCAATTCATTTTCTTCTGTCTTTTGTTGATGAAAGTGTTTAAATATATAGATTTTCTCAAAGGGTTCTTTTTAGCTACATCCTCAAAGTTTTGACATCCTGTGTAATCCTTTTCTTTGATATGTTGACCTGAAAGTTTGGTTAAAGGAGGCAAACAAGCTAGGTGATATGTAAATCCATATTGTTTATTTCCTTAAAGCTAGCGGATACATACATGTGTGGAGCCAGACAAAATCTGATTGCCTGCATAAAAGTATGAGAAGGTTTAAATACATTTTTAGAATAGTCACAACTCAGCATGTCTGTGTTACTCAATTTTATGATCTCCATGTATGTTTAACCATGATACAAGAAAAGGACTTTTCTAAATTGAATGGGTTGTAAATACAATAAGATGAGAGAGTTGACAAAATGTTGATAGAAACTACAACCCAGCATTTCTGTGTTTAATTTACCATTAACATTGCCATAACATATATATGCCCATAAAAGAAGAAGTCACATTGTTAAAGATAGTGTCTCGGGTTAAGGATCTCATCCTTAATGGCTAATAGACAGAGGAAAGAATGCTCTTAAGTCAGCCTGATCTGGCCTTGTTGACATAGGAAGAGGTATTATCTGAGCTTACTCAGATAATAAAGAGATTGTTAGGTTCAGACACTTCTTCTGGTTAATCAGTTTGGGCTCTTCTTCTGGTTGATTATTAGTTCAGGCTCTGGCCCTTATTGAAGTTGCTAAATTGATATTAAATGATTATCAGATAATAGTATGCATTATTTCTTTCATTTGTTCTTTGAACCCTCTTATTTCTTAGGATTACATTATTTAGTTTACATTTATGTCTGAATCCTTTCTTCAAATTTCCCTAATTGGTTATAATTTCTATTTCAAGTTATTTTGTAAATGATATGCTTGATATTTGTTTTTCTTCATTTGATTATGAATTCCTGTCTTAGTACATGCTTAAGTTTTCAACACACAATTTCCAAGCCCAATTCACCTCCCACTTTCTTTATGAAGCCTTCCTAGATTGACATTAGCAGACAAAGATCTCTCCTTTCTCAGATAACCAAGAGCTTTTATAGTTGGGATCATTTCCCCCATTGTTCATACACAGTCTTGCATTGTTTTATGGCTTAAGATGTATTCTAAGAATATTATAATAATAATGGCTAACATTTATATAGCATTTGACAAATATTATCTCATTTTATCCTCACAATAACTCTATGAGGTAAGTGCTATTATTGTCCCCATTTTACATGAGAGAAATCATATTAATAGCCAATTATTAAAATTGGGGAGACCCAAGCTTTTATTATTTGTCCTATTTCCTTGTCTAATCTCTCAAGGACAGGGTTGATGGAAGATAAAATTAATATTCTCCTCATTCTGCATATTGCTACTTCACCCAACTAGATCAGACTTCTAATCCCTTCTGCTCAGGCTTGGGTGGGGCATAAATCCTTTGAACAGATTGTCCAAGGCTTGGGGTATCTTAGAAATAAATGACATGATTAAGGCTCATTAGAATAACTTGAGCCCCTCATGGTAATATTCATTTTCTCATTAATTAACCAATCAGAGTGGATTGCCACCTTCAGGAACACCCCTTTTCCAAGGGCATATAAGCCATGAGACTACTGCCATGATTGTCTTTGGCATTCAAGAATGCCACAGGCCTCTTTTTATTAAAATGTTGGTATTATTAACAAAATGACCAATTACCCAGAAATTATGTCTCTCAAACTTTTTAAACATCACATAAAGATAAAGAAACTGAAGCAAAGAAAGATTAAGTAACTTGTCCAGGATTGTACAATGTGTAACAATTTGAACTCAGGTCTCCTGTACCACTTAGCTGCCATATTTCATACTCTTTGAGAGACTTTGTGTCCTCAGCTTTATTGAATATCATCTATCCTGTGCCCAATACTGAGATGGGAAATGCTGGGCATTACAAAAAATTAGAAGACAAGATCTCTGCCCTCAAAGAGCTTTCAAATGAGTCAGGAAGGAAGGATTAAATTCTAGGGAATAATTAGAGGTAGGTAACAGTCCATATGTAAACTTAGAATGTGGCAAGGCTAACTCCCTGTTGACAAAATGAATACAGATGAAGTCTTTTGTTCTGTTTTTGATGACAGTCTCCTTGATAAAGAGTGAGCTCTCCTTGTCTTTGGTTCTTGCTGGTACTTTGTCACCACATTAAAGATGATTGATTGAGTCATGGATAATCATATACCAGAATTATGTCCCTTAGGCTTGACCTTTAAAAAGGAGAGAGAGCTACATCCAAAGAGAAGTTAATAGGACACACATCGACTCTGGTTTCAGGAGGAAAGCCTGTGTAGCCCCAGGGCCCTTGCAGGGGGCTGATAGCCATTAGGCAACTCCCTGACCAAGAAGGGAAGTATGGGCCCTGGTTGACAGGAGGTGGAACTCCTGGACCAAGCAAAAAATTTCAGGACTAAGGAAGGACAGTTATGGAGTAGCAGAGGAGTAATGACAAGCAAGAGTTCCTGGACAAAATAGGGTTCTTGGGCCAAGCCATCTCAAGAGAGAAGTTAGAATTCTTGGGCAATGCCAAGTTCTAGGTCCAAGTAGGAGCTGGAGCTGAGGAGCAATAAGGGAGAGACGCATCTATGTTTAGAGCTCTGATTTGCGTAAATACACTTGGGCCATAACCTTCATTAGCAGTATGAGTTATGTAGAATGGGCAGATCATAAAAGTGCTAGATTTAATGTGGGAGGACCATAGTAGCTTGGCCACATATCAACTATGTGATCTTGGACTAATAACTGTGAAAGTTGTTCTATTTTAAAGCTATGTTGGAGAAAGAGGAGTATCAAAGAAGGAATGGAATAACTATTTGGGAGTAGATGGGATGATAACTGTGATAACAGAAAGAAGTCAGAGCTGTTCAATTTTTTCTTTTTCTTTTCTTTTCTAAACAGAATGATCTTTGCACTGGAAATGACAGAATAAAATGGCCAGTAGGGAGTTGATGACAAAAATTGGTAAGGAGATAGTAAGAAATCACCTATTTGCCCTTGATGCATTCAAGTCACCTGCTGCAGATGAAATATATCCTTAGGTACTAAAAGAACTCAAAGATGTGATTTCTGAGGTACCATCACTGATATCTGAAAAATGGTGGAGGATGGGAGAGGGACTACAGAAGTAAACATGTCTAGACTTTTAGCAGGGGGAAGAGAATTTGTTCTTGAGTTGTTTCAGTCATGTCTGATTCTTTGTGACACTTTTTGGGGTTTTCTTGGCAGAGATACTGGAGTGATTTTCCATTTCCTTCTCCAGCTCATTTTACAGACAAAGAAACTAAGGCAAACAGAGTTAAGTGACTTTCCCAGGGTCACACAGCTAGTAAATCTGAGTCTGGATTTGATCTCAGATCTTCCTGACTCCAGGTCCAGCATTCTATCCACTGCTCCACCCAGATCCCATCAACAACAACGATAGCAGCGCTAAACTTATGTTTCAGAAGAAAGCTAAATGTAGTTACATAGATTTTTGAAAAGTGTTGGATAAAGCATATCATGCTATTTTTTGGTGGGAATAGAGATGTGGGTAGACACCCACATAGCCGAACTCAAAGAGTGGTTGTTAATGGCTCAAGGTCACCTTGGCAGTAGAGCAGCCTGGGATCTGTGCTTGGGCTGTGCTGTTTGATATTTTTTTAATCACTTGGGTAAAGGCATAAATGGTGTGCCCATCTGATTTGCAGATGACACAAAGCTGTGAGGTATAGCCAAAGCACTGAATGACTGAATCAGGACCAAAGAGAACCTAATAAAATGAATTCAATAAAGATGGAAATAAAGTCTTAACTGGGGTGAAAATCAGCTTTATAATTATAGGATAGAGGAGGCATGGTTAGATGGCAGTTTAAAAAAAAGATCTAGGAGTATTGGTGATTTCCTAATGAGTCAAATGACAGCCAAAACAGCTTATGTGATCTTGGGACACCTTAGGAAAAGCACAGCTTCCAAGGTTAAGAGGTGCTAGGCCTGCTGTACTCTACCATGGTCACACCAAATCTGGAATATTTGTATTCTGTTCTGGGTATACAGTTTAGGAAGGACATTAATAAGCTAAGGAGTATTTAGAAGAGGGAAACAAGGATGGCAAAGGGCCTTGAGACCACATCATAACATATGTGGTTAAAAGAACTAGGGATATTTAGCCGGAAAAGGAAAGACTCGGAGTGTATGTATAAAGACATGATAGATTTCCTTGGTTATTTGAAGGGCTGGCATGTGAAAGAGAGATTGGATTCTAGGGGACAAAACCAGGAACAATGGGTGGAAGTTGAAAAAAAGCAAATTTAGATTTGATGGCAGAAAAAAACCAAAAACTTCCTAAAAATTAGAATTATCTAAAAGTGGAATGGGCTGCCTCAGGAGATGGTGAGATCTTCAAATAGACTGATTACTCCTTGCAGTTGTAATGAAGATTCCTTTGTAGTAATTGGTTGGATTAATTGGCTAAGGAAATTCCTTCCGGCCCTAAAATTCTGAGATTCTCTTATCCTCACTCAGCTTCAATTTCGTCAACTGCATAAAAAGGGACTTAGACCTGGTGACCTTTAAGATCCTTTTCAGCTCTAAATCTATGATGCAGCTATTAGCACAGTGCCTGGCAGATAGTAGACATTTAATACATGAATGCTGATTGATTGATTTCTCAACTTGGAAAGGATCAATTAATACCATTGACTGTGCTCAGCTATAGCCAAGGCATTATTCAGGTCCAGGGGAAATGGGGTTGACCCTCTAGTTTCCCTGAGGGAATGTTCCTTACTGGAGAGCTCGAGTCCATGGATGATGTTTTAAGGCTAGTGTCCTTAAAGTCTAGGTCTCTGGGAGAGGTGGAACTCACCAGAAGGGAAGGTTGTTTAGCTCTAGCAACATCAACTGCTTCTCCTTTTTTTTGAGTGTGGGAAGGGAGAAACTTCAATTCTAAAATAGTACTTTAAATTTGGACAAATGCATAGCTCCTTGGAGTGAAGGTGACTGCAGTGAAAGGGAGAATCATTCTGATTGTTTATGGAATTGAGCATGAGACCTTTCTGATTTGTCTTTTTCTGTTGTATGAAATAAAGTTTAACCAGTATTGTTACCTTGAGTGCCTGCCCAGGAGCTTATGAGCTTCCTTTCCCCTTTTAGAGACCTAGACATGATCTAAATTCTTATGTTTTTGGGAAAAATCCTTGATGTGAAATGAAGAGAAATTTATAAGAAATTGGAACCTGGTTCACACAAATTCAGAGCTTCTGTTTGAGTCCACAGGTTGCATTTGGATAGTATAGAAGATCAATGCTCCAGTTATTTAGAGGAGGAGGAGATTAGCATGGGTAGCCATTGTGGTGAATGGGAAGAATAAACATTTTGCTGTGCAGCAGTAATGGCCTGACAAGAGATTAGGTAATGAATTTGTAATGGACCTACCCAGCATGTTTGTATTTCTGTATCCAGTGCTGTTGAGTTGCATGTGTGTAGAACCAAAAAAGCACATAGTCTAGGTAACCTTGGGCTGGATCTGCCAAGGCATGCATATCGATAAGACAAGGGATTTGATTGTAAAACTATACCAGCAGTGTATAACTCTGCTGGTAGACTCTAGAATCAAAATTGAAAAAGGAGTAAAGGGAAGCTGAGGAAAGATTGAGAGCCTCAGAGAACAGAGATAGTTGGAGGAAGTGTAGATGACCTCAGGGAAGGGAGGACAAAGACTTGGGTCAAGAGAAGTGAGGCATAGGGAATGATTGAAGGAATCTGTGATCAAGAGGTCACTTTGGGGTGATATTGAGCTCAAGGGTATGACCATTCCTGCACATGGCTGCTATGGTGTGATGGGGCAGATCGTATGAGTTGAAGAAGATAAGGAGGCCCCAAGTATGATGGTTTGTGTGGAGAGAAGACTGTAAGGTCTTCAATCAAAAAGTCTTTATTAAGCACCTTCTATATGCCAAGTACTATGATAGGCCCTAGGGTTACTAGTTCAAAAGTGAAGTGCTCTCTGCCCTCATGGTGCTTACATTCTAAACCTGGTGTTGAACTCCTTGACAAGGGAGAGAGAATGATTTGGGACCTCTTAGGTAACTACCATAAGTATTCGACAAGGGCAATAGAAGCAAATAGAATGAAACCTGAAGAAGGAGAGGTTGCTGAGTAATGGTGGTGAAGGAAGGTCTGGAAGTACAGTGAGGAGCAAAGAATATGCTTATTTCTCCTTTCAATTCAATGTGACTCATGAGAATGTGAGCTTCTTGAGGGTAGGGACCATATTTTTATCTTTCTTTGCATCCCCAATGCTTAGCACAATGGTTAGAACATAGTGGGTCCTTAAGAAGTGTTTGATGATGATGATGATGATGTCCAAAAGCACGTGTGTGTAAGCATGCATGCGCACACACGTGCGCGCACACACACACACACACACATACACTACTGTGGAGTTTGTCTAGGAATGCAATGATTTCTGTAGGTGGTAGTGATGGCATGGAGATGAAATGGGTATGAAATAAAAAAAGGCCTAACAAATAGGGAAGTTTGTAAATCATAGGTTCTTTTCCATTTTTGTGTTATGACTCCATTGACAGTCTGGTGAAGCCAATGGGCCCCTTCTCAGAATAATGCTTTCAAATGCATAAAAATTTACACATTAACTTTGTTGTATAGTTAAAAGGAATAGCGAGTTGTACATAGTAGATTTGTAATTTCATGTGCAATCATCTTTTTTATTACATTATGCCATTGAAATGCTTGTTTTATTCCATAAATCAAAAATAAAATAAATTTTAAAGAATGATTAGGAGAGGATGAGGTACTTATTTGCTCTACATATGATAGGAACATGGATCCTTTGACTTGATGTCCCACCCTAAAGAGTCTGTGATTGTAGTGAGTAATATCAGTTCTCTCTTAGGTAAAAGTAAGAAGGGATGTTTGGTTTAACATTTGGGTCTGCAAATACTTGGCAACTGAGTCTCTAGGGACCAACCTGAGGTAACTTTCAATGCCAATTTCTCGACTCAAGATGGTAAATGATGATGAACAATTAAAAGATGGCTTCTTCTTTGGAGTCAAGCATTGGCCCTGGGTCAGAAGCCCTAACCCTAGACGGGATCTTGATGGCAATAGTTCTGGAGTCCAAGACCCTGGTCCTAGAAGTGAAAGGCCTGGTGTCCAAGATTCTAGTCCTGCTGCCATCCAATGCTCTAGTTTGAGAAGGGGTCTGGGCCTGAAACAACTTCTTCTCCCTGGTTTCACTTGGTGGTGATGGAGTGGTGATCAGAACACTTGAGTCAAGACACAGTAGCAGTGAACTCCAGGACCCAGGGGATCTCTGGGCAGGTCCTGTGGTCCTTAGGGTACAGTGGCAATGCAGATGTTGATGATTTTTCTTTAATTTTCTATTGATAAAATCATCCCTATTTTCAATGTTGAACTAATTATCAGTGCCAAGGACTTTGGTGGCAAGAAATTTCTTTGCTGGGACTTTAGTATCTGTGGCTATATGGAACCAACTCAGGAGCAGTAGCCCTACTGCATCTCCCACAGAGATGGCTGAAGGCATTGAGCTGGAACCAATACTGCCATCAATGATCTTGCATCTAGGGTCATACCTTCATCAGGATCTTAGGTGAGATGGTGGTCAAGGTGGTGGTAGTTTGACTTGCTTGGCACATGCTGCTGACTCCTGTCTTTCTCTTGGGGTGCCTTGCTGCTTCAGCTTGACTGGCCTGCCTGACTTGTGTGTGTATCCACTGTGGGGAGAGCTGGCCCTTTCTCCATAATGATTTGGCTGGGAGGGGTGGACTGAAAGCAGGACCATTGATCTGGTGGGTGCTGCCACTCCCGGAGCTCTTGTATTCATCTGCCTATTGATGACAGTTGGTCAGCAGTTGTTGCCGGCTGTAATGAGAAGCTGGGGCCCCTTCTCTATAATGATTTCTCCCCTCAATGATGGCTATGGGGTCTGGAGTGGAAGCAGGTGTGATGGTTTGAGAGATGCAGCTATTCCCAAGACTCTTGGATTCACGGTCCTAGCCTGTCTTCATCAGTGTTCAACAGGAGATGGTGGTCAAGGTGGTGGTGGTAGTTCAACATGCTGGGTACATTCTGCTTCCCATCTCTCACCCAGAGTGTCCTGCTGCTTCAATTAGGAAGATGTTCTCTTGCACCTGGGTGGAATTAAAATTTTCTTCCAGTCATATGGCTCCCTCCAAGCTAAGATCGGATGGGTAGATTATATTACTCCCTACATGGATGCTATACTTATATTGATCAGGACAGCAGAGAAGAAAGAATTCTGGATTTAGAATTAGAAGACCTGAGTTTGAATGCCCATTCTTTCTACCTGTGTCACTTTAGATCTATCACTTTATGTTTCGAGCTTTCTCACCTATAAAATATGAGGATTGAATTAGATGAGCTATAAGGTCATTTCTTGCTTTAATTTTATTAACCCAGGGACTGACTTTTGACCATCATGGCTTTGCATTCAATAGAACATTCTTAAGGATGACCTTTGGTCTTCTTGTAGAATCATGATCTCACAGTGCTGTGACTAAAGGTGAGGGATGCTCTGTCCCAGAACGATTTTGCAAACTGACCAAGCAAACAGATTTTCAGGAGTGACAATCCTGCCTGGGCTGTAATTGAAAATAAAGTCATGCAGAGCAGGAACATGGGAAGAAAGGAGGACCTGCAGGATGTCACACGCTGATGGCTGCCAAGGTGAATGTTGAGCAGGGATAACTGAATCCTGCTAGCACAAGCAAGTAGGACAAGGTGATAAGTAGATGCAAGCTTCCATGCAGAGCACCGGAAGGCAGAAAAAACATTATAATCAAGTCACAAACCTTTCCAGGCCACAGAAGGGAGAGCATGATACTTAGTGGGCGGAGGTGTAAGATGTCTCCCTTGAAGAAACAACTGAAATTTAAGAAAAAAAACCCAAAAATCCAAGGGATGACAGCTCTGCTATATTCAGCTGAATAGATCCATTAAAGTGGAAATTGTACTTTGTTCTATAAAAAGCAGTGTGCCCTAGGAGAGGTTCAACTTAATGAAATTCAGCAAGCATATATTAAGCACCTACTATATGCAGAGCACTGTGTGAGGTGCTAGAGGAGAGACAAAATTCAGGCAAAATAGGTGACCCTGTCCTTCTTGTCTAGGGAGGGAGTGTGCTGGTGGTAGTAAGGAATCTACTATATGCTAAGCGATTTACAAATATTGTCTCATTTAATCTTCACAACAACCTTGGGAGGTAGGTGCTATTATTAGCCCTGTTTTACAGCTGAGAAAGCTGAGGTAGAGGACAAATGACTTGTCCAAGGTCACATAGCTGGCACATGTCTGAGGCGGAATTTGAATTCAGGTTTTCTGGACTCCAGGCCTGTGCCCTATCCTCTGGGCCATCTAGCTGCCTTTGTAATGGCACTGACTAGGGACATGAAACTTTGCTTACTCTATAAGGATAGTATTTTCTTTTCTCCCTCCTTCATCCAAGGTGTTGTTGAAGCAGTCCAAGGTTAATTTGAATAGTCTGTTCCATCTGCCCCATAGGAAGACCAGAGTATAAAGGAAAATGGAAAGAGAGCTTTAGTGGCTGGGAGCCCAGCGAGGCTCAGTGAGACCCATTAAAGCAGGAAGGGGGAGTGTTTGCCAGGCATTAGGGAAGGGAGGAGGTAGATGGTTGTGGACTCACCATGAGCTACTTGGAAGTAGAAAATAGAGATGCATTGAAATAATCACAGTAGGATGAGTTCCCATAGCCCCTGAAGAGGCCTTTTGTGGAGTGAGGCCGTAGGAGCTATGATAAAAAGGAATAAAATTGCCTGGAGATATTTTGGCTCCAGAAAGAGCTGAAACACTATCAGGTGGGATTCTAGGTAATTTTACCATGGTTCATCTGTTTGAGATATGATTCCATATCCTGAGAAGGACCAACTGCTGGGGAGCAGGGATTGGGGGACTAAGGACAGTGAGGAAACCTCACAATGCTAGGAGGAACACAATGAACAGGAGCTGAGGGTTGGGACTGTGGCAAAAGACGCGAGATGGAACTACTGCTGCGAACGTCAGAAGGTGGAACCCTGGCCTGCCCAGCCCACTGAGGCCCAGCCCACCTCATTAGAACCTGGTTCTCCCCGCTGGAGTCCTGTTTTCTTCAATGGAACCCCTGCCAATGGCATTGCTGTGAGTTACAGGGGTGGTAAGGTGTCTGTCAAAGGGCTTGTGGGGGACACAGGAGGCAGGGTAAGGACCTCTCTTGACAAGCTATGAGATGGGGTGTGAGTCTCTTCTGTATCCTTTTTCTTGTATTAAAATATAAACCTGTTTTGTGTTTGTGAACCTGAATTTTTTTTTTAGGAGAGTGAGAGCCATCTTTACGGAGAGTTCTATACACTGAAGTTCCCACATTTAACCTGGGGAGGGGCAAATGATCCAGAGAAGTTTAGAGGCACCCAAAATATACTCAGACCTTCCATGTCGGGAATCTTATGAAACAAGTGTTATAGACACACATACAAATAAGTATATACAAATAATAATAAATATAAATAATACCAAAAATAAATAATGTAAATAAGTATATAGATAAATAATATAAAGTAATGAGAGCTATAAGAAGGTATGGAAGCTAGTGTTGGAGGAGGAAGCATTTGAGCTGATATAGAAAGAGCAGATAATAATCCATTACACAGGCTGTCAGGAGGTGAAAGTTCTTATCCCAACTCTGTCACTAAGAAGTTGTGTGACTTTGACAAAGTCATTTTCTGTGTGTCTTAGTTTGCTCATCTGTAAAAAGAGGAATGTATCATCATTGCATAGTGGAAAGAGTATGGGATTTAGAGTCAGAATCACAGAGTTGGACATGGAGCCCAGAAGACCTGAGTTCAAGTCTGTCCTCAGACAAACTTATGTGACCCTAGGCAAGTCACTTAAAAAAAAAAAACACTATCTGCCTCAGTTTCCTTATTTGTAAAATGGAGATAATAATAGCACCTGCTTCCTAAAATTGTTATAAGGATTAAATGGGATAATATTTGCAAAGGACTTTGCAAATCTTAAAGTACCGTATAGATACTGGTGTTATTATTATTATAGATCTGGTCTTGGAGTCAGGAGGAAGATCTGTGTTCAAGTCTTGCCCCTGACATACTGGCTAAGTGAGCCTGGGAAGTCACCTAACCTCTCAACATTCTAAGTTATTTTCTATGACTGAGTTTCAGAGAAGGTGCCAGCCAGCACTGGTGGAGGGATTTTTCTCATCTGGGAGTTCCTTATATTAATGAAATAGCCCAATTGCTACCCCTATATCTTATGCGTACTTATTCATTTACCTGCGTATTTTGTATATGTTCATTTATGTGTATGCTGTTTCCCCCATAGATTGAATATCAACCTTTTGAGGACAAGAATTATTTTATTTTTGTCCTTGTATCCTCAGAATTTAGCCTAGCCCTGGGCACATGGTAGGTCCCTACTACATGCTTATTTTTTGATTTCATTGGTTGATCGACTAGATGGTTTCCAGGGGTGCTTAAAACTCTATGTCTATGATACTGTGATCTCTCTGAGACTCACTTTCTTCTCCTATGAAATTGGAGTGTAACCTGGAGCTCAGAGTCCTTTACACTGGTAGAGATTCACTACTCCAAGAATGTGTAAGAGCTTGGGAGAGGAGAGATCTTTTGTTTTCTGGCTTCCTGGAGGGATGGGGGGAAGGGAGAGAGAGAGAGAGAGAGAGAGAGAGAGAGAGAGAGAGAGAGAGAGAGACAGAGAGAGACAGAGAGAGACAGAGAGACAGAGAGAGAGACAGAGAGACAGAGAGACAGACAGAGTCAGAGAGAGATCACAGAGAGACACACACATAGAGACACACGCACAGAGACACAGAGAGAGAGAGAGACAGAGACAGAGATAGAGACAGAGATGGGCAGGGGAAAGAGAGGTGGGGAGATAGAGAAAGGGAAGAGAGAGAAGGGAGAGAGATAGGGGGAGAGAAGGGGGAAGAGAAAGAGGGGAGAGGGAGAGAGGGGAGGGAGGGAGGAAGACAGAGAGAGATAGAGACAGAGAAACAGAGAGGGAATGAAAGTGAGGGAGAGAGGGGAGGGAGGGAGACAGAGACAGAGAGACTGGGGAGACTGGGGAAAGGGGTGGGGAGAGAAGGGGGAGAGAGAGAGAGAGAGAGAGAGAGAGAGAGAGAGAGAGAGAGAGAGAGAGAGAGAGAGAGAGATTTGTTTACTACATAATCAAAATGGAAAGAGGCCACCCCTAAGGTGGGCCAGCACAGGATGGGCTGTCACCCCATCTTAGGTGACCTAGACATGTACCAAAGTACTGTTAGGAATAAACTGCTTGTGGTACCTATCTCTCAGAGTTGTTATGAAGCTTACTTATGATAATGTTTGTAAAGTGCTTTCTAAGTCTGAAGGTGCTCTTAGTGCCCAGAACAGTGCTCATACATAGTAAGTGCTCAATAAATGTCTGTTGAATTGAAAATAGCAGAGCTGGAATCATTTCCTGAACTTTCTGACTCCCAGGCTAGTCCTCTTTCTATTATACTGCTAGGTGGGAGCCTAGATTTCCTATCCCAGCTCTGTGATTTTTGGCAAGTCAATACATTTCTCCAGCCCTCAATTTTCTCCTCTGTAAAGTGAGGGGTTTGGATTTGATCATCTCTAGGATTTCTTTCTAACTCTAAACCCTCTGAGGCATTGAGGTTGGATGACCACCAAGATTTTATCTAGTTCTAACATTCAATAATTATGTCATACAAGTTCTCTATGTCATACAAGTCATAACTTGTAGGATTCTGAAACCGTTATTGGCATCCTATGTCTAACATAACAAAACTATATTATAAAAATAGTAACAGTCATGACTATTCTTTGAGTTTGCAGATCTGATTTGTTCTCAGTAAGGCTTATGATGATTATAGTTGTCCGGGTAATAAGGATGGTATTTCACTGAGGCATCTACCCCTCTGTGCAGTCCCATTTGTGATGGAGGGCACACATTAGCAAGATGGCCATCTGGGGTTAGGAATGCCTCTCGTTGCCATGGAATGGAGCAAAGGGAAATGGACAATTTGGAAGTGGAACTCATGTACTTGACCACAGTTAGCATTGAGTAGTTGAGAAACTGGCTGCTCAGGTAAAGGGAATGAAGACATCTTTAGGCTGGGAAACCACTGTGGCCCAGCCTAGGAAGGGGGTTAGGGAGAATCTCTGAAATAGCTGTTGAATTTCATGGTTGCATAATCCAGGAACTTGAAATAGTGAAGGAGAAACTTTCCATAAAAAGGAGCCAAGGCGCACATGCTTCTAGGTGGGGAAGCTTGTGGGACAATTGTTAAGATGATGGAAACAATTAAGGCAGTGTTTAAATAGACACAATAGGAATTGAAAGAGAAAGGGTGATTAGGGGCTGGAGCTGCAGTTGGGAAGGAGTGGGGGTCCTGAGGAGAGATGAAGGCCAGTTAATTATGTAACAGATGCCCAAGAGCACCTAGGGGTGAATGCATTAAAGATGGGTAGCTGTCATCTTACTCATCCCCCTAGAGTTTGTTTATGGGCCCATGTGGTGCACAGCTGTGCCTCCTTTGGCAGTGGGTTTTGCTGCAGTGGGAGTGGGGAGGGGGGAATTGGAAGTTCAAAGTCTCTTTATTTCCAAATGGGATTCTGTTTGCTCCCTCCTTTCAATCTCCCGTCCCTCTAGGATCACCCCCCTCCCCTGCTTCTCTTCCTTTTTAGCCTGCTGTGCTGGCTCAGCGGACTTTAATTATTTTGCCAGATCCTTCCTAGGAAATGACACCTTGGTCCCCCAGGCTGGCCTCAGGGCTCCCAGGCTTCCACTCAATTCTCTCCCTATAGCCTTCACTCAGCGAGTCAGTTTTGTCTCCCCACCCCCTTCCCCCCATGGCCTGCCTGTGGCTGTAAGCGAGTAGACAGCTCAGCAGGGTCCCTACTAACAGACAGTACATCAGAGGACAGCCTTCAAAGCTCCATTCTGATGGCCAACAACATGCCTGACTGGAAATACAAAGAAACAGTCATGTGAATGGATCATTTTAGAAGTATTCTAGATGCATGAGGATCTGAGACAAGTCTGACTAGCTTGGTAACAGGACTCCCTCCTCATTCTACTGATTGTTTACCTTGGTGATTGGCTGGGGAGGAGTGGCAAACACTGAGATCAGCTGTTTTGAACCTGTGGTTCACTATAAGATTAAAACAGCTCCCATACTGGCCTGAAGTGTGGATGGAGCAGAAGACTTAAGAATTCGGACTCTCTTGACTCTGCCTTTAGCCTGACGCTGGCTTGTTCTGTGTCCCTTTACACTCTTCTGTGGTTGTCCCAATCTTTTAAAGGGAGATAAGAAAGGAAATTCAGGGTGGGGGCAGTGTTGTATCCTTTTCTTCTCCTCACCCCTGGCCCATTCAAACCATGCCTAATCTTCACATCTATGTTTCCTGTGAATTCTGTCTTAGCACACTTGGCTCTTTCTCTTCTATGATCTTATTGCCCCCTTCCCACCAGGGCTCCACAGTTTAGGGCTGAACCTTTCTCTAATTGTCTAATATGCTTCCCAAGCTAAGTTAGGGGGCAAGCTCCTAGAGGGGAGAGACCATATTCTATTTAGGTCAGGCGCTGCTCTAGGATGCCTTAGATTCTTGCAGATACGCTGACATCTTTGTCTCTGTGGCTGTCAAATACTTGACCATATTGCTGTCTCAACTCCCTAAAGCATGAGGAGGAAAAATGGTGCAGCTAGGGGAGTATAAATGGAAAGTAATCTCAGAGGGAAAGCATGGAGGGGTTAGGGGGAGGGAAAGACTGTAAAAAGTCTCCTATAAAAGGTGTTTTAAAGGTACGATCCTGTGATCTTTCTGAGACTTTGAGGTCACACTAGATAATCTCTAAGGAACTTGGAGCCACAAGGCCTGGTTTGAATCCTGATGCAGATGCTTTCTAGCTATGTGACCACTGGCAAGTTATTTAACTTTCACTTCTTTTCAAAAGGAAGATCACAATCCCTCCCCCCACCTTTTTTTTTTAAAGCCAGGCACCTCACAGGATTATGGTGAGGAATAGACTTTGGACTCTTTAAAGGTTTTACGAATGGGAGTCTTCTAACCCATAGACTGCAACTGGACCAGCTGTAAGATCAAGTACGTGATGATGTCAGATGTCAGACTATTAGGCTTGAATGGAGAGTCTGTAACTTAGTAACACTCTGACCATAGGTACACCCTGGATAGTGCAGCCCAGGAAAGAATACTGGAAGCTGAGACAGAAATTCAGATAGAAGAAAAGGTAAAAACGTATTGTTCCCCTCCAATTTCTCGTTCCCTCTGATATACCTAAACATTATTCCATCCAGTCCTTTTCTGTACCATCCCTCCATCCTGCCCCTGAAAGTTTCCTGGTCCCAGCCCTCAGTCACAACATTGATGCAACCCTCTTTGGTCGCACACAAGCATTAGGCCTTCAGGTTACTACTATACTATTATTTTAGTCAATACTCTTTCCTGTGGACTCCAACTTCCCTTTTTCTCTTAGTAGTAGTAACTATAATTGTTCTTAGTATTAACTATTCTTAAGGCTTCTGTTTTTTCTTTATTTCTAGACAAGATAACCTAGTGCTAGGTAACCAGTCATCAATTTTTGGGATGTTGCCCCATTCCTCTCCGAAGCTAGACTTAGGAAGGAATGGAAGAATAATGATGTTCAAAACTTCATTTAAACTACCAGACTTGACGTTCTAGCACTTGAGTTGATTATTGCCCTCCTCCCCATAACCTTCTGTCAGTATAAACCACTTAACCACGGTAACACTCAAATCTACCGCTTCTACTCCTCCCCCCTTTAAGGATAACTAGTATCTGTTGTTACTTGGTTTTGCCACTCAGTGGTAGTCATGTGCTAATGTACTTGGGGTATATTTGTTTAACATTATCTGTACGTATGTATGATGGTAGCAAGAAATGTAGTATAGTATTTTCGCTGATCAAACTGGTGAAATGCTGAACTGCGAAAAGAAGGCTTTGTCTGTTCTTCTTCGTATTTCCTGCAGTGCTGAAGGCTCTCCTATTGCTGGTCTCCCTCAATCCCAATGACTTCTCTCCGAGACTATTTCCAATTTATTCTTTGTATGTCTTGTTTGCACATAGCTGTTTGTATATTGTTTTCCTCTTCAGTTGGTCAGATCCTTGAAGGGATTGTTTTTATCTTTGTGTGTGTGTGTGTGTGGGGTGGGCTTTCTCAGCACTCAGTACAAGTTCCTGGAGCACTTAATAAATGCTTGTTGACTCAACATAACTGAAGCTACATAAGTTGCATGAATCATTTGGAAGATTTAGGTCAAAAGAGCCGATAGAACTCTTTAAATTCTTTGGCAGTTAAAATGAATTATGTTATCACTGTTAAGGAGTATTAGTTTCTACAGAGCCTTTTATTTGGGAAAACAGTGTTATATTTTTGTACTGTCCAATTGTTGGTGTCTGGGCAAAGCCCTGGTTTCACTGTCCTAATTATAGTTCTGCTACTACACAAGATAGGATGCTAAAAGGCCCTAGGGAATTAAAAGATACCCCCTAAAACAAACAAACAAATTTTAAAAATCAAGACCCTACACTCATGGACTCTATATTCACCTGGGGAATGTAATCCAAACACAAATGAGTAAATACAAGATAATTTGAGTTGGGAAAGAGCACCCCAAACTAGGGGAAACAGGAAAATCTTCCTGAAGGAGGTCTATCTTTGATTTGAGCAGCCAAAGTAATCAGCTTTTTCCTGATTCTGCCCACAATCCTTCTCACCGTCGTTGGTCTCTTCCTTCTCCCAGATACTCTCTCCCCTGCAGGCTTTTGTGACATTGTTCCTTTCTCATTCTCCTGGGACCTGTCGGAGTTCTTTCTCACTCTTCTTTGCTGGATCTTCCACCGAGTCATGTTCGCTACCCTTGGCTTATGCCCTCTTGTTTTCTTCCTGGATGCTATCTTGTTTGTTAGAGATCTATCTTATCTTCTTAGTGCTCTCCTCAGCTTCCATGGGCTCAATTATCATCTGTACGGATGATTTCTAGATTTAGATCTGCAGTCCTAGTATCTCTATTGAGTTCCTGACTTGCATCACCAGGTACTCTTTAGACGCGTCAAATGGCAGATCTCAGAAGCAGAAAAAAACCAGAAGAATTATCTTTCCTCCCAAACCTTCCTCATTTTCCTTCTTTGTCCTATATTGTCAAGGGCACTTCCAGTTACCCAGGCTTACGCCTCTGTGTCATCCTTAAATTCTCAATCTCATTCAGCCCACATATCTAGTCTTTTGTCAAGTCTTCTTGTTTCTGCCTTCACAACGTCTTCCATATCAGTCCCCGTCTGTACCTTCGCACAACTGCCACCATAATGCAGACCCTCATCGCCTCATTCCTGGACTGTTATAATAGTGTTCTAACCAGTCCCCTTGCCTCCAACCCATCCTCCAAGCAGATACCAAAGTGATTTTCCTAACAGGTCTAATCATCTCACCCCACTTCCCCTCAGTAAACTCTAGTGGCTCCCTATTGGCCTCATGATCAAATAATAATACTCTATTTTTCATTCAACATCCTTAATGACCTGGCTCCTCCTTCCTTTTCCAGTCTAATGCTTTATTGCCGTCCTGGTACTATATGGTCCAGAGAAAGTGGCCTTTTTGCTGTTCCTCACACAGGAAATGTACAAAGAGATGGTATTCAAAGTTGTGTTGACTCAGTGACCCATTGTTTCCAGCCCTGCTTGTCAATCGGTGTTGGGGGAAGTGTCACTCAGTCCCTTAATATTTGTCATGTAGCCAAGTTACCTCTTACCTGGGATGGCTGTAGCCCTACCTGTAAGTATGGTCATGTCATGTACTCCTACCTTGGGGAAGAACTGAGATCCAAGGGCTCTGCCTCCTTTGCTGATGTTGATGTATTTGAACTGTCTTTATCTCATTATGAAAGTTCCTGATAAAAGCTGTCCCCGCAGCCCTCCCCCCCCCCCCCCCCCCCCCTGCCGAAGCAGTGGTTGATCTTCTGTGACCAGCCTGTACTTAAAATAAAATTCTTTTAATTCTTTTTGTCCTAGGTTTTGCCCCCTAAATTAGGGTGAAAAGCCTAAACACTTTTTTTTTCTTTTCAACAAAGGATTAAGGAGACTGTCTACCATTCGAATAACGTTCTATCTCTTTACCTTCACCTCCTGGCTTCTTTCAAGACAGCTCAAGTCAAACCTTCTGTAGGAGGCTTTCCCTAAATCCTCCTTGCCCCCAGTCTTCCCTCTGAGATTACCTTTCATTTGTTTACACACGCACGCGAGCACACGTGCACACACACACACATCCACACCCACACACACCCCTATATGTATATACACACACAGACATACATGTATATATATATATATACATACACACACATACAACGAGAGAGAGAGAGAGAGAGAGAGAGAGCGAGAGAGAGGGAGAGAGAGGGAGGGGGAGAGAGAGGGAGAGAGAGAGAGTGAGAGAGAGAGAGAGAGAGAGAGAGAGAATGTTATTTGCATATTTTTGCATATTCTCCCCCTGTAATTAAATTGTCATTTCCTTGCTGGTAGGGAGAGTGTTTTTGCCTTTCTTTGTATACTGAGTTCTTAGCCCAGCGTCCCACATAGTAGGTACTTAGTAATGCTTATTAATTCATTCCTGATCATGGACCAGATAAGACAGTTTAATCTTCAGGTTGCATCGATTTTTCACTGAGGTTTTAATTCTGCTTTTAAAATCACACACCCAGCCTGATTATTTGAAAACAATTGTTCAATCTGCTAATTTAGTGAAACTATTAGTCACACTAGTTTGGTATCATGTATGCAACTAATTGCTGCATATTTTATTTTTAAACTGTTTGGAATTATGTATCCAGGGCGATCCCTGGGGAAAGAATTGTGAAATGTATCTTCATAGCCTCAGCTACCCAGCTCTGTAATTCCCTGTTTCCCTTCAGTGTGGTCTCCCCGTGTCTTCCTTCCTAAGTGCCTACGTTCTTAGGTCATCTCCCTACAGTCCAAATTTGATTTTATATCCAACTTTTACATTGAGGTACAAATAACTAAAGCCAGCTGAGACCTTCTACTCTCTTAAAGGTCTTAATGACCTATAAGATTAATTCCTAATGGGGGAGGGGGAATTTCGGTTCTTGGCATTCTGGTGGAAAAAAAATGTTTCAAAGATTTCCCAGAATCTTTGAAAGAATATCCAGCCTGCAGGCACCTACTGTATGTCCATATTAGACTGGTCATATATAAAGACCAGTTCTAACATACCAATCATGAAGGGTACGACTTGCAATGAGGATTGCTTCCTGTTCTTATAACAGGCCACAGGCCAAAAAACCGTTACACTAGCTTGAAGTGTAGTTTTGACCCAAGATCCACAATGTATGCATCCCAAATTGGTCTCTTGTCTCTCTAAAGGCTGGTATTGCTGTTGTTGTGGCTTTGTTATGTTTAGCTGTTGGCAACAATAATACAAGTGCTCATAGGTTTCATAGGCTTTAGGCTGGGAAGGGCTCTAGCGATTATCTCATCCAACTTCCTAACCTTACAGATGAGAAAACTGAGACCCAGATAAATGAAATGACCTTTCTGTCTGCCAAATTAATTTGTATTTATTTAATATGTATTTTGTATTTATCTGTGCATATGTTGTTTTTCCCAGTGGAATGTAAGCTTCTTGAAGGCAGGAGCTATTTTGTTTTAGTCCTTTTGTCTCCAGTGCCTAGCACATTGCATATGTGTTTATTAAGTAATAAACACTTGATGAGTTGAATTGAATGGAACTGTCCCCTGTTATACAGGTAGCAGACCTTGGTTTCCAATATGCACCCTCTGTTGGCCAACTCAGTGCTTTAGCAAACTAGCAGGAGTTTAGGCCTGGTAAGGAGGTAGCCATGTGTGAATGAATGAATTCAGAATTATCAAGCACTTATTATGTGCTAAGCACTGGGGATAGGAATAAAAGCAAGAATTAATACATTTAGTGACAAAGAGATATAATCTCAGGGTTAGGGTTCAAAGCCCTTACCATAGGGAATCAGGTTTGATTCTTAGATAGGGAAGTTGTTTCACAGTGTTTACAGATTTCTCGGCACATAAAAGATGCTAGGAATGGTGAAGTCCATCCCTCTAGTGCTATTTCATAGATGACATGCTTCTTTTCACCCACTGCCTTTCTAAGGAGTCAGAGCAACAGCTCCAGTTCATATAGGGAAGATTAGAGGAAGAGGTGGAGTATAAGACTGAGCAATGTAGTTATCTGTATTTATATCCTGTCCACCTGCTAGACTATAAGCTCCATGAGGGTGGGACAATATCTGGTCCAACCGCCTCATTTCATAGATGAAGTAATTCAGGCCCTGAGAGGAAAAAGAAAGGCCCAAGCTCCTAAGCCATGATTTGAACCCAATTCTCTTCCTTCAGATCTAAGTTCTTTCTACTATCCCACACTATTTCTCATGCTGCCTAACACATTTCCAAATGCTTCAAGGTCTATTAGTAGAGGCAGTGCTTCAGGTACCTTGAGCCTGTTCATGGTGAATGTCATCCTGTCCTTAATGGCCATTTCTTTAATGAGTTCTCACCTGCCTTCCTTTCTTCAGATGTTTAATTTGTTTCCTATACACTTTGAACCCTTTCATGAGAAAGCATGACATGATACCATCTATTCCTACTTAAACCATCACTCTGTACATTTTTGAAATGTGTATTATTAATGTATTATTCATGGGTATAGTTAGAGATCAGTGTACAAATCAGCACTATTCTATCCCCTAGAGACTCTAGTAGAATCACGAGTACCAATAAAATTGGATTGAATCCATTCCTGAAAAGTGGACTAGATCTGCTTTGTCAGTGAAATCACCAGTTTTCAGGAGCCACAGAGAGCAATCAGACCTCTGAAAGGGACAGCATGTTCATTTATTATGTGATATGTGTATAGCTTCAGCAGGGCTGGGGTAGTCTGAATGAAATTGATTCAGAGGGTTTTTGAAATCCAACTCAGCCATGTGCTTCAGTCTGTGGTCTATAGAGGGGAAATGGGTGCCTAGGTCTGCAATCCTAAATATTTCATTTTCAGTTCTCATAAGAGGAGAAAGCAAGTTCAACACATAGATCTTAAGGCCAGGGATACTGAATGGAAAGAAAAGCAGAGGACCCCAAATATTGTGCTTAGCAGGATGGTAAACCTGGCTATCTCCCAGCCTTCTCTTACTATGGTCTTTGGTTCTTATGGTGTCACTATGTAGTTGGCCACTGCCCTCATACAGCTTTGGGTCTCTCTTGTTACTGAAGAAAATGGCCTCATAAATTTATCTGAGTTATGGATAAATAATGATACTAATTCAAAGAGTATTTGCATTTTAAAAGAGGACTGGGGAAAAGGGTGATGGTTAGCCCAAGGAGCAAATCAACATGGTACAGTGGCACTGTCTTTGGAGTCAAAGTACTCGAGTTCAGATTCCATCTCTGACTCTCACTACCTGTACGGTTGTGGGAAGATGGTTTAACTTTTCTGGATCTTAGTTTCCTTATCTTTAAAATGAAGAGGATTGGACTAAATGGCCAGAGGGTTCTTCTAATCCTAGACAAATCATGTTATGATCTTTTGGGGCCTTGACTGCCTCATCCATCAAATGAGACAGTTGGATTAGATGAGTGCTAAGTTTTCTTCTAGACTATAATCAAAGGATTTGGAGCTGAAAGGAGTCTAAGAGATCACTTGGTCCAGCCCCATCATTTTGCAGATGAAGAAACTGAAGCCCACAAAAGTTAAATGACTTGCTTAAGGTCACCTAATCAGAAGAGCAGGGCTGGGATTTGAATCTAGGTCCTTTTATTCTGAATCCAGCGCTCCTGTGATGATGCGATCCACACACTACATAGGGAAGCTATTTGGAGAAAGAAGACATAATGAGCTGAATCCTCCAGCTCTCCACTATACTTGGCTCAGTTCCTTCCAGGGAATAAATAAAGTTCTTAGAGAGGCATAGGCATATTTAAGGTTTTTGAAATTACCTGAACTATAACAGTGATATTCTAAATGGACCCTTCATAAGAAAAAAGGAAAGTTACTTGACTTCCTATCTTTCATGCTAAACCACATGACCACCATGATTTGAAGAGTTTCTCCTGACTCAGTCCAATCTTCTACAGCATCTACAGATACAGTCTCTTACAATGATTATTGCTGGTCAAAAAGATGGTGATGACGTGGTCCTACAAAAATCTCAAATCATCAGAAAAAGATTTATTTATGTTCACCACAGTTGACATTGAGTCATGAAGAGGGAATTTGAATTAATTTGAGTTTTGTACTCTATTTACTTCTAGCAGATTATAAAGCAATTTGTAGATTAAAACTTAATTTGAGACTAGGTGATTGGAAGTAAATGAGAAAGAATCCATTTAAAGAAAGGAGAAAGGGTAGATGCTTTTAGACACTAGAGTTTAGTAGACGATAGCATTTGGGAGGTCAGTTTGAGCCCTAAGGTTTCTGGTTATTCAACAGATATTTATAAAGGGTGCCAATTCCTTTGAAGACATTGTATTGGGTACTAGGGATGTAAAGAAAAAAAAAAGAGAAGCTGACCTTACTGTCAATGAGCTTACATTCTACTGGAGAATATAACCATACCCAGATAAGGAAATAGAAGACAATTAGAGGAGGGATAGAATATTAACAACTGGATAGATTAAGAAAGACTTCTTCTAGGAGGTAATATTGAAACTGAGCCTTGAAGGAAGCTCAAAGGGGAAGGGGATGAGGAGTACATTCTAGGCATGATGGACAGTCTGTGCCTGGGTGCAGGAACAGGAGATGAAATGCCAAGTTCAAGGTTGGAACATAGACTACTTGAGTGAGGAGACTATGAACCCTGCAAAGGTAAACTAGGGACTTTGGGAAATGATGGAAAGGGAAAAGTTTCCAGCTAAACCTAGGTTCCTCGTAAATCATCTTATCAATGATATAAGAAATAATTGTCTTATGAACTAAGATAAAATAAACAAACAAAAGCAATGAGCTAAAATAATCCACAGTAAGGTAGTGCTCATATAAAATACACATTAAAAAATCAAAACAACAAAAGATCATGTGAATGGCCTAGATTTCCTTGCCATCTAGGCCTAGGGTGAAGGTAGAAAAATCTCTGTCTATTGGCCTAGCAGGGCCCATCCAGCACTGTGCCCCTTAGCTACCATGATTATTACCTGGCTCAGTGTCTACTTCATCCTGAGGTATAAGTGGGAGCAAGGACTCGAAAACCACTAGTTAGCTGAGCTTCTTAGCTCCAGGATAAGGTCAGATAATTCTGTGGGGCCACCAGTAGCTGTCCCTTCTCATTTCAGTCCTATGTTGCTATTTCCTTCTCCAGCTCATTTTACAGAGGAGGAAACTGAGGCAGAGTTAAGTGACTTGCCCAGGGTCACACAGCTAGTAAAGAATGAGAAAGAATTAAGGATGAACACCAGGTTATATATTTCATTGCCTGGAAGAATAGTAGCTCTCTCAAAAGAACAGAAATAGGGCAATTTGGAGGAGCAGTACTATGGAAAAAGCTAATTAGTGTCTTCTGATGTACTAGAGCTCAGGAAATATTTTTCAGAACACTGGGCCTGAAGTCAGGAAGATAGTGATACTTCCTCTTCTTGACTCTTACACTGCCAACCATTTGTACAACTCATCCTGAAACCTCACCATACATCATCTTTCACTCCCTTCACCTGAGTATGTCTTTCACAACTACTAAATAACAAGCCTTGTCTTGCGCAACTTTTACAGAGCACAAGGTTAGGTGCTCAGAGGATATGATTGCATTGAATCAAACTGAAAAAGGGCCTTCTGGTTAACCTTTTGTTCTTTAGAAAATATAGTTAGTTAATCAGAATACCTCCAATAGCATTCCAAGTATTTGAAATTTCACTGTACCAGGAATTGAATTAATTAGATGCTAGGGGAAGATATTAGATATTCATTAATGAATAATCTGGAGGAACTTGGAGACCCGCAATTCCCAGTTGGCTGTGTATGATGAACAGATATGTACTAGGATGACTTTCTAGCTTCCTGATGATGGGGCATGTAGAAATTTAGGGAATTGCCAATATGAAGGGGCTCTGGTGGTCAATGCATAAACTTCATACTCAAAAACGACCTGAAAATCGTTCTGCCTACATTTCCTGATGGCTAGTTCTGCCTGTTTCTTTCTTTCTTTGTTTTTTGTTTTCAGACACATAAATAGTAACACATTTCAGAGTGCAGCTTTTAAAAGTTTTCCTAAAAGGCCAATGGCCTTTTAGGCAAGTCTGGGTTTTGACTTCTAGAAGGAAGGGAAACTGCTTATTGAAAGTTTTCTGATAGCTCTAAAGCCCCAGTATTTTTTATTTCATTTCTAAAACATTTATTAAGTGATTGATATATCCACTAATGCATGGTGTTGGAAGGCAGAGATAGATACAATACAATCTTTGCTCTCAGGGAGCTTAAAACCTAATGGAGAAAAGAGAGGACCTGAGTAAATTATGATACGGAGTATGCAGTAAGTAGAGGAGAGTCCCAGGCAAAGTGCTATGAGAAATGTGAGGAGTGTTAGATCATTTTTATCTGGGAGTGAGAGGTAGAGTGTAAGAGAAAGCTGTATGGAGAAGGCATCTAAATCTTGGCCTCAAAGAATGGAAGGTACTTTTGAAGATGGGGTTGGGGGTGGGAAGGAATTTCATTCAAGAGAAGGGTATGAGAAAATGAACAGATTGGGAAAAAAGGTAGAATAGAGAGTAGTATGTTTAGAATGTAGAATTCATGAAGGACAATAGTATAACTTAAGGTAGAAAAAGTGTTGTTTAGTTGTGTCTGACTCTTTGTGACCCCATTTGGGGTTTTTTTGGCAAAGATACTGGAGAGGTTTGCTATTTCCTTTTTCTGGCTCATTTTTGTAGATAAGGAACTGAGACAGAGTTAAGTGACTTGCTCAGGGTCACACAGCTAATAAGTATTTGAGGCTGAATTTGAACTCAGGTTTTCATGACTCTAGGTTTGATGTTCTATCCATTAAGCCACCTAACTGCCATGAAAAGGTGGGTTGTAGCCAAATTAAGAATGGCCTGGTATAACAGGATTAAGAATTTATTTTATTCAAGTAGACAACGGGGAGATTCTGAAAGGACTTGAGTAGGGGTATGACATGGTCACAGCAAAGCTTTGAGCTTACTTGGATGGTAGTACAAAAGAAAGGAAGCCTACCATAGTGAACAAAGCACTGGCTTTGAAGTCAGACAGTCCTGGGTTCAGATCCCAACCCAGGCACTTGCCAGCTGTGTGGTTCTGGCCAAGTCACTTAATCTCTCTGTGCTGCACTTTCCTTGTCTATAAAATGAAAACATCCCTTCCAGTTATGATCTGATAAAAAAAAATAGATCTGAGACAGGGCAAGAAGCCAAGTCAGTAGACTATTCCACAAATCTGCAAGAGAGGATATGAGGACGTAAATGAAATTGACTGTAACAGAAACAGCAGGGAGAAGAGCATGGGAGACCTATGGCAGAGGTAGAACTGATGAGCTTGGCAACTGATTGTGTCAGAGGAAAGCTGACGGTGAGGTTACCAACCTAGAGGGCTGAGAGGTTGGTGCTTTCATCATTGGAAATATTAGGGGAAGGGGTGAGTCTTGCTAGAAAGACTAGCCAGTCACCATGAATTCACCTTCATGTTTGGCAATGCCTATCTTTCCCAGGGTCCCTACACAGGTTTTCAAGATCACAAGCCCATTCCACTTTCGGACAGTTCTAATTGCTTGGAAATGTTTTATTATATTGAGCAGAAATCTGTCCCTCTACAATTTCCACTCTTTCTTCCTGGGTTCAAGTAAAATAACTTGAATCCCTCCTCTATCGAATGATACTTCAGTAGTTGAAGAAGATTATCATACCTCTCCTTAGTCTTTTCTTCACAGCTTTTTCAAGAAGACAAGTTGTGTGGTAGAGAGCACTGGACCTAGAGTCAGGAAGACTTGAGTTCAAATCTTACCTCAGACATTTGTTGCTACATGACCCTGGGTAAGGCACTTAACCTGTATCTACTTCTGTTTCCTCGTCTGTAAAATGGGGATAATTTTAGCACCTATTTCCTAGGGTTGATGTGAGGATAAAATTAGATAATATTTGTAAAGCACTTTGTAAAAATCAAAGCACTCTCCAAATGCTAGCTATTGTTGTCATATGCCATGTTCTTTAGTCCACTCACTACCTCAGTCATCATTTGTGAATGCCCTTCCTAACATGTAGTATGAAGAATGAAATAATGAAAACAAAAAAAATGTTTTTAAAAGTGCTTATAAAGTCTCAAGTCCTGTACTAAACACTAAGGATAGAAATATAAGGGGAGAAAGGACCTGTCTTCAAAGGAGTTTACATTCAAAATGGCGGAGATAGCAAAGAAAGAAGGGTGTCCAGGAAGCGATGTTTTGGTTTAATTTTGGTTTTATCTCTACTCATAGGAATGATGAGTGGAGAACTAGGGCCTGGACTAATACATTTTAAAGCTCTTTTCTAATTAGTACAGCGAATAACAAGACTATCACTCCAATGAACTGGAGCCCATGCTTTGATTAATATAGTTTAATGTATCATTAGGTGTTTTGGCTGCTTTTCAGTTCAATTCAATCCAACAAACATGTATTAAGTGCCTACTACGTGCCAGGCACTGTTCTATGGGATGAAGGTTATAAATGGAAAAATAAAACAGATCACATCCATATTGTCGATTCATATTGAGCCCGTAGTCCACTAATGTTGAATTGAGCCAACATTTTGCTTTCCTCTTAGCATCAGGTTAGGAACAATGGAAGTAGCAGCCAGCTCCCAAAGTAGAGACTTCAATTTGAATGTTATATTGTACTTTTAGAAAGAAGGCTGGTCCATGCCTGGGGACTTTGGACTCAGAGTGGGACCTTTACCCCAGGTCCCCTGCTACCTGCTGTGTTTTGTTTTATATGACTGAAAAAAAAATCTTGTGATTTCCAAAGCTGCCAAGGCAGAAGGCAGCTGTAAGTCATTCCTTCCTTTGCTGCAGTGTTGAACCTGAAAACAAACAGCCTCCGAGGGGGCTATTCTGTCAGAAAGATAAATGCTGTCTCACTGATTCCCTCATAGTGGAGCTTGTCAGAGACACTGCTTGCTCCATGGAATGCTTTGAAAATTGAGCTCAGGAGCCCAGTTCTGGTCAGGTCTGCTTCCCACTCCAGCCTGATAGCCCCACTGGACTGTGGCGGCACATCTGAATCCTCATTGCACGTATAGGAGCAAGGCCAGAATGAATGCTATGCCTAGGGGTATGCAGGTGCTCTGGTAAATCCTGTAGTATGTCCTTCCCTCTTCATTTTTTTCTTTGCTCTCTACAACTCTGAACAGGTAAAAATGAATAGTACCTACTTAACCTTGGAGCTGGATTATATTTGAGTTTCAGAACTTGTTTTTTTTTTAAATGTAGAGTCAACTGGGTGAATCATTTTCTGCCCCCCCCCACAGGTTATCCTCCAACATGTATGTCCATCCATCTATCTTTACAACAGAGAACAGCTCCTTGTAGTGTGGAGCCTCTGAATCCCCACCCAGCTGGATGGCTTGACCCCTGAAGGTGCATGGATAGCAGGATAGCAGGATAGCAGGATAACATCCTGCATCTGTACATGGGCAGCATATTTTTCTGTACCATTGTTAATTTTTGTGGGTCTCAGAGACTCAGATCAGCAATCTCAGATAAAAGATATATAAAATATATAAACCTCATAAATCAAGGGCTAGAGGACAAAGATATTTGAGGTACTTTCTTCTAAGGGAAGAATTCCTGGTGTCCAGCGCCAGGGCGAGGAGAAGCTATGACTGGAATGTATATGGATATTCTCTCTCAGAGAGCAGGAATAATTTGGTAACATGTGAACATTAACCCACAGCCCTTCAGCGTATACATTTTGCTGTGTGCTCTCTCACTGTATGTTTGTCTTTCCCCTGCCTCCCCTTCCCCACCCACTCACTTTCTACTTCTTTCCCTGGGAATAGTAATAAAGCCAACACTGCTATTGCTACGGAAAGGGGTAGGACAATTACCTATCCTATGGTTCCACTCGAAATCCCTGTGACTCTTCAACTCAAATTCTCTTCTCTGATCACCACTGCCCTGTATGTGTGTTTCCCTTCTTTTAGAATACTAATTCCTAGTGGGCAGAGTCTGTTTCACTTTTGTACTGTATTTGTATCTGTGGCCCCTAACAATGGCACATAGTAGATGCTTAAATGGTTTCTTGCTCCATTTATTAATTGATTCATCTGTTCACCTCAGCCTCCCTTCCTTCTCTGGATATCTTATATGAAGGAAAATATTAGGGAGAAAATTTCAATTAAGCAAACATTTATCGAGATGTTTCTGTGTGGAAAGCTCTGTGATATGCATTATGGGACATGGAGCCAAAAGTGTCATGTTGTCTTTAGTCCTCAAGAGGTTGGAACAGTAGTCATTGGAGAAAAGATATACGTGACTTGATTAGGATGGAAGAAGTAGGGAAGGATTATAGATTCATTCTAGAGATTGGTACTCATATTCCTCTTCCTTCTCCTGGAGGATAAAATAGCAAGTCCCAACTTGTTTGGGCCTCAGTTTATCCTTCTGTAAAATGAAAGAGCTGGACTACATGATTTCTAAGGTCTCTTCCAACTCTAAATCTATGAACCTCTGAAAACTGGTAGTTAAGTGGATACAAAGAAGATATTCCCCCTGTTGTTAAGAAGTTTATAGTCTTTAGGAGGGAAAATGATTCTTGCTGATGAAATCAGGGAGAAGGTAGCATTTGAGTTAAATTTGGTTGGAAAAATTCATGGCATGTTCACTGGTTGTTTTGTGGAGTATTTTGTTGTCGTTCAGTTGTTTCAGTTGTGTCTGATGCTTTGTGACTCCATTTGGGACTTTCTTGGCAAAGATACTGGAATGGTTTGTCATTTCCTTCTCTAGCTCACTTTACAGATGAGGAAACTGAGACAAACAGGGTTAACTCACTTACCCAGGGTCACACAGCTAATAAGTGTCTTAGGCTAAGATTTGCATTCAGGAGAACATCTTCCTGACACTAGGCCTGACGTGCTATCAGCTGTACCATTTAGCTGTCTAATAGATAGAAGTAGAGATTTTCAAGTTGTCAGTCAGTCAACAAGTATTTATTACTATGTGGCAGGCACTAATCACAGGGAAGACAAAGAAAAGCAACAACAACAAAAAAGTCTGCCCTCAAGAACTTTACAATTTAATGGGGAAGACAGCATGTACATAAGTAGGCATATACATACTATATTCAGAATATATTGAATATGATCCCAGAGGGGAGGCTGAAGCAGATGAAAAAGACCCAGGAAAACCTTTCACAGAAGGTGGGCTCTGAACTGAGACTTGAAAGAGGCCAGGTATTGGTTTTTATTACTGTTCCCAGGACAAGAGGTAGAAAGTGAGTGAGAGGGGGAAGGGAGGCAGGAGAGAGATATTCATAGTGACAAAACGCGTGGCGAAATGGGGCATGAGGGGAAAGATAATGAGTTGCATTTTAGACATGTAGAATTTGAGATTCCTGTGCAACATAAGTTCTAGATGCCCCCAAAACATTTGGTAACATAGGACTGGAGCTCAGGAGAGAGGTTAGGGCTGGATATATAGCTCTAGACATCATCTACATAGAGATGATCATCGTTGAAGCCATGAAAGCTGGTAATGTTACCAAGTTATATATTATAGAATGAAAACATAAGATGGACCAGGACAGAAGCTTGGGGGGACACCTATAGTTAGAGATTGTGACATAGATGAAGACATAGCAAAAAGACTGGGAAAAATGTTCAGAAATGTTATTTTCTTAGGAAATTTATGAAGGGAACCAGCAGAGAGTAGTGTCACCACAACCTAGAGAGGAGAATGTACCTAGGAGAAGGCGATCAACCAGATCAAATGGTGATCAAAGAGAGGTCAAGAAGGGTACAGATTCATAAAAGACCATTGGATTTGGCAATGAAAAGACCATTGGTAACTTTGGAAAGTCATTGGGATGGTACTGATGATTGAGTCCATGGGAAAGACTGAGATTATTAAGGGAGAGAAGAAATGTGAGAGAGAAGAAAAGAGAGTTTTATTAAGAGTCTAGCTACATTTAGATGGCAAAAGGAAGGGGAAGAGGAGCTCATAAAGAGTACAGGGAATTCTCAGAGAACCAAGAGATATACTGCTGTGTCCACCGAAGGAAAAGAGAATATCAAGAAGGGCTGATCAACAGTGTCAAATGGTGAACAGAAGTAAAGAAGCACGAGGACTAGGAAAAGATTGTTAGGTTTAGTAATTAGGAGAACAATGATGACATTTTAGAAAGACTTATCAGAATGGTAGAGGAAGAAGCCAGCCTACCAGGGACCAAGGAGTTAGTGAGAAGAGGAGACAGGACAGGGCTTTTTTGGGGGGGGGAGGTTTGGGAAGGACAAGTTATGATTTCATTGGTAGAGAGAGCTTCCAGTACAGATTGGCACCTGCCCTAAAAATTATAGCCTTAGAGAGTTGCCTACAGTCATTGAGAAGTGAAATGCCCTACCCAGCATATGTCAGAGGTGAGACTTGAACTCAGGTTTTCCTTAATCCTCTCTCTCCATTATATCACGTTGCTTCTCAAGGTGAGATTTTTCTTTCTAAAAATTTCCCTCCTACTCCTTCATTTTAATAAGAAAGTGATAAAATACAAGACAAAAAGTTAATTTCTCAGACATCCTCAGAAACAACTACTTCTAAGGTAAGTTCACCTGTTCTTTCATTACGTTAACAAGCATCTATTGAGTTTTCCTGTGTGCAAGGCATTTTTCTAGGTTGGGTTTGGGGTAGGGTTAGACACAAAGATATCTCTGTCTCCAGGTGCTTATTAAGTAGATGATCTGTCTGTCTGTCTCTCTCTGTCTTTCTCTCTCTATCTGTCTCTCCTCTCCTCTCTTCTCCTCTCCTCTCTCTCTCCCTCTCCCTCTCCCTCTCCCTCTCCCTCTCCCTCTCCCTCTCCCTCTCCCTCTCTCTTTCCCTCTCTCCATACATACATACATATATACGCAAATAAATGTAATATAAATTAGAATATGACAAATGTGAGGAATATACTATACTCTTACATCCAATGAAGCAAAGTTCAAGAGAGTATTTCCTGTGGTGCATGATCAGGCTAAACTCCTTAACTTTTCCATCTATTGCCCCAAGCATAGTTCACTGACGTTGGGAATGATGACTGAAAGCTAAGACCCTTAGTCATCAGAATTTGATTTACTTCTAGGTATTAGTCTATAGTTACTAAGATGGGTAAGCAGACAGACATTTTGGTGGGATTTACAACAAAAATGAAAAGAAAAAGACTTCTCTGGTAAATCCCAAGTGAACTAGAGAGCCCCTTTCTAATTCCCGAATTTCCTGGTTAATTGAGGTTTTATTACATACAAAGAGCAACATCATTGAAAATAAAAGAAAAAAATCACACTCCAACTTTAGTTAAAGATGAAGAATAACTATGTGATAATCATCGACAACTCTTTTATGATCTTTAAAAATTACCATAATCATTACCATATCATTCACATGACATAAATGCCCTATATTAAATATATCATTAATCTTATCTGAGAATTAAATCCATTATTAATCTTAGCTGTAGATTGAATTTTAGATGAAAGAACCCTGGAAATAGAATTAATGTGATTTCCACCCACTGAAATGTATGTTACTTTTTATCTAAATAGTAGAAATTTTCGATCAAAGAATTAAAAGGAGATTTACCATTTTCTTGATCATTTATGCACATACATATACTCACAAACTCTCTCAATATTCTAAAGGGCTGAAAGACTGGATGATATTTGCAGCAGAGAGGAACAAATTAAAACAGATCTTGAATCACAGTTCTGTTCCTAGGTCTATTGTGAAGGATAATTGTTACCGAACTTAAGATCATTTCCTTAATTACAAATGCCAGCAGGTGAAAATATTGACTGAATCTAGATCTCTGCTATCAAGACTGCAATGTTCAAATGTATCTGTGGAAAATCAAACATGTTATCATTTAATGATAGGCGGCAAGAGCACAAACGAGGGGGAAAGATCCCAGGAGCTTACATTTTGTTGAGGTGGGGGGGGGACAACACATAAAGGAGGGCTAAAAAGAAGGTGGGAAGGACATCTATGGAAGGTGGTTAGGGATGAAGAGGAAAAGACTTAGGAGTCAAGTTGTGAATAAAGGGGGGTGTGGCCGGAGGCATTCCTGAAACCGTAGCTCAGGCAGGCAGTTGAATGGGTCACTGAGTGGCCAGAATGCTTAAAGGGTTTGGTGAAGAGGAAGCCAAAGAGGAGGAGAAGTCCAGAGAGTTGAGCCTCCAGGGCTGGAGAAAGGGGTAAGGATTTTTCTTTGGGTACTTCAGGGTGTGGAGGTGAAGATTCCTGTTTGAGTACCGGCTCAACAAGTTGCCCTTGAAAGTCTTGTCTGGACTCCCAGATTCCATGAGTCTGTAAAGAACAAAACACTAACAAGTGACCATGTGAATTGCAACCCTTATTATAAACGGCATGTCCAGTTGAAAACTGACCACTGTCTTGTCTTAAGTAGGCAGACTGACGAACAATCTGAGTTAAAGTGACTGTTGACACCATTTAGCACTATTCCCAACTTGGTTAAAACCAGTCACTTTCAAGATAGCTATCTTGCAAAGAACTGACAGTTGCTGAATATGAAGTAATCAAATTGAGATTGAACCTTCTTGGTTATTGTTTTGTCTTTGCCCCATGAGCAAACTTGATAATTGTTGGTCTTCCCTGCTGCAGGCCTTAGACTTGGTTTGTTTTTTCATGAAAACACACATGCAATACTGATAAATCTAAAGAACTATGGATCATGAGATAGTAGCTGTAATAACCAATTTATAGAATCTAATACAAACAACATTGGTCTTATAGAAGTGACTTATAAATATTGATTTTAAAATGGAGACTACAAGGCGTGCAAAATCGTTATAAAGCACAGAACTATTTTGTGGATTTGGGGAGAAAGCAAAATAATCAATTTTGGCTGATATGAGCATTCCTGTTACCCTAATTTTGACCATAGTGGCCTCTCTGTGTGTCAGCAGGAAACATTAAAGAGTTAAACTTATTGGCATGTTTGTCACACCCCTGCCTAACAATCCCTTAAGCAAACCACAAATCTTCCTTGCTCTGGGAGACAGTTAATGAACTGTAAAAGTCTTGCGCCAATATTTCTATTTCATCTGCTAGCCTGGAGAAGGGAATTTTGTTCCCCCCTTGAAAAGAGCCCACTGTATTTCTCATGTAGGCATGGATGATTTGTTTGCATAGAGCTAGCTCTTTGTAACTCAAGGGATACCTTGGGAGTCTGGGGACTTGATTCAGGAAAACACATGTTTCTAATTGTTCTCAAGATGTTTTATGTCTCAATGTTTCATCTGCCCAATCACTTTGTAAACTTTTCTGTTGGGCTGTGCAGACTTGGGTGACTTATGGCACCTCTCTGGGCCTCAGTAAAATGAGAATGAGAACACCTGACTTGCCTACCACAGTAGACTGTTAATGAATAGCAAATGTAGTAATCGATATGAAGCACTATTACAGGTATGAAGAGTATATCTGAAAATTAGCTTGTTATTATCAGTAAAATTGTCATTAAATACAAGAGTGATACAGAATGGATTTGGAAACATGTACCTGGGTTTGAATCCTGGCACTGCTACTTTACCTATTATCTGAAAAATCCTTTTTAGCTCTAACAGCCTAAGATTCTATAAATGTCTTTAGTGGCAGAGCTATGGTTGGTGTCATAGAAAAAGCCCTGGAAGGATGTTGAGTCAGAACCTCAGTTCTCCCATTTATTAACCAAGTGATCTTGGGCAAGTCATTTCATTTTCAAGGGTTCTAGTTTCCTTGCTGATAAACTGAAGGGGTGAGACTGGCTTCCTAAGGTCCTCTGTAATATACTGTAATGGTGGGGAAAGAAAGGGACTTGAAAGCAGAAATACTTAAACTCTGACACTGATTAAACATTTAATGATGGGCTAGTCGCTTAACCAGCCTCTGTAAGCTCAGTTTCCTCATCTGTAAAATGGAATAACACTGTCTGCCTTACAGGATTCTAGTGGGTAAAGTGCTTTATAAACCTTAAAACCCTGTAGATATGTGACTCATTATTATAGAATTTATTGATTACCTGGACTGATTGCTGGGCCTAAGTTGTGCATACCATGGAGGAACAGGAATTAATCTGTTCAGTGTCAGTAGGAACCACTACAAAGTCAGTGTCAGGGTAGTAGGATGAATTATCTCTTTAGACTTGCAATCTTTCTGGCTCCAGAAAGAACATTGACTCTGAAGTCAGTAGACCTAGATTTGAATTCTGGTTGTTTCACTTAGCTATTTGACCTCGTCAAATGACTTAAGTCTTCTGACTCTTGATCATCTGTAAAAGAAGAGAGCTGTACTAGATAATCACTAATGCACCATTCATTTTGACCTCTTTGCATCCTTTGACATTGCTGATCCAAGCCCCTCCTCCTGAATACTCTCTCCTCCCCTGGTTTTTATTATACTGTTCTCTTTCCTATGTGATTGGATCTTTTACATCTCTTTTGTTGGATAATCATGCTTCTCTTGCCCCTTAACCATGGGTAGCCCTTGGGGCCATCTTCTCTTCTCTTTTTCTACCCTTTCTCTTTGTGTTCTTATAAATCAGCCATGTTTGCAACCTTAGTGTGATTCTCAACTGTTCCCTCTCCCTCATCCTCTACATCTATCAGTTGCCATACTTTGTTCGTTCTGCCTCCACAACAGAACTCACACTTCACTCCTCTCTACTCTTGGTCTTCACTTGAATTTGGGCCTTTATCAGCTCTCCCCTGGACTTTCTGAAATAGCTTCTTGGCTGGACTTGCAGCTTCCATTCTCTCCTCCTCTCTAATTCATCTTCCACAGAGTCATGAAATCTTCCTAAATCACAAGTCTGATTATGTCATTTTTCTACTTAGGAACATTTAGTGTCTCCCTATTATCTCGGAATCACAGAACTGAAGAGAAGGGGCCTCCAGTAGCCATCTGGTGCAACCCATACTCTAAAGGAATCACCACTATAACATACTTAACAAGTGATCATTCAGCCTCTTCATGAAGACCTCCAAGGAAGGGAAACTCACCACCTCTCTTTTTTAAGGTGTTATTTTCTTCAGTATTTTTTGGGTCTCCTTTAGCCAGTCATTAACTTGTTTTTTCATGGTTTTCTCATATCACTCTCATTAATCTTCCCAATTTTTCCTCTACTTCTCCAACTTGCTTTTCCAATCTTTTTTGAGCTCTTCCATGGCCTGAGACCAATTCATGATTTTCTTGGAGGCTTTTGATGTGGGCTCTTTGACTTTGTTGACTTCTTCTGGCTGTATGTTTTGATCTTCTTTGTTACCAAAGAAAGATTCTAAAGTCTGAGTCTGAATCTGAGTCCATTTTCACCGCCTGGTCATGTTCCCAGCCAACTTACTCGACCCTTGAGTCTTTCGTCAGGGTATGACTGCTTGTAGAGTAGAGAGTACTTTGTCCCAAGCTTAAGGGGCTGCGCTGTTGTTTTCAGAGCTATTTCTACACAGCAAGCTCTGCCACACCAATGCTACTCCTCCCCCAAGAACCATCAACCCCCACAGGACTCAGATCTAAGCTGGCTCTGCACTCCCACTCAGATCTGCCACTTAATTCCTCCCACCAGGTGGGCCTGGGGCCAGAAGCAACTGCAGCTGTAGCTCTGTAAGCAGCCTCAGAGCTGCATCACCTCCTCTGCCCCTCCCGGGGTGATGGCCAAACCATGAACTCCTTTCACTCTGTCCCAGCAGCTTTTCCCACTAACCTTCTCTGTTGTCTTTGGTGTTTGTGGGTTGAGAAGTCTGGTAAATGCCACAGCTCACTGATTCAGGCCACTAGGGCCCGTTCCACCTGGCTCCCAGTCTGGTTGGTCCAGGCCCGGCTCACACTGGGCTCAGCTCCATTCCGCTCCCAGCTCCATGTGTGATAGACCTCACCCAGCGACCATCCAGGCTGTCCTGGGCTGGAGCCCTGCTTCCCTCTGCTATTTCGTGGGTTCTGCAGTTCTAGAATTTGTTCAGAGCCATTTTTATAGGTGTTTGGAGGGACCTGGGGGGAGAGCTTTAGGCACCTCCCTGTTTTCCAGCCACCATCTTGGCTCCACCCTCCCCCCCAAACTCACCACCTCTCAGGCCAGAAGATTTCACATTTAGATAAGTCTAATTGTTAGAAGTGTTTCCTGACATCAAGCCTAAATTGGGCTCCTTGCAATATCCACTTAGTTGACCTGGATCTGCCTCCTGGTGCCCAGTAGAACAAGTATAATCCCCCTTCCTTGTGACAACCTTTCAGATACTTGGAGGCAGCAATCATGTGCCACCTAAGTCTTCTCTTCTCCAGGCTAAATATGTCCAGTTCCTTTAATCAATCATTATGTGACAAGATTTTAAAGTCTTTCACCATCCCGGATGCCTACTTCTGGGCTCTCTCCAATTTTATCAATGTCTTTCTTAAATTGTAGTGTCTACAACTGAATATATTACTCTAGATTTCATCTGATGAACTACTTGGTTTGGTTCTTCTGTAGGCTTCCAGTGTTCATTTCTGGGCTCATTTTGTATTATTTCCCTTTTTATACTATGTATCCTAGCCAAACTGGCCCACTTATTGGTCCTTGAATTCAGCCTTCCATCTGTCACCTCCCTTCCTTTGTAGAGACTGCTCCCCATGACCTGAATGGGCTTCCACTTTACCTCCACCTCTTAGAAAATCTCTTGTTTTCTTCAAGTCTTGGCTCCTGTGCCATCTCCTATAATGGAGTCTTTCCTAATTCTCCTACTTGTTGATGTTATCTCCTTCCTCAAATGATTATATCTGTATCTGTATATATACATATATATAATAAATATATATTTATATAATAATAAAATAAACATAAATATATATTATATAAATATAGAGAGAAACATACATATATGTATCTATATATTTATATATTATGTATGTTATATATATATATATATATATACACACACACACATATCTGCATGTTCACATCTAAATTTGCTTCTGTGCTTATCCTCCATAGTAAAATTACAGTCTCCTTCAGGGCAAGGGCTGCTTAGAACAGTACCTTTCACATAACATACGCATTTCATTAATGCTGGTTGGATTGGGTTTATAGATTTGCATATGGATTTTTAGACCCCCTTGCAATAACTCTACCATCCACAGAACACTGATCCAGTCTAATCTTCCCTTAGAGATGAGAAGACCAAACCTCAGACAAGTCCCAAGATCATACAAATAGCCAATGGCAGCCTTGGCCCTCAAGCTTGGTCTCTCGACTCCTTGTAAGTGTTTTTTTCTGAACTTCTACATGAGCTGTCACTGAATGTGTTTTAATAAACAGAATGTGTTATACTTGCTCTGTGTTGTGTCTAGACTTGCTTCGCTAGGCTCTGTTGTCATTCTCTCCACCTTTACCTCAGCCCACTCAATAGGCATTTCCTTGGATTTATGCAACAAGTAACTTTAATAATGCTCACTGAGGCAGCATCTAGTTAAGAGTCATGTTGTGTTATTGTTTCCTACAATGTATTGTACATGAAAGCCATATGTCAGTGGGGTTTGAGAGCAAGTAGGAGGCCTGAAGGGGATAGCCTTCAAATGGGAAATGTGAGTTGTAACTTATTATAATATTCATAATTTAAAGCATCTTTTCAATGTAATACACATAGTATGTACTATTTAAAATATGCATTTATTCCTTCCTCAACCCATAGCCATAAGGTGTCCCTTTGTCCTGGGGAGAAACTGCTGACTTTTTTTTTTGTAGTCACCAGCAGCACTGCCTAAACCCAAAGGGAAGGGAGGGAAAGGGAAGGAAAAGAAGAGAGAGAGAGAGAAGGAGAAAGGGAGAGGGATAGGTTATTATTGTTTAAGGAGCAGAGGAGGTAGGTTGTCCAGTATCTAATGCTGAGCAGTGAATGGGCAATGATACTGGGTTGAAGCCAGGAGAGAAGAAATAAAAAAAATTTGCCATCTGTTAAAAATTATTGGAAGCTTCTATGCCTAAATTCTAGGAGATCCATGATCCTATTGAAATGGGCTTTCCCTTCATGAGTGCACATCATAACCCTACCATACCTTCTCATTCTGCACAATTCTTGTTCATATTCATCCACAGAGGCACTGGCCAATGTGCTGGAGACCTTCTTTTACAGTAAGTCTTTTTATATTTTATGCCTAGCAATGCAGCTTCCTGGAAGCTAAATGAATCTCAGCTCTGGTTTTCACTGTGGCAGTCAACAGGAGATATACGTGTACCTACAAGAGTATTCTGTAATCCATCAAATACCATTACATAGGCTAAACACTCTAGCCACAAAGATGACAGGCACTGGCTGTGGGTTCCAAATTCTGCCACTCATGAAACTACGCTAATTGGATCTGCTGCAAATTTATGTTATATAATCTCAGTTGGGCTGTCACTGCAGCAAGGCAATCTTTTTATATGTCATTAAGAAATGTTACTATTCCACTCACCACAGCTGCTTTTCCAAACATTTTCATTCTTCCTCAGGCCTCCCTTCCTCTACCCTCTCAGCCAAGAACTTTTATTCATATGCCATCAAAAATATTAAGATCATTTGCTGAGCACTCCCTCTTCCCCCTCCTCCTCTTCTCATATGACCCAGGCACCTTTTCCCACTCTCCTTTACCCCATCTTCCATGAAAATATGGACTGAATTGCCAATGTACCATTATCCCTTCCACATTACAGGAGTTTGGGGCTTGGTGCCCCCTGCGATCTGGAAAATCCGAATAAACTTTTTTTGTCCCTCCCTTTACCCCAGAGAAATGATATAGTGTGTATTTATGGTATTAAAAGATAAACTATGTTGATATCATACAATACTATATATATATATATATATATATATATTATGCATTTCTGAGTTTCTAAACCTTTTCAGTGTTGTTTGCTGGCCTTCGAGTGTTGTTCGTGGCTCCTACAAAACTCCTCCAAAATTCCCATTTAATTTCTTATGCCAACCCCAGATATATAAAAGCCATGATGTGGAAAGTCTTGATGTGGAAGGAATAACTGTAAAATCCTCTATGTATACTTTTGATCTAATCCCCTCCGTTCTTCTCTAGCAGATTTTCACACTATCATCACATCTCTCTCTCTTTCTAATCTTCAGCCTCTCCCTATTTCCTGTCTCCTTCCCCCCAGATTACAAGTGTCTTCATTTTTCTCCCATCATTAAAAAAAAACCCCTCACTTGACCTGACTATCCTCAGTAGCTATTGTCTTATTTTCCTCCTCCCTTTCTTAGATAAATTCCTTGAGAATTTAGAGAATGGAGGCTCTAAGTGCCTCAGATTCCTCCCTTCTCATTTGTTTCTTTTGTTTGTTTTTTGTTTTATCTTTAAAACCTTAGCAATCAGCTTCTGACCTTTTCATTCAGCTGAAAAGGCTTATTCCAAAGCTATCAATACTCTCTTAATTGCCAAATCTAATGGTCTTTGCTCAGTCTTCACTGTTCTTGCCTTTTCTGTCAATTACTTCCTCTTTTTTCCTGGATATTTTTTCCTTTTAGGTTTTCAGGGTGCTGCTCTCAGATAGTTCTCTTTCCTTTATGATTGTTCCTTCTGAGTCCCTTTGATGGATTTTCATCTGCAGCATGTCCATGGATGTCCTCTAAGAGTATTTCCTGAGCCATTTTTTCTTCTACAACATATTCTTTGGTGATCTCATCAGGTCGTATGGGATCAACTATCATCTCTATGCATGTCTATATCTATATCTATATCTATATCTATATCTATATCTATATCTATATCTATATCTATATCTATATCTATATCTATATCTATATCTATTTGAGTCCTAGTCTTTCTCCTGAGCTCTAGTCTCATATTACCAACTGCCTCGTGAACATCTTAAACCATTTGTTCTGTAGGCAGCGCAAACTCAACAAGTCCAAAACAGAATTCATTATCTTTCCCTTAGCCAACTTCCTAATTTTTCCTATTACTAACATGGGCACCACATATTCTCAGTCACCCAGGCTCACAACCTTGTGGTCATTCCTCATTCATACTCACTCCATGTATCCACTCTGTTACCAAATCTTTTTCTACCTTCACAACATTGCTCCTTTATCAGTCTTTCTTTCCATTCACATAGCTGCTCTGCCCCCTGCCCCATTCCAATAGCTTTTTTTTTTTGGAGGGGGAAGGCAGGGCAATTGGGGTTAAGTGACTTGCCCAAGGTCACACAGCTAGTAAGTATGTCAAGTGTCTGAGGCTGGATTTGAACTCACATCCTCCTGACTCCAGGGCCGGTGCTCTACTCACTGGGCTACCTAGCTGCCCCTCCAATAGCTTTCTAATTAAATTTTCTGCCTCTAGATTTCCCCTTGCTCTAATCTATTCTATACCAAACCAAAAGTGATATTCCTAAAGTATACAAGTCTAACCATGTCACCCCCCTTCCCCAACTCAACAAACTCCAGTGGCTCTCTATTACCTCCTAAATTACATATAAATTCTTCTTTTGGACATTTAAGGTCCTTCCCAACCTGTCTGCTTCCTTCCTGTCTTTACTATTTTCTTTTACTTGACTCCAACAAATTCCACAATCTAGCTACTGCTAGTCTGCTTGCTAGTCTGCTCCATCTTCCAACTTTGACCCTTTGTACTTGATGTTCCACTGAAATGTTTTCCCTCCTCACCCCTGCCTCCTACATTCCTTTGAGACTCCTGAAGGAGGTCTTTCCCAGTTCCAGTTCTTCCCCCAACCCCCAATACTCCTAGTGCCTTCCCTCTGGATTTAACTTCCATTTGCAGTGTGTATACTGCATATACATGGTTATTTGTATTTTCTCTCCCCAGTTGGAAAGTGAGCTCTTTTAAATCAGGGACAGTGTTTTTGCCTTTCTTTGTTAACTGAGTGAGTGAGAGACCATCATGAACAGCAACTAAATTGGGTTATGTATGTAATATAGGGGTGTCCCCAAGGGCTACTAAAATATATAGGACTATATTAATAGCTCCATGCTGCTTTTGCTTTTTTTTGAATATGTTTAACTACTTGCTAGAGTGTGAAATGAGAGTATTTAGTTGCTAATGGAGGCCCCAAGTTTCTCCCCTATGAATAAAGTGCATAAGCTTTAGGGCATAAACTTTGTGACAGTTACAGGTTGTCCCAAAAATCTTAGTGCAGTTTTAAGGGCTTAAAAATGGCACCAAGACTTTTGGGGCATTGAACATTTTACCCTTTCTCTTCACTTCCTGGATCTTGGCTCTGTCCCAGATAGGTGAGTTTGCTGGATACATTGACCTTTGGATGGCTGAGATGTTACTCTGTGTATGTATGTTATATAGCTACATGGACCTTCATCCGTACACTAGAAAATAAGATTTAAAGCTGGAAGCAATCCTTTGTTCCTACACCATTATTTTATAGATAGAGAAAGGAGGTACACAGAGGTTAATGTACTAGCCCAAAGTCACATAGGTAATAAGTAACAGGGCTGTGGTTTGAACTCAGTTAAGTCCAAAACCTATGTTCTTTCCAATATATTTTGCTGCTTTTCTATTATGCTGTGAATTTTCAGAACTTTGTTATTTTCACAAACCTGGGTAATTTTCCCCTAAGTTTTACATAAGTTCTATGGCCTTAAGAAAAAAAACCTCCAAGAAGATTAAGCATTTATGAATACTGACATGACCTGAAAGATTACTTATTGACTGTGCTTGGTGGTACAACTTTTAATTGCTTTTTGTTTGGTAACAGACCAACAAGTGGCAGTGGCCATGTTCCTTCAAGAAGGCTATGGCTGGGTGCCAACAATTGGCTTTGCAATCAGTTTTTCTGGTAACACTTTAATTTAGCATTCTCACATATGCATTTAATTGGAATCTAATAAGACAGTTAGTGCAATACTAAGTAAATATCAAGTGATTATTAAAAACATATTTACCAAAGATTAAATGCCATGCTGATAACAAATCTATTATGTATTAACTCCAATAAATATTTTTAAATGTTAAATCATATTCAAACAATTGTATACCACTTGCAGTAAATCTGACTCTCCATATCTTTTGGTTATTCTATAGTCTAAATAAATATCATTGCATAGGAAAACCAAATGCATTTTCAACTTACCCTTCTGTATTCTTCAATGCAACTGACTTATTAACATTCAGGGAAGGAGAACCATACAGTTTTTTTTCCTATGTCCTAATGTTAAAGAGGGACTTTAATTTTATTTGGTATAATTTAATTCCTAGGATTAGCTAAACCCTGCCTACATGGTAAGGGGTGGGGTGTTGAGACCCAGAGGGGAATGTAGATCAGCAGTCTTTCACAATGAGTCAATTCTCAATTTTACCTTGATTTTATAGGACTTCTGTGGGCATGGTCACATTCATGTGTTTACTCCCTCCTCAATCGTGCTGATATCAGCCCGTACAAATGCTCTGGTTCTATGAGATTCTTGTCTTTCCTCAAAGTCTTCATACAGGACCTGAAGGAATAGCCTCAGGTGATATTAGAACCATAAAAACAATTTTAGAGATCACCTCCTTGAACCACCTCATTTCACAGATACAGATACTAAGGTCCAAGGAAGCCACCCCCATCCCCAGGCCTAGAATCAGAACCTGACTTCCCCTGACTATCCCAAGTCCTAAACAAGATTGACTTCCCACATAGTTGAAATAGGAAGAGATTGGCAGGGTGGGATTGTAGGGAAGATGCCTCAGTGTCCATCCATGTCCTTGTATTTTCTCTGGTGCTTGCCATCTACCTGCAGTGTTACACCACACAGGGTCTGTTCTACTTTGTTTTCCTGCATATGCTTTCAAATTTTCACATCCCTTTCCTCATAGCTCTTTATAATTATTATTATATCAATACCAATTATTATAGCAAATACCAATCAGCAGGCATTTATTTTTTAAAATTATTTTTAGTTTGGTATTTCCCAACTACATGTAAAATATTTTTAACAATGATTTTAAAAAATTTTGAGTATTAAATTCTCTCACTCTTTCCTGCCTCTTCCCTCTCCTTGAGAAAGCAAGCAATTTGATTTTGATTATACATGTGTATGAGGTCATACAAAACATTTCCATATTAGTCATATAGCAAAAGAAAACACAAACAAGTAAAAAAAATATGCTTCAATCTGCATTCAGAGTTCATCATTTCTCTGAGGTGAATAGCATTTTTAATCATGAGTCCTTTGGAGTTGTCTTGGATCATTGTCTTCATCAGAGTAGCTAAGTCTTTTACAGTTGATCATTATTACAATATTACTGTTACTGTGTACAATGTTCTGGTTCTGCTCACTTTATTTTGCATGAGTTCATACAAGTCTTCCCAGGTTTTTCTGAAATGATAGCACAATAGAATTCCATTACAATCATACACAACTTGTTCAGCCATTACCCAATAGGAGGATATCCCTTCAATTTTCAATTCTTTGTTACCACAAAAATAATGACTATAAATATTTTTATACAAATAGGTCCCTTTTTCTTATCTTTGATCTCTTTGGGATACAGACTTAGTAGTGGCAATGCTAGGTTAAAGGGTAGGCACAGTTTTATAGCCCTTTGGGCAAAGTTCCAAATTGTTCTCCAGAATGGTTGGACTAGTTCACAACTCCACCAGCGGTGCATTAGTGTCCCAATTTTTCCACATCCCCTCCAGTATTTGTCTTTTCTGTCATGTTAGCCAATATGATATATGTGAGGTGGTATCTCACAGTTGTTTTTATTTGCTTTTTTCTAATTAGTAGTGATTTAGAACATTTTTTCGTATAACTTAATAATTTTGATTTCTTCTTCTGAAAATTGCCTATTCATATCTTTTGACCATTTATCAACTGGGGAATGGCTCTTATTTTCATAAATTTGGTTCAGTTCCCTATATATTTGAGAAATGAGGCCTTTATTAGAGAAACTTGCTGTAAAATTTCCCCCAAATTTCCTGGTTTCCTTCTAATTTTGACTCATCAGTTTTGTTTGTGCAAACATTTTTAAATTTCAAGTAATCAAAATTACCTATTTTACTTCCTGTAATCCCCTCTATCTCTCGCTTAATCATAAACTTTCCCCTTGTTTATAGATCTTACAGGTATATTTTTCCGCACTCCCCTAATTTACTTATGATATCATCCTTTATGGCTAAATCATTTGTCCATTTTGACCTTATCTTGTTATACTGTGCAAGATGTTGGTCTATGCCTGGCTTCTGCCAAACTGCTTTCCAGTTTTTCCAACAATTTTTGTCAACTGGTGAATTCTTGCTCCTAAAGCTTGGGTCTTTGGGTTTATCAAATACTAGATTATTATGGTCATTTACTAGCATATATCATGTACCTAATCTATTCTATGATCTACTACTTTATTTCAGATTGTTTTTATGATTACAGATTTGTAATATAGTTTTAAATTTGAAACTGCTAGGCTGCCTTTCAACAGGCATTTATTGAGCACCTACCATATACCAGATTTGGTTCTAGGTGCTGGGGAGACAAAGACAAAATCAGACAGCCTTTGCCCTCGAGGACTATGCATTCTATAAGGGCAGAAAATGTGAATAGGTGAGTATATATAATTATGAAATGGGCCTGCAATTTCATTGGTTTAGGGGATTCCCAGTGAAGAACTTCCCCTCTATCAGTATTCTGCAATTGCCCCCATAGGGAGTTTCCTTTGGTACCTGGAGGTTAAGTGATTTTCCCAAGGTCACACAGCTAGTCTATATCTGACAGCTTGGCTTATCTGAAAGTTTTGTTAAGAGGAGAGATATATTAATAAATCTGGAAAGGTAGGGTGGAGCCAGGTTGTGGAGGGCTTTAAATACGAAACAGAGGAGTTTGCATTTGACCCTACAGGTAATAGGAGTCACTGGAATTTATCAAGTGTAAGGTCCTTGAGGGCAAGGACTGTCTTTTGCTTGATAAATGTTGATTGATTGCTTGAGTATGCAAGTGACATGGTCAGACCTGTGCTTTAGGGAAAACTACAGTGTTGCCCTAGTGATAGATTGAAAAGAAGAGAAACTTGAGGCAGGGATGCCAATTAAGAGGCTATTGTGATTGTCAAGGGGAGAGAGGTAAGGGCCTGAACTGGGGCCGTGGCTATGTGAATGAAGAGAAAGGGATGGAAGTGAGATATGTTGTGGAGGTAGGATCAATAAGTCTGATCAACTGATTGGATATATTGGTTGAGGGAGAATAAGGTATCAAGGACAACTTGGAGTGTGTCAAACTGGTTACTGGGAGGATGGTAGCATATTTTAAAGGAATAGGAAAGTTCGGAAAGTTCAGAAGAGGGGTTAGTTTGGGGGGAAACTGTTTTGGACAGGTTGGATTTGAGATGCCCATGGGGCATCTAAGTTGTTAATGATCAAGAAGCAGTTGGTCAGGTAATATTGGAACTTAGGAGAGAGTGGACCTGGATATGTAAATCTGGTAGTCACCTCACAGAGATAACTAAACCCATGGGAGGTGATGAGATAACCAAGTAAGAGGAGACAAAAGGGCTTAGCATAGGATTTTGGGGGACACCCACAGTTAGAAGGAAGGATATGAATGATGGTTTAGCAAAAGAAACTGAGAAGTGATCACACAGGTAGAAGAACCAAGAGAAAGCAGTGTCAGAGAGAGAGAGAGAGAGAGAGAGAGAGAGAGAGAGAGAGAGAGAGAGAGAGAGAGAGAGAGAGAGAATGAGAGAGAGAGAAGAAAAGAAGAAAGTATTCAGGAGGAAAGGCTTATCAACAGTGGAAAATGATTCAGAGAGGTTTAAAAAAAGAGGTAAAGACTGAGAAAAGTCCATCAGATTTGGCAATTAGATTTTTTGCAAGTTTGGAGAGATAGTTCTAGGTGAGTGATGACATTGGGAACTAAGTCCCAGAGGATTTAAGTGACTTGTAGAAAGATCAAATCTAATAAATGTTGGAGCCAGAATCCAAGCTCAAATCTTCATTGGCTCCAGGCTTGTCACCCTTTCCATTATACCATGATGCCTTCCTCAAAGTTCAAATGCTCATAGAAGAGGTGAATTGAACATTATCATTCATTTATTCATTCATTCGCTTATGAGAGAACTAACAATTAAGTGCTAGATTAGGAATCAGGAAAACCTGGGTTCAAATCCTGTCTCTCACATTTAACTTGGTGTGTGTTCATACGACAGTCATTCAATTTCTCTGGCTTTCAGTTTCCTCATCTGTAAATTGGTGGAGTTGGACTGGATTGCCTCAAATGTCCCTTCTGCCTTTAAATCTATGCTCCTATGAGGAGTTATTCAACAAGCATTAATTAAGTGCCTATTAAATGCCAGATACTACTAGGCTAGTTGCTGTATATACAAAAATTTTTAAAAAATAGTCTCTGCCTTCAAAGAGTTTAGGTTCTATTATTTACTTTTCATTTTGGATGCCAACTACTGTGAAAACCATGTAGACAACCTACATCCCACAATTAATCAGATCCTTTCCTGGGAGGAGATTTTAATGGAGATTTTGGAGAGAGCATGTAAGCCTTGCAGGGCTGAATGGGGAGGAAAGAATGCCACTTACAGGGGAATGGGCACAGAAAAGGAAAGCTTCAGGGGACGCACAAACATTTTGATAACCTAACATTTTCAAATCCAGCCTCAGACACCAGCTGTTTGACCCTGGGCAAGTCACTTAACCCTGATTGCCTCAAAAAAATAACATTACATTTTTTCTTCTGCCTGGTCCCATTAACAGAAAATGTTGCTTGTTACCCAGAACATTTCAAATACAAAAGTACTTATTCTGCAAGTACATGCATGCATGTATTTTTAATTTACCTAGTGATTTACTATTTTTAATTTGATTTACTGATTTACCTAGTGATAGCCAGATAGGCTCCAAATATCATTCCCTGAAGTTTCTTATCCGCCACAGGGCTTCTCTGTTTCTAACCCCTCTCCATAGGGGATTGTGTACAAGGTCAGAAGGAGTGAAATGATTCAGCAATGAATTCTTCATTTAGGACTCAATCCTCTTGTGAGATTCTCCCCTAAGTGCGGCCAAGTGCTGACATGGTGGACATTGAGAGTGAAGATCATAAGATCATAGATTCAGAGCCAGAAGCAACCTTAGAATCTTCCTATTTTTGATACCCTTATTTTGCAGATTAGGAAACTGAGGCCCAGAAAGTTTAAAGGACTTGCCCAAGATTACATAGGGGGTTAGTAGTAGAGCTAGATTTGAACCCAGGTCCCCGACTCCAAAGCCAGCAGTCACTCCATCTTACCATGCTTATTGCCTTGATGGATGGGGGAAATGGAACAGGACAGCTCTACCAGGTTTCAATGTACGATGGTATGCACATGCTGAATGAATGAGGAAACCAGTAATAGCAGCAACAGCAGAGTAGAGGATCTGTGGTGCCGGTACTAACAAGTTCATTAACGATTTCCTGTCTCTACCTGACCTCCCATCAAACAGGCCAACAGTATCCTCTCCTGCAGCAGTCTTGTTCTCACATCACTGACCATACAGTGGAATTCTATTAGGAAGGATGAAGAAAAGAAAGCTTGGGGTTCTGGACCTGCTAGGATTTAGCTGATTTACTAAAATTTGCTGCTTTGTTCCAGACCCTTCTAGATCATCTCAACCAGAGCACCTATTTACCTGCTTCCATCTGTAGGGTGGGTGTGAAGATAGGTCTCCCTGGGATTAGTTCTGATGAAAGAAGATGACTTAATATATGCCCCTTGCTTTTTGGTGATGCCTCTTATAGGTTTTCCAAAACTTCTTTCCTGAGCTTCTGACCCTGGGTTGCTCAGTATCCTTAGTTCCCTAAACCTCATTAGGTTTCTGGACCTGATGCCTGCTTTGAATTTTTATTTCTGCCTTAAGACTTACCTGAATACCTAGTTCTGATCTACTACTTGACTCTGCCCTTTAGTACCAAGGCATGTCCATACTCTGAATTGTTTTCTTTTGCTTGGCCTTAATCATGGGCTTTCAGGGACTTCTCTGAACTTAGTGTCCTCCTATATCCATCCTTTTACCTGTTCCCAGGGTTACCTTTTTTCTTAGCCTTACACCTTGCATCTTTATTCCTAGCATATCACACTCTTTTTGTAACTTTTACAGAATCTTAAGCAAAGAAGATCTTTTTAAACCACAAGGTGTTCACTATGGATGGGAACGTCTATGCCGATTTTGTTGCCCCATTTCACTGTTAATTGCCTCAGTAAAGGTAAATATGTCTCTTGAGCTAGTGAGCCTTTCCCATGGGGAATTCATGTACTAACATCCAAAGCCAGAATTATTATGAAATAATTCATCTGACTTTGAGTTCAAAGACACATCCAGCTTATGGAACCCAGAAAGGAGAGTAGGATCAACAGGGAAACTGAATTCTACAAGAAGATTAGGAATGTAGAATAGGAATCTCAATTCTTTTTTTTCCTCTTTCTATTTATTTATTTAATATTTTTTAGTTTTCAACATTGATTTCCACAAGATTTTGAGTTACAAATTTTCTCTCCATTTCTACCCTCCCCCCATCCCCAGGTGCTATATATTCTGATTTCCCTTTTTTCCAGTCTGCCCTCCCTTCTGCCATCCCATTCCCCATCCCTTATCCCCTTTCCCCTTACTTTCTGGTAGGGCAAGACACATTTCTATACCCCATTACTTATATATCTTATTTCCCAGTTGCATGTAAAAAAAAAAAGCAACTTTTTTTTTCGAGCATTCGTTTTTAGAACTTTGAGTTCCAAATTTTCTTCCTTCTTCCCTCCCCACCCACCCTCCCTAAGAAGGCTTGCAATTCAACATAGGCCACACATGTATCATTTTGCAAAACACTTCCGTAACAGTCATGTTGTGAAAGAATAACTATATTTCCCTCCATCCTATCCTGTCCTTCTTTATTCAATTTTATCCCCTTGACCCTGACCCTTTTCAAAACTGTTTTTGATTACCTCCTTCCCCACTCTGCCCTCCCTTCTATCATCCCCTCTCTCTTATTCCCTTCACCCTACTTTCCTGTAGGGTAAGATACCCAATTAAGTGTGTATGTTATTCCCTCCTAAAGTCAAGATTCATTCATTCCCTTTCACCTTCCCCCTCTTCTCTTCCAACAGAACTGCTTTTTCTTGCCACTTTTATGTGAGATAATTTACTCCATTCTATCTCTCCCTTTCTCCGTCTCCCAATATATTTCTCTCTCACCCCTTAATTGTATTTATTTATTTACTTTTAGATATCATCCCTTCATATTCACCCCATCCTGTGCCCTTTGTCTATACATATATGTATGTATTTATGTATATATATATGTATATATGTATATTCCCTTCAACTACCCCTATACTTAGAAAGGTTTCATGAGTTACAAATATCATCTTTCTGTGTAGGAATGTCACCAAAACAATTCAACTTTAGTAAGTCCCTTATGATTTCTCTTTCCTGTTTACCTTTTCATGCTTCTCTTGATTCTTGTGTTTGAAAGTCAAATTTTCCCTTCAGTTCTGGTCTTTTCTTTTTCAAGAATGCTTGGAAGTCCTCTATTTTATTGAAAATCTGTATTTTGCCTTCAAGCATTATACTCAGTTTTCTTGGGTAGGTGATTCTTGGTTTGAATCCTAGCTCCTTTAACATCCAGAATATCATATTCCAAGCCCTTCAATCCCTTAATGTAGAAGCTGCTAGATCTTGTATTATCCTGATTGTGTTTCCACAATACTCGAGTTGTTTCTTTCTGGCTGCTTGCAATATTTTCTCCTTGACCTGGGAACTCTGGAATTTGGCTATAATATTCTTAGGAGTTTTCCTCTTGGGAACTTTTTAAGGACCCAATCAGTGGATTCTTTCAATTTCTGTTTTACTGTCTGGTTCTAGAATGTCAGGGCAGTTTTGCTTGATAATTTCTTGAAAGATGATGTGTGGGCTGTTTTTTTGATCATGGCTTTCAGGTAGTCCAATAATTTTTAAATTACCTCTCTTGGATCTATTTTCCAGGTCAGTGGTTTTTCAAATGAGATATTTCGCAGTGTCTTCTATTTTTTCATTCTTTTGTTTCTGTTTTATAATTTCTTGATTTCTCATAAAGTCACTAGCTTCCACTTGCGCCATTTTAATTTTTAAGGTAGTATTTTCTTCAGTGGTCTTTTGGACCTCCTTTTCCATTTGGCTAATTCTTCCTTTTAAGGCATTCTTCTCCTCATTGGCTTTTTGGAGTTCTTTTGCCATTTGGGTTAGTCTATTTTTAAGGTGTTACTTTCTTCAGTATTCTTTTTGGGTCTCCTTTAGCAAGTCATTGACTTGTTCTTCATGATTTTCCTTCATCACTCTCATTTCTCTTCCCAATTTTTCCTCTACTTCTCTAACTTGCCTTTCCAAATCCTTTTTGAGCTTTTCCATGGCCTGAGACCAATTCATATTTTTCTTGGAGGCTTTTGATGTGGGCTCTTTGACTTTGTTGACTTCTTCTGGCTGTATGTTTTGATGCTCTTTGTCACCAAAAAAAGATTCAATAGTATGAGTCTTTCACTGCCTTGGCCATGTTCCCAGCCAACTACTTGACCCTTGACGTTTTTGTCAGGGTATGACTGACTTCGGAATGGTGAGTGCTTTGTCCCAAACTTCAGGGCATTGCGCTGCTGTTTTCAGAGTTACTTCTACATGGCAAGCTCTAGCACATCAGCACTCCTCCTCCCCCAAGAACCGCCATCTAGGACCATGACCCAGATCCAAGGAGGGCAAAGCAAGAGAACCCTGCCTCTGTGCTAGCAAAGTGCTCCCTGCAGTCCTGCTCTGATCTGCCATTCGATTCCTCCCATTGGGCCTAGGGCCAGAAGCAACCGCAGCTAGAGCTCTGGAAGCAGCCGCAGGAGCTTCCTGCTGCTGCAACCACCTTGCTGCACCACTTCTGCTGCCCCCTGGGCCTGGGGCTGACCACACAGTCCTCTCACCCAGATCCAGCAGTTTTTCCACTGACCAGCTAAGTTGTCTTTGGCGTTTGTGGGTTGAGAAGTCTGGTAGCTGCTACGGCTGAATGATTCAGGGCCCTACAGCTTGCTCCACCCAATCTCCTCAGTGCCTGGTCTGTCCTGGTGCGGCCCATATTGGGCTGTGCTCCGCTCCTAGCCCAGTGGGATAGACCCTTTCCAGCAAACATCCAGGCTGTTTTGGGCTGGAGACCTGCTTCCATCTGTCATTTTGTGTGTTCTGTAGCTCCAGAATTTCTTCAGAGCCATTTTTATAGGTGTTTGGAGGGATTTGGGGGAGAGCCTAAGTGAGTCCCTGCTTTCCTGCCGCCATCTTGACTCCACCTTTTCCGTTTTTCACAATGTCAGGGTCCTTTGACTACTGAATACTAGAATCCCATTATTTCTGAATTAGACATTAATGAGAGGATAGAGAAGATCTAATAAGTTCAAGTCAAGGATGTAGTTGTTGTTAATAGGAAGACACAATAATTTTGACCTTTTGTTTCTGTCCCAAATACTTCAAGTAATTTATGACATAGCTCTGTGGACAAGCCCTTCGCTGGAAAACACAAAAACAGGCACAATGGGAAAGCCAAGGAGATTTCCCAGAGGTATACTGCTGTACTGCAGCACTAACTTACCTGACTCTCTTGTTCTCCCTTTCCCTCCATCAAATTCAGAATGATAGTGATGCTACTGCCCTTATCGTGGCTTGCTCCCCTAGATCAATGCCCTGCCTCTCTAACTATGGTGACACATATGGCCTGTCAGGCTAGTATTTTACTTCTATTCTACTTCCTTATGCTTGGACTCATTTCAATTATTGGTAAGTCTGGATACAATGCCCCCAATGTTCTAATCACAACATCGATATTTACAATAAACCAGAACCTTGCTTTGAGTATTCAGCTAAGTTGGAGAGCAAAAGTTCAGCATCATAAACATTGCTTCCTTGTGTCATTCTCCTGATGGAGACCTTTGCACCAAAATGAATTCTGATATGATCTATAAGGCCCTCTCTGATCTGGCCTCACTCTACTTTTCCTTCCAATATTTCCTATTGCTTCCCAATATAGTCCATGTGCTGTAGTCAGGCTCGTCATATGAACATGTGAGTTTCATGTCTACCTCCATGCCTTTGATCATGTTCTATACATTTGTTCATTTCCTCATACAGACTACCTAACCTTCACAGCCCAGCTAAATTTCCACCATCTCCATGAAGCCTTCCCTGATTACTTCTGCCCACATTGTGATCCTCTCCTTTGAGGTCCTATAACATATAGAGTCCACAGTACACGATATAGTACTTTGCATTTATCTGCTTTTGTCTATTTCATGTGTGATAGTCTTATTTCTCCAAGATTGTAAGTCCCTTTCACATAGAGAATTTCATCTGTCTCTCTTCTTCTATTTCTTTTGTCCCAGACTGAGTAGCTGTTTGATTGAAAGTTCCCAAAATAACCAACATGGCATATGGGCCAAAATCCAAAGTTGTTTCCTTGTAGTGAGCAATGTTAGCTCCCTGTCACCAAAAAGAAATTGTAGATATTTGCACCATATCTATGATATCTTTAATGAAGCTAGGTGGCCCAGTGGATAGGGCACCTGCCCTGGAATTAGTAAGACATCTTCCTGAGTTCAAACCTGGCCTTACCTACCAGCTGTGCGACCCTGGGAAAGTCACCTAACTCTGTTTACCTCAGTTTCCTCATCTGTACAATGATCTAGAGAAGGAAATGGCAAACCACTGCAGTATCTTTGCCAAAAAACCCCCAAATGGGGTCACAGAGAGTTGGACATGACTGAAATGACTGAACAACAACTATTAGGATGAGCGATGAGTTGGTGTGGATAGATCCTGGTACATACTCTGACTCTTCAATGAGTCAGAGTATCGAAACCTCTTAGCCAAAACTGGCCCTTTTAGATTAGCAGACTATATCCACTCTATAGTGCTTCAGATAATAATAATAATGATAATAATAATAATTATAATTATAATAGCTAGCATTTACATAGAGTCTTCTACATGCCAGGCACTGTGCTAAGTACTTTGCAAAAATGATCTCATTTGATCCTCACAGCAACCTTGGATGGTAGGTGCTATTATTACCCTACTTTTACAGTTGAACAAACTGAGGCAAACAGAGGTTAAGTGACTTGCTCTGGGTCACACAGCTAATAAGTATCTGAGGCCAGATTTGAGCTCATACCTTTCTGACTCCAGGACCAGTCTCTATCCACTGTGCCATCTACTTGCATAATATTAGAAGATCATATTGAAAGCCACTCAATTACATGTATGCATGCATACATGAATGAATGAATAAAAAAAATAATTTACTGAGTGCTTACCACATTCTGACACTTGAGATATGACTTCAAGTAAGCAAGATAGTCCCTACTTTCAAGGGCCTCATATTCTAATCATTTTAACATAGGAAGACCACACATATAGGGGAGCAGTGACAAAGAAACAGTGTTTTTGTTTCTGTTTTTTTTACAGGGAAGCCAGAGTAAATTGTGACTAGGGAAACTGGGCATTTGATTGACATGTTATTAATAGAAATGATAATGTTGACTTGATTCCCATTCTCAGAGCTAGATTTGGAAAGCTGGGAGGAAGAAATCGGAGGGGGAAAAGTGATTAGGGTGGTTTTGTGGGCCTAAGACCAGGCAAAGTAAAAGCTCGCCAGTCATAGACTAGGACTCACTGAATAGCAGAAACCGCATTGACTTCACCCTTTTGGTAATGATAATGATGAGAACATAGAACGTTAGACAAGGAAGGGGCAAATCTAGTTCATATTTCTTATTTTAATGAGGAAAACGAGGCCAAGATAAGTGGAATAGTTTGCCCAAGATAAGAGAGTGAATTAACGTCGAACTGAGAATAGAACTCAAGTTTCCTGACTCTAGATGCTAATACTTTTCCACTACGTCATCTTATCCACTAGAATGTAAGCTCTCGGAGGGCAGGTCTCCATCCCCCCCCCCGCCATTTTTGACTTTGTGTCCTTAGAACCTAGGAAAGGACCTTATGCAGAGTAGGCACTTAATAAATGTTTATTGAATTGAATCGCATTGCTTATGCCGTCAGCTGATGATAATATCATGCCAGTGATGGTCGCTTTGGGAAAAGTGAAACCTTTTCCAGATAAAATGCCACCCCCCCTCTGTCTTTAATAGTATTAATGTATTTCTTTTTCCTTCTTACGTAGTTATATTTAATATTTTCCTGAATGATCTCATAGTATTTTGGATAAGGAGCCATGTTTGGAGTCAGGAAGGCCTAGATTCAAATCCTGTTTCTTACGCTGGATGTGTCACCATTCCAGTAAACTCTTAGTGCCGTAAGCAGCTCCCCAAGGCTAATGAGCAAATGAGTTTTTCACCTGCATTGATATAAGGAGCTGCCACATTGGGAGTTCCCCATATTATTAAATCATAGGTCTGAACCAAAACAATGATAGTGATAATAATGATGATGCTGCTGGTGATATTCTGGCTGTGGATGGCCTTATGCCTAGTCATGAAAGGCTACCACTGCTTCTGCTTTGATAGAGGCCTAGCCTCCTGAATAAGGAAGCTGATAACGCTGTTGTCCTCAGAGTATACCTCAAGTTCAGTCCTGGGTGTCGAATTTTAGGAATGACATCGATAAACTGGACCATGTCCAGAGGAGATTGATCTAATCAGTATGACAAAAGGAGTAAACACCATGCCATGTGAGCATTAGCTGAAGGAACTAGGAATGTTCTATTTAAGGTAAAAAACAAAATGAAACAAAACACTTAAGAGGGACGTAATTTCTGTCAAGTGTTTGATGGATTATCACATGGAAGGTTTATACTTCAGTTTGGCACCAGAGGTAGAACTGAGTGATGGGAGGAAGATGCAGAGAGGCAGAGTTTGGCTGAATAGAAGGAAAAACTTCCTTAGAATTCAAGCTATTCCAATATGGAATGAGCTTTTCAAGAGGTAACGAGGTCCCTTACGCTGGATGTCTTCCTGTAGACCCTGGATAACAATTTGGTGGGAATATTGTAGAAGGGATTTCTGTTCAACTATAGTTTGAGTTCCCTTCTAACTGAGAGATTCTGTGTTTGGAAGGTGACTGCCATGTCCATCAGAAATATTACTCTCATTGGTTTGCTTTGATACCTTTAATTCCTGTTCCATAAAGTTGAGACATTGTTTCTAGAAGAGCCTTGTTAAAATGCAGAAGTGGGTACTACCAGTTAGCACCAAGGATCGCTCTTTATCACAGTAACACAGGACTGCCACATCATAGGCCTGTTTGCATACAGATTAAGCTTCTTCCCATCTACTAATGTTTCACTCTCCTTCCTCAACTCTTCCTCAAGACTTCCTTTTTCAAGGGCAGCCTGTCCTGAAGGTTCCTAACTTGATTCCCCCACCCTCTTGTGGCCCAGCTTTGGATTCTAAGAAGAATTAATTTCTACAGAGGAATTTTCCTTCCTAATTGTGGGCAGCCATCGAGCTAATAAGAAAGCTCTGCACCTAAATAGTGCTGTTTCACTTCAGAGAACTTTTCAAACATTAACTAATTAATCCTTCATGCCTGTGCATGGAGATTGATACTGCTAATAATTTTTAGTCTTGTCAACATCCTTCTTTCTCCTGAGGGATTCTCCCTCCTCCTTCTATGTTTGCATCTTGGCTATTGCTCAAATTTAGTTTGTGAATCCATTGAGGGAAAAAAGCAGTGCCTAATTCTATGTTCTACGTACAACCAGGTTCCATGTGGGTTCTCAATAAATGTCAAAAGGCACAAAAGCATCTCATTTCTCCCCTCTGGGCTCATGAGAAGTCTCCCTGCCAGCACTTTGCCAGTAGGGAATACAGTGTTGGGAAAGTATTGCCGGCAAAACTTGATTTCCTACTGACAACTATGGAACCCAAGGAGCTTCTCTGTAGTTGAGTAGTTTGTAGAAGTATATTAGACAAAGGGGAAATTAATTCCATTCTCCAGATGAAGCAACCTTCCCGTCAAAAAAATCTCTTCATCTTTATTCTTTCATCTCAGATTGGAGTGATTTCTTTTGGAAATGACCTTATTATCAATCAACAAACATTGAAGATCTACTATATGTAGGCAGTGGGAGATACAAACAAAAAAAGAAAGAAAAGCCACTGTACTCGGACAACTTACATTCTTTCTACTTAGAGAGATTTATAAATCTATAAATATAGATAATAAAAATAATTTGGGGGTAAGGACACTTGCAGCTAGAGGGGAGGAGAATAAAAATAGCATATTGTGCTGCTTTGCATTTTCTAACTTGTACTTATTTGTCTCATTGTCATGTCTTACCAAAACAAATTCCTAAAGGGCAGGAACTTTTATTTTTCTACCTTCTGAGAGGCAATATTGCATAGTAGAACAGAATAATACATTTCAAATCAGAAGACCTGAGTCTGAGTCCCCTTTCTAAATATGGTAAGCCTTTTAACTGCTTTGAGCCTCAGTTTCCTTATCTGTCAAGTGGAGATAATAATAGCTATGTTACCTCCCTCCCAGAATGGCTGTATATAAATTTTAAAGACATTTCATCTCTTTGTATCCTTTTGTAAACTCTACTAGAGTCTCATACAATTTGAAGGGCCCAGGGACACGTTGGAGGATTCCTGACTTCTCTGATTAGTACTCAGAAAATCTGGGAGAAGCTGTTGCTGTTGCTGTTTGTCCTTCATTCTGGAAGAGGACCATGATATCAGAGAGGTTGATGCCATTTACATGCAAGTAAATTGGATTTAAGTGAGGGAGGGCTGTGCAAGGTCACCAGCTTCACTTTCTCCTCCAGAGCCATCTGAGTCCAATGGCCAGATATAGATCAGGACAACTGGAGATGGCCCAGGATGCAGTGGGGGACTCTGGCCTTTTCAAGCTAAAGTCTTCAACAAGTCTCAGTTTGACTGAGGCGCAAAGCCCATTCAGTGATTAAGGCTTAATAAGAAATGAAGTAGAGAAGTGCCTTTTACCTCCTCCCTCTCCAAAAAACAATTGATCTAGGAGGGGAAGGCCCTTAGGGTTTCTGACCAAAACAGAAGCAACTGCTTTTTACATTCATTTTGAGCCAATCAAGGCCCAAACAATGATCAAGTAGGGCTTGTCCTGGGACATATTGTTGGCCAATCAAGGAGAGCAAGAGTAATTTGGGGAGGACTGGAGAGAGCTTCTGTCATTGATTGGAAGAAACATAATCTGAAACCAGGTCCGCTTGTAAGCACGCAATTTACAAAGGTAAAGGAGGGAAGCTGCAGTGAAAGACAGAAGAAAACAAAACAGAACCCTTCAAAAATGAACAGGACATCTTCTAATGAGCAGCCATTCCCAAAGGTACATAGAGATTCTAAGTCACTTCCAGTCCTAAATAAGACAATTCCTCCCCTTGATACTCCCGGTTAGGATTGGCAGATATGGTTTCTTCGGCCATTTTTCATAGGCTATGCCTGTTCCATATGATTCACGGTGGGGAGCACACAGGGTTGCTTTCTAGCAAAGTCAAAACTCTGTAATGGGACAAATAATTCAAAATTGCTATGTGCACTTACCCCCAAGAAGGGGAAACCCTCTGGACTTTTCTCAGTCTGGAAAAGACAGTTCTCTCTTTATTAAAGCTCTAGTGATGGATGCAGTGCCAGATGAGACGTCCCCTTTCATAGACTCTTGTTGTTGGCTATGGGTCTTGCTGACTTTTGGCCTCACAAAAACCCACTCTTGCTCTTCAGCTTCATGAGAATCCGTGTCATCAATTTAGCAGGATTGGTGACTACACATTTTGACATTCTCTGACATATGGAAAAATGTCCTCCCTTTAAGGCAAGGGTTCTTAACCTTTTTGTTGTTGTTTGTCCTTCATACTTGAGGAAGACCAATGACATCAGGAGGGTGATGTCTTGACTTGTAAGTGAAATGGATTTAAGAGAGACAGGATTGTGCAAAGTCATCAACCTCACTCTCTCCTCCAGGGTCATCTGAGTCCAGTGGCAAGACATAGGTCAGGATGACTGGAGACGGCCCCAGATGCAGTGGGAAACCTTGGTCTTTCTAAGCTAAGGTCTTTCCCAGATCTCAGTTTGTCTGAGGCAACACTCATTCAGGGATTTAAGGGTAGCTAAGAAATGAGGCAAAAGATGGCCTAGTTTGCCTACTCAAAAAAAAAAAATCGAACTGGGAAAGTGAAGACGCTCAGGGTTTCTGGCAAGAACAGAACCAATTGCTATTTACACTCACTCTGAGCCATCAAAACCCAAACAACAACTAAGCAAGGCTTGGGCTGGGACCTATTATTGGGAAATCAATGAGAACCAGAGTGATTTGATTTTAAGGCATGGTCAAGTAGCTCCATTTGAATCCCAATGGCCTTTACGGAAGCCTGGCTTTCCAGACCTTTATTTCAAGAAATCATAAATGTGACTACATGGGACAACCCATTTGACGATTTTGTGAAGCCTAAGGAACCCTTTTCAGAATAATGTTTTTAAGTACATAAAGTACAGGATTACAAAAGAAACCAACAGTCAGTGAAAATGAAGATGTGATTTTTTTCTCATCTAAATTCACCAAAATCTCCACCCAAATCTGTCTACAGATCCCTTGGGAATTATTAACCTAGAATCCTTATGTCCTAGGGAAAAACTCTGCAGTTGTTTGGGAATCAGTAAAGCCCTCAAATTTCTCTCTAATTATCTCCTTTAAGTACTGAAGACTGTCTTAGGCAACTGAGTGCTGGTCAAACAACAAGAGTGAGAATAGACAGGTGGTAACCTCAGTATGGCAGAAGAAAGTAAGGAAGGCCTCCAACGTATTGTGCTTCTGCTGTGACTATATGGAAAGACAAAGACCCAAATAAGTTTGGGTAAGTATGGATGGGTTGTATTTGGCATCATCAGAGAGAACATCCAAATTGCTGAGATCACAGCTCTATTTAAGTATTGGATATTTAAGAATTCAGCAATTTGATTAGGGAGCAACTGACATTTGAGTAGAAAAGTCACATTACAAAATCTGTGCATAAGGAAGATTGGTCTAGCAGGCATGGATTAGAGAAGGGATGAGGAGAGATCTAACAGGAGGACAGGTAGAGAGACTGCTGCCATGATCCATCCAGATGCTATTAAAGTGAGTGGACTTTGAGAACAGAGTGGAATGGAAACATGTGATCCTCTATTGAGAAAGCAATTCCTTTTATCACATTGTCTCCAGATCCAAAGGACAACACTAAATAGGAGAGAAGATTTCCTGCTTCTGGCCAAGCTTGTAGCTAATTAATATAATCTAACTTCAAAGGGCTTTCTAAACATTAACCAATTAATCTCTTGTGTCCATGTGTGGAGGTCAATCATGCTAATATTTCTTTTAGGTGATCTGGTATAATTGTTTGTTTCTGTTTGAATTCCATCTCCTCTTAATACTAGTGCCTTCCCTCTGTAAATTATTTCCTATTTATTTTTAAAATTAAATTTGAATTATTTTTCTATTTATCCTGTATATCACTTGATTTGTATATATTTGTTAGCATGTTATGTCCTCTTTAGGCTCCAAGTTCCTTGAAGATGGGGATTCTTTTGCCTTTTTTGTATCCCCAGCCCTTAGCAGTATCTGGCAGGTAGTAGGTGCTTAATAAATGTTTATCTATTGATTGACAATATCATCCTAGTCTCAAAAACCAATGGAGAAACTGACATCAGTACCATCATGGGCCGCTGAGTACCAGAGACTAATTAGAATAAGTTATATTGTAGCTTTATTGGCTAACAAGTTAATGCCACAGAGGGCCACCTTATCATTTTCCTGTAGTATAGAAAAACTATCAATCTGATTGGCCAACCACATACTTTTCCATTATTTTGGGAATGTATTCTGTTTTCAAATATTTAAAAGTATCTAAGATTATGAAAATAATTTTTCCAATCTCTTCACTTGCTAGGACTACTTCATTTATAATATCTAAATGGACTAGGGAAAGGGGGAGAAATAGTTATTTTAGATAATGGCAAAGTAGAGTGGTCACATTTTAACTTACTTTTTACATTTATTAGTACCTTGGCAGTCCAAATAGATCACCTTATGAGGCCAATTGAAAGTAACACAAAAGCTATAACTGGCACTGATATTGACAAATTGGTGCCTGCGGGAAGAAGCATTAAATGCTGGGGTACAAGAAAACCAAAAAGAAAACCCAAGGACAGTGAACATTGAGCTGAAAAGATGATCTTCACTCATTCCTTTTTCAATTCCTCTTTCATACTTCTCCACAACTATGCATGATGTGGTTATGTTACTTTTCTGCTCAAAAATCTGTGCCTAAAAGTAAAGTTCCAAGTTTTTTCAGCCACTGTACTCTGACCTTCCCTTTAAGGCCAATGTCACCTTCTCCAGGAAGCCTTACCATGAGCCTCCTTTCTTTTTGATCAATCATGCAATCAACCAACAAACATCTAAATGGTATGGTAGACTTGGAGTCATGAAGATTTGAATCTTAATCTTGCCTCAGATGATCTAGCTATGAGACCCTGGCCAAATCACTTAGCCTCTTTCTCACAATAGTACAACCCACCTTACAGTATTGTTATGAGTATCAAATGAGATTATATATCTCTATCTCTATATATCTATAGATGTATCTCTCTCTTTATATAGCTGTCACAATAATCTATACATTTATATATCTCTCTATATTTCTATCTCCATCTCTATCTCACCTCTATCTATTTCCATCCACAGCTATCTCTCTATCTCTACCTACAGTGCTTTTCAAGTGTTATATAAATGCTAGCTGTTATCATTGCTGCTGTTAGAGGCAGCTGGTAGTTCAGTGGATAGAGCCCTGGGCCTGGGATTGAGAAAATCTGAGTCCAAATCTAAATCCAGTCCCATACTAGCTGTGTGACCCTGTCCAAGTCATTGCACCTTGGTTTGCCTCAGTTTCATCAACTGTAAAGTGAGAATAGTAATACAACCTACTTCTCAGGCTTGTTGTAATGAAATAATATTTGTAAAAAAGCACTTAGCTCAGTGATTGGTGCTTAGTAGGCATTATATAAATGCTTATTCCCTTCCTGTTGTTACTTTTCAGTCATTTTAGTCATATTCAACTCGTCATAAGCCTATTTGGGGTTTACTTGACAAAGATGCTGCCATTTGCTTTTCTAGTTTATTTTAAAGATGAGGAAACTGAGACAAAGTGACTTGCCCAGGGTCACATAGCTAGTAAGGGTCTGAGGCTAGATTTGAACTCAGGAGGATGAGTCTTCCTTTCTTCAGGCCTGGCATTCTATCCATTGCAACACCTAGCTGCTTACTACGTGCCAAGAACTGTGCTAGGTACTGGAGATGAAGACAAAGATGAAATAGTCCTTGTACTCAAATACACTCTATTGGAGAAAGCAGCATGTCCATACAACATAAGGGCTATGAAGCACTTAGAGCTTGGTCAGGCTTGGAAGATGCCAAGATCATCCACTGAGTCCCTGGCTACTGTCAGCCATCTTGACTTTTGTCCTGCTGCTGCACCCTAGATGAGAGAGCGAGGCTGACTACTTTGTGCGACTCTGCCTCACTTAAATCCAATTCACATGCAAGGCAAGGCATCCCCTCATGATGTCATTGGTTCTCTTTGAAGACAAAGGATGAACAACGGCAACAAAACTAACAACATTCTATCATGTTCATCCATAGTCTCATCTTGGAATAATGCAACTTCCAAAAAGTTGGATCCCCATAAATGCCAAGCATATTGGTAGCTCAGTACTCCCCACCTGTTTGTTGGGTAGTTAATGACCACTCTTGGGAGCCAGGTTGGGGAAAAGGAATCAGCAACTCCATCCAGTGATACAGTGGAAAGGAACTGGAGGCCAGGGATCTAAGTTCAAAGCCCACCTCTGACATTTACTACCTCTGTCACTCTGGGCAAATAACTTACCCTCCTGGCTCTCAGTTTGAAAAATGCAAAGAAACTAGACTCAGCAGGCTCTGAGATCACATCCATCACTAGACAGATGATTTTATGATACTTGGATGAAGTTACTGAAATTAACAGCAGGGGGGTTTCCAACCACGTGGCAAAGACTGTCTAGAGCTTGACTTTTTGCTTGAATAATCTATGTTAATTATGTTCTCTGGGCTGATTTTATTCTATGGGTTGATTTATATTCCCTGGGTTAGCTTATCCCATATCTATGCCAGATGAGTCCATTCCAACTTTGAAAATGCTTTCTTATTGTCATGAGTTCGTACTATCTGCCTGTAGTTTGAATCTCTATCAGTCACTTCTACATTTAAATGTCAAATCTTACTTCTTTTTAATTGCTCTCAGTGTCATTAGGATGATTATTGATGGTGCTTATGTAGTGCTTTACCTAAAGCGTTTCGTTTGAGATTTCCAGCACCTCCATGTAACAATGATAACATTAGTATGACACATTATACCCAGTTTATAGGTGAAGAAACTGAGACTCAGGAAGGCTAACAGTTTGTTCATGATAACATAGCCAGTAAGGATCTGGGGCAGGATTCAAATCCCTGATTTCCTGACTCTAATTCTAGAACTTTATCTCCCATGCCATTTTAAAACAGACGTGGTCATCAGGAGGTCTGCCCTAGTCTCTGAGCCCACCATGTGCATACATTCCCATGAGATAAATAAATGAACAAGTATTTATTAGGAAGAAACAGAGAATAATGTATATCTTGGGGCTTGCTGACTGATTTCCTTTAGGTTCAAAGCACAGGGTTAAATATTCACTTTCACATATAGCCTTGCCTATTTTTCAAGTTCTTTGGGAACTTCTCTTACAATTTACCCTTACTGCGACAGATTTTGCATTCTCATTCACATACCATGGGCTTTGGGGAGTAAAGTAGAAATGTATAACAACACATGGTCCCTGCCAGAAAAGAACTTAGTCCAGTTGGAGGAATAAGAACAAAGAGGTATGAAACAATTAGAGAATAACACAAGATGGTATAAAATTAAGTGCCAAATTGTAAGCATGTGTATTGTAGGATTTAAGAGTCAGGAAATCAACGTGCATTGCAGTAATAAAAGAAGGCTGCATGGAGAAAATGGAACTTGGGTCAAGTCTCAAAGGATGTGTAGGGATTGGAGAGGTGAAAAAGAGAGGGAGACAGTCCACCCGGAGAGACAATATGAATGAAGACATGGACACATGTCTTGGAGTTGTGAAGACTAGTATGAGGACTGCGCTGACTAGTATTTCTAATGGCTAATATTTCACTGGACACTAACTGCATGAGACAATGATTTAGAGGTTCTTTCTTGCTTGGTGAACATTCAATTAATTAGAATTCCACAGATGTGTGGTTTAACTTAGGTGAAAGCTAAGAACAAGACAAACCAGCTCTAGGATATTTGGAGAGGGTTCAAGAGAAAAAGTAGAAAATGAGCTTGTAGGAAGAAGCATGAATTTCATTCATTCATTCATTTTTTTTTAACAAATATTGATTAATTTCCTTCCTTGTGCAGGGCACTTTTCTAGGTGCTGGAAGAGATAAAAAGTTTAGATATAATTGGGACCTTCAAATCAATACAAGCAGCTATTATACAATGGAAAGAGCACTGGCTTTCAGTTCAAACAACCCAGGTTCAAATGCCGCCTCTGATACTTACTGCTTGGATGACCTTGGCAAGTCATTTCACTTAACTTCCCTGGGTCTCAGTTTCTTCACCTGTACAATAAAAGAATTGGATGATATGGTCTCTGAGGTCCTTTTCAGCTCTACTTCTATGATCCTATAATTAAATTCCACAAACATTATTAAGCCCCTATTATGTACAAGGGGCAGCTAGATGGTACAGTATATAGAGTGTCAGACCTGGAGTGAGGAAGATTCATCTTCCTGAGATCAAATCTGGCCTTAGACACGTACTAGCTGTGTGATCCTGGGCAAGTCACTTAACTTTACCTCAGTTTCCTCATATGTAAAATAAGCTGGAGAAGGAAATGGCAAATCACTCCACTGTCTTTACTAAGAAAACCCCAATAGGGTCACAAAGAGTCTGATATGACTGTAAAAGACTAATTAACAACAATTATGTATAAAACACAGCTCTATGACATTAAACATATATACATGCACATGTGTCCGCATTTATGCACACACACATACACCCACCTACACACCTCCCCCCCCCACCAGTTTCTGCCTTGAAGGAACCTACCCCTTAGTAAAAGGATTAGGATGAAGAATCATTGTCAAAAAGAAAGAATTATGGAAAAAATTTTAAAGACTGAGAAACACCAAGAAAAAGGATGGTGGAAGATAGGAGACAAAACAGAGGAGGACCAGGTTAACAGTGTGGTAAAATGGAAAAGAATCTTGGAGATATTAGGTAACATCAGGTAGCAAAAGACATATTCGTTTCTTTCTTTTTGTCTTCAAGTCATTACCATTCAAAATGGTAGACTGGGAACATGACGGAATGAAAAAAGCACTGAACTTTGCATCATAACTACAGTAGAGATCCAGTTTGGGAACTTATTTGTCCTACGAATGTGAGCAGGTCATCACTTAAGTTGCATGGACAATTAGCTTCCTCACTGTAACAAAAGAGTAGTAATACTTATATTTTATAACTTATTGGGCAGAACCAGCAAAGAGCTACCTACACAAAACCATATAATCATAGATTATAAGATAGAGAGTACCAGGGACCTTAAAGATTCTATAATTTAATTCCCTCAAGTTACTGGTGAGGAAACTAAGGTCCATAGTGGGAAAGTGACTTGCCCAAGGTCACCCGGTTAATTATCAGAGCCACGATTTGAGCTATTGATTTCTTTTAAACCTCACTGCTTTAACTTGAAAGTCAAAATGAATTCATTTTCTTGGTTGCCCATGCATAGACTTGTCTCAGATTTAGGGATGGTTAAGGCTAATTAGCAAAGATAAAGTCCAAAAATAAACCAAATTGTTACCAAAGAGGTGAGAATGCCTCTATGTCCATGGCACAAGTCAGGTAAGATACATGGCAGAAAGTATGATGATTCAGGATGCAGTAAAATAAAGCTGACACTGCCAGGCCTTACTCATTAAAGGGCTAGTTGCCATGTGCTTAATTTTTAAGGACTGTCCCTACATCCCTCAAGATGCAGACCAGACTGATGCCAATTTGTGTGGCCACTGAGAGTTCCAACATTGATTTCTTTCTTATATGAAGATGAGGGTATGTGTTTTTGCATTGTGGGCTATGGGGAGCCATTCACAGTCTTTCATATGGTCTGCTTGATTACTGACAGTGTGTCTTTATGAGGTGGCTCTGTACAAAATGTAGATGGCTCACGAGGGATTGATTCTAAAACTTTGGCCTAACTGTGTGAGCTGCAATAGAAAAAGCTATGGATTTGGAATCAGAAGATCTTGGTTTGAATTTTAGTTCTGCTGTTTGCTATCTGTGTGACTATGGGCAAATCACCAGTCCATTTGGAGCTTCAGTTTCATCATCTTTCAAATAAGGGAATAGGACCAGATAGCTTCAAATGTTCCTTCTAACTCTAAATCTATCATACTATTTAAGTTAAACAGACCAGATACAAAATAATTTAAGAGAAGACCAATGAACCAGCAACATTGCAGCCAAATATCTCAGAGCAAATACCTACTGCCTGCCGAGAAATCCCAATTTGGAAAGCTCCCAGGGCTCAGGGTCTATCTGGCTTCACTCGTGACATCCCAACATGGAGCATGATCCACTAGGATCTAGGTGAAGCCCCTCTCCCAATCCCTACAGTTGCTTGATATCTTATTTCTATCTAAGAAACAGAAAAAGTCTCCAATAAAACATTTTTTTACTTTACTCATTTGTTTAGCATTCATTTAAAATTTTTGATTTCCAAATTCTCTCCCTCCCTTCTGCCTTTCTTTAACCTCTTGAGAAGGCAAGCAACATGATATCAGTTATACTACGTTAGCCATATTGCAAAAAATAATAATAAAAATCAAGAAACATAATGAAAATGAAAATGTATGCTCTGATCTGTATTCTGAGTTCATCAGATCTCTCTCTGGAGGTGGGTATTATTTTTCACCATTGGTCCTTTGGAATTTTCTTATATTATTGTATTGATCAGAGTAGCTAAGTCTTTCACATTTGCTCATCATTACAGTATTGTTGTCACTGTGTCCAGTGTTCTCTTGGTTCTGCTCACTTAACTTTGCATCAGTTCATATAAATCTTTCCAGGTTTTCTAAAGCCATCTTACTCATCACTTCTTATAGCATAATGGTATTCCATTACAATCATATACCACAACTTTTAAATTCATTTTCTGATTTATAGCATCCTCCCAAATTCCAATTCTTTGCTACTACAAAAGTAGTTTAATATATAGCTAATTACACTTATAGTTTTCCTAATTTTGAACCAGCCTTGCATTCCTGGTATAAATTCCACCTGGTCTTTGTACTTTATTGCTACAATTGTTTTGCTAGTATTTTATTTAAAATTTTTTGCATCAATATTCCACAGGGAAATTGGCCTATAGTTTTCATTCTCTGCTTTTTCACTTCCTGGTTTAGGTATCAAAATCATATTTGTGTTGTAAAAGGAATTTGGCAGGACTCCTTCTTTGCCTGTTTTTTCAAATAGTTTACCTAGTATTGGAACTAATTGGTCTTTAAATGTTTGGTAGCATTCACTTGTGAATCCATGTGGTACTGAGAATTTTTTCTTAGGGAGCTCATTTGTGTCTTTTTCAATTTCTTTTTCAAAGATAGGGTTATTTGAGTATTCTATTTCCTCCTGTTAATTTGAATGGTTTATATTTTTATAAATATTCATCCATTTTCTTTAGATTGTCAGTTTTGCTGGCATATAATTAAACAAACTAGCCCCCCAATAATGGATTTAATTTTATCTTCATTGGTGGTGCATATGCCCTTTTCATTTTTGATGGTGGTAATTTGATTTTATTCTTTCTTTTTTAGAATCGAATTAACCAATGGTTTATCTATTTTTCCCCATAAAATCAGCTCCTAGTTTTATGTATTAGTTCAATTTTTAAAAATTTTCAATTTTATTAATCTCTCCTTTGATTTTCAGGATTTCCATTCTGGTGTTTAATTGGGGATTTTTAATTTGTTTCCAATAAAATTATTAAATTTTATTTAAGATGGTGAAGCTAGAAAAACCCTTGAACTTGGAATCAGAGAGTATCAATTACTGATTAGTTGTGTTTGTGGTAATTCACTTAAGCTAAGAATCAGTTTTTCCAATTGAAAAATGTGAGTGATAATTGCTGCATTACCTTCCTCATAGGGTTGTTGTTGGGAAAGCACTTTACAAATCTTGAAATGCTCTTGGGATGTGAATGAAGATGTAAACGATGTGGTTAAGATGGGTACTGAGGTAAGTGTCAAGAGGCAGTTTTTAGTCCTAACCCTGATACTAAATCACTGTGTGGCCTTGGGAAAGTCATTTTGCTTCTTTGGTCCTCAGTTTCCTCATCTGCAAAATGATGAGGATGGACAAGATGATCCTTAAAGTCATTTTTAACATCAATTATTCATTTCAGTTAAGTTGTAATTACTTTTTTATTTTTTTATTTCTTATTTTTTATTTTTTGTGGGGAGGAAGGCAGGGCAACTGGGGTTAAGTGACTTGCCCAAGGTCACACAGCTAGTAAGTGTGTCAAGTGTCTGAGGCTGGATTTGAACTCAGGTCCTTCTGACTCTAGGGCCAGTGCTCTACTCACTGTGCCACCTAGCTGCCCCACTTTTTTTATTAATAACATAACAAGATGCTTTTTGAATCTGCAGCCTGGAAGGGATAGCTAACACACTGAATGGTAGTCAAGATACAAACAAATCACAATAGATTTCAACAATGACACAACTCTAATAAGGTTAAATTTGACACAGATAAAAAAATTTGATTCAGATAAGTGGCAAGTCCTATTTTTGTGTTAAAAAACAAACAAACAACTAATTGTCCAAGCACAGGAAGTGTTGGTTATGGATTATCAACATAGCAGAGTTTATTATGAGTCAACAGTGTAATATAGTAGACAGAAGGCTAATGTGATCTTCGCATGCATTACTAAGTGATGCTCAGTGTCCAGGCATGGTGTTCAGACACAGTGTCTACTCTGCTGTGGTCAAACCACATCTGGGATGTTATGGTCAATCCAGAGCACCACACTTTAGGAAGACATTGAGAAACAGGTGGAGGATGAGGATGGTGAGGATTGTATAGGGTATCTTGTACAGAGATCAGTAGAAAGCTGTTCAGACTTAATAAAGACAGCTTGCAGGGGGTGGGGTTAGTTGGGGATGAGAACTATCTTTAAGTATTTGAAGAGTTTTCATGGGAAGGGTGATTAGATTTGTTATTTTTGACCCCAGAGGTCAGACCTAGGAATAGTGGGTAGAAATTTCAGAGAGAGAGATTTTGACTTATATGGAAAACTTCCTGAACAATTTGAGCTGCTCTGAAGTTCAATGGTGAATCTCCTATCAATGAAAGGCTTTAAGGGAAGACTGGATGACCACTTCTCAGGGATGTTATTGAGGGATCCTAGTTGTGGTGTAGGTAACACTAGATGACCTATAGCTTCCTTCCAACTCTGAGGTTCTGTGATTCTGTCCCTTCCAGTTCTAACATTGTAGAGCTCTGTGAAATAATTGAATCATTCAGGCCAAAATGTCACCCAGCCAGGGCTCTTGGGAAGTCCCATTGGGATGATAGTGGGACTGCCTTCTCTCTTCTGAGTCTGTACCTAAGGTCCAACAATCCCCAGTGCCTTTCTCCTCATCCCCTTCTCTGCCTCCAGACTAGAGTCCTTTTTGCTAGGTTTACTTCTATCTTTCCCATTTAGAAGTCTCTAGCCTATTTCTCCATTAAAATCCTTCTTTGATACTTTACCATTGCATGGTGTTACCAAAGAAATCTCAGAGTTGGAAGGGACTACAGAGGCCATTTAGAACAACCTAGACCTGAAAAAAGTCCCCTCTGTATTGTACCTGGTAAGTAGTCATCCAGCCTTTACTTGAAGACCTTCTAGGATGGAGGACCTGCTACTTGCCAAGACAGATGTGGTGTTCTTCTGTGAGAGAGCTAGCATTATTAGGAAGATTTTCCTTACCTCAAACCTAAGTCAGAGTCAGAGAATTTAGGCTCAAACCATGACTTTACCAGTTCTGGATGTGTGAGTCTGGATAACAGGTAAGTCAGTTCTCTGTGTCCGAGGTATATTGGGAAGAGCTCTGGTCTTGGACTCAAGGGGAGCTGGGTCCCAGCTCTCCTCTACCACTGTAGAGGTACAGCTGCGTGTCCCTGGCCAAGTAACTTCATTTGCCTGAGTCTTAGTCTGCTCATCTGTAAATGGGGACTGAATGCATATACTCCATACCTCCCAGGGTCATTGTTGTAAACCTTAGAGCAAGATGAAAAATGGGAGTCGTTGTTGCTTTTATTACCTCATATTTCCACCAGGGCTTAGAACAGATGAAGGAAAGACATGTGCATTTATTAAGTACCTACTGTGTGCCAGGCACTATGCTAAGTGCTTTACAAATATTATCTCATTTGATAACCAGAAAAATCCTAAAAGGTAGGTTTTACCACACCACATTTTATAGTTGAGGAAACTGAAGCAAACACAGGTTAAATGACTTGCCCAGGGTCACACAGTTAGTATCTAACATCGAATTTGAACTTAGGTCTTCCTGACTCCACACAGCCCTCTGTCCATTGTACCACCTAGCTTGAGCTGAAAGGGATATTAGAGACCATACAGTTCAATTTCCTAGTTGTACAAATGAGGAAATGTAGGTCCATCAGGGTGAAATGTTTAGTGCTTGGCACATACTGTAGATTTAATAAATTTGTGTAGAGTTGAAGTGAATTGAATTGGCCAATGGGGTGGCACACTTAGTGGCTGAACTGGGACTCTGAGCTAGGCCTCATGCCTCTTATTTTCATACCTCAGCACTGGCCACAACTCTCTTTTAGCTTCCTAGCTGTCGACCCCAGTCTTCCCCTGCTCCTCATATGAGTGAGCTGTAAAAATACAAGCATCTCCCGGCAGTCAACAGCTTCAGAGCTCCCTCAACACACACACATCTTCATAGAGATCTAATTAAAAAGGGCATAGAAAGGAGGAGCAGAGTAAACTAGTTTATTAGGCCTTAAACACATGAGCCAATGCTTATGTAATGCTGTGTCCTTCAAGGTTCCCTGGGACTACAAGCCTGCACACTAACAAATCAACCCAGGCACACTGCAAAATACATTTATATTGATAAAGCAACATATGCATAGGCTTACACACATGAATTAACAGCTATGCTCAATTGGAGCATTTTCTCAGTACAGTCCTGCCAATAGCAGCTGCATCTTAAACACTCAGCCAAAATCTGGGAAGTCCTAGAATACTCTCTCTTTTTCTCCTTATTCAATTTGATTTCAATTCATCGATCATTTATCAAGTGTTTACCATGGGCTGAAGCTGCAGAGACAAAAACAAAATTACTCCTGCCTACAAAAGTTTATATTCTGTGTCAGAATACAATGAGTACACAGATAGATTTATTCAAAATACTTTCAATGGGTGTCAGGGAGACCACAAACAAGTGAGTGGAACACAAAAGGGCCTCATGTAGAAGGTGGCATTTGAGCTAAACCTAAAAGATAGAGATTCCAAAAGGAGGAATTGAGAAAGGAGAGCTTTCTTGGCATGAGGGACAACCTGTGCATGGGCATGGGGCTGGGCAACGGAAGACTGAGTTCAGAGAACAATAAGGACGATATGGTTGGAATATGGAGTGTATAAATGGAAGTAATGTGAAGTGAGTATGAAAAGGAATGTTGGAACAAGATTCTGAAGGGGTGTAAATGCCATATAAAAGAGTTTGTATTTTATCCTGGAGGCAATAGGGGAAGCTCCTTTACTAATGAAGTGACATGGACAGAACTATACTTTAAGGTGATTATTTGGGTACCTGTGTGGATAGTGAACTGCAGAGGGAAGAGGCTGAAAGCAGGGATTAATTCAAAGACTATGAAAATAATTCAGGTGAGGGATGATGGGGACCTAGATTATAGCAGTGGCTATGTGAGCAGAGAGAAGGGGAGGGTAGGAGAGATGGAATGACAAGATCTGTCAAGTGTTTAGAAAGAGGGGAGGATGGGGTGAGAGAGCATCAACAGGTTAAGATTGTGAACTTGGTGACTATAGGCCTCAAAGAAGTAAGGAAGTGGGTTGGTGGCTCTTTTAGGGGATGATCACCGTTGATAATCTAGGATTGTAGCTTTTTCAAGAGAAAGAGGCAAGCTGGATATATAGAGCTGATAATCATTTGCATAGAGATGATAACTGAATCCATGGGACCTAATGAAGTGACCAAGGGAGAGAATGTAGTGAAAGAGAAGAACATTCAAGACAAAGTCCTTGGAATGTCCATGGTTAGGGGGCAGGATATGGATGTCTCCAAAAAGAAGACTTACTTGCTATCAGACTTTGGACCAGTCATTTAACTTCTCTAGGCTTCAGTTTCTTCACTGGTGAAATGACGGTGGTTGGAATAGATGGTCTACCCCATCATTAAGCTATAAATTTGTGAGACTGAGAAAAAATGGTACACAGGGAGGAGGAGAACAAAGAGAGAGCCTTTCATAGAAGCCAAGGGAAGAATGAGCTTCTAAGTAGAAGAAGGGCATGTAAACTATATGAAAAGCTGCTGTGAGATTCAGAATGGTGAAGCGTGAGAAAATGTCACTGAATTTGGTAATTTAAAATGGTGGTAACCTTGGAGAGAGCAGTGAGTGATGGGGATGGAAAGACAGCAAGGGGTTGAAAAGTGAGTAGGAAATAGAGAATAAAGATGAATGGCTTCTTCTAAGCACTTGGCCATAAAAGGATAGAGAAACAGAATGATAGATTAAAGTGATGACTGGATTAAGTGAAGATTTTAAAGGTCTAGAGCAAATTCCCCACCCCTGGTCTAGGGCATACTCGAGCACGTTTGTATACAAGCAGCAGGGTAGGAACCAACCGAACATGTAGCATTTTGAGGGGAGGGGGGAAGACTGAAGTGGAGTATGTCTGTGAGTTGCTGCAGAAAGAGAGGTAGATACTAAAGACAAATAGGTTATGTCCAAATTAATCATGTTGCCAGGGAATAGGAAATCCTTTTCATTCTCTTCCCTCTGGTACCATGCTCTTCTCATCTTAAGATCTAGTTCAACGGAACTTTAGGAATCAAACAGACTTTTGTGGGCTGGTCTGAAAATCCCCAGTTACCATTCAGAGCATTATGTTAATGGAAAAAGTTCAAAATAACCAACTTTAAAATAAAACTCTAGAATATAACTGGCTTATAATTGAGTAATAATAATGTATAACACTTTAAAGGTTTGTAAAGTGTTTTATGTATACATACACACATGTTTTATAGATATGTACACACAAAACTTCATTTAATCTTCACAATAAATAGGTTATTATTACAGAAGAAACTTAGACTAAGAGAAGGTACATGACTTGGCCAGGCCATGCAGCTAATAAACGTTTGAGTCAGAATTCAAACTCAGGTATTCTTTACTTCAAATCTAGTGCTTTCTCTATGTCAACTAGCATGCTGCAGCCTGTATGCATCCATTGAGCACCCCGGTTTGTATTTATGAATCAAGCATATGTGTTTGTGGTTCCAGGATTAATCTAGGCATGCATGTGATTATAGAGTTATAAGACTTGTTTTTAACAAATGGATCTTAATTCTTACGTCCAAATTAGCATTGTTACATTGAAAGTATCTATCACCTTGAGCAACCTTTCTCTAATGATACCACAGTTACTCAAAGTATCTTTGGAACACGTCTTGGGAGTTAGGGGGAAAAACAGCGAAAACCCACAGAATGGCTGGAAGGGAATCCTTTGCCCTCATGAGGTATGGCAATGTGGACCTTGCCTGGTCATACACCAGTAGGTGGGGAGAGGGAGGAGAACCATGATGGATCAGGAGAGGTAGTGAGCCTTGCTGCGCCTACAGACATCTGGTGATGTAGAAGATCAAATGTCAGACTTAGAATCATGTTAAACCAATTTTGCTTCCAACTCTGTTGTGTGACTCTGGGCAAGTCATATTACTTTTCTCAGCCTCAATTTCTTCATCAATAAAGTAGGATAGGGGGGCGGAGCCAAGATGGCGGCTGGTAAGCACGGACTAGAGTGAGCTCCGTACCCGAGTCCCTCCAAAAACCTATAAAAATGGCTCTGAACCAATTCTAGGACGGCAGAACACACAAAACAGCAGAGGGAAGCAGGGCTCCAGCCCAGGACAGCCTAGATGGTCTCTGGGTGAGGTCTATCCCACATGGAGCTGGGAGCTGGGAGCTGGGAACGGAGTGGAGCAGAACCCAGCCTGAACGGCGTGCACCATCCAGACCAGAAGCCGGGCGGAGGGGGCCCTAGCGCCCTGAATCAGTGAGCTGCAGCAGTTACCAGACCTCCCAACCCACAAACACCAAAGACTGCGGAGAAGGTTAGTGGGAAAAGCTGTGGGAGTAGAAGGAGTTCGCGGGTCAGCTTCCAGCCCCGGGGGCAGTGGAGGTGGGGCAGCTACAGCTGTTGTTACTTCTGGCTCCAGGCCCACCGGGTGGGAGGAATTAAGTGGCAGATCAGAGCAGGGGTGCACAGCCTGCTGAAGATCTAAGCCCAGTCCGGGTTGGGGGTTGGGGAAGGAGCAGTGCTGGTGTGGCAGAGCTGGCACCTCCCCCCCAAATGTGGAACATAGAACTCTCTAGTCTACAAGCAGTCATACCCCACTGAAAAACTCAAAGGTCAAGTTAGTTGGCTGGGAATATGGCCAGGCAGCGAAAACACACCCAGAATCAGTCTCAGACTTTGCATTCTTTCTTTGCTGACAAAGAAGACCAAAACATACAGACAAAAGAAATTAATAAAGTCAAAGAGCCTACAACAGAAATCTCCAAGAAAAACATGAACTGGTCCCAGGCCATGGAAGAGCTCAAAAAGGATTTGGAAAACCGAGTTAGAGAAGTAGAGGAAAAATTGGGAAGAGAAATGAGACGGATGCGAGAAAACCATGACAAACAAGTCAATGACCTGCTGAAGGAGACCCAAAAAAATACTGAAAAATACACTGAAGAAAACAACACCTTAAAAAACAGACTAACTCAAATGGCAAAAGAGCTCCAAAAAGTCAATGAGGAGAAGAATGCCTTGAAAGGCAAAATTAGCCAAATGGAAAAGGAGGTCCAAAAGACCACTGAAGAAAATACTACTTTTAAAATTAGATTAGAGCAAGTGGAAGCTAGTGACTTTATGAGAAATCAAGATATTATAAAACAGAACCAAAGGAATGAAAAAATGGAAGACAATGTCAAATATCTCATTGGAAAAACCACTGACCTGGAAAATAGATCCAGGAGAGATAATTTACAAATTATTGGACTACCTGAAAGCCGTGATCAAAAAAAGAGCCTAGATATCATCTTTCAAGAAATTATCAAGGAGAACTGCCCTGATATTCTAGAGCCACAGGGCAAAATAGAAATTGAAAGAATCCATCGATTGCCTCCTCAAATAGATCCCAAAAAGAAATCTCCCAGGAATATTGTCGCCAAATTCCAGAGCTCCCAGATCAAGGAGAAAATACTGCAAGCAGCCAGAAAGAAACAATTTGAGTATTGTGGAAACCCAATCAGAATAATCCAAGATCTGGCAGCCTCTACATTAAGAGATCGAAGGGCTTGGAATACGATATTCCGGAGGTCAATGGAGCTAGGATTAAAACCTAGAATCACCTACCCAGCAAAACTGAGTGTCATGCTCCAAGGCAAAATATGGATTTTCAATAAAATAGAGGACTTTCAAGCTTTCTCAGTGAAAAGACCAGAACTGAATAGAAAATTTGTCTTTCAAACACAAGAATCAAGAGAAGCATGAAAAGGTAATCAAGAAAAAGAACAAGAAAAAGAAATTGCAAGGACCTTACTAAAGGTGAACTGTTTTGTTGACATTCCTACATGGAAAGATGACGAGTATGATTCATGAGACCTCAGTATTAGGGTAGCTGAAGGGAATATGCATACATATATGTTTATGTATATATATGGGTGAATGTGTATGTATGTATATATCTATGTGTGTGTGTATATATATATACATATATACATATATATATATATATATATAGAGAGAGAGAGAGAGACACAGAGAGAGACAGAGAGAGACAGAGAGAGACAGAGAGCAGACACAGGGTGAGTTGAAGATGAAGGGAAGATATCTAAAAGAAATAAAATCAAATTAAGGGATGAGAGAGGAACATACTGAGAGAGGGAGATAAGGAGAGATAGAATGGGGTGGATTATCTCGCATAAAGGAGGCAAGAGCAAGCAGTTCTGTGGGAGGAGGGGAGAGGGCGGATGAGGGGGGGGGAATGAGTGAACATTGCTCTCATCAAATTTGGCCTAAGGAGGGAATACCATACATACCCAATTGGGAATCTTACCCCACAGGAAAGAAGAGGGAAGAAGATAAAAATAAAAGGGGGCAATGATGGAGGGGAGGGCTGATGGGGGTGGAGGTAGTCAAAAACAAACACTTTCGAAAGGGGACAGGGTCAAGGGAGAAAATTCAATAAAGGGTGATGGGTTGGGAAGGAGCAAAATATAGTTAGTCTTTCACAACATGAGTATTGTGGAAGGGTTATACATAATGATACACATGTGGCCTATGTTGAATTGCTTGACTTCTTAGGGAGGGTGGGTGGGAAGGGAAGAGGGGAGAGAATTTGGAACTCAAAGTTTTAAAAACAGATGTTCAAAAACAAACAAAAATGTTTTTGCATGCAACTAGAAAATAAGATACACAGACAATGGGGTGTAGAAATTTATCTTGCCCTACAAGAAAGGAAGGGAAAAGGGGATGGGAGGGGAGTGGGGTGACAGAGGGGAGCGCTGACTGGGGAACAGGGCAACCAGAGTATACGCCATCTTGGAGTGGGTGGGAGGGTAGAAATGGGGAGAAAATTTGTAATTCAAACTATTGTGAAAATCAATGCTGAAAACTAAATATGTTAAATAAATTTAAAAAAATAAAAAAAAAATAAAGTAGGATAGTAATACCTCCTCTCTCAGAGGGTTGTTTTGCAGATCAAGTGAGATAACTCATATAAAGTGCTTTGTAAACTTTAAAGCAATAAAGATATATTCATCATCATCATCATCATAATTACCACCATGGGTACTTCCCAGTGATGCCTTGGCTTTTTTGTGTATGTCCAGCTCTAATTGGTTGGGCCAGATAGGAGCCAGATAAGAAACCAAAGTTACTAGAGGGCAGAAAAAAAAAAAACGAGTGAGAAGGTGTGTAGTTTAAGAAATGAGTTAATTGTTGTGGTTCCTGGCCTACTCCTGGCTTCGGGTTCATCCCCAATTGGCATTCCAATGGAAGGGAGAGTTGAACACATGTCTAGGATCAACATTCATCTGTCTTCTTTTCCCTTCTGAGGGAGTGGGGGGAGAAGTGGTCTAAATGTGTTATACCGAGAAAAGGAAATGAATTACAGGAAAAATGTATACTGTACCCAAGGTGGAGGTGCCGATGATGAGCAAATGAGTCTGGGCAATTCTGTAACACAGCAAGAGTGATTGAAACTCCTCTGGACTTGTAATTTCAACCTCAGCTGGACAAGACCCTGAAGAATTGATTGCAGAAAATCAGACTGGCCACCCTTGGGGCAGGGCCTTGTTACACAAACAAGGCTCTGTCATCTCCAACTTCTTTAATTTACAGAGGGAAGAGTACCTCATTTAGAACTATCTGTCTTGAATTTAGCTGAGCAGTCAGAGGAATTGTAATTAATCACCATTTTGGTTGTATTCCTCTCCACCAAAATGGCTTAGTAAGGTGTCTACTGTGGCTGCAGAGGTCGGAACTGGGAAGGCAAGATGTGTGCAGGTGGGAAGAAGAAAGAAGAAAGTGGTGGCCAGCCTCTCTGCTGGGAGAGGCTTTGCATAGAACTAGTCTGATCATGCACTTGAATTACACGCTACCTCCTTCCTTCATCTCCTCTTTCATAATATGTTCCCTCTAATCTTTCGCTTTGAGGCTGAAATATGGAAGAGAGGATAATCTGATATATGGAGGGGCATGAGGAATCAAACACAAAGGTTCAAAGGTATGAATGAGTCATGCACAGACCAAAGACCATAACCCTCATGGAGGCAAACAGAGGAGGAACTAAGACTTTAATGCAAAAAGTTCTGCTAATTATATCGCTCTCCTGTTGTTATATGCATCTTATCCCAAGACCAAGGGTGTCCTGTGGATGAGACTGCAAATCCTTTTCAAAGGTTTGAGGGCAAACTAAAGTTGGAGCCTGAGAATTTGTATCTTGGCTCCTGGAAGCCATTCCATTGGTTGCCATATGATGCATAGGCCAAAATAAGCAAAATAATATATCAGCAGTGTCACAAATTGGGCAAAGCAAGGAATATCATCACTGACTAGGCGGTCATAAGATGGTCACAAGAGGGGCACCTTCTCCTGTTGGACAGGAGAGAATGGTCCAGAGTTACCAAAATAATTTTTGGGGACTTTCCATGTACTTGAGTCATTTCTCTAACACTGGTCTTCATCACCACAACAAGGAAAAACAAGGGTAGAGGGCCTCTAGCCAGCTTCTTACCATCTTCAGCTCACAGCTCTGGGGCCAAATGAGCAGAACTTATAATCATATCAAATTGATTGATATTGATTGAAATAGAGTAGGGGGTCTTCAATGAATTAACTTCCTTGTCTTTAATGTTCAATCTCCCTTTCCCCCCCTACTCAGTCACTTTGAACCAATCATGAGGCTCTATGTCATCTCAGCCACATACATGCACTTTTGCAAGGACTCAGGGCACATGCCCGTTTCCCTGGGACTGTACCAAATAAGAGTTCCCTTGATCACCCTTCTTACATTATGAGACACAGTGGAACTGGTTATAAGAAATTGATCTATTTGTTCATTCACTTAATAAATATTTATTGAGTAGTTATGGTGTATTCGACACTTTGGTGCGGTAGAGATACAGAAACAATCAGTCAAGAAGTATCAACTGTCAGTGAATCATCAAAGCAATCATACTTGATGCCTTTAAAGTCTGTTGAATAGAACTATATTTCTTTGTAGGCCTTCTTGGAGAGTATTGACCTGATTTGTTGTTGTAGCTAAACAGACTTATATAAAATCCTAGGCATCATTAAGGGATAAATTGGAAACCAAATAGAAAACATGTGCCTCCCTGTGTATAAGACCATCGCACATCTGGGCCTGGAATGCTACAAGTAGCTCTAATTGCCCCAAGAAAACGGTGACAAATGAGAAATGATGCAAAGATGAGCCAGTCAAATAGCAGCCTATGAGGGTGGACTGAAATTCTTCTGACTCTTTAGTGGCAAAAAGTTAAAGCTTAGGAGGAATGATTATTTAAATAATAGAGAGAATAGGGATGGTTTTGTTCACCAAATTCCAATACTAGAACTTGTGGGCTGCATTGAATCTTGAACAAGGCAATTTTAGAATAAATATAGCCATTTCATTCATTTAGTAAATAAGATTTCACATTTATTTTGTGCAAAGGACTGATCTGGATACCCAGAGGGAATAGAGTCTTAGAATAAAAAAAAATGGAATCTGGAAGGGATTATAGACACATCTAGTTCAACTCTTGACTTTATAGATGAGGAAGCACAGACCCAGAGAGGGTAAGTGACAGGTAAGTGACTGAAGTGGGCAAGATCACACCCAAGGATATATGGTAAATATTTAACAATCAGGCTGGGGTGGAGGGGTGGAAGAGGGCAAGGTATGCAATACAATTTTAAGTTTAATCTGAATAATAATTTTTTTTAAATCTAGAAAATCAATGAAACAAAGAATTTAGTCCTGATTGGTAGTGTTTGCCAATTTCTGAGGTGTAAATTCTCACACTGAAAATTTAAGAATCCTGGCCACAAGCAGGTTTGAGCTGGCTCCAGCATACTTCTTAGTTGCACAGCTCATTAGTGGCAGAGCTAGGCCTAGAACACATGTTTTTTTTTTCTTTTCTCTTTTTTTAGTTTAATTTTTTCTTTATTTTTAACATTTTTCAAAAAAAACATTTGAGTTCCAGATTTTCTCCTTCCCTCCCACCCCTCCTCTACCCATTGAGAGAGTAAATAATATGATATCAATTATACATGTGAAATCCTGCAAAATATATTTCCACATTAGTCATGTTTCAAAAAAACCAAGAACAATAAAAAGCAAGAAACATAAAGAAAGTAAAAAAGTATGTTTCCATTTGTACTCAGAGTTAATCACTTCTCTCTCTGGAGGTGGATGACAGTTTTCACCATGGGAATTATCTTGAATCATTGTATTGATCAGAATAGCTAAGTCAGTCTTTACAGTTGATCATCACAACAAAATTGCCATTACTGTGTACAATGTAGAATATACGTTTCAAGAGAAATATCGTAGTGATCCAAATAGAAATGATTGTGTAAGGGCTAACCTATATGCTACAGACTCAAGTGCCATGGCATGTCTGAACACCCAGAATTTCATTGAGTAGTAGACTTGAAAAAAATGTTTCTTTTCCCCTTTCACGGTGGAAGGGATAGTTAGATGTGCATTGGATGTTTTAGGTACTTGGATGTACAGTTAACAGTCTTTTAATTTTTTTTGACTGGACTTTGATTTCATCATTGTAAGTGCCTCCCAGCAAGGAAATTCCTCTGCCCACACAGATCATTTAAACCGTAAGACAGGAACATGCATCTGGAAGAGACATTAGAGGCGATCACTAGCTCCCCAACTCACTCATTTTGCAGACAAGGAAAATGAGAAACAGGGGGGATACATGACTTCCCTGAGATCATGTAAACAATAAATAGGGGTCAGGGCAGGATTGGAACCCAGGTCTTCTAAGTCCAGAACTAGTTGCTTTTCCCAATGCAACATTCTGTCTCCCATTTTATCTTGCAGACAGTTAGGTGGTGTAGTGGATAAAGGTCTGGACTTGGAGTCAATCAGGAAGACCTGAGTTCCAGTTCTGCCTCTGACACTGACTATATGAATCTGGGAAAATAATTTAACCTCGCTCAGACTCACTTTCCTTATCTATAAAATGAGGATAGGGTTTTTGTTGCTGTTGATTTTGGATAGGGTTGTTGTAAGAGTCAAATGTCAACAAATGTAAAGTACTAAATAAAAGTTAGTTATTGTTCAGTTGTTTCCAATTCTTGGTTACACCTTTTGGGGCTTCCTTTGGCAAAGATACTGGAGTGGTTTGCCATTTCCTTTTCCAGCTCATTTTCAGATGAAGAAACGGAGGCAAACAGGTTAAGTGACTTGCCCAGGGTCACACAGCTAGTGTATGAGGCCAGATTTGAACTCGGGAAGATTAGTCTTCCTGACTCCGGGCCCAGTGCTCTGTCCACTGTGCCACCTAGCTTCCATAAATAAAAGTTAGTTATTGTTGCTTGTTGTTATTATTTTAAGAGTGTTGCCTGGAGTATCGAAAGTTTAAATGACTTGTCCAGATTCACACAGAATGTATGCCAGAGGTGTGATGAATATCTTTCTGGCTTGGAGATCTCTATCCATTACACTTCCTTGCCTTTGTCAATCTTTGCAGTACCATTCTTGACTCCAGGGTGTCACAGATGGAAGGAACTTTGGTGATTATCTAGCTCCACCCCCTCATTTTATGGAGGAGCAGATAGAGGCCCAGAGAAGTTAAATGAGTTGCCCAAGGTAACAGACTTAATTAGTTAAATAGTGAGAACCTTGATTCCTCATTCTTAGACAAGGGCTCTTTCTGTGCAGCATACTTCATCTTCTATGGCTTTGTTAACTTTTGGAAAGAAGACTTTACTTGCTCTGTTTACTGGCAGAAGGACTGAAAGTCAACTCTCATCCCCCCATTCATGACCTTTTCCACTAATATTGTACTTGTTCTTGTTCAGTGACAATGCAAGGGCATAAACGAGTATTTGCACAAGGCTCTTGTTTGTTCCATGGGCCATTTACTTCTGAGGCCAGAATCAGGTCCCTGAAGTAAATTTCTTAACTTAGAAAAGGATGTGCTAATTAAAACACCAAGGACCAGTTTTCGCACCTACAAATAATCATTTTGAAGGATTTGATCTCTAGAGCTGAGGAGTGACCAACTAAACCCAACTGGCAACAATTTAAGCTTTTTTTTCTTTCTGGAATTCTGATCTCCCTTAACGCCAGTGCCTCTCCTCTCTCAATTATCTCTAATGTCCTGTATATATCTTGTTTGTATATCGTGATTTAAATGTTGTCTCTTGCATTAGACCATGAACTCCTAAAGAGAGAGGACTGTCTTTGACCTTTCTTTGTACCCCTGGCATGTAATAGGTGCTTAATAAATGCTTGTTAACTTGTGAGAAGTGATTCATTTGAACCCCTACTCTATTCTCATCAGCACTAATTAGTTTGATATGACTCCATAGGGATAGTGATTATAAGTTCTGTATATTAGGCCCCAGAGCTGTGACCTGCACATTGTAAGTTCACTTGCTTGATCATAGGGAGCTAACTAGGGCCCCTCCACCCTTGTTTTTCCTTGTCATGGTGACTAAGGCCAGTGTGGCAGAGATGACTCAATTACACAGTTTCCCCAATTTATTTTTGTATCTCTGGACCTCTCTCTCTTGCCCAACATGAGCAGGTGACCGTCTTATGATCATCTTATTATCACTCAGTGGAGATGCCCCATGCTTCACCCGACTGGGGATTCCCCTGCTGACATATCATTTCTGGTTGATGCATCAGCAAGGTCTATCAAGCAATGGGATTCTGTACTCTGTATAACTCCTCTAGAATGTCCAAGTATCAAACCTGGTATAAAGCTTTATAAAAACAAGGCCCTGGAAGAAGGGGGTATCTCAGATCATGAGGAAGATCTGAAGTCTGCTTTATTAGAGGGGACCATGGATCCTTTAATAAAGCGCCATTGTCTCAGAGCTCTGCCCCAGTGGCTTTTCTTGCAGATTGGGCAATTATAATCCCCACAGACTAAATTCTTGGTACCAGAAGACTGGGCCCGTGATTTCATTGATTCAGGGAACTCCAAGACAAGGATCCATACAGGTTGGCATTTTCTAGTCTTAAGAGTTTTCTAGACCATTGAGAGATTGTGTCTAGGGTCACTCACCCAGCATGCAGCTGAAGTGAGATTTGAACCCACATCCTTCTGGCTCTGGGCATGGCTCTCTATCCACTAGGAAACATGGCCTCTGCCCAGAAAGAAGGATTAGTAATAATAGCAAATTTTTACATAGTTCTTTAAATTTGCAAAGGATTTTACATGTTTGACTTCATTTGATAACACTAACTCACTCATTGTGCCTTCAGAAAACTAGGAGGCCCTGTAGGTAGTAGGCAAGAACACTAGATCTGAAATTAGAAGATGTGGATTTGAATCCAGTTATAGTAATGTCACTTTGGATGTCACTTCCTTTATCTGGGCGAAAGTTTCCACCTCTCTAATCTCAGCGCTTGAAGGGACCTCAGAGGTTCTAGTTCAACCTATATCTGTACAAGAGTTGCCTCTAAAATACCTCCTACAAATGGCCATCCAACACTTGCATGACAATCTCTAGTGAGGGGAAGTCTATTGCCTCCTAATCCTTTCCACTTCTGGATCGCTCTCTCTATCAGGAAGTTTTCCCTTACAATATGCCTAACTCTGTGTCCCTGGTAACTGCCAAGGAGTTCCTAGTTCTGCTGTTTGGGGTCAAGCAGAACAAATCTAATTTCATTCTTAGTTATCAACCATTCAAATATTTGAAGAGATCTTTCATAACTTTACCTTGTCTTCCACTCTTTAGGCTAAACAACTTTAGTTGCTTCAATCCATGTTCATACAGTGTGATCTCTAGCCTCCTCTGGACACTCACCAGTCTTCTTATTAAAATGTGTCAAAAGTTGAACACAAAACTCCAGATGCGATCTGATCAGAGTGGAAAAGATAGTGCTGCTATTAACCCTCTAACCCTGGACACTCTGTCTCTTTGGCTTTTCTGCCTTCAATGTTACGCTATCCATGATCTTTTTTCAAATTGCTACTTAGCCACATTTCTCAGTATCATACATATAAAAATAATTTTTTGAACCATATGTTTTGCATTTATATCAATTCCATCTTAATAAAGTTTGTCCAACATTCTAGACCGTCAAAGTGAGAAACATTGTAGCATATTGGAAAGGGGACTGAATTTATAGTCACAGGAATTCCAGCTTTGCAACTTATTATTTGTGTGATCTCGAACAAATCACTTGATTCCTTTGGGCCTCAGTTTCATCATCTGTAGTAAAGGAAAGGCATTGGATTAGATGATCTATGGCACCTTTCAGCTTTAGATCTAGGATACATGCTTTTTTTTCTGTTTGTATCATCCACTCTGTTAGTACCCCTACTACTTTTTTATGGGCTGCAAGTCTATTAAATATGTCAGCCATGCCTTTATATAAGCCCTTATAAAAATACTAAATTGCACAGTTTAGCTGATCCTTGGTGCACCCCACTAGAGACCTCCTTCCAGCAACACTGAACTTGAAGGGTTCTTCACTCAATGAGCTCTAAGGTTCCCTAGAACTCTAAATCCTATAGGTATGGCTACCCACCATAGTAGTTAAATTATTTCAAATATTTATCCATATGTCTCAAAACATATGGATAAACATGCCTATAAGAGAGTTTGCTATCATTTTAATATCTACTTATTCATCCATTCATTCATTCAGCACTTATCATGTGCCCAATCAGTGCAAAATGCACAAATTGAGTTTCGTCTTAGTGTGTAGTGCTGATACCCTGGACTTCCCCCTTCCCTAAGCTACCCCCATCCTGGACTGCTTTTCCACATGGGGAATTAGAAGATAATGGAGGTAACTCTATCCTCTGGGGCCTACTGAAAGTCCTAGGGAAGTAAAGAAAAAAGAAAGCGAAGGAGATGGGAATGAGAGATGAAAAATCCTAAGGTTAGTGGATCTGAAAGAAAAATTGTCTTTCAGTGTGTCACAATTTCTCTCTCCAAAGTATACTATGGTATGAGCAAAAGAAACTTTGAGAACCATTTTATTAGTCTTATATTTTTCATTTGAATATTAACACTTTAAATATTATTCCTGGAAGTACCCATTCCTAGATTGTGGCTCATATTTAGTCTTTAGAATGTACCACTTGACAGTCACTTATCCTGCATCTCCCAGGATGACTCGCAAACAAACAGGAGGATTTTGACTTTATCTCCGCACATTCTTATCACTTTCTTTCCTGATTTCTACCTTATTTCAAACAATAGTCATCCAGATTAATCTTCTTAAGAATTGCTTGGATTATGTTATTCCCTTGCTAATAATATCAACAATGCTGATAACAAAATAATAAGATTATAGTCTTTCCATCCGGGATTTGTAGCATTTTATTTGTACCTGTATTGTATACTCATCATGCATTGTTTTACAGCATAGAGTTTAAAAACATTCTTGTTGCATTCTTCCTATAGACTGCAGGTTCTATAAAGGCAGGGGACATGTCTGTCTTAAATTTTATATCTCCTCTAGCTCCTAGCAGAGTAGGTATTTAATAGAATTTCAAATATGTACCACTAAAAGGTCAATGACAAAAAATAAAGGCCTCACAGACATCAGAATATTTATAGCAGCATTTTTTTTGTGGTAGTGAAGAACTAGCGACAAATTATATGCCCATTAATTGTGGAATGGCTAAGCAGATTATAGTACCTAAACATAATGGAATATTATTGTGTGTTAGAAGAAGTGATGGATGTGATGAATGCAGAGAAACATGGAGATGTATAAACTGATACAAAGTGAAGTAAGCAGAACTAAGAGAACCATATACATATACAATGACTACAAGAACATGAGGGGAGAGAATAACAACCAAAAACAATTGGAAACAAATGTGAAATTAATGTTGATCCTATAGAAGAGATAAGACACTTTCCATCTTAAATAAATATAATAATCAAATCCATGGAGCTTATAACATTACCAAGCAAGACAGTATATAAGGAGAACAGAAGAGGGCCAAGGACAGAGATTTGTGGGATACTCATGCTTAATGGGCATGATCTAGATGAAGTTCTAGCAAAGGATATTGAGAAGGAGATGCCAGACATGTAAGAAAACCAGTGAAGAGTGGTGTCACAAGAAAAACAACAAAAAGGGTAAGAGAGACTATTCAGACAAGGCTGATCAGCAGAGAGGCTGCAGAGAGGTCAAGAAGGATGAAGATTGAGAGGCCATTAGATTTACCAATCATTGTGACTTTCAAGAGAATAGTTTCAGTTGAATGATGGTGTCAATAGTCAGACTGCCTAGGGTTTTGAAGTGAGTGAGAGGAGAGGAAGTCAAGTCGAGTCACCAATTATATATTGCTTTCCCAAGGAGTTTAGCTGAGAAAAGAGAATGAGATATAAGATAACTAGAAAGGATGGCTAGATCAAGTAAAGCTACTTTTGCTTTTTAAAGGATAGAGGAGACATGATGAATGTGTTTGTAGGCAGGAAAACCAGTAGACAGAGAGAGATTGAAGATAAGAGAGAAAGTGTGGTGATGCTGGGTGGAGAAATCAGCCGGGGAAGACAGAAAGGGATGGATCAAGGGTGTAGAGAGGGGTTTTCCTTGGCTAGGAGAAAGGTCACTTCTTCATGAGAGACAGTGGAGAAAGAGGAGATGGTAGGGTGAAGTCTAAGGGATGTGAGATCAGGAGGGAAGAAAAGGCAACTTTTTCAATAGTCCCAATTTTTTTCCAGTGAATTATAAAGTAAGGTACTCAGCTGAGAGTATGGGGGAGGGAATAATGCTCAGGGCTTGATGAAAAAAAGGTGTTGAAGATGAATAACTCTATTACGCATATTTAAAAAGATTACTTTGCATAAGTGAAGGTCCAATTAAGATGATATAAAATAGGAGGTAGAGTCAAGATGGAAGAGTGATAGGTAGCAATGTTGCCTTAGCTTCCTCACATCATTCTCTACAATAACCTATAAAGTGCACCAGATTGAATTCTAATTGGGAAAGTCAAGAAAAAGTCATGATGAGTAATTTTTCCAGCCCAAGATGAGTTAGATAGACATAGAAGTCTACAAACACTTGTGTAGGTCATGGCCAGAAATTTAAGGCAATAATATGGAAGCTGCAGAAGTATCTGTAGGCTACGGTGGCTGCTGGGAAGCATCCCAGAATCCTAGGATGGTAAAAGGACTGAACACTCAGGCAAATAGAGGTCCAAGGGACACTTGTACTAGCACTGAGAGCAGGACAGGTGCCGTCTGGCAGCTCTGTTGCCCATTACCCAGTTCCAGATCATAGTTCCAGGGTGGAGAGGCATGGTTATTGTTGTAAGGGAGCAGAGGTGTCACCTGTGTGAGGAGTAAGGAACAAGTTCTAGAAAAATAGCTGTGTGGTTCTGAGCCTAAGAAAAAGTAAGGACCCAGTTCTAACCTTTAGCCCTGCATATAAAGCTGCAGTGGAATAAACCAGGGCAAGAGACCAAAAACCAAGGAGGATCCAGCAGTTCACTTACTCTGAACCTGTACAACTTCCCTCAAGGCTAAATGTGACTGAGTTCAGCAGCAGCCTACAGAAACTCAATCACACACAAGCCAACAGACCCAAACTGGAATAGGAATTTGTGGAGTACAGACCAGGAGGGGGTGAATAGGCTTTTCCCTGGATCACACCTCTTTTGAAGTACCACAAACTTACAGGCCCCTAGATCGAGCTGTGGAAGCAGAAGAAAGACGTAAAAGACAGAAGATCAGATCAGATATTCAGCCAAGTGAACAGATTCCAATTGTAATATAAAGTCCAAAGTCAAGAAGTAGATTGGGAAAAAATGATCAAACAAACAAAAAAAGAACCTGAACATAAATGATTTGCCATGATGATGGGGAATCTCAAGACACAAACATAGAAGACTTGAAAACATCTACAAATAAAGCCTCAGAGAAAAATGAAACTTGGTTATAAGACCAACAAAAATTATTAGAAGAATTTTAAGAAAAAGATAAAAAAGAGTAAAAGAAGATTTTTTAAAAAATCATATAAGAATTGTAGATGATAAATTGGGGAAAGAAATGAGAGTTATGCAAGAAAATTATGAAAAGAGAACTGAAGAAAATAACTCCTTAAAATTAGAGTTGGCCAAGTAGAAGCTAATGATTCCATGAGAGTCCAAGAAATTATAAAACAAAATCCAAAATCTTTGAATAAAATAATAGAAGAAAATGTAAAATATCTCACAGGAAAAACAGTGACCTGGAAAATAAAGCAAGGAGAGAGAATTTCCTTTAAGGATTTGACTGTGAAAGACAGGAAAGATATGAGACTCGATAAGATATATATATATATATGTGTGTGTGTGTGTGTGTGTGTGTGTGTGTGTGTGTGTGTTATATAACATATGACTTAAAAAGATATAATGCTTGAGAGAATGGTATTGCCAAGAATTCTTTAAAGATGGAAATACTACTATGCCATAAGAAATAATCAAAAGGATGATTCCAAAGAGACCTGGAAAGAGTTGTATAAGTTAAAGAATGAAATGGGAAGAACTAGGAAAACAATGTATACAATGATAACAATGTAAAACGAACAACTTGAAAGACTAAAGAACTTTGATCAATAACTATACTCCCAGAAAATGAATGACAAAGCAGGCTACCCACCTCCTGACAGAGAAGTGATAGACTCAAGATGCAAAATGAGATATACATTTTTGAATGCAGCAAATATGGGGATTTGTTTTGTTAGACTATGCATATTTGTTACAAGAGTTTTATTTTTCTTCCTCAATGGGAGGGGCAGTGTTGGTGGGAGGGAGAGAAAATAAATACTTTTGTTAATTGAAAAAATAAAATTTATTTTTAAAAGAAGTGAATGACCAGAAGAAGTGGAGGCAACAAATCTAGACAATAATTTATAGGTAATTTGGATGTGAAAGGGAAGACAGATACAGGAAAATAGATTGAGGAGATTGTATTATTAATCAAGGTTTTTTAAGTCTGAGGGAGACATGGGCACATTTTAGCTCTCTCTTTGTGGGAAGCAGGGAAGAAACTAATAGATTATCTCTATTTCACAGATAAGGAAATGAAGGACCACAGATGTTAAGTGACTTGTCCTAGGTCATAAAATCGGTCTACGTCAGACCTGGACTTCAATTCCGCTTTCTTGGCTTTCTAATACACTGCTCTCTTGGCTTTTCTAATACTTTCTAATACTATTGCTGGCTCCCTACATTGCAGAAAACGTTTATTTACCTAAAGATATTTCCCATGGTCTTTAGACTGTTCTGCAAGGACCTTGTCTCCTCTTCTCTCTAGTTATCAATTGTACCCACTTCCCCCAAATAATTGCAATGACTAATCTTGAAGATGCCTTCCTATTAAGAGAGCCAAATCAATGCTCACAATATTTTTCTTTAAAAATATTTATTGATTAGAGAAATGCAAATTAAAACAACTCTGAGGTACCACCTCTTACCTATCAGATTAGCTAATATGACAAAAAAGAAAAATGATGGATGTTGGAGAGGCTGTGGGAAAACTGTTGGTGGAGCTGTGAGCTTATCCAACCATTCTGGGGAATTGCACCCAAAGGGCTCTAAAACTATGCATATCCTTTGATCCAGCAATACCACTGCTGGGTCTATATCCCAAAGACATGCAAAAAAGGAAACGGACCTATTAGAACAAATATATACATACATACATATATTCTCTCTCTCTCTCTCTCTCTCTCTCTCTCTCTCTCTCTCTCTCTCTATATATATATATATATATATATATATATATATATATATATATATATATATATATATCAGCTCTGTTTGTGGTGGTTAAGAAGTGGACATTGAAAGGCTGCCTATCAATTGGGCAATGGCTAAACAAGCTGTGGTATATGATTGTGATGCTATAGCATTGTTCAATGAGAAATGACAAGCAGGATAATTTCAGAAAAACCTGAAAAGACTTATATGAACTGATGCAAAGTGAAGTGGGCAGAACTAGGAAAACATTGTACATAGTAACAGCAATAGTATACAATGAAGACTTGTGAATGACTTAGGTATTCTCAGCAATACAATGATACAAGTCAATCCCAAAGGACTAATGATGAAGCATACTATTAGCCTCCGGAGAAAGAACTGATATTGTTTGAATGTAGACCGAAGAATGCTATTTTTACTTTCTTTCATTCATTCTTTTTCTTTTATTCAAGTCTTCTTGTACAAAATGACTAATATGGAAATGTTTTACATGATTGCACATATATAACCTATATCTGATTGCTTACTACCTTGGGGTGAGAGGGGGAGGAATAGAATTTGGGACTCAAAATATTAAAAAAACCCCAAAACATTAATATGGTTTCAACATGTAATTGGGGGAAAATTAAATATATTTTTAAAAATGTTACATATAACAATTACAACAGAATTACCAACATATGGTAAGAGAACTGTTACTTGGTAACAGTTTTCCTTTTGAGCCATTGTAAGTTCTCAAGTAGGGGATGAAATTATGAAAACAGTGTTTGAAGGGGATTAGTTTAGAAGCAGGAGGCAGGATGGATAGGGGTCCAACTTCAGCTATTAAAACTTTCTTGCTTGAAAGCTTCCCATAACTTCACAATCACAGAGAAGTGACTAAAGTTGAGCTACACTTAAGATCATGAAATCATAATGTCCATTAATGAATTTCCAGCAAGTATAACCTCTGCCTTAATTTGTGGAGGAAATGAGAAACAGGAAATTTTAGGGACATGCTCATGCCCATGCTCATGGGAAGTAATAGGAATGGTGTCTTTTCCTTCCCTCAGTCTGATGATCTGTTTGCCTGCCCACTCTGTCTAACCATTTCTTGGCTTTACAATACTTTTCTGTTCATATTAAAAGCCCTAAAAATCAGTCATTTGGGGAATAGCTAAACAAGTTGTGGTATATGATTATGATGGAATACTACTGTGCTATAAGAAATGAACTTGATGATCTTAGAAAAACATAGATGGAGTTGCATGAAATAATGAAGAGCAAAATGAGGAGAACCAAGAGAATGTTGCATACAGTAACAACAATATTGTTTTTAAGAACAACTTTGAGTGAATAAGACATTTTACTGTTGTAAGTACAGAAATTAACTACAAAGGACATGTGAAGGAAAACACTATCTGCATTCAGAGAAATAACTTATAAATAGAAGTATGTATAGAATGATTTCACATATCTATACATATTTATATCTAATGGTAGCCATCTCTAGAGCAGGAGGAGGGAAGAAAAAAAGAAGAAAAGAAATTTACATGATAACTTTATCATATATTTAAAAGGAATAACAAATTGTACACAATAGAGTTGCAGTTTCATGTGCAATTATCTTTTTTATTATACTATATTACAAAAAATGCCTGTTTTATTCCATAAATTAAAAATGAAATAAATAAAAATGTAAAAAAAAACACCCCATAAGGGATCATAGGATTATGGGAGCAGAAAAGAGACAGTTAGATGGTATAACAAATAGAGCACTGGACTTAATATTCACAAGACTTGAGTTGTAATCCAACCTCAGACACTTACTAGCTATGTTTCCCATGGTAAATTCCTTAGCCCCACTGTAGCTCGATTTCCTCTTCTGTAACACGGGTGGATTGGACTTGATGACCTGAAAGGTTCTTAACAGCTCTAAATCTATGATCTTATGATTGATGATTACACAGATGGGTGATAAGAAAAGCAAGCTTTATATAATAGACATTTACAGCTTCACATACAACCTTCTTTTCCTGTACATGGAAATTTTCATTCTATTTTGTATTTGTTAAGTTAAGAATTTTTCTTATGTGGAATTTTTCATTTTATTTGGTGTTTATAAGGTTAAGAATTTTTTTAAAAAATAGAGAAGGGATGTGACTGTCAGGGAGCTCTACTGGAGGAGACACATTGGCCTTGGTGAGAAGGACAACCTTTTCATGAGGGGATAATTTAACAATATTAATAATAATAATCCTTCAATCAAAACATAATGAAAATATTGTTTTCTCTAATAAAGCAATCTTCAGACTAGGAAGTATAGAATGAAAATGGGTAACAGGAAATTGAAAACCAAGATAGGTAAGGAGGTAGTGGGTATAGTTGAGCTGAGCTCAACAGCCCAGAAGAACTATATTCTAAGGGAATAAAAAAATTAACAAATGTTGTGACCAGATCCATTGTGCCTGTATTATTTGGAAAAATTTCAATAAAAAGGAAAGGAATCACAGGATTAGAGAAAGGTACATACAATAATTTTCAAAACAAACCAACGAAGAAGGTGAAGTCTTCAAACCATAGGCTGGGGAGCTTGGTTTTGATTCCCAGTGAAATCTCAAGGAATTATTAAAGGAATGATATGTGAGCATTTACAAAGGGAATTAGTAATCACTGGGAGTCAGCATGGCTCACAAAAGATAGGTGATGCCAGGCTTTTTGACAGGGTCAGATGACTGGTAAATCAGGGAAATGTGGTGACCCTAAAATAACTGAATCAAAGATGCAGAGTTGGAAGAGACCTCAAAGGCCATGTAGTCCAACCATGTCTTTTTACAGATAGTGCACCTGGATTTTAGCAAGGCTAAGATGGAGATGTAGAGACTAGAAGATTTATATAATCAGTTACATTTAGAACTTGTTGAATTTCATGACCAAAAATATCAACCTAGAGAGAAGGCTTAGTGGATGTCCCAGGGACATGGTTCCTTGCATGAGAGAATCTGCTTACTAACTGTAGGGAGAAAAGGACTGGAACTCCCTCCCCCATTCATATATATTAATGCAGGTCACCCCCTTCCATTCAACTTATAATCTTAGAAAGTTACCTAGAGCACAGAGAAGTTAAATGACTTGTAAAGGTTCAAAGGTAGGACTTAAACTCCGGTTTTCCTGGCTTCAAGGCCAATTCTCTAACCATTACACTACATGATAGCTTCATCATCACTTATTTTTTTAAATTTAATTGAACTGCACTCGATCCCCATTTTATAGAAACTGAAGTTCAGAGAAATTAAATGTTTTGCACAAGTTATATCCTTATCTACTGCCAATCCTTAGATTGTCATTGTCAGTCTAAAATCTGGCTTCTGTCTGCCCAACAACCTTATTTTCCTTTACTTTTCTATATGAACACTTAGTGTTCGACTTACTGGCTTACTCCGTGTTCCCCAAATATACCATACCTCATCCTACCTCATAGCCATTGCTCATGCTATTTCCTTTTCTGAAATATTCACTTCTCTTTCAAAGCCTTGATTAAATTCCACCTCTTCTATTTTAGCCTTTATCCATGATTGCCCCCCACACTGACCTCTCTTCTTTCTCTAGACTCCTTTTATATTTATTGCTCCTATCACTCACTTTGACATTTAATCCTATGTGGTCTTCCATTGCTTAAGGTTTTTTTTTTCAGTTTTTTTCACATTCAACAAGTATTTATTCTCCACCTACCATGGCCAAGGAATGTGTTTGTCTCAGAGGTATGATTCCTGAAACAAGATTTTCTTAAGATGACAATATCTTCTACTCCTTCCATATCCTCAAGAGTATGTAGCAAGGGGATGGACACATTGGAAATGGGCAATAAAAACTTATTAAATGAATGAATGATGAAATTCATCTTTCAAAAGAATCAGCTCAAACCCAACATATCAAAGTCAATTACTTCCTGAGGTTTAGAATACTGAAGGTGAGCTGAACTTAGTCTGTGCTTTAGACATTTTTTATGAACTATGAAATATTAAGATCTCATCCTAAGCTGAACAAAGTTTATGGAAAAATGAAACTTGAACCTAAGTAGGGTTTTCTTCATCCAATTGTTCTATTTAACCTCTTAGTTGAGTATTTTTAATGATATCCTTGGCCTGGATATTTGTGACATTAACATAATGATCTATCTTAACATATTGTGTTTGCCACCTGCTGGGGATGAAACATTGAAACTAACACTGATAACTCATTAACAATAACACTAGTAGCTCATTAACAATGTTGACCCAATTATATGTTGTGTATCCCAGAGACAAATAACTGTAATTGCAACTCAAAAGTGATTCCATAAACACAGAGATTCTTTTTGAAATGCAAAGCAGGATCCATTATTTGAAGTTTCAATACAAATACAGGTTTAAATGAAACAGTATCACTCAGCCAAATGAAATTAAATTTCAGTCTAAATGGAGGCTATTTGGAATCAATGGGTAAAGAGCATATTCTAGGATGAAGCTTTGCAGGATCCCCAATACTTTCATTCATTGCCCTGCACAGAAAATTATCCAAGTTAGTGCCAACAAAAGCTAGACATCTGGTAAGTGACAGCAACGTGGACTATCAGTAGGTAGTGATTTCCTTTTGAAACCATTTGGATGATTCTCTATTCCCTGAACAATGGAAATGTGATGAGTTCTTTGATATCATCTGCCTGGATTTTTTTTAAAAAGCTCTGCTGAAGAAATGGAAGAACAAGAAGCTTTGTGTGGGAAAAATTTCAATATACGGTATGTTTATGTGCAATACAGCAAATAGTGATGTGAATCTGCCTCACGAGGAGCAGATCAGGATAAATAGAATCAAACATCATGCAATACATTGCCTAAGCCTTTTACCGAGACCATTGCTATGATATTAGATTAGGTAGAAACAGCCTTGAGAAAGAGTCATAATGTGAAGAGTTACAAAATTCTCTAATGCAAACTGAACACTGAACTTGCTGCTTTCTGCTTAATTGAGGACTATAGAGGGATACTGTTGCAAGGTGGAAAGCGAAGGGTGTGGTGGAATGGAGGGGCTTTGAGGAGTGGAGAGAAAGCCAGCAGAAGCAAGGGCAAGGCTTTAGGATTTACAACCATTATATAGGAGTCCTTGGAAAATCATTTTCTCATTATCTCTCTCTCTCTCTCTCTCTCTCTCTCTCTCTCTCTCTCGGGGCAGCTTAGTTCTCACTATATAATGCCTGAGTGGCTGCTTTGGGAATGTGCTGATGACTTTAGGACACACACAAAAACACAAACACAAACACATCTCCAAGGATAAATAGCAATACGATTTTGAAACTTCTATAATTGGATCGGATGATTTCTCTATGTCCCAGTTAGCTTCTGGTGTAGAGATCTTGCTCCTTTCTTGGAATTCGTAGCATGAAATTTACTGGGAAACATTGTATTAGGTTAAAATTAATATTTCTTTGCTCTTAGTTGTTTCTTTTATTTGCTCTCTTGAATCATCTCCTCAAAGTCTTCTCTCTCTGGGTTTTTATGTGTCTTTCATATACCTGCAGAAAGATATTACATATCCCGTTGCCTCACCCCAACCATCTCCTCCCAGCATATTTTGCATTTGGGAAACTTAAATTGCACTTTTACATGTATTATTTCAAGTGATTCTCACCAGATGCTATACAAGTGGTAGAGCAGGCACCAAATCTCAAGTTTCCTGACTTCCATTCTAGATTTCTTTTCACCTGACCAATCATTTAATCAAATAGAATTCACTAAGGCAATAAAACTTTCCCCCATATATCAATCTCTTCACCCCTTTAATCATGTTTTTCTCTCTTCTCTGAGCTCAGCCCATTCTGAGCTTTTTCATGTCTAGAATTAAATTCAAGGTCTGTCAGAGGCACCATCTCTCTAAAGCCATTCAAAGAGACACCATCACCCCCTGCCCCCATCAGCATCCCTTCTCCTATTAATTGATTCTTTGACATACAGTCACAGAAAAGACTGAACAACCTAGTGAAATCATCTGGTGTCTTTATAGAAATTCCTGAATCTTAATGTTGTTTCCTTTTGGTTAATCACTGCCCTGTGAATTCACCTCCCTCTGTTATTTTCCAGCTGTCCTCCCTTTGACACCCCTCCCCCAAGCCTTTTAAGTTATTCGTTAAGGTTTATGCTCACTGTTCATTTTCTCTCCACATGTCTAGGTTCATTTATATTAACCTGACAGAATCACAGTGTTATAACTGGGAGACACCTTAGAGGTCATCAGTTTCAATCCTTTGCTATGTACATGAGGAAACTGAGGCCCTACATGGTAAAATGATTTGCCCAAGTTCACCCAGGTAGTGGTTAATGGAGCCAAGGCTTGAAAACAGGTCTTTTCATTTTAAGTTCAGCAGAGCCATAACTGCCAATTCTGGAATCTGGGACAAGCTCCACAAAACACACTCTGGGCAAGTAGCATGATAGGTACTCTCAAATAAACTTTATAAAAATTTGGTTTTGAGGAAGGGATGGAAGGGGACCTCAGGCCTTAGGATACAAGGTGGGAAACTATGAAGTTCTATGGTGAGGCTGCTCTTAGGAGGAGAAATATAAGGAAGACTGATGTGGAGAGGTACTAATCTGGGGTGTGACCATTCGCAAGGGTAGAGAGTGGGGGAAAAAGGAAGTACTCATCTGGGAACTTCCTATTTTAACTAATTATTTTTGTCAAGTGTTAAGTCATATTGTTTGTAGCTATTCAAGAAGTACAGGCACTTAGTGCCCTCTGAATGTTGGTGCCCTGAAACAAATCTCTGACTCCTCCACCATGACTATCTGAAATTCAATACTATTTCCATGTGTTTTACATGTAGTCCAGTTCTCAAGGGGTGGGAGTCCCTGTTTGCTGGGACAAAGGATTGAGGCTCACAGCCCTTGTGCTCATCACAGTGTCATGCTCATCAGGATAGTAGGGTGACTGCTGAGGGGTCTGACAACACCCCATATATAATGGGAGAATTGCCCATCAGTAGCCAGTGCCTGGTTTTGGAGACACCAGAAGGAAAGGCTAGATTCCTAAGTCACTCAGGGGCAGATTTATTGGTGGTAGATAGACACTTATCACAGGTGGCAGTTGACAAAAAAGTGTAGGTTGGAGAGGAGAAGAAGGCAGTGGCATGGGGGAGCAGCTTAGTGGAGCTCTTGGTAAAGTCCATAGGGAAGGCCAAGACTGGAAAGCATACATGTGACCCTGTAGTCAGAGCTATGAGCTCTCTTGAAAGAAAAATGCAAGGGGTTATAAGTTTTTGCTATGGATGAGGGTTAAGTTTTATCAAGGGTAATAGGTGAGGATATGGGGTCCCAGTGGCTGGTTCCTGGGTTGGTCAGGCCAGGAATTTCCTAAGGGTGTCCAAGGGCACAGCCACTCTTCTGTACCTGTTTTCTTGACCATCTACCAGGTGGATGGAGCAACTTTGCCTTGTTGGCCTCCAAGGAGGCTTATCACAGTCTCTCCAAAGGACATAATGGGGAGTAGGTCATGCCCCATTGGATATAGGAACAGACAAGCCATGGAATGGGTAAAAGAGGAATTGCAAAGGTCTCTAGGGTTTTTCATGTCTGTAGAGGTACATACCATTCATAGTACACTAGTGTCAAAGGATCAAATAAGCATTGCTATAATATGACACCATGTTTCCTCTTAGCATTAGTGGGTTTTTTCTAAGAGTTGGCAAGTTTGATTGAACTGTTGACTACTTTTAGATCATTAAAAGATAACATTAAATTAAACTAGTTATTGTGCCTGCTCCTAAGGCTCTTCCTGCTCACTTTTCCCAAATCCCAGTGCATTGATAGTTGTTACTATATATTTGGTGAATACAGAAGAAGTATGAATTGAGCTAAAGGAAAGCCTCTTATTCACTGTCCCTGTGTGGCATTGTCTTTCCTGGGTGTTTCAGAGCAGAAAAAAGTCAATGACTCTTCAGATTACCATGGGAAACTATGTAGTTCTCAATGAAAGAATCCTTTGTTGCCATATAGTGTGCATCTGCTTCATCCAGACACACTTCTTTATTTTAGATATTTTACTTATACTTTAGGCTAGGGTTTGAAAGTTAAGGGTCACGATTATTTGATTCTGATTCCTACAGCACATCAAACTGTGTTTCATATACTCACATAGTTCACTGTTTTGATGAGGGGCATTCACTTTATGAATAAAATTACAAAATGAAATCAATTTGGAGACTTTAATGGAACCCATTCATGGGAAACCAAATTAATCTTTAATGATTGAAAATATTATTGAAAATTAAACCCAAACTGAAGAAATTATCAATAAAAGTTACAAGTGAATTGACAATTAAAAACATCACCACCACCAGCACCAACATCAACAACAGCAAAAAGATTTGGAATTTGAAAGCAACACTTTTATTTGCTAGTTTAATAAGAGCTAATCAGAGATAGCTAGGTGGAGCAGTTTGGATAGAATGCTGGACCTGGGGTCAGGAGGACATGAGTTCAAACCCAGCCTCAGACACTTAGATGTGTGACTCTGGGCAAGTCACTGCATCTCTATTTCCTCATGTTACCCATCTGTAACATGCAGATAATATTAGCATCTTTTTCCCAGGATGGTTGTGAGGATCAAATGGGATATTATATCTATAGTGATTCACAAAAGTTTAAGTGCTATATAAATGCTAGCCAATATTATATCTTCAGTTTTTTAAAAAAATTATATATGAGGCAAGGAGAAGCTACATGTATAAGTCCCACACTGTCATTACCGGCGGAATATAGCTGTAGTTCAGCAGACAAAAATACCCCAAACAAACACACAAAAACCCCTTTAAGTTGAGTCTACATGACTTACAGGATTGTCAGAATTAAATGATATAATGCCTGTGAAAATGGTCTGTAAACAATATTTTTATTGACAAGAACAGCAACAATAGTGATATTAAAAAAAGGTACGACTTCCCTTTTCCACCAATTGAGAGTCAGTTCCAAATGGTGCCATAATTAGGGATGCAGGGCAGGTGAGCTGTGGGGGCAGGTAGGCAGTGACTGCAGCTATAGATCTAATGAGAGCATCAACCTCTCTCCAAGTATGAGCATGCCTGCAGTTAGTAGATAAAAACTGAGAGAACACATCCCTTTTTGTTCTGGGCTTTCTACACTGTCCCTTCCACCTAATTAACTCCAGTGACTCCTGGTTACTTCTAAAGTCAAACAAAAACTCCTCTGTTTGACATTTCAAGACTTTCACAAATTGTTTCAAAACTACCTTTTCGTCATGATTATACATTACTCTCCTTCATGCTTATATTCTGCTAGAACACTACATGTACACACATAAACAAATACAAGGTGATTTGAAGAAGAAGAGACCATTAATTACTGATAGCATTAAAGGAAACATTCTGAGAGGCAGCAATAAGGTGGAAGTATATTCAAGGGATAGGGAATGCCTTACATAAATACACAGTGGCAGAAATAGAAATTTCCAGTTTGAGGAAAAGTGAGTAGTTCTCTTTGGCTAGGACACAGAATACTTGAAAGGAAATAATGTGAAATGACTTTGGAAAGGTAGGTTGGAATCAGACTGTATAGGGTCTTAAATGCCAAACTCTTTGTATGTTATCCTGAAGGCAATAGGGAGTCACTGAACAGGAGAATGGCATTATCAGATTTCTGCCTTAGGGAGATTATTTTGGAATCTCTGTAGAAGGTGAATTGGACAGAGGAGGGACTGGAAGCAGGGGGACTAATTAAGGGACTATGAAATAGTCTAGGTGAACAGAGATGAGGGCTTGAAATGATTGAATGAATGGAGAAAAGAGGGTGAATGCCATAGATGTTATATAGGATCAACAAGTTTATTGTCGTTCAGTTGTTTTCATTTGCATCTGACCCTTCATGACCCTATCTGGGATTTTCATGGCAAAGAAATTGGAATGGTTTGCCATTTCTTCTCCAGATCATTTTACAGATGAGGAAACTGAGGCAAACAGGATTAAGTGACTTGCCCAGGGTCACACAGCTAGCAAATTTTTGAGGCCAGCTTTGAACTCTGGTCCTCCTGCCTCCAGGACCAGTACTTTATTCATTGTGCCACCTAACTGCCCTAGAATCAACAAGATTAGTCACTTAATGGACATGATGGATGAGGGAAAATGAAAAGTAAAGGATGATTTTGAGGTTACAAACCCCTGAGAATTAGAGGATGATGGTGCCTTCAGGAAAAAATACAGAGAAGTTTGGAGGAGGGATAGGTTTGAGGTTTGGGGGAAAGAGGCTGAATTTCATTTTGGAGATGCTAACTTTGTAATGCCAATGAGATGCCCTGGTAGAGATGCACCAAAGGCAGTTGGTGATGAAGAATTGAAGTTCAGAAGACAAATGGGGTTGATTTAAGTGTCATATACAGAGAGATTATAATTGAATTCATAGGTCTTACTGAGATGGGTAAGGGACAGAGAAGAGAAGGCTCTGGTCAGAGTTTTGGTGGATGTTCATGCTTACGATTAGAAGATGGACACTGAACCAGCAAAAGAAACTGAGAAGAAACATTTAGATAGCAGGAAAAATATCAGAAGAGATCAATATTATGAAAGGCCAGAAGGAGAGAGTAGTCAACTATATATATATATAAAAAAACTAAGGCAATATCTAGGGGATGAGGGATAATGACAGTCAATATCTTTGTATTCCCCTCCCCTCATTTCATATAATTTGAAATTGATGGCTTATTTGAATAGTTTGAGTTTAAATTTTGTTGGAATTATATATCTTCTCCTTATTAACTTCCCCTCCAGCTCTAAACTTATGAAGCTATTATCTGCCAGGTGCTATGGTAGGCGTAGATAATGTAAAAGAAAAAATATATTCGTGTTTCTTTTCTTGCTAGATCTAAGATCTAGTGGCAGGACAAGGTGGGGTGGAGAATATGATAGGCCTATAAGTAATAATAATAGAAATTAGGTCATGATCAGTGCCATAGAAGAGGGAAGAAATAAATGCTGTGGGCATTTGGAGAAGTAAAGAAGGAACAATTCTGGAAACCAGAGATGCTCTGGACTAGCAATCTATCCATAACCTAACCGTAGATTTTTTAGATTTGGAAAGAACCCTGGGCATCATTTTGTATGTGATGTAGAAGTTTTAAAGTCATAGAAAGTGGTAAATGCAGCTCTAGATCACAGGTTTACTGGTTTCCAGTCCAGTGTTGCCTTTCTTCCTCAAAACACAACCAACAAGTATTCAGCTGAATATTCCAAAAGTATGCTTGCCCAAAGGACCATTTTATGGAGAACTTACACAAGGAAGGCACTCACGTGGAGGTCAGAAGGAACAATACAAGGACACTCTCAAGGTCTCTCTGAAGAACTCTGGAATTAGTTATGAGATATGGGGGACACTGGCAAAGGACCATCTAGCACAACATGTTTGCATCAAAGAAGCTCTGTATTCTATGAGCAAAGTGGAATTGCTGTAGCACAAAAGACATGTGAGAAGCACAAATTTGGACATCTTCATTTTAATTGTTCATATAGACTACTTGTGCCCAATCTGTGGTAGAGCCTTACGAGTTTACTTTGGTCTGATCAGCCACAGTAGGGCACACTGTACCTTGATTCCAACAGGGTGATGTCCTTTTGAGAATGAAGGACAACAACCATATATATGGGGTCATGAAGTGTTGGACAATGACCAAAAAATGACTGAAGAACAACAAATACACACATACACACATACACTCACATCTTTTCATGTTTCTTGTCTATGTTGCTGTGGTTGCTATGCTATTACCTCTTCTTCAACACTTGAACAAATGACATTTCTGAAGGGATGTTGACCTAACATATTTTTGGAGCTCTGAATCATGTTATCATTTCTTATTCATGCAATTTTAAACACCACAAACTATATACTTGCAAGAAAACTATACATACATATTTGAAAATTCAAATAAATTATTTTGAGAATTTGATTCAATAAAACAATTCCTAAGCACCTCACATAAGGCACTGGACCAAGTTTCTGGGAATTTAAAGAAAAAATGAAAGAGTTCCTGTCCTCAAGGTACTTAATTTTAATAAACAAACAATAAGCAAATAAATAAAAATTGTAAGTATAGAGGTATGTATTGATACTTATTATATGTATATTTACACTGTATTTATATATACATGTCTATGTATGTGTGTATTCATAATCATCTATCTACATATTTTTCTGTCTATGTAACTGGAGACTGGCCAATGAATCCACATGAGTAAGCATCCGTATGCATGAATGATCCAAGTCCCCTGTGGAAGAAGCTGGGAGACCTGCTTTCAGACATTTGTGATGTAATGCAATCAAATTTCTTGGAGATATTTGTAGCATGCTCAGATGGTCTATAACTAGTTCTGTGTGCTAACCACATCGGTCCCACCAGCAGATATAGGAGTTCATGCAGGTTTTGCAGTTAGCCAATGTAGCTTGAGATTCTGAAGATTCAATTTTGAGCCCCAGCCCAATGGTAGTTGAAACAAGGACTCAGCTAATAGTGATGCCATATCTGGATGTAAATTTGGTGGGGCTGATACTATGTAGAAATTGAATTAAGTTCAATGCTACTCTTCTCCCCCTGGCACGGAGGGATAGAGAGGAGTGTGCCCCTGATTTATTGATGAACAAATGCTTATATTTCTGTTCTTACTATATCTTTGAAATAAATATTCATTTATAAAAACTAATTGATGTTAATTGATTAAATGGAACTATGGTGCTAGTATTGAAAATGGTGACAGGTGTTCCGTATAGGAATGGGGTCTTAAGATGTATTGAAAGAAAAGACACCTGGATTCCCTTAAGGGTATCATTAAAACCCTGAAAGAGAGGTTTAGCCAACCTTGCTCTGGGAGAGTGAGTCTAGAAAATACTTGTTGTTGTTCATCCTTCGTTTTTGAAGAGGACCAATGGCATCAGGAGGGTGATGTCTTGACTTTGCTCCTGAATTGGATTGAAGTGAGGCAGAGTGGTACAAAGTCATCAGCTTCACTCTCTTTTCCACAGGCATCAAAATCCAGTGGCAAGACGAAAGTCAAGATGACTAACCATCTTTGCTGCTGCAGCAGCAACCACCTCAGATCTATCCAATGAGATTGGGTCCACAATTACTCTTAACACTCCCTTCTATTCCTATTAGAGCCATCACATCTGGGACCACAAGGATTACCCCCAACTACTGATCCAGCTCCTTTAATTAATAGATCAATCATTAACACCATTATTCCTTGTACCCCAGAATTGTCCCCCCCAAACTACTTCTATGTTGGGACATCTAGGTGCTGAAATGGATAGAGCACTGGGACACACACACACACACACACACACACATGAGTTTGAAGGCAGCAAAGCAGATAACAAAGTGGAAATGTGAGGAGTGTAAGAGTACTTACTTCTTGGGGCAAGGCTTGAAAGAAGTGGTGGCACCTGAACTGAGTCTTGAAGGTAGATAAATATGAGGCAGAGTTGAAGAGGAAGAGAATTTCAGGTATAACAGAGTCTCTCCTCCCCATTTTTGGCTCCAACTCACACCTAACAGTAGCAGTTTGGGTACCAAGAAAATCAGTTGAAAATCCTCTGAGGGCTCTAGGAGTAACTCAGAGTGGCTACTCTGAACTCTCAATTAACTCCACAAAGGTAAAACAAGAACAATATATAATACTTCATCCATAAACCTGGGTTCACTCTCCCTCAAATATGCACAATAGCCATGGGGACAGTTAGAGGAAACTTAAAATACCATTGTTGTGAAACAAATGTATAGGGAAAACATGGAGCGAAGGCAATTCATGATTCTGGAATTGTGGGTCTTGAGGTCCTTTCTCTTGCTTGTGGATCATTCATTCTCACAAAGTTCACAGATGGTTGTGGTACCTGTGTTGTACTGGGCATTTATGATATCAGGGTAGTGCTATATTCTTTCAGAAGAAGTAGCGGCCTGGCATTTGCTGAAAGTTCCCTAGCTCTACTCTCTTGGGCTGGGCTGGATTGTGGGGGATTTTCATCTCCCAGGCAGCAAATGGCAAGGCAGTATCCCAGGATCTAAAATCTTTTCTTGGACCAACCTTCCTGTTTCAGGGCTGTGTCACCTCCAAGAGGGACCTTACTCTGAATAACGATACTCCAAATTTTATTCTTTGCAGGCTAGGTCAGGCCAAAGCCAGGCAATAGGCCACAGGTAATCACAAAATAGTTCTGCAGTTCAGGTTTCCCCAATTTCTAACTCTAAAGTTCTCTGTTTGTTCTTACACAAACAAACAGCTAGGAAACAAAGCTCAGTGGCAGTTTTTGCTCTGGGTAAGTACATTATCCCTGAAACTGCTTTCTTTGCTTTTTTCTGCCATATGCAACCTCACAGTTGTTTCCTTTTGTCATTATCCCCTTTAAATCAGCAAAATTGCCAAGGTTTGGAAGGAGCACATCCTTACACCAGCATAGGGAATGGCTTATGCAAATGTCTGAGATGGGAGGAATATGAGAGTATTATAAAAATCTGAGCTGAACGTCACAGATATAGATTCTACTCTCATTGAAAGAAAGATCCTTTCACTCTACTTCCTTTATGACTTTTCATATCTCCACAGTGCCTAGTACAGTGCTCACTCACAGGTGGGGTTCCCTTAACATGCTCACACTTAGCTAGTTGACTTTCTGCCTGCCTGACACTCAGTATTGGGTTTGCGGTCATGCCATCTGAATTTCCCAGGGAAACACAAATAGTGGTTGAGTTAATCTCCCTATCTGTGCTGGATGCACCAGAGCCTGGCATCTTTCTGTGGCCTCTGTAATTATAAAGCCAAATGAGGAGGTGGTAGCAGAATTGGAGCTTAATGTTCTGGAAGAGCAATTAAGGTTTAGATCAGTACAGAGCCCTCTGTGGAGCCGAGTCTTTGAAGGGATTTGTGTTGCTGCCATTCTTCTAAGATTATGGGTAATTTGGGGGTCTGTGGGTCAGCTTCCCAATTACAAAGGACAGGCACTGCCTCTATGGAAGAGATCACCAGGAAAACTTTGGGTCAACAACATCCAAGCCCTTCATTCTTTAATTCGGTTCATTGGGTTGTGCCCGAGTGTTTTCCTCTCCTTATGAGCAGGTGAGCAGCTTGGGTCTCATAGGAGGGTGGCAGGTTCACACTGGCTGGAGGGAACTGGGATGGAGTTAGCTCCTGAGAGAACTCTGGCTCTTGAGGATGCAGAACCTCTCTCATTTTAGCTGCTTCTGCCCCTGTGGGAATGACCGAATTGCTGGAAAGGTCCTAGAGAGATGCAGAGGCTTGAAAATGGGTTGGTAAAATGTCATCACCTTGCCTTCTTTACTTACCTTTTGGTGTGGCTCCTAGTTTCATTTTCATGGCAATCAAAAGGCGGTACTAGGAGTAAACTTACCTGTTGCTCCCATTTCCTGACTCATATCACCCTGTTATTATCCCAGAGTCCCTCTCTTCTTTCAAGAGGCAGCTCAAACACCTCCTTGTACCTTGTTCTGGTTGCCCCAACTACTAGTTCCTTTCAATGACCTATTTAGCTTCATTCTATTTATTCTCTTTATACCTCTGCTGTATATATTTATATATGGACTTGATTCTGAAATGAAGGTGTAAACTCCTTGTGAGTAGGGATCATTTCATTCTCTTCCTTTGCATCCCTAGTGCCTAGCACAGTGCCTGGAACACAGTAGATATTTGGGGGAATGAAAAAGAATAAGTATTTTTCGAGCACCTATGTGCCAGGCCCTGTGCTCAATGCTTTATAAATGTCTTCTCCTCTGATCCTCACAACAACACTGGAAGGTGGGTTCTGTTATTATGCCCATCCTATAGTTGAAGGAACAGAGGCAAATAGAGGTCAAAGTGATTTGCCTAGGGTAACACCACCAGTAAATGTATGAGGCCATATTTGAACTCATGTCTTCTTGACTCCATGTCCAGCTGTTCCACCTAACTGGCTCTGTAAAATAAATAAACACATGTTTGCTGATTAATTAATTGATAAATATACCCAGAAGCAACACCACACACGTATGCATGTGTGTACAAACCACGCACATATGTGTGTATATGCATAAACCACTCACATGTGTGTGTGTGTTTGTGTGTGTGTGTTCTGGTTGACTCAGAGTCTTACTGTCTCATTACCTTCTCATTTTACTGAATGCTTCCTCTGCTAAAGTCCTTCTCTGATGGGTCACTATGAACTGGGCTGAAATCTGATTTCTTCAAGGGGAAAGCTAGCTCTACTAGGGCCTACTAAATTGAAAAGGCTTTCAGGCCAGGTACACGGAGAAACTGTCTGTTCTTTGGGGGCCAGACCATAATTAAGGTCAGAGAAACTCAGCAATGGGCTGACCTGAAGGTGATGAATTTTTCAGCCCTGGAGGCAAGACTAATCTACAGAGGGGTTGCCATCTTTGTTGTGGAGGAAATGAAGATCCTTGAAATATTGAAACTGAGGTCTTAAACCTGTAGCTGGTGGATCTAGAGTATTGTTTATAAATGATTGTAATTTGTTTAATTAATTTACATAAGCATGCATTTGAACATGATTGCCCACCCTTCCTGCTCCCCTCACTAAAATTCCATAGATAGGTTTGGGTTTTAGGGTTGGAAAGGACTTTGGAATTTTTTTTTATTCTGTTTATTTTTATAGATGAGGAAAGTAAAGCTCAAGAAGATGAAGTGAATTGTCCAAGGTGCTAGAGGTGGCAAATGGCAGATCTTGGATTAGAACCCAGATCTGCCTCCAAATTGAATTCTCTTTTGATTTGTTCTTATGCACAATAAGTCTAGCACAGAGGACCCTGGGTTTGGAGGTGGAAGAACCAGTTAGTTTGAATCCTGATTGCCACTCACTACTTGTGTGACCTTGGGAAGTCACTTAACATTTGGGGGCCTCAGTGTTCTCATTTGTAAAATTAGGGGATTGAACTAAATGATCTCTAAAGTCTCCTGCAGCTAGAATGTTCTCTGAATCTATGTTAAATCTTCTTCAGACTGACATCCAGTTGTCCCAAGTAGATGACCTTTAAGGTTCCTTCTAACTGTAAAATTCTATTATTCTGTGATTAAATGGTGTCTGTAGACTAGCATAAGGAGGAGATATTTAAAGCCATTGACATCATCCACTGACCTATGTTAGCAAGGCTTCTCATTTCAAAGCTTATAATTTTTTCAGAAAATGGGACTTTCGCCAGATTCTCATTTCTGCAGCCTACCTTTCAGTCTTACTGCACATTACTGCCCTTTATATGCTGCATATTCCAGTCAAGCTCAATTATTCTTTATCTCCTGTTCTCGTCCTGCCCTCAGTCACCTCTCTTAGCATTTGCACATGTCATCTCCCATTTCAGGACCAGGCTCCCTCCACATTTCTGCCTGTTGAAAATTCCCCCATTTTCCAAATCCCCTTCTAGGTACCAACGCCTTCAGGAGGGCTTTTTCAATACCCCAACTAGAGTATACATTTCTTTCATAAATCTCTCATCTCTCTGGCCTTCTAGACACTGTTCTTATTTTTTGACTTGTATTAGTTACTGGTCATAACAATAATACAGTAATAGCTGACATTTATACATCACTTTAAGGTTTACGAAGCATTTTAAATTGATGATCTCACTTGAGCCTCACAACAACCCTGTGAGGCAAGAACTACCGGTATAATTATCCCCATTTCATAGAAGAAGAAACTGAGTGTCAGAATATTCAAAATGATAAGTTGATGGTCACAGAACAGGCAGTATCAGAGACAGTATTCAAACTCAGATCTCTCCTCCAAGTGGAGGGCTCTTTCTATAGCATTTTGTCTCTCATGTCTCATCAGCCCATAACCTTCAAATAGGAGGTGACTAATAAGTGTTTGGGGCAACTAGGTGGTATAGCATATAGGATTCTGATAGAATGCTGGATGTGGAGTCAAGAAGACCCATCTTCCTGAATTCAAATCTGGCCTCAGACACTTACTAGCTGAATGACCCTAGGCAAGTCACTTAACTCTGCCTTAGTCCCTCAGAAGCAAAATGAGCTAGAGAAGGAAATGGCAAACTACCCCAGTATCTTTGCCAAGAAAACCTGAAAATGGGCCAGGAAGAGTCAGACAGGACTGAAAAAAATGACTCAACAACAGCAAGAAGAAGAAGAAGTGTTTGTTGAATTGAATTAGGTTATCCATCCTTACGCAGCTTAACTGTGGAGAGCCATCCCTTTAAGGTCCCACGACCCAAAATAATAGAAAAGATTGTCTATGTTATAGTGAACACTGGACTAGAAACTAAATGACTACAAGTTCTATTCTTATATAGGATTTTTTTCTGACTCTGACTTTAGATAGTTAACTTAATCTCTCTTCTACCTCCCATTTCTTCACCTCTGTTACTGAAAGCTGTAAATAATTATTAACAAAATGATTAATCCTTTCCAAAACTTGAAATGTTATTAAAAGGCAAAAGTATCCAAAGAGATAATGTGAGCTCTTCGGAATGTTAGTCTGGGAGAATGAAAGCCCTTGAGGGCAGAGACTGTCTCATTTGACTTTGCATCTTCATGCAGTAAGTGAGGAAGAAATGCTTGTTGATGGAATCAATGAATGAAATAGCAAGAATGAGGAAGGAAATCTAAATCTGATTAGTAGCATCCACATAAGAGCTGAAGGCTACAATATTAAAATGATTTTTTCCCTTTAAAAGTCATTATTCCATATATGACAGTACTTTATGCCACATCTTTGTTCATGTTCTTCTCTATACTCAGAATGTCCTCACCCCACCCAACTGCTTTATTTCACCTGTTCAGTCCTTATCCATCTCAAATCAAATGCCACTTTCCTTGATCTCCCCTGCCAGCAATGATGCCCCCTCTGGAACATCATGTAGTAATTTATTTGTACCACCAATGTGCTTATCTTGTAATATTGTACATTGAAGTTATGTGTGTTTGTGTCTTGGCTACCCTCTAGATTGTTAGCTCCATGAGGGCAGGGATTATACACTATCTAAACTATGTATTTTTCCTAATCATGCCTGAGTACATTTGTTGAATAATGTCATACATACATAAGATTCAAAAATCTTTAGGTCTTAGATTATTTTCTCTGTGTATCACCAATTCTTAAAACAGCACCTGGAGGTGCTTAATAAATACTTGTTTGTTTGTTGACTGATAAAGAAGTAGACACTCAGGGATCATTCATATCCTTCTCATGAATATGTATTATTAGTCACAGCTTAATCAAACCCTGGTCTTATTCCCAGGCCCAATTAGAGTGCTTCTTTGATAACTTACCCTGAATCTTTATCTTGGAGTTCCATCCTTCTCTGGACTAAAGTTTAAGTTAGGAATTCTGCCTCCTACTTTTCAGGCCAGCCAGCTATGTTATCCAAATGCCTGTTCCCCTTTACCTCCAGCTTTGCTGTTTTATTTAAAGTCCTCAGGCCTCTACTTTCCCCTTAGATGTGATATTTCAGCCTCTTCCTTACTCAGCTATGTCAGTAAGAGCTGCCAGGCAGCAAAGGGAAGACTGTCTCTTCCCTGGCACTCTTCTCTAGGAGTCTCACCTTTCTTTCTCCATAAAGCAGAAGAATTATAGGATAATTGATTTAGAGCCGGAAGGGAACTGGGAGGTGATCTCACCCAATTCCTTCATTTTACAAATGAGGAACAGACAGTCCCATAGAGGCTAAGTGACTTGGCCAAGGTCACACAATTATTAAATAGCAGAGCTGGGATTCAAACACAGGTCTTTGGATTCTAAACCCAGCACTTTACCCACTCCCTCTTATGAGAGAGAAAAACATTATAGTCATATAAGGAAATCTCTCTTTGGTCACCATAAGCCTTTATGATTGATTTTTTTAGATATGTTTTTTCGGCTGCCTTCCCTTATACCTCCTTTTAGAAAAGACTCCATGCCTTTTCCTCCCTGCTTCATCAGAGAGCAAATGTTTAGGCTCCGCTGATTAATGTCTTCTAGGTTCTGGACATGTATGTCTTTTTATAGCAATATGACAGTATTTGATCTTTACTAACAATTAAGTGACTCACCTTGGGACAGGAGAGGAGAAACTATTAGCAAGCACCCTGTTTCTGAGCATTGTGCCAAGCAGCTGCCAATATTGAGAAATTCTTGCTGAAGAATGAAACTAATTTTGAAAATTACTGAGGATAATCAGAAGGACTAGCAAGGTGTTTAAAAATGGCTTTGTAAGCTTGGAGGAGATGAGATGCCAGATGATGGATAATTGAAGCCCCTTGAAATTATTTATTGGAAACTGCACTTGGAAACTCAGCCCCAATTTTTCTAGTCTGACAAGATGTAGCGGTTTCATCTTTTAAACACCCAAAGAAAATCTGGGGAAAGCTGTCATTAAGGTATCAGTGAATCAATCCAATGAGTAAGATAATTGTTCACTAAAGAGGAGACAGTTGCATTTTTGATGCCCTGTCAAGTGATAGAGGGCAGGAGGGAGGAGGCTGAATTGGAGGCTGGTTCCTAGGGGATGGATGATGAGCCAATGAGCCACAGCAGAAAGGAGCTAGAAAAAAGATCTTTAGAAAGGTCAAAGAAAAACAAAAGCCCGGGCCCCTTTTCAGGTAACATTGCCAGATACATTGGAGGTAACCTGCTGCTGTTTGTTTGCTTGTTCCATTTGAAATGAAGAGCTGGTAGGGAAAGATTTCACTTAAGTGGATGCCTGGGAGAGGCAACCACTGATACAGGGAATTAACTGAAAGAGCTAAAAGAAAGTTGACAGCTGTTTCTGTGGAACCAATGGCAACAACTCTTAGTAGGCACATTTGAAAAACAGCAGCACAGCATCATAGAGGTTCTGGAAGGAAACTCTGCTGATATGACTTTGCAAATCTACTGATAGAAAAAGAGTTCTGAGTCTGGCATGAGTTTTCTGAAGCTGACTGCCACAGACTCTTTTTCCCCAGGCCTGGGAGATTGCGCCCTCCTCCTCTCCACAAGTTTCCCATGTCTTGTTTTGTTCTTTGATTGTTCCAGTCATGTCTGGCATCACCTAGCTGAGTGGTGAGCTCCTTAAAGAGAATTTGATAAGTATGAATATATCGAGGGCATGTGTATGCCTCAAGAGCTTGCCAGCTTCTCCAGGCCAGAGACTGGACTTGGAATCTGAAAGCCCACAGGACTGTTGATCATTTATTATATCTCTAGGAGCCTTAGTTTCCTCATTTGTAAAGTGGAGATAATGTCACTTGTACTACCTGGATTATGATTTCTTTGGGAAGAAAGTCCTTTTTTTTTAAAACCTGACCTATGATTTTATGGATGTAGGGAGCTCCTGGAGGAGGCATTTCAGCAATTTATAATCTCAGAGAGTTGCCTGGGGCTGTGAAATATTAAGTTACTTGCCCAGAGCCACACAGTCAGTATGTGACCAAGGACTTAAACTCAGGTCTTTCTGATTATAAGGCCAGCTCTCCAGCCACTGTGCCAGTTCTCCTTCTAGTACTTTATAGAGGTGGCTAGGTAGCACAGTGGGTAAGAGAGTTGGATGCCGAGTCAGAAAGATCTGAGTTCAAATCCCACCCATATTACTGTGGGCAAGTCACATACCTTCTCTCAGCCTCAGTTTCTTTATCTGTATAATAAGGATTATAATACCTACCTCCCAGGGCTGTTGTGAGGATCAAATGAGATGGTATACATGTAGCATATTGCAAACCTTAAAGTGCTACGCAAAATACTAGTTATCATTGAGCCATAGTATTTTTTCATGACTTGTTATGAAATACAATGACGATGATGATGATATATATATTTCTTCTGTGCCTGATAGTGACTATAAAAATTCTGAATGCTTAATCAATCAATTAAAGATTTATTAAAAACCTACCATGTACCAGGCACTATGGTAGGCACTGGGGATATAAATACAGAGAAGAAAAATCCGTACTGTCAAAGAGTTTGCATTCTAATGAACACTTAGTTACTTTTAGAATCCCAGAATGTCCTAATTGGAAGGGACCTTAAAGATCCTCTTGGACCAATCTGATCTTTTTTCAGATGAGGAAACTGAAGCCCAGAGAAGGGAATTGCCTGATAGTTAGAGACAGAGCTGAAGCTAAAATTGAGCTCACTTAAACCCAGATTTTTGGGGGAGGCAAAGAGGAGAAGGATAGGCATGATTTCATAATGGCATAGGCAGGTTCCCCACTGCTGGCATAGAGTATTCCCTGTAAGGAAGCTTTCCTCTACCAATGAGTATCAGCTCCAGTTCTGCGAATTATAGTTTTGGAAAGTTGCCTGGGGGCACTGAGAGGTTGATGACTCTTCTGAAACTTATTGACTGAGACTTGCTACTCTAAGGAACCTTACAGATCATCCAAACCAGTGACGTCTAACTCAAATTAAGTAGAGCCCTGCGGACCATGTATTATTTTTGAAAACCACACATGTTTATGGATTTCTTTTTGTCAATTAATACATGAACATTAAAATCTGATTTTAATTTGGTTTGGGCCACACTCAGGAATGGGCTGCAACACTGTCTAAGCCCTATGTTTTATAGTAGAGGAAACTGAAGTCCAGAGAGATGAGCTGATTTGCGAGACATCTTGCTGGTGGTTAGAATCAGAGGTGAAATTGCTTAAACAAGGACCCAGAGGTGGCCAGAGAGAATGAGATTATGGCAGAGGCAGGACATGTTAGAGTTAAAGGTGGGAGCAGAACTGAGGTCTCTTGAACCATATCCAACACTCAGTTCTTTTGTTATGTCATGCGTATGGAAGTATATGTGAAAAAACACCATAGGATTAAAAGTCTGAAGGATCCTGATGTGCCATCTAGTCTGATCATACCATTTTACAGTTTATAGACACTGAGTCCCAGAGATAAGTGAGTTGCCTTATCTAAGGTCACCCAGGATGCATGTAGCAGAGCCAAGATTTGAACCCATGTCCCTTGACACCAAATGCAGTGTTCTTTCCATTATTCCATGCTGTCTCCCTTCTTTATTTCCTGGACAGTCATGTTATTCTTGTAATGCTTTGTCTTTCAGAGGCCTTTGAGACTAATGAATGAGTATGCAACACCCAAAACCCAACCCCGCCTACTGCTGTAAAATGCATTTATATTGATAAAGCAACAGCTGCATTGGATTGCACACATTAATTAGCAACTATGCTAGATGGGGACATTTTCTCAGTATTGCCCTGCCAATAATAACAGAATTTTAAATATTCATCCAAGCTCTGTAAACTCCAGCAAGGTTATCTTTGCTCACTTCCTTTAGGAGGGCACAGCTGCTGATTTTTGTGTGTGTGTGTGTGTGTGTATGTGTGTGTGTGTGTGTGTGATTTCCAGTAGTTCAACCAGTCACCTAGGAGTAAGGCTGAGCAGCTTGGCTATAGAAAACCCCTAGTCTTCAGTGCTCTTATTTTATCTTTATAAGTGGAGTTCCCCAGTGTCTCTGTCTCTTTGTCTGTCCCTGTGTCTATTTCTCTATCTCTGTCTGTCTGTCTTTCTTTCTCTGTCTCTCTCCAGAATGTAAATGCTTTGAGGGTAGGGACTCTCTCTTTTTCTTTTTTTAGTTTGTATTTCCAGCACCCAGGACAGTGCCCTGCACATAGTAAGTGTTCAATAAATGCCTATTGAATAGAATTAAATTTTATGAATGTAAAGTTTACAGAATGGCACAAAAACATATCTCCCTGTCCCCCAATACCTTCTTGTCTTTTCCCAAAGACACTTGAAATTATTTTAATGTATAGTGAATTTTTATTAACAGATTCTCGAGGAATGCAACTTATCTTAATGAAATGTTATTCTCATTGTTTTATTCAATAAATATGTTTTAAGTGGTAGGACATGCTGTGCCATGGAAAGATTATAAAGTTTTGATAAAATATGGTACCTTTCCTTATGGACCTTACAGTCTTGCATGGGCATACAATGAGGCGCATGTGATAAGTGTAATGGGTCAGAGGAAATGACATATTAGAGAGGTTACCAAAAAAGAGTGCTATGTGAGATCTAAAGAGATGAAGATCATTACCTGTAGGAAACATTGGAAGGCTCCTTGGATTTGGTGGCATTTGAATTGGATTATAAAGAACAGGTAAGAATTCAACAAGTAAAAAGAGGGAGTGAGTCCATGTCAGGTAGAAGGAACAGCATGAGTAAAGGCCATGGTGAGAAAGGAGTATTGTATGTTCTGAGAATAGAGAGTAGTCCAGTTTGACTAGAGAGGAGAGTGTGCATCAGGGATAAACATAAAATAAGAGTTGTAGTTGTAGAGGACACTGAATGTCTGGCAGAAGATTCTAAACTTGGCTTAAACTTTGCCTACTTGATGAGCAATAGGAAGCCACTGGAGATTTTTGAGCAGAACTCTGACATGATCAGATTGAAGAAAGATTATGTTGGCAGCAACATGAAGGATGATTTAGAGGAGAGAGAGAGAGAGAGAGAGAGAGAGAGAGAGAGAGAGAGAGAGAGAGAGAGAGAGAGAAAGAAAGAAAGAGAGAGAGAGGGAGAGAGAGGGAGACTGGAGGTGGAAATATTTGTGAGGAAATCAGTGGTAAAGGACTGGTACAGAGTAGAGGGAGTAGGAAGACAGGAGGAGGTCTTGAATTCAAGAACTGCTATAGGAGAGTAATATGGGTAGGCCGCAAAATGATGAAGAAGAAAGAGCCAAAGGTAACACTAAGGGTATGAACATAGAAGAAAGGCTGAACGGTGGTCACATGCACAAATAGGGAAGTTAGAGTGAGGAATCAGGTTTAGAATGCAAAATAATGAGTTTGGTAAATGTTTGCTAAATTGAATTGAGCTTATTTTTTTTGGAAGGGGGAGGGCAGGGCAATTGGTGTTAAGTGACTTGCCCAAGGTCACACAGCTAGTGTGTCAAGTGTCTGAGGTTGGATTTGAACTTAGGTCCTCCTGACTAGAGGGCCGGTGCTCTACTCACTGTGCCACCTAGCTGCCCCCCAAATTGAGCTTATTGTAGAAACGTGTTGAGTTCCTCGTAGGAGCTCCAGATAAACATCTGGAATTAAGAATAATAGTCTTCACTGGAGACATAGATCCATGAATCATCTACATAGAGTTGTATTTGAAAAAGATGTGAATTAATGAGACTTCCAAGTGACAATGTATAGAGGAAGAAGAAAAAAGAAAGTTAAAGACAATTTTTAAAGAGGTCACATAGAGATTAAGTTGCAATAGAAGGAAATGCTAGAGAGCTAATGTCTTAGTACAGATTTAGGAAATTTGGGAATACTAAATACCAGCACAAAGAAACATGGAGCTCACAATGACAGTAAAGCAAGCCAGCTTTATTGAGAAAAGTACTCTCAAAAATGAAGCTGTCAGGGAGAATGATAGAAATAATCTGCTGGGGCCTCAGCTAGAATTAGATACCCAGAGGGGGGCCCCAGAGAGGCCAGGAAAGTCTGATGGGTTTTTATAGGGTTCTTATCTGCATCTAGCATTACATACATTGGGTAAAGGATTGAGAAGCCTGGACCTGGAGACTGGTGCTAATTCTTGCTAGTTGAAGATTAAATTAGAGGGAATTAGAGACTAGTCTCTAAACACCTCACCTGCAATAAAAGGGGCTGCTGGTCTTACTCTGGTAGAGTGACTCAGCTTCCCAGTCAGACATTTTTGAGTTTACTGAGGGCTTCTTCATTTTGTGGGTCAGGTATGCTACTATTGTTCATCCTTCATTTTGAAGAGGACCAATGACACCACTTGACTTGCATGTGAATTGAATTTAAGTGAGGGACAGTTGCAAAAAGTCATCAGTGCCTCTCTCTCTCTCTCTCTCTCTCTCTCTCTCTCTCTCTCTCTCTCTCTCTAGCTCTCTCTCTCTCCCCTCTCTCTCATCTTCTCGAGTCATTGAAGTCCAGTGGCAAGACAAAAGTCAAGATGAGTAGCAATGGCCTGGGATACAGTTGATGGCATGGTGTCTTCTATATCTGACCAAGATGTAAGTGCTTCAAAGCACTTGCTTCAGTTGCCTTCATGACTGCTGGAACAAATTGTTTTCATCCACCCATTCTGCCAGGGGAAATCTTCACATGCTTGGGGTAGACATCAAAACTGATAGTTCTGAGGCCAGTTGGTTACCCTCAACCTGGTTTAGCCTGTTTGCTGAGATAGTTTTATGTGGGTGTGACTGCTGCCCATGCTACAGCTTCTTGGAGCCACAGGTGAGAGTTGGGTGACAAGTGGACACCAAGGTGGATGAGCAGCCCTGAAATGGGCTTGGCAAAGTCTCACACTAGAGGTACTAGTCCTTGAACACCCCATACATCCCAATGCTACTACATTTAGAAGAACCAGGATAATATGGTATCTTTGAAGCCAAAGGAGAAGAGAAGAGATTATATAGTAGCAAAGGCAGTAGTAAAGAGTATTAAGAGTTACAGAAGGGGCAAGGAGAAAAAGATTGGAAAAAAATCATTGCATTTGTGAGTAGGGGGTCGCTAGTGAATTTTGAGGGAGTAATTTTAGGAAAATTATGGAACAAGCTCAAGTTCAAGGGATTGAAGAGAACATGAATGTTCTACTGGAGGCCTGGGGTAATTCTAGCTTTTTCAAAACAGTGGGCTGAATACAATGTAACTTAATGCCTAGGAATATGAATTTCTATAACTGCATTAAAAATAAATTTGGTAAGTAAAGCATAGAAGATATATGGATAGACAAGAGTCATTCATTCATACACACACATGCATGCATACATACGTACATACATACATATGTATAATGATTTTCATGGACCTTACACTCAATATAAGTCCAATAATGTATTATGACAGCAACTAAGGCTGTTACTGCTCTAGGCTGCTTTGAGAGCCGGTGTTGGGAATGAAGGAGGTGATATTTCCCTCTGCTTTGCCCTATTCAGAATATACCTGGTGTCCTATCTTTAGTCCTGGGAGCCACATTTTGGTAAGGATGTTGACAAATTGGGAGCAGCAATGTGTAGTGAATAAAGAGCTAGCCTTGGTATCAGAAAGACCTGAGTTCAGTTCCCTGTTCTGATAGAATGACTGTGTGACCTTGGTCAAGTCATATAACACCTCAGGTAGATTTCTAATACTATAATTTGTGGTTCAGTGCATTGGTAGCAGGAGTTTTCTCACCAGGAGTTCCCTCATAGACCTGGACAAAAACAAAATGACAAGCTGATTTGAGCTGATGCTATGCAAAGCTGGGTTGAAAGAACTGAGAATACCTAGGCTAGAGGATACTTAGAGAGAGAAACAATAACTGTTTTTAAGTGTACCCTCATGGGGATAATTTTTTAAAAATATTCTACCCATTTTACAGGTGAGGAAACTCAGATTGAAAGAGCCTAAGTAGCCTATACACAGCAGGTAAAAGCCTGAGACAGAATTAAAGCTCATGGGTTTCTGACTCCAAGCCCAGTGCTATATCCAATACGCCACCTAGCTTTCAAATCACATAATAGAGGGGGACCTAGGGAGGAGAATTTGCGTATTGGGAATGGTGGAAGTTCATTTGGGCAAAGGATTCAGGGTAGTAGCTTGTGAAACTTTAACATAGAGGCATCTAAAGCCAAGAACTGAGAGAAGTTCTAACCTGTGCCTTGATGGTGGCAGTGATCGCCAAAGAGAAAGAAGCAATGGGGCTATCTAAGGAAAAGGCCCTCCACATATGGCTAAGACCATACCTGACTCTCCGCTTCTCTTGGGTTGAGGTGAGAATAAAGCCAGATTTCCAGAATTTTCTGGTCACTGACTAATAGGAGAATCACTGCTGTGTCCTGTGGCCCTAGGTGGCCTCTGTATCATTGGATAGGGACTGTCCAGAAAGATACAGGAGGCCTGAGAAATCCAGTAAGCCTCAATTTGCCTTGCCCTCAAGGAAAGGACAGATGGAATCTTCTAGCTATTTACAATGGGAAGAGAATTCATGTCCTAAAACACATCCTTACACCCATTATACCAGCCTCTGGGAATGAAGTTTCTAGCAGCAAAGTATATCATTGAAATACACTGGTGAGCTATCACTGCACCAGGTTGACTTTTGGCGTGAATTTCTTTCCAAGCTCATTTTGCTCTGATTTCTTTTATGCCCCCACTCAAGAACTGAGGGGCATGAAGAATGTTTCAGTGTAGTCAAGAGAGAAACCAAGTAACCCACAGGGATGGAGAACGAGGCAGAAAAGTGGAGGTGTTATGAGCTGTGTTTCTGTATCTATGAAGAGGGAGAATCCAGTTCTTTATTTATCATTTCATTTCCCCTCAGATAAAACAACTAGATCTCAAAGGAGTAAAAAGTGTTTTATCCCAGGTGAAGAATCTGTATTTTCCCAGTCTTTTTGATTGCTAATTACCTTGTTCTGATTGTTTGTTTATGGCCCAGTAATAACTCACATTGATGCAACACTTTAAGGCTTAAAAAGTTTCTACAACAATCCTGTGAGTTAGGTACTACAGATATCATTTATTCCGTTTTGTAGACGGTGAAACTGAGGGTCAGAGAGGTTAAATGAGTTTCCTGTGGTTACCCAGTTAGAAGTGTTACAGCTAGGATTTAAAGGCAAGTCTCTCCATTCCAAATTGAATGTGTTTTTTTATTGGACCTCATGTTTATTTATATATACATATATATATATATATACATATATATACACACACACATATATATATACACACACATACACACACATACATATACATATATGTATATATGTATATACACATATATACACATATATGCATATATATACATATATACACACACATACACATATACATATATACACATATACAATATGTCTGTGGTATGTATACACACATATGTATATAAATATATGTATAATACATGTGCACAGATACATATATTCACATGTATAAAATATATATACCTAGAGTACATTATATATGTATATATAAATATACATTACACATGTATATTTTATTACATATATGTGTATGTATATGTAGATATATGTATAATAGAAATATAAATATATAAATAATATATCAAATACATTATATATAACATATATATGTATATTTTATTAACATCTCACCTCTTGTTATATATTTCTTATTTTAAGTTATTATATCCAACATGTTTGCTTTTTGGCCTAAGGATGGGCAGATTTCCCCTCATTTGAGTGTTTGGTGAAGCATGGAATATATGACTGAGAAGTATATCTGCTGAATCTATCTGAAGTATATGGAAAATGAGGGGGAAAAACCACCAACTAGAGGTTTTTGTTAATTTATCGCAGCAAATGCTTGAAAGATAGCTGTTATAAATGTTTTGAAGTCCTTAGGCATGGTAAGTAATGATTCAATGATAAAGAAACATTTAAAAGAATTCCCTGGGGTTCAGGATGGATGTTTATGCTGTTGGCTTTTTTCTTACCAAACAAGAGATTGATCTTTTGAAGACACTATTTTTATCACATCACTCCCTGCTCAAAAACCTTCAATGGCTCCTCATTGCCTATAGGAAAATAAAGTACAAGCTTCTTGAATGAATGAATGACTGAAGCATTTATTATCATTTACTTTCTTAATTTGGTATCATCCAAGGTCCTCCACATTTTGGCAATATTCTGCCTTTTCAACCTAAGCTTCCTCTAGTCAAACCCTCTGATCCAACCAACGAAGTTGCTTTCTTAGTCATTCCTTGAATGTGTTTTGTACATTTTAGCCTCTGTGCCCTTTCTTTGGCTGATGTCCCCTCCCTATCTGGAATATATTTCTACATTTGTGCCCCATTATGAAAGTCTCAGATTCTACCTCCCCATGAACTTTTCCCTGATCACGTTAGCTAGAAATGATATCTCTTTCATTTAAACTTCCAAACCTGTAGTGCTCACCACTTAATTCAGTTTGGTTCCATTCAATACAATTCTAAAGCATTTATTAAATGCTTACTATCAGCCAAGGCAGGGTATTAGGTGCCGGGGATAGAAAGACAAAACAAAGTAGGTCTTAAATCCCTTATGAGATTTAAATACCATGTGATCCTTTTAGCAGATTTATTTGTGTACGTAATGGGGATGATCACTAGGGAATCCCCTGATCTGCTGGACTAGGGCAAGCAGCTCTGGTCCTGTGGAGCTCGGTATGGGTAGGTACCCTTTCTGAGGTACATGTCTTTCAGCTAGACACCAGAGCACATGTTCCACAGAAAGAGATCAAAGCCCGCGCCCAGCTACATGGGAGGTCAGCAGATCAGGGAGCTCCACTGATCATCTCCATTATATATACAGGTCTGATCTTTCCTGCTGGACTGCAAACTCTTGAGATAAGAGAGGATAATAGATTTAGAGCTGAAAAGGACTTCAGAGGTCATCCAGTCTAACTTCCTCATTTTATAGATGAAGAAACTGAATGTGAGGAAAGTTTATCCTGCAAAGGCAGGATTTTAACTTAAGTCCCATTACTCCACAATCAGTGCTTTTTTCATTGTACCCCAATACCCAGTACAATGACTTGCCCATAGTAGGCATTCAATAAATATTATAGAATGAATAAACAAGAAACTGGAAAGGTTGTTGATTTAGATTTTCCTATAGCTCAATGGCATCCAGTACTGATTTCAATACAAAAAATGCAGTTATCACATGAGCTTGCTTTTTTTTATTAAAAGAAAAAGCTCTTATGAAGTCTTATGCTGATCAGATAACAGAATTGACTCCAGATTTCTCCTGGACTGATCATGTGGATTACACTTTGGCTTTGAACTTTCAATTTATTTCAACAAGCATTTATTAAGTGCCTTTTATGTTCAAGCAACAACAATGGAAATGGGCTCTACCCTCAAGGAAATAATAGAAAATATACATATGTACATATGGATGCATGTATGTATATGTACATAAATACACACATACGTATATACATGTATACACTGCTGTTCAGTTGTTTTAGTTGTGTCTGATTCTTTGTGACCCTATTTGGGGTCTTCTTGGCAAAGGTACTGGAGTGGTTTGCTGTTTCCTTTTCCAGCTCATTTTACGGATGAGGAAACAAAGCAGAGAGAGTTAAGTGACTTGTCCAGGGTCACACAGCTAGTAAGTGTCTGATATGTACACATAGATAAGTAAATATAAGGTTATTTGAGGAATGAGAGAGCATTAGTGATTGAGGAGATCAGAAAAGGTTTCAGGAAGAGGGGACACCTAAGGTAAACCTAAAAAGAAGGTAAGGATTATGAAAGGTAGAGGTGAGGAACAAGCACATTCCAGGCATTGGGGATGGATTGTGGGATTGCATGGAGGAAGAAAGAGAGTGCTGCATTTGGGCAACAAGTACTTGTATGGTTTGGATACCTGTGAAGGGGAGTCATGAAATGAGACTGGGAGGGTAGTTGGATGGCAGATTGTGTAGTGCTTTAAATGCTAGGCAGAGGAGTTGATATTTCATCTAAGAGGCAATTGCAAAGCTTCTGAAAGTATAAAAATGGGAAATGTTATGGTCAAAACTCTCCCTTAGGAAGGTTATTTTGGGAGCTGTGTGGAGAATGAATTAGAGAAGGGAGAACCTGAAAACAGGGATGTGAATTAAGAGGCTGTAATAGTTGTCCAGGTAAGAAGTGATGAGGGCCTGAATTGTCACGGTTGCTGTATGAATGGGAAGAAGGGGATAGAGGCCAGAGATGATGTTGCGGTAGAATTGATATAGCTATAGTGTGAAATGGAAAGAACACTGGACTTGGTGCCAAGGTCCTTGGCTTGGTTTGATTCTTAGATCTTCTATTGTATTAACTATATGACCTTGGGCATTTCACTTAATTCTCAGCGTCACGTATAATTCCCTGGGAAGGCTGTCTCAGGGTTAAGGTACTCTGTGGGTCAGTATACACTCAAAACCTTAACTCAGGAGCTTCCATTGATAGTTTTACTTTTAGTAACCAGTGGCAGGACATAGATAAAAATAAAAGACATCAACCAGGCAAATAAAATGAAAAGAAAAGATTCCTGCCCTCTCCCCACAATGCACAATTGAGGTACCATTTCACAAAGATTACCACATTACCAGGTGGAAAAAAAGGAACACACACAGAAAATGCATGTGATTGGGGAATACCCATGTAGGAGACACAGACAGAATAAATGAGTGCAGAGAGCAGCTTAAGCCTCTGTTGATATGTTTCTGAATCCTGGCTCTGGACCTTATTACTGTGTGACCATGGGCAGATAACCTCTTTGGGCCTCAGTTTCCTCACTTGTAACAAGAAGGAATTGGACTAGGTAGCTTCTAGTATCTCTTCAGTTATAGATCTATGGTTCTATGATCCTTTGTCTGTCATGGTGCTTTCTAGTGCTCTCTTCTGGGTGTCACATTGTCTGTTTCATGCATTTCGCTTCTGCTAAGCATCACGTTGTCTCTTCCGGGTATCTCTGATGGTAACTTCATCGCTGAACTGCTCGCTGTTCCGATCTCCTAAAATGCAGTGGCTGGAAAGTTTCTCTCTGACAAAGGTAGGATGAAGCACCTGGAGTGAATTCAGCACCTAGCAACTGAAACAATGAGCCGTTATGCCTAGTTGAGAAGCCAGTAAAAGCCAGAACAATACTTCTCCACTGAAATTGTCTATTATTTTAGCTATCTTTTCCCGGAAGCTCATCGAGATTCAGCGTCCTAGGCAATTATCTGATTCATGGTTAAAGTTCTTTCTATCTACTATTTAACTTTAACTTTTTATTTTGAGCCAGCATCTCCAAAACTTATGTCCTGACCACTGGCTTCCCTCGCACCATCCCCCTCCCCCCCCCCAAGTGTACCACAGGATTTGTGAGAAGTCTGGGACAATGAAACACATATCACTCAATCCCAAAATATTCTTTGATTGATGTTCAAATGAAGTAAAAGTAATACAAAAGACAAGATAAAGCATCCGTGGCACCTTCCTTATTTTATTTATTTATTTTTGAATCATCCATCTGACAGAAACAGAAATAATAAAACTTCTTTTTATACCTCTGCTCAGCAAAGAAGCTTGGTCTTTAACACATAAACACTTTTCATTATAGCATTCACTGTTCATTAGCATTCTAACTGAAAGGTGGGAAGGAGGAAAGAATGGAAGGTAAACTAAAATCAGCCCTTTTGACTCACTGGTACCTCTGTCTAGCAGTCTGACAGATGAAGATGTTGATATGTGTTGCTACAGTGGGTGCTTGGCTCTTGTGAGAATTTATTTCTTTATGCATTGTCAGGGGTGTGCTGGTAAATGTTTAACAACAGATTCTCTGAAGTTCAGGGCTCACCTTTCAGTTTTAACTGCATTGTTCACATTTTCTCCATTACTTCCATTAGTCTAGACGATCAACAAAATGATACATCAAGCCCAAGGTTATTGCCAGTTTTCTTGACTTTGGACTCTGCTGATTCTGGAGGAGAGAGTGAGGCTGATGAGTTTGTGAAGCTTTCCCTCACTTAAATCCAATTCACTCACAAGTCAAGATATCACCTTGATGACATCATTGGTCCTCTTCAAGAATAAAGAATGAACAACAACAACAAATCAAGCCCTGATTTGTAGTGTTTCCCAATTTCCCAATAGTAACTACTCACCGAAAATGTAATCATTGACTCCTGAAAGCTGTCAGCACCTCTTCTGCTCGTGATATTTGCCAGCCCCTTCTAAGGGGGTAGGCCAGCCCCACTTAAGCATTTCTTTCCACCTGGCTATTGTGTTTATAATTCAGGCAGCTGTTTCCAGGTAAAGCAGCATGGCATAGGACAGGGCTTAAACTTTTCCCACTTGTGACCCCTTTCCTAGTTTTTGCAGCATTCATTGTCATTGCATGGCCTGAAGGCATGTGCACGTGCTTTGTGTTGAGAACTAAGGCTGCAGTGAAGTTGGGCATTGCAACATGGGCAGGTGAGCGCTGCCAGAAACACCTCAGAGTCATTGCAAGTTTGATTTTGAATTAATTTTTGGTATTTGTGTGTTCAGAAACCTGTCACTGTTGCCAAATTTTTCACAAACCCAGATAGGATTGAGACCCACAGTTTAAGAAGTGCTGATAGGATAGGTCAAAGAAAGAGTACAGGAATCAAGAAACCTATGTTCTAATGATAGCTCTACAATTAGATAGCCATGTGACCTTGGTCAAATCATTTCAATTCTTCGGACCTCAGTTTTCTCACTTGCAGCATGAGGATGTTGATGATATGACCTCTCCAATCAGGTGATTCCAGTTCCATTGTAGCTTCTGATAAAATGTTCTTATGCAGCTCGATTTTGAGGTGAAAGTGATCTTTTAGTTATCTAGCCCAACCTCCTCGTTTTGCAGGTGGAGTAAGAGAAGCCCAGAGAAGGTGAGTGACATACCCAGGTCACACAGATAGCAGGTGGCAGAGCAAGGATTTTAAGCTAGGTTCTCTGACTCTAAATCCAGTACTCTTCCCACTACGTCCTTCTTCTTGAGGGTAGGGATTATTTCATTTTTGTTTTTTCTATCCTTAGCTTTCACCAATACTTAACAAATACTGGTTAATTGGTTGATTGATCCCCAAGCTGGTTCCTGATGCAATGCTGCCCCTCTCCTCTGCTACAAAGTCTTTAGGATTTGTAAGGATCCACAGGGAAGGGCAACAGTCTCTTTATTCAGCCCAGACCCATCAGCACTGCCCATCCACTGCCTTTGTCAGCATAATGAAGGTGGCTCTGACTTTCACTTAAGAAACATTCAAATCAGAATCTTACTATGGCCACTCCTGAAGGTAAACAGCATTAATAGGTCAATTACATACTCCATGGGCCACATGTTTTATCAGGTGCCATTATTAAGGTTATGCTATGCAGTTTTTCTGCCCACATTAATTCTTAGCCTTTACCCATACAAACACCATCCCTCCTTTTCTTTCCTTGTTAGTGTTATCACCCATTCTTACTTGATATGTTTTCATAGAAATGTGTTGAATAGAAAAATAAATTGCATTAACAGATTTCAGAATAATAGATGTGTTTACACACACAAACACATCTAAAGAGCAACAACATTAAGCCTCTGTACAATTTTCTATCCAATCCTACTAATCTTTTCCACAGTCACTTGGTGTTTTCCCTCTACATTTCCAATCATTTGATATAACAGACTATATTGTTAGATGGGGAAAGACTTGCTGAACTTGGAGAGGCCCAGAAAGCAATGATAACCTTGCAGGATGTCCCCTCCAGTCCTGTTTTGTCACGTGGTTCTGCATCTTTAGTGAAGAACCTGGGTTTTACTTGGGACCAAGTAGTCTGCTTCCAAAGGCAGGCAGAGACTTAAGGTGGAATGTAATGTTGACCACATTAAAAAGTCTTCTATTGACTTACTGATTTTTTCAATTGACATTACATCATAGTGGATAAGATCTAATCTATTGCTCATTAAATTGCCTCTAATCCCTAAAGGCCTTTTTTCTTGTTAGGCTTCCTCTAGTTTATTGTCATCCTGTTCCATCTTTTCCTTCTTTCCTTGCTTCCGTCCTGTGGCCCACTGTTTTTCTTACGCAGCCCTGGCAATCTGCAGGATTCATCAGGGAAAAGAAAATTGCTGATTCTCTTGTCAGTCTTCATTCTGGAAGAGAAGTTAAAGGCATCAACAGCTTAGGTCATTCCAAGTTTCTTTGGAGAGACACCTCAAGATGGCTTTAAAGCCTGAAGTTTTAGTCAATGGAATTTGTATTTGCTACTTATAATGGGATGGAAGAGGAGAAGTAAGGTTGTATAATGAATAGAATTAGTTTCAGAGTCAGGAAGAAAGGCCTGGGTTCAAGTTTCACCTCTGACACATACCGGCTGTGTGACCCTGGGCAAGTCTCTTAACCATTCCAAGACTAGAAATTACAGAATAGTTTTTGAACTGCATTGATAAAGGGCATTTCTTCACTGGGAGCTCTCACAACTGATGAAACCACCAAAAAAAGATATGTGTGTGTGTGTGTGTGTGTGTGTGTGTGTGAAGCAAACACCAAAATATAGTGGATCCAAATTGAATGTCTTTATGACTTTACTTTTGGGATTGTTCTTTACTTCTAATTATGATCTTTTTGTTAAGCAGGGCTTTTAAGAGAAATGTCAACTCTGTTTTGAATTCACAATTCATTCATAAAGCAGTTTTTGAGTTCTTACTGTGTGCACAGTACTGGATTAGGCCATTGGTACTGCAGATGCCAAAAGAGTACTTAGAGACTAGTGATGGTCTGTGGGGATGCTTATATATATATATATATATATATACATATATATATGTATATATATGCATACATTTATATACATACATATATGTGTTTGTACCAGTCTAGTGCTTTCCTATATACACACATGTATTGTAATGGACCTGGAGTCAGGAAGACCTCAGTGACCTCAAATATGACCTCATACTTACTAGCTGTGTGACCCTGGGCAAGTCATTTTAATTCTGTCAGCCTCAATTTCCTCATCAGCAAAATGGAGATAATAAAATAATATCTATCTCCAGGTTGACTGTGAGGATAAAATGAGATTATTTTTAAAACCCTTTGCAACTCTTGAAGTATTATGAATAATGCTAGTTATTACCATTATTATTAAAATATAATATACCTAGATAAGCATTAGACTATAACCATGCTCACTATATACATACATATATATATATATATATGCATAAACTCATATATATGTGCTTGCAATGAAGTTTGAAGAATTTTAACTTGTAGTTACTGAGATTTCTAATTATCTCCCTGTTGTTGTTTAATCACTTTTCAGCCATATCTAACTCTTTGTGACCCTATTTGCAGTTTTCTTGGCAGAGATATTGGAGTGCTATTTTCTTCTCCAGCTCATTTTAAAGATGAGGAAACTAAGACAAACAGAATTAAGTGACTTTCCAAGATACTTACAGCTAGTAAGTATCTGAGGCCAGAGATCTGAATTCAGGAATACAAGTCTTCCTGACTCCAGGGCCAGCACTCTACCCACTGTACCACCTTGCTGCTCAATCATCTCCTTGAATCATTTTCAACTTCTCCCTCATCTTCTCCTCACAAGCTTCTGGTCAGTGACCCAAAGAATGCATTGGCAGAAAGCACAAGTGAAAATCTCTTACCCTACTCTAGTTTCAGTTCGGTCAATAGTTACTGAAAAACCAAACATAAATGGGAGTTAGAAGATAGTGCATTTTTTCCTTCCTTTATTTTTCTTTGTTTTATTGGTGCCTTTTTCTTTTACGCCACAGTTGTTTCTTGTTAAGTTCAACCAAAATTAGTGTATATAAACATCCTGCTCCCATGTCTATTGAGATGTCTATTGAGAAGAACAAAGTGTGTTTCATTATCTCTTTTCAGGGGAACCAAGATTGGTCATTGCAATTGATTTCAATTTGAGTGCCTTTTAGTATTGTTTTCGTTTATACTGTTGTAGTTATTGCATATGTTATTCTGGTTTTGTTTACTTCAGTAACTCAAAATGGATTTCTTTTAATCTAGCTGTCTGATTTTATGCCAGGCCCATTATCAGCTTTCCTTTATGCTCACCTGCATTTCTTTAAAGAGTTACATCTGTTTATGAGTCAGATCCTGGCTTCAGGGTGGAGATATGCCATGTGTAGAGTCTCCTTTGGACAATGAAGGTTCAAATGTCAATATGTAAGCAGTTCAACCCATGTGTCTGCATTTCTCTCTTGGGGTTACTTTGTTTGGATGGGGATTGCAAATTTATCTTTCCACGATGGACAGGGCAGCTCTAAGTTGTCTGCATTTGTTCTGAGATTAAGCTGTAGTGATGGACTGGGGGTTAGATAATGGACCTCATTCAAATGGATCAATAAGTGGGATTTATTTAGTGGGAAGAGAGAATAGCGGAGGTGAAATGCTCCCCTCTTTTTTTCTTCACAGACAATGTCCTAATGGCCCTTGAGGAAAGGGAACTGTCCAAAGGGTCTTCTCACAGTAATCTTGAGAAGATAATTAGGGGGAGGCTGATGCAGTAGAGGCAGCATTGGACTGAGATTCAGGAGATTTGGATTCTTGTCTCAGCTCTGCCCTTAATTAAATGAGGGTTAACTAGGTGTGTGTCCTTGAGGAAATCATTGAACTTTTCTCTGCCTGAGTTCTTGACTGGTAAAATGAAAGGTTTGGATTAGGTGATCTCAGAGGTCTAGGACACAGATTGGTGTAGTGGAGAGATCACTGAATTTGTGGTCTTGAAGATACAGATTTTAGGGCTGCCTCAGTCACTTTCTAGCTGTGTGGCAATGGACAAATCACTTGACCTTTCTGGGCCTCGGTTTCTTCATCTGTAAAATGAAGGGTTTGGGTTTAATTACCTTTCCCTTCTAGCTTTAATAGTCTATGATCCCCCACTCAAAATCATTTAAAACATCACTGAGGTTTTAAAAGACTAGTAAATATATTGTAGTAACTGACTATTAATAGACTTCTTTTTTTAGAGAAGGTGATGGAGATTATGGAGGCAGGGACAGCAGTGGAGAGGGGAGATGGAATAATAGATCATTTCCATAGCACATTAAGGAGTATAAAGTATGTTCCTTTTAACAGTCTTGTGAGTATTGTAAAAGGACACTAGTGTCAGGAGGGCCTGGGTTCAAGTCCTTCTTCTGACAAATGCAGAACATGTGATCCGGACAAGTCATTCTTTTTTTTTAAGTTTGCAAATCACTTTAATTTTTTTCCCCATTTTAAAAATTTTGAACTCAACAAATATTAATTAGAATGAGCACTTCCATATTATTTACAGTAGAATAAGAAATAATAGGATTGCCCATACAATCATATTTCTATTAAATACACTTGCCTTTCTTTTTAAATATGTAGTAAATTTAGCAGAGCAGTTAGGTGGCACAGTGGATAGAGCGCCAAAAAGGAGTTGAGAAGACCTGAATTCAAATCCAGCCTCAGACACTTAGTAGCTGTGTGATCCTGGGCTAGTCATGTAGCCTTTTTTGTCTCAGTTTACTCATCTGTGAAAAGAGGAAATGGCAAAGTACTCCCAAGAAAACCCCAAATGGGCTCACAAAGAGTTGGACATGACTGAAAAAAAAACAAAATGAATTTAGCATTCTACTTTCAAAGCCATCCTGCTTGTCCGTTATTTCTTGTAGACTATTTTCTGTCCTCTTTTGTGCATCCAAAAAATGTGTTTCAGTTTTAAATGATCCTTTTTTTCTTTCTTTCTTTTTCTTTCCATTCTTCCCTTCCATTCTCCCTTTCTTCCTCTTGTGCCTTCCTGCCTCCCTTCCTTCCTTGCTCTCTTCCTCCCTTCAACTTTCCCTTTCTTTTTTCCTTTGTTCCTCTCTTCAAGAAAGAGAAGCCCTTTCTCCCTCCCTCTGTCTCTACCTCCCTCTTCCCCTCTTCCCATCTCCCCTCCCCTTTCCCCTTCTTTCTTTCTTTCTTTCTTTTTTTCTTCCTTTCTTTCTTTCTCTCTCTTTCTCTTTTTCTTCCTTCCTTCCTTCCTCCTTCTCTTTCTTTCTCTTTCTTTCTTTCTTTCTTTCTTTCTTTCTTTCTTTCTTTCTTTCTTTCTTTCTTTCTTTCTTTCTTCCTTCCTTCCTTCCTTCCTTCCTTCCATTCTTTCTTTCTTTCTTTCTTTCTTTCTTTCTTTCTTTCTTTCTCTCTTCCTCTCTCTCTCTCTCTCTCTTTCTCCCACATTTTGGTTGTGTCCAAAGATGTATATCTTACTCTCTGTCCTGAGTCCATTATCTGCCAGGTGACAGACATCATGCTTGCTCATTGGTCCTCTGGCACTGTGGTTGGTCATTGTATTGATCAGCTCAGTTTTTCAGAGTTGTTTATCCTCACAACCGTGTTGCTGCTGTGTAAATTGGTCTCCCGGTTGTACTCACTTTATTCTGTCACTGTTCACATGAACCTTCTCAGGTTTTTTGAAACCTTTTGGGCAAATCACTTAACCCCCAAGCTAAACGGATTAGGCAAAGCTAGGTGGCACAGTGAATAGAGTGCTGGGTCTGGAGTCAGGAGGAACTGAGTTCAAACTTGCTTCCCATGCTAACTAGCTATGTGACCCTGGGCAAGTCACTTAACCTGTTTACCTCAGTTTTCTCATCTGTAAGACAAGCTGGAGAAGCAAATGACAAACCACTGCAGCATCTTTGCCCAGAAAACCCCAAACTAGGTCATGAAGAGTTGGGCACAACTAAAATAACTGCACAGCAACAGCAACAACAAAACCTCTTGTGACTTTATGACTCTAAGTTGAAGAATAGCTGCCTGTCTATATCGATAAAGGATGTCTCCTCCAAGGGAGATCCCCTATATTTATGAAATCACATGCCTGGTAAAAAAATAAAAACAAAACTCAGAAACAGATTATTCAGATTCTACTGATGAGGAAACTGAGGCACAGATGGGTGAAGTAAGTTGCCCTGGGCCATTGGAGCATTAGAATAAGAATTCGAGCTCTGTTGTTTCTTAATTTTGTGTCCATCACTCCTACCATTGCACTATTCTGCCTCTATGATGCCTTAGAGGAACTAACTTCATTTCATTCTTTTTGTTAGAAACAGTGACATTTCAATATGCACTGGAAAGGGAAGGGAGAGGGGGAGAAGGAAACAAGCATTTATTAAGTTCCTCCTGTTTGCCAGGCACTATGCTAACAGCTCTTTTCCACTATCTTATTTGATCTTTAGAACACTGCGATGAGGCTGTTATTATTAGCTCTATTTTACAGTTGAGCAAATTGAGGCAAATGGGTAAAGTGACTTGCTCAGGGTCATATAGCTAGTGAGTGTCTGAGGCTGGATTCTACACTAAGTCCAGGGTTCTTTCCATTATGCCACTGGCTGTAGGGATCGCAGTATCACATATTTGGATTTGGAAGGGACCCTAAAGGCCATAACTCCAATCATTTTCTAGGCCCAGGAGGTTAAGTGTCTTACCGGAGGTCACACAGGTAGTAAACAGTAGGATTTGAACCTGGCCCTGTGACTCTAGAATCAGTGCTTTTTCTACTATGCCACACTGCCTCTATCCATGGCACTTATTGATGCTTTCAAGGGGAATGAAATTTCAGAAAGTTTGGCATGATTGAAATATACGGCCATGTTTTTTTCAACAATGAGAATGGCTGGACAAGGAGGTTGGAGGTAGGGGCAAGATTTAATTTTATAAAGTACAGTTAAGACAAAGGAAAACATTAAAAGGAGCATATTAAGTCAAGAGTTACAATTAGTGAATGAAAGACTGAACCCTTAGGGGGCTTTATGGCAGTTTATCTGCTTGCGTATGGGCAGGAGAAATAGTGCTGAGTGGCTGGGATGTTAGAGTATAGAGATTCCTTTAGGGTAATGGTTAGGTCTTATTTTCTGAGTCCTTATTCTCTTTGAACTTCTAGCAATTTTTGATGCTTTGACTCCTTCTGAGTACGTTTTTGTTGGACTTCTGAGATCCTACTGTCCTCTCTTTTCATTGATTGACTCCTCTTTTTTGGACTGCTTCCCTTCTGGCTTTAAATCTATACTCTTTGAATCCAAAGGATGATGTCTTCCAAGCTTCTATCCTGAGATTTTTCTCTTCTCCCTTTCATGGCAATTTTATTCACACCTACACCTATAGCTATCACTTCTACTCAGATAACTCCCAAATCGCAACCTCTTAGCCTGCTCTTTCTTAAGACCTGGATCTACAGCTGCCCAGAGGACCCTCGTGGATTCTTTACTTGACTCTGCTACCTGTTATGTGACTCCTTCAAAGCATCATTTAAAGTATAACTTACATTTTAAAAGACAACCTACTTTAGGTATCCAGCTGGCACCTCAAAATCAACATGCTCAATTCTGAGCTTATTATCATCCCCTAAAATTGGTGCCTCCTCCTGATTCCCTGATTGCTGTCAGTGGTACTATCAATTATCTAGTCACCCATGTTCAAAACCTTGGTGTTATCTTTGACTCTTCCCTCCCCTTCACTATCAATATACTGTCACAGTATCTTTTGGATTTGTTTCCTCCTCCGTCTTCCCACTGCTATCGCCACCATCAGGTCCTCATTACCTGCTTGGAGAGCGACTCCTTCTAAACTAGACTTCACATAACTACCAGGCTGATCTTTATTCACAGGTTTGGTCCCTTTCATTTTGTTCAAAACCAATCTGTGACTTATATAATCACAGAATTATAGAACCTCAGAGTTGGAAGGGAGTCACATAGAATGGGGACCTGAACGAGTTTTACTAATACCCCCACCCAATGACCATACAGGCTTCACTGAACTGTTCTGTTAGCCTGCATTGCCCACTGAATAAATTTCAAACTCCCTAGTGGGGCATTTAACCCTCCCTCATTATCTAGACCCTGCCTACCTTTCCAGATTTATGACACTAGTCTCTCCCATAGGTACTATATTCAAGCAAAAGCAGGCTACTCATGAATTCTTATACCTGTCCTGTGCTTTCTCACCTCCAGGCCTTTATACATGTAGTGTATTTTATCAATGTCAGTGGTAGAAATATCAGCTATAATGCTGTGTTCTGTGCCTGGGATATATCCTCCATCCTTCTGTTTCAGCTTCTTGAAATCCTATCCATTGTTTAAGGTCCAGAGCAAATGCTGTCTCCTATGTCCGTGATCTCCTCAGTCAGTAACTTTCTTTTTCCTCTTGTACCTTTGATTTGCATCTCTCTTACATGGATAAATTTGCATTATAACTACTTACATGTTTCTCATGCATCGCTACATACCATACCTACCCACCTTAGCATGGGTGTCTTTCAAGTTTCTGTTCTGGAATGACTTCTTTCTTTGTACCCAACTGTTCCCATCCATCCATCCAAGTATTTTGTCTTCCCAGATCAATCCCAAATCTATATACTGAGTATTCTAGAATCATAGAATCAATCCTGGGGTTGGAAGAAACCTCAGTGGCCATCGAATCCCAACTTATACCTGAACAAGCCTCTCTACAACATCTCAGTTGAGTGGTCATCCACCCTTTTGCTTGATTATTGATACCTTTGCCTCAAATGGAGAGGAACCAAATGCTTCCCTTAGAGTGGGGAATGGGTTTTATATAGAACCTCAGTGTTAATGATTTGTTTGGATTTGTTAAACAAACCAACAAAGAATGGTTATTCTTACAACTTTATCATCTTAAAATTATCTTCTTGTCTTTCTAGGAGACAAGTTTCAGAATTAAAAATTTTTAAAGAAAAGAGAATGTTTTTAAGCTACTCCAACAAGAAATTCACCCTTTAGCAAATTGTATCACCATATCTATTTAAACTTTTTATATTCTTTCATTATTGTGTTATAATTTCCTATCTCTAACATTATTTCTTTTTCAAGGGAAAGAATAATTCCCTCTGAGAACTCTAATCTCACACTCAGCTGATCACTAGCCATCTCTTCTTGGATGTCCCATAAGCCCCTAAACTTTAATATAGACAAAATAGCACTCATTATCTCCACCATCCCACTTCCAAACTTCCCTATTTCTCTTGAGAGTAACATCATCTTTCTAGTCACTGAGGCTCGCAAGTCATTTTTCACTCTTTTTTGTCTCCCTTTCTCTCCCCATCTTCCAAACAAGTTCATATACTCTCTGTCTTGTTGATTCCACTTCCACAACATATGTAATATCCATTTTATTTAAACTGGCACAGCCATCAGCCTAGTGTAGGCCCTCATCCCTTTTCATCTAAAATACTATAATAACTTCCCAATTGTGCTCCCTGCATCCAGACTATTTTTTTCTTTAATTCATCCTCCACACAGCTGCTAAATAATCTTCTTAAGGAATAAGCTTGACCAGGTAACTCCTTTGCTAAAAATTTTCAGTTGGCTCTTCATTGTCTATATGATAAAATGCAAATTCCTTATCCTGGTACTCAAGGACCTCTATAACCTGACTCCACTCTATTTTCCTAGCCTTATTTCACATATTCCCTTCCATATGCTAATCCTTTTGGCCAAAGTGAGCTACTTGCAGTTTTCTTTAATTTGACACTATTTGTCTCCTGCCTTTGTGTACCCATATAAGGCATTCCCCTATGTCTGCATTGTACACACTCCTCACCTCTACTTTGCAGAATCATTGTCTTCCTTTAAAGCTCAACACAGGTGCTGTCTCCACCATGATGTCTTCTCTGGTGTTCTCCCCACCCTGGTTATTAGTGCTGACTTCATGATTCTGCTTGCACTATATACATGCTGTGTGCCTCCAATAGAATGTAAGCTCCTTGAGGCAGCTACTCTCTTGTTTTTGTCTTTTTCTTTCCAGCATCTGACATAGTAGCTTGCACATAGTAAGTGCTAAATACATGTTCATTAAGTGGAACTGAATAGAATTACTAGACTGTAAACTTCAAGAAAGCAAAGATTGGGTATTATTTAACCCACGTATCTCAATCAGCACCTCTTTCCTCTTATACCACTCCCTCAGCCCCGACTCCAGCCACTCCTGAGTGCTTTGTGTGCAGTAAGCACTTAATAAATGTCTGTTGAATTAGCAAAGTTATTCATCTTTACATCCTGTTTAGTGTTTAGTACATGGTGCTCTGAATACAGTAAGATATCCATTAAATATCTGCTGAATAAATTAATGTACACATATAGGTTTTATCTTTCATTTTCAGGTATGATTCATACAATATGTGTATGAGAGAAAGCCTGACAAGATCTATGCACAATCATCAGCTCTTTCAATTCAATTCAACAAACAGTCCTATATGCACAAAACACTGTACTAGGCACAGGGAAAACAAAGACAAAAATGAAACAGTCCCTGCCCTCCAGAAATGTAGAGTTTGCTCTCTCAACTCTCGACATGTGGAAGTGATTCTTTGACTTAGCCCAATTCCTGACACATAATAAGCATTTATTACTTGCTCCTTCTTTCCTTCCTTCCTTCCTTCCTTCCTTCCTTCCTTCCTTCCTTCCTTCCTTCCTTCTTTTCTTCCTTCCTTCTTCCTTCCTTCCTTCCTTCCTTCCTTCCTTCCTTCCTTCCTTCCTTCCTTCCTTCCTTCTTTTCTTCCTTCCTTCTTTCCTTCCTTCCTTCCTTTCTTGCTTTCTTCCTTCCTTCTTCTCTCCCTTCCCTAGTTCTTTCATTCCTTCTTTCCTTCTTCCTTTCTTCCTTCACTTCTTTCCTCCTTTCTTTCCTTCTATTCTCCCTCCCTCCCATCCTCCCTCTCTTCCTTCCTTTTTTGTTGTGTTAACTTGTGCTTGGCACCATAAGATAGGTACCATAAAGACTTGGCTCTCAATGACCTCACAGTTTAATGGAGCACAAATAACAGGGATAAGAGTGAGAGTGAGAAGGGTACGAGGACAGGTCCAGGCAAAGGGCTGTAGGAATGTGAAGAAGGAGGGAAAAGTAACTTTGCTCAGGGGGAAAAAAAGAACAGCTTCCATTGCCCTTCTCCACTCCTCCTCTTTACCTTGCCCACATCAGTGAGAGCACTTAATGTCCTGGAAAATGTGGTAACAAAAATACATATATTGCTCTAATAATATCTCCAGCTGTCTATTCCATGACATATTCAGCTGTTCTTCAAATTAACTATCACAATAAAAATATTTTACTTTTGAGACAATTAGCATCTGTAACCAGAATGGCCTTTGTTTTCTTTGAATGACTCAGCTTACCTCATTGAGCCTCTGGACACTGTGGCTTGCTCTTCCGGGGCAGGAGGCCCGGGGAGCATGCCGGGAAGCAGACAACTTCCTGTGTGATGAGTCATGGGGCTGGCTGAGGGGAGGTGTTAACCTGGTCTACCCTAGGGGGAGGAGCCAACTCAAGAACCAATCGACCCTGGTCATTTGGGCGGAGCTTGATGATGTCAAAAACCCTATAAGAGGGGAGAGGACAGCTTGAAGATTCTTCTTTTCCTTTTCCGGTTGGAGCCAGAGACAGTTACAACGACAGTTACAGAGGCAGTTACGACAGTTACGTCAGTTACAGCCACAGCTGAAGCAGGAGCTGCCAGTAGCAGAGCTAACCTACGGGAGAAAGCTGAACAAAGACTTCAGGCCATTACAGCGACAGTTACAGCGACAGTTGGAGCCAGAGGCAGTTACAGAGGCAGTTACGACAGTTACGTCAGTTACAGCCACAGCTGAGGCAGGAGCTGCCAGTAGCAGAGCTGATCTACGGGAGGAAGCTGAACAAAGACTTCAGGCCAGTGGGTAATCTTATTACCATCGAGGGGGAAGCATGATTTTGCTTTACGCAATCATGCTTCTCTGTAGCCTCCTGGTTACTCTTGCAAGGCGTACTTATTGGGCCTGGAAGATTATGACCAACATATCAAAATGGGGCTTCTGGTTCATGGGTTGGTTACTGTGGAGCCTAAATAAATGTTTTGATTCTTCTGCCTTCTACTTTGAGAGTTTCTTATATCCGGCGATTCCGAACCTTTCAGACATGTTTATGATCCTCTTTGAGATTATAAACTCTGCCCTCCTGATACAGCATCATCCTGTCAAAACACATTTCTGCACTCCCCCACGTGGATACTCATAGACAACAGCATAAGATGATGCCTTGTACGTTGTTTAGCATAGTTCTGGATTCTGAGTGGATGATGTTCAATTCCCTCTAGGTCCAGCAGTGGGTTACCAGCATACAGTACTGTTCTTTATGAGCTGCCTCTTTGACAGGAAGCGTTTATTGGAGTCCTGGGTGCAAAGCCACAGGAGGAAACATTACTTATGTTGAATGCACTGTGTGGGGGCCAAAAGAAAGATTGTGTGTGGACATCGATTGGTGGGGGTGTGCTTGGGGCTCTGGACAGCCTCAGGATTTAAGGCCTGAGTCCTTGGCAAAATGAATAATACGCTTGCAATTTAATAAGATCGGAATCTCTCTGTGTACACAGTGTTTTCTCATTTCTCTACAATGTAGAAGGTATGTGCCAAGCTGCTGACAGCAAAACCTGAGAAAACTGTTTACTAATAATTCCCTAGTGCCTGTCAAGACTTCTTATTCCCTGTCCCCATCCTCAATTCATTCTTTGAAATAGTTATTTCTCTCTCTCTCTCTCTCTCTGTCTGTCTCTCTCTCTCTCTCTCTCTCTGTCTGTCTCTCTCTCTCTCTCTCTCTCTCTCTCTCTCTCTGTCTGTCTGTCTGTCTGTCTCTCTCTGTCTCTGTCTGTCTGTCTCTGTCTGTCTCTCTCTCTTTGTCTGTCTCTATCTCTCTCTGTCTCTGTCTCTCTGTCTCTGTCTCTGTCTGTCTCTCTCTCTCTCTCCCCCTCCTTTCCTCCCCCCACCCCAGGCCTGACTGATGTCTGGCAGAAGGGTTAGTTTAGCCAGTTCTAGGTCCCTATCATGAGGTCTGTGTCATACTCTCCCTGATGTTTCTATCACTACCTAAAAAAGGAGGCAAGAGGGTGGGCTCCCTGGAGAAATATGAAAAAAAAGTACTGACTGTGTAAAGTTTGAGGATTTCCTCTCCATTTTTTCTTTTCATTTTGGATGGGGAGATGTAATGTATGGCTCTTCTCCGATTCCCAGGTGGACATTTTATGTTTTTGTCCTTTTTGCACTTACCGCCCCATCCCCCCACCCTCAAGCTAGCTTATCTAAAATATGCTGTTCAGCCCTTTGGGATAAATTAGTTATGTCTTGATGTAATTTCCTATGGCATATTAAACTTCATCATTTTAACAGCACCTTTAAATATTTATTGGCTAAGCTGCGCTGTTTTCTTTAATATTGGCTCAGAGGATCTTGAAGCTCAACTAGCCTTTATTTATGACCTTCATCAGAATAAGAGCTCTTTCAAGATTCTGGCAATTTTAAAGTGCAAGAAAGTAGAATTTGGTTATGTTTTCATGGCTAGAGTGGAGAGTTGAGAAAAAGTATCTGGGCACTTAGAGGGGAAAAATATTACTTAATAGTTTTGGGGTGCTTAAATATCCTGACTCATGGGATCATAGAATCCCAGAATTAGAAAAGAGCTCAGAGGTCATCAAATCCAATTCATTTCTGTCTAATTCAGTTCATCTCCATCAAATTCAAAGCTATTTGCTTCATGCCTGAGAGGACGTCCCCAACTTTTCCGTGAGAAGGAATTTGGGATCAAGAAGGGTTTACTGACAGCATGGTGTTTGGGGGGTATATAGTTTGTTGATGATAAGTTTCCTCAGAGGGGCTTCTGCCTTCTAATATCAGGGGAAAGGTCTGCCAATCGTTGTTAAATAGGTCCATTCTTGAGATGGTTAACTGCCTTCGGGCTGAGTCTAGCAGTGCTTGCAATGCAATGATGGAGCTCTAGAAAAAGAGGCCCTCTCTAGAATCATTTGCCGTGCGGCTGACCATCCATGATATCACAGAAGTGCTGTTGTTCCGTTTTGAATCATACCTTCTTGGATGTGGGATGGCCTTGGTAATAGAAAGCCATGAGGAATATTGGTTCTGCTACCAGGTATAGAGCATAAATATGATTTCAGTTATATATGGAGCCTTTTCCTAGTCCACTCTGCTTCTAATGTCTTCCTCTCTAAGCTTATTTATTTCTGTTTTGTGTATCTTGCATGTAGCTATATGTGTACATGTTATCTTGCCATTAGAGTGTAAACTTCTTGAAGGCAGAGATTATTTCATTTTTTCTCTCTAATCTTTATGCCCAGCTTAGAACCTGGCAGATAACAGGAACTGTGTAAATGTTTGTTGCTTGACTGATTTTTGTCACTCCTGGTGGTTCTATCATATGGATGAAAACAAGGGCGGTCAGGGGACGATTAAGGATCAAAGAACATGATTCACAAACAGAAAGTAATGAATGGCATACACAACTGAGAAGTGACCTTCATAGCTATCCTGTGGGAATGCTGACCAACAGATATCTGGAGGTATAATTATATTATTTCTATAGTTCTTTATTCTGTGTATATACTGGACTCTACAGCGTACTTTCAAATTTTCCCAACTGGGAGGGATGAAAAACCGGTTATGTGCCAGCCTTTTTTTCTATAGAAGGATGTTTTATGTTGGGAAGTAGCTTATAATAGTGGATAGAGAGATGCCCTCATTGAAGGGAGACTTGGGTTCAAGTCGTACTTTGGAGAAGACCCTGGGCAAATCGCTCAATCTCTGAAGAGCCCAGACAAATGTTTAAGACTGAAAACTGCAGAATGACTGCCTGTTTGTATTACTTAAAAGAATTTCATCACGGAAGCTTCTAGTACCAATTAAATCATGTGTAGGATTAAAACAGGGCAGGTAGGTGACACAGTGGATAAAGCTCCAGGTCTGGAGGCATGTTCAAAATCTGAGTTCAAATCTGGCCTCAGGCACTTACTAAGCAAGTCATTTAATCCTGTTTGCCTCAGTCTCCTCATCTGTAGAATGAGCTGGAGAAGCAAATCGCAAATCTCTCCAAGAGCTTTGCCAAGAAAACCCCAAATGGGGTCACAAAGAGACAGACGAAAGGGTTCAAACCAAATTTCATGATTGCTGATAGAGAACAAACAATGATAGCTTACATTTCCATAGTGCTTTATGGTTTACCAAGCCCTTTATACACATTATCTCATTTACTACTCATAGTGACTCTGTGGGTTAGAAAGAATCCTTACTTTACCAGTTGAGGGACCTGAAGCCTGGCAAGGTTTCTTAGTTCACCAGTAGCAAAGCCTAGATTAGAAACTGAATCTCTGGACTCCTAATCCAGCTCTCTCTCAGCACTGGTTTTAAGCTTTGACACCTACTAGTTATGTGAATGTGGGTCAGCCGGAACTTCTCTGATCCTCAGACTTCTCATCTGTAAAATGGGATTAATAAGGCTTTCATTCCACTTGGCAAAATACAAAGGATTCTATAAATGTGAGTTCTCAACATCAAGGTTAGGTTAAAAAGTAAAAGTAAAATAAACCTCAGTGGGGTTTCTTTCCCTCTCTTTCCTATCTGTCTTCCTTTGCCCCTCAGGACCTATTTATCAAGTGTTTTCAGTCTTCATTAACTAATCTCTCTGACCTGGACAATGTGTTCAGAGAGAAGAAGGAGAGAAGTCCCTTTGGCAGACCCTCCAGTTGTTTCTTTTGCAAGTTCCTTCTTTAACAGTGAATCCTTTCCTTGCTATTCTTCAGTGATGTTCCAAACCCAAGCCCAGGGCTCCATCCACTGTACTACCTAGCTTCCCCTTTGGATAGAGTTCTGGGGGCTCATCTTCGTGAGTTCAAGTCCAGCCTCAGATGCTTACTAGCTGTGTGACCCTGGGCAAGTCACTTGACCCTTTTTGCCTCAGTTTCCTTAGCTATGGAATGAGTTGGAGAGGGAAATGACAAACCTCTCCAGTATCTTTGCCAAGAGAGCCCCAAAGGGGGTCACGAAGAGTCAGACATGATTGTAACAATTCAACAACAAAAATGATAATAGCTACTAGCGTTTCTAAAGTGATTTAAGGTTTGCAAAGTGCTTTACACAGGTCATCTCATATGATTATCACAACAAACCTAGAGTGAGGTTCTATCATCATTATCCCCATTTTACAGATGAGGAAACTGAGACACAGAGAAGTTAAATGATTTGCTTAAGGTTACAGAACTGGTAAATATCTGAGCAGGATTCAAACTCAGATCTTCCTTCCTCTGAGTCCTACATTGTGCCATCTAGATGCGCTCATTTCTTAGCTAGCCTTAAATCACTGAATGGGTGTTGCCTCAGACAAACTGAGACCTGGGGAAGACCTTACCTTAAAAGGCCAAGGTCTCCCACTGCATCCGGGGTCAAGACATCTGACCTATGTCTTGCCACTGGACTCAGATGACCCCAGAGAAGAGGGTGAGGTTGGTGACTTTGCACAGCCCTGCCTCACTTAAATCAAATTCACTTGCAAGTCAAGATATCACCTTCCTGATGTCATCGCTCCTCTTCAAGAATGAAGGACAAACAATAATAACAATCAACAGGCATGTTCCACCTCTTGTCTCTAACTAACTGTGAGGCCTTGAACAAAGAAGCAGCCATGGTTTAATGGCTGGGGATAAGAGACGTTGACACTAATTCCAGCTCTGCCATTGCCTCATTGTGTGACTGTGTAAGGCTTTTGATCTCACTAGGCCTTAGTTTCCTCGTATGTAAAATGGGCGCCGGGCTAGACTAGCTCTCAAGGCCTCTCAAAGCTCTCAAATTCTAATTATTTGGAATGTGTGTATGCTCTGGCCCTCTCTCTTAGAGCCAGATGAGTTTCATCTTCTCTCAGGGTTTTAGGATACCCTCAGGGATTTGTGGAGTATCTTTTCTGTACTACCATCAGTTCAAGCCCCTATCCATTTGCTGAGGAAGCAGCAACTACCAGACTAACTTTTAACAAAGGGATATTGGCTTTGAAGATATTTTAAGAACAAACATATAAACATCTCCCCCCAATATCTCAAAAGCATAATCTGCCCTAGACTATCTTGGTCTCTGGGGAGGAAGATTAGGTTCAATACGTTGTGCAGGTCCTCTATAGCAATGGTCTCACCAAGTTCCTGACCAAAGAGGGGGCATTACTGCATTACCGGGCTAGCTATAAAATGTGAGGATTAAATTTAAGATCTTTGATCTTAGAAAAAAAATCCTCATAATACCTCATAAGGCGGGCTTTATTAGCTGCATTTTATAGATGAGGAAACTGAAAAATGCAAAGGTTAAGTTACTTGCCAAAGGTCATACAGCTATTTAGGGGTAGAATCAGTTCTAAGATATCCTGACTCCTGATCTAGGTTTCTTTCCATGCTTCTCTCTGAAAGGGAAATGCCAGTTTTCCAGGAGGAATTTACCTGGAGGCTTTTATCCCTCAGAGGACTATGACAGGTTTTTCCACAATGAGAGACAACATATTTTACTTTGAGCTTCACCCTGTCAGAGCAGTTACAATGCCACCCTTAGAGCTTTTAAGGAAGGATGAGATAATCACAATAATTATCTTCCATTAGTAAGATGATCTGGCACCAGATTCTTCCTCCAATTCTCCCTGGCACCCCTCTGGAGGCAGGGAGCTTTTAAAATGGACCTCCAGAACATCTGAATGGAGGATAATCACATGTGTAAAAATGAGCAAGGGGACAGCAAATCAATGAATCAGTGGGGAAGGGCCCCAAAGCAAGGAATGCCAAGAATGTGGGTTAATAGCATCCTGTAGACTTTCCCAAAGAGTCTCTGCAAAGCAGCCACACAGTATGCTCTCCTCACACTACTAATAAGCACAAAACATTTCAGCATATTAATTCAGCAATGATCTATTTAATTCATTCCCTCTTAAGGGCAGTAAAGAAAGCTTACAGAGAGACGCTGATTACATTTATTCAAGGTTCCACACAAAGAGAGATAACATACATTCCTATGGGGATTTTGAAAGGAGTTTAAAGTCGATATCCAGTGGGAATCTGATAGCAGACTTCTGATTGGTGGCTTTTTCATCCTCTTTCTTTTCATTTATTGAACATCTACCACTTGCATCATACTTTTCTAGGCTGTTTAGTGGAGTTGCACAGGGAATACAAAATGCCATACTGTATCAGTATTTAAGGTGGGACTTTTTCACTGTTTTCTCTTCTGGAGCACTTATTTAATCAAGTGCCCTTGATGAGTGCGGCCTTTGTTTCTTTGATTAAATCAGGAGTCTTTGATGACCTACTTACCTCAAGGGAAAGCCTAGTTTACATGGGTTTGAGTTGCATGTTTGTGACACCAAAAGCTTTTAGATCACGTGGATTTGAGTCACATGTTGTGACGCCCTTTGACTCTGAACAGGACATATAAACTCAGAGGTTGGCATTTTGCCTTTGAGGCTCACTCATGGAAGGAGTGTTGAGACTCTGGACAAGCTCCCCCCCGCCCCCCAGCTTCGCTAGTACAGACCCATTGGTCTTCTCTGGTAACTCTGAACTGTGATTTGGTCTGTTTATATTGTCTCTGTTATTAATTTGTTTGTACTTGCTCTGAAGTTCGAGGTGCTGGCTTTTCCCTCTGAACTAAGTGAATGATATATGTATGTTTAATTAAACTAAGATTATTAACCCCTTAAAGTTGCTTTCCTTAGAAATGCAAATCAAAGAACTTGTGCTAACTGCAGCTCTTGTTGCTGGTTTTGTTGGGTCTTACGCTCGCACAGCAGCTGCTGGCTGTGTTGTTACACATACTTACCTGCTGGAGCTTATAGCATAAAGTGGGGGACAGGGCAAACCACATGACAAAAACCACAAATGTATAAAATTAGGGAGTCACAGAATGTTAGCCCTTGGAAATCCTTTAGTCCAAGCCCCTCGTTTTACAATTAGGAAAACCGTAAGCCCAGAAGGGAGAAGCAAAGTAAACGGTATAAATTTATAAATAATTTGATATAGAGCAGTTGCACTAAAGGGAGAGCTGGAAGAATAGGCAAGTTGAGCAATCTTGGCGGCTTTAGTCTGGAAAGGCAGCCTGGTCTAGTGTGAAGCACATCTGGCTTAGAATCCGAATACTGGCATTTGAGTCCTCAACTTCATCAGTTCTTTACTGTATGACATTAGACAAATTGCTTAAATTCTCCAAGCTTGGGTTTCCTCATCCATAAAAAAGACACTAGAATATTTGCCCTACCTACCTCATAGGATTGTTGTGAGGGTCAAATGACTTGTAGCCTGAAGAGATTCTTGTAATTGTAAATTACTGTATAGAAGAGGGTTATTACTGGTATAAAGAGAGAATGAGGGGTTCTAGCAGAAAGAAGCAGATTGCAAACAAATAAGAAGTAGCTCTCTCTCTCTCTTTCAAAGCCTTCTCTAATGCCTTATTGTGGCATGTTGGTGATCCTGGTTCCTCAAAACCTATGGCCATGAAATTTAAATCCAGCGAGTCCCTGATAGGCAGGAAGGACTTTGACTGCAGTGTGTGTGCTTTATTGTTATCTGCCTGTTGTTCTAAGACCTGCCTTGCTCAGGCCAGAAAAGCCAAGCACTAGGTCAGCCCCAGAGTGATGAATTTTTTGGCCATAACCACTCATGAAGATAATCTATTAAGTAATGGAAAAGTTGAAAACTGTGTTAGAGGAAGGGGACGGGGAGGATACACACTGAGGAAATTATAAATCCTTGAAGTGCTGAAGGAATAAAAGAAGTATGTTATGCAGAAGCTTGGGGAACTCAATCCATTCACACATTTTTTTGGATAGAAGATTTTGTACATCATACAGTATATGGTACCACGAAAGATATTGAAAAGGACAATTCTAACCATGTCTGAAATAATGAGCTTAGAGGCTCTTTGAAGTTACCACACACACATCAAAAAAATAAAAAAGGTATTAAATCACTCAAGACAAAACCAAGAGATGCCTCCAGGCTTAGATGATAAATAGCCAAATAACTAGTATATGTAATAAAGAATGTAGGAGTTCAGGATGGGAGAAAAACCCTGTTGGCTGAGGCTGAGGGAAGACTTCATGGAAGAGATATCATGTGAGCTGGATATTGAAAGGTAGATAGCATTTTGATAGATGGAGAGGAACTACCAGGGTACTGAGGCAGCTAGATGGCAGAGTGGATGGAGTGCTGGACCTGGTGTCAGGAAGACCTAAACTGGAATCTTGTCATAAATACTTAATAACTGTGCAACCTTGGGCCAGTAACAACCTCCATCAGCCTCTGTTTCCTTATCTATAAAATGGGGATGATAATGGCATCCACTTTACAGGGGTAGGTGAAGATCAAACCGGTGGTCTTACCTGGGAGAGGCATTTTTCATCTCTTCAGAGTGAATCTTGGCAAAGATTTAGAGGAAATGAGTTTGGTTCAGTAAAGAAGTAACAGGACACTTAGGCAATAGTTTGAATAAGAGCATGAAAGAAAAGTCAGGTGGGTTGTGAGCCACCTGGACCAGGGAAAGAGACGTTCTAGGCTAGAAGGGAAAGTAAAACTCTGGATGTATCAGAGAGAATGGTAACAGCTTACCAAGGAGGCAGTTGAAGTAACATTTGGAAGTATAGGAAGACAACTCCCAAGCTCACCACCAAGATCCAAGGTGGCGCTCAGACCATCTTTGAACTTAGCACTGTCCTTTGGCAAAAGTTTAAAGGCAGAAAAGTTTTGCCATCAGTGCTTTTAGGTCCCAACTCCATTTTCAGGACCATTTCCTATCCCTTAGGCTCTCAATCTTCCTCTTTCCATTTTTAATGTATTTATGGTCATTCTATTCAAATGCATTCAATTCAAGAAAACTTCTTATATACAGAATATTTTGCTGGGGAGTTGTGTTAAGTGGGTATGCAGATTAGACTGTCCCTACCATGCCTACTATTTAGTAGGAAGAGAAAAAAAAACATACACAGATAACTACAATGCAAAATAATACATGTTTAATGAGTTGAAGCAGTATAAAACAAAAGGTAGTATGAAGCTTAAAAGAAGAGATATCATAAATAACTGGGCCAGGGAAGGTTTCTTGGAAGAGATGGCATTTAAGCTGGGCTTCAATTAATAGATATTTGCTTAGTGCCAACTACGTGCCAGGCATTGTGCTAAACACTGGGGATACAAAAAGGCAAAAGACATTCTCTGCCCTCAGGGAGGTTACAATATAATGAAGGAGACCACACACAAACAAACAAGTACTCAAAGCACACTATATACAAGATAAATTGGGGAAGGCTTCCTGTGGAAGGTGGCATTTTAGTTGGAACTTAAAGGAAATGGGGGAGGTCAGTAGTCAGAGCAGTGGAGGGAGAGGATCCCGGACATGGAAGACAGCCAGAGAAATTGCCTGGAGCTGAGAGATGGAGTGTCTTGTTTGTGGAAGAGTCAGAAGGCCAGTGTCACTGGCTCGAAAAGTACATGTTGGGGAGGAAGGTGTAAGAAGACTGGAAAATGTAGAAGGGGCTGAATTATGAAGGGCCTTGAATGCTAAACAGAACATTTTGTATTTGTTCGTGGAGGCAATAGGAAGGTACTGGAGTTTCTTGAGTGGGGGTGGGGAGTAGCATGATCAGTCCTGTGTTTTAGGAAGATCACTTTATTGACCAAATGGAGAATTGATTGTCATGGGGAGAAACCTGAGGGAGCAGACCCATCAGCTACTGCAGTACTCAAGGTATGAGTTGATGAGAGCCTGCACTAGAGAGGTGGCAGTGATAAAGGGAAGAAAGGAGAACGTATTTGAGAGAGGTTGCAAAGGTGAAATCCATAGGTTTTAGCAACATCTTGGATATAGGAGCTGAAAGACCATGATGAATCCAGGATGACTCCTAGGTTGTGACCCTGAGGGATGAGGAAGATGATGTTACCTTCTAAAGTAATAGGGAAGGTGGAGGAGAGGGAAGAGCTTTATGAGGGAAAGATGAGTTCCGTTTTAGACATATTGAGTTTAAGATATCTACTGGACATCCAGTTTGAGATGTCTGAATAGCCATGGGAGATGTGACATTGGAGGTCAGCAGAGAGGTTGGGACAAAAAAGGTATATTTGAAAATCATCAGTATAGAGATGATAATTAAATCCATAGGAGCTGATGAAATTACCAAATGCAGTAGTATAGAGGGAGAAGAGAAGGGCTGAAGAGAAAATCCTGAGGGACCTTATGGTTAGAGGGCATGATATGGGAGAGGATCTAACAAAGGAGACAGAAGGAATGGTAGGAGCAAAACTAGGAAAGAGTGGTGAATTGAAAACCTAGAAAGAAAAGAGTATCAAATTGAAGAGGGTCATCAGTATTGTCAAAAACTACAGAGAGGTCAAGGAGAATGAGGATAGAGAAAAGGCTGTGGGATTTAACAACTAAGAGGTTGTTGGTAACTTTGGAGAGAGCACTTCTGGTATAATGTTCAGATTAGAAGCCAGATTGTAAGGGGTTAAGAAGAAACTGAGAAGAGAGAAAGTAGATGAAAACTAGTGTAGATGACCTTTTCAAGTAGTTCAGCTACAAAGAGCAGAAGAGATAAAGGGGACCAAAGACATATGAGTCACAGAGAACAATGTGAGCGAAGTCATGGAGGTGAAAAAGCAGAGGGTGCATTGATAATGAATTATAAAATTTGCCTGGAAGGTAGAATATGTTGCAGGGAGAAATAAAGAATATGAGGAAGGTAGAGTGGTGTCAGTTTATGGAAGGCCTTGAATATTAACCAAATTAGATGGGACTTTGCTTGATAGGCAGGAAGAAACCAACGAAGATTTCTGGGCAGAATAGTGGCATAATTCTTCTTGTATTAAAACCTTTTTCTAAGAACAGGATCTAATCAATGTATTCCCAATTTGCTATAAACGAGTGATTTAATGTGCTTTCTAGGATATTCACATTTAGCAAAGGCTGATATTTTTTTTTTTTAAATGCAATTTATTTATTTAACATATTTGGTTTTCAGCATTGATTTTCACAACAGTTTGAATTACAAATTTTCTCCCCATTTCTGCCCTCCCCCCCCACTCCAAGATGGCGTATATTCTGGTTGCCCTGTTCCCCAGTCAGCCCTCCCCTCTATCACCCCCCTCCCCTCTCATCCCCTTTTCCTTTCCTTTCTTGTAGGGCAAGATAAATTTCTACGCCCCATTGCCTGTGTATCTTATTTTTTAGTTGCATACAAAAAGTTTTTTTGTTTTTGAACATCTGATTTTAAAACTTTGAGTTCCAAATTCCCTTCCCTCTTCCCTTCCCACCCATCCTCCCTAAGAAGTTGAGCAATTCAACCTAGGCCACACATGTATTATTATGTATAACCCTTCCACAATACTCATGTTGTGAAAGGCTAACTACATTTTGCTCCTTCCCAACCCATCCCGCTTTATTGAATTTTCTCCCTTGACCCTGTCCCCTTTCCAAAGTGTTTGTTTTGATTACCTCCACCCCCATCTGCCCTCCACTCCATCATCCCCCCGCCTTTTATTTTTTTTTTTTATCTTCCTCCCTCTTCTTTCCTGCGGGGTAAGATACCCAACTGAGTATGTATGGTATTCCCCCTCAGGCCAAATCTGATGAGAGCAAGGTTCACTCATTCCCCCCTCACCTGCCCTCTCCCCTCCTCCCATAGAACTGCTTCCTCTTGCCACCTTTATGGGAGATAATCCACCCCATTCTATCTCTCCCTATCTCCCTCTCTCAGTATGTTACTCTCTCATCCCTTAATTTCATTTTATTTCTTTTAGATATCTTCTCTTCATCCTCAACTCACCCTGTGTCTGCTCTCTCTCTTTTACATATATATATATACACATATATATACACATAGATACATACATACACTCACATTCACTTATATATATACTTAAACATATATATATATATGCATATATATATATATGCATATTCCCTTCAACTACCCTAATACTGAGGTCTCATGAATCATACTCATCATCTTTCCATGTAGGAATATAAACAAAACAGTTCAACTTTAGTAAGTCCCTTGCAATTTCCGTTTCTTGATTACCTTTTCATGCTTCTCTTGATTCTTGTGTTTGAAAGTCAAATTTTCTATTCAGTTCTGGTCTTTTCATTGAGAAAGCTTGAAAGTCCTCTATTTTATTGAAAATCCATATTTTGCCTTGGAACATGATACTCAGTTTTGCTGGGTAGGTGATTCTAGGTTTTAATCCTAGCTCCATTGACCTCCTGAATATCGCATTCCAAGCCCTTCGATCTCTTAATGTAGAAGCTGCCAGGTCTTGGGTTATTCTGATTGGGTTTCCACAATACTCAAATTGTTTCTTTCTGTCTTCTTGCAGTATTTTCTCCTTGATCTGGGAGCTCTGGAATTTGGCAACAATATTCCTAGGAGATTTCTTTTTGGGATCTATTTGCGGAGGCGATCGATGGATTCTTTCAATTTCTATTTTGCCCTGTGGCTCTAGAATATCAGGGCAGTTCTCCTTGATAATTTCTTGAAAGATGGTATCTAGGCTCTTTTTTTGATCATGGCTTTCAGGTAGTCCAATAATTTTTAAATTATTTCTCCTGGATCTATTTTCCAGGTCAGTGGTTTTTCCAAGGAGATATTTCACATTGTCTTCCATTTTTTCATTCCTCTGGTTCTGTTTTATAATATCCTGATTTCTCATAAAGTCACTAGCTTCCACTTGCTCCAATCTAATTTTTAAAGTAGTATTTTCTTCAGTGGTCTTTTGGACCTCCTTTTCCATTTGGCTAATTCTGCCTTTCAAGGAATTCTTCTCCTCATTGGCTTTTTGGAGCTCTTTTGCCATTTGAGTTAGTCTATTTTTTAAGGTGTTGTTTTCTTCAGTGTATTTTTCAGTATTTTTTTGGGTCTCCTTTAGCAAGTCATTGACTTGTTTTTCATGGTTTTCTCTCATCCTTCTTATTTCTCTTCCCAATTTTTCCTCTACTTCTCTAACTTGCTTTTCCAAATCCTTTTTGAGTTCTTCTATGGCCTGGGGCCAGTTCATGTTTTTCTTGGAGGCTTTGGTTGTAGGCTCTATGACTTTGTTGTCTTCTTTAGGCTGTATGTTTTGGTCTTCTTTGTCACCAAAGAAAGAATCCAAAGTCTGAGACTGAATCTGGGCGCGTTTTCGCGTCCTGGCCATATTCCCAACCAACTAACTTGACCCTTGAGTTTTTCAGTGGGGTATGACTGCTTGTAGATTACAGAGTTCTATGTTCTACGTTTGGGGGGGAGGTGCCAGCTCTGTCAGAGCCGCACTCCTCTTTCCCCAAGGACCCCCAGTCCAGACTGGGCTCAGATCTTCGGCAGGCTGTGCACCCCTGCTGTGATCCGCCACTTAATTCCTCCCACCAGGTGGGCCTGGAGCCGGAAGTAACAACAGCTGTAACTGCCCCACCTCCGCTGCCCCCGGGGCTGGAAGCCGAACCGCGAACTCCTTCCACTCCCGCAGCTTTTCCCACTAACCTTCTCCGCAGTCTTTGGTGTTTGTGGGTCGAGGGGTCTGGTAACTGCCGCAGCTCACATATTCAGGGCGCTAGGGCCCCCTCCGCCAGGCTTCTGGTCTGGATCGTCCACGCCGCTCAGGCTGGGCTCTGCTCCACTCCGTTCCCAGCTCCCAGCTCCCAGCTCCCAGCTCCGTGTGGAATAGAGCTCACCCAGAGACCATCCGGGCTGTCCTGGGCTGGAGCCCTGCTTCCCTCTGCTGTTCTGTGGGTTCTGCCGTTCTAGAATTGGTTCAGAGCCATTTTTATAGGTTTTTGGAGGGACTTGGGTACGGAGCTCACTCTAGTCCGTGCTTACCAGCCGCCATCTTGGCTCCGCCCCAAGGCTGATATTTTAAAACAAAACAAATGGATTCCTAACAGTGGAATTACAAACTTCAGTCAGCAGGTATAGAGATTATCATCATTATCATTATAGATTACCATTATTATAGTTGTTGCTGTTGTTGTTGGGGGGAATGGTAGAGAAGAGATTCCCTTCATTTGCTTGTAACCATACTTTTGCTGCCTACGGTGGTAGCACAGCTTAAATTTCATTAACATACAGAAGATCTGCCATGAACACTATATCCCCCTGAGAGGTAGCCCTGGGGGAGGGTTGGAAGAGAAATAATTACTCCTATCCAAGGATTTACAGTGTTTTCTTTGGTGGCAAGAACAGCACTTTAGTTTCCATAGCTACTCTTTGACATTGGCAGAAAAAAGAACTTAAGGGGTGAGATCCTTCACTTTCACATTGTGGACAATAATTTGTCCTCCAATGGATGAAATTGGACCAGTCCTATGTGCACTTTTAATGCTGCTTATGATAAAGAGATTGCATTCCTTTTTAGTACCTAAATTTGTTTTCACGCCAACCTTCCCCCCCTCCCCAGACTGAGTCCATTGCCAAATTCTATTAATTCTATTTCAGAAATGTCTCTCACATGTGATCCCCTCATTCTCATTCCCATTGCCAGCACTCTAGGTTAGATTTTTTTCCTCTCTCTTGGATTATTAAAATAGGCTCTTAACTTTCCTGCCTCCAGTCTCTTTCTCCTTTAATCTATCTTATACACTTATACACATCTTACAAAGCCAGAATAAGGTTTTAATGCTCTGATCATGTCACCCTCCTCAAAAACTTTGAATTCTTATTGCTTACTGAATAAAGCTCAAACTTATTAGCCTAGTATTGAAAGTCGTCCCATAGGTGGTCCTGGCTTTCCTTTTTAGTTATCCTCCAATTTTCTCCTTCATTCAAATTTTATCATGGCCAAACCAGACTATTCACCATGTGCTTTCACCCCCTCTATACTGTGGTTCACTCTGTTCCCTCTGCCTGGAATTAATTTTTTTGTAATTTCAACCTACTAAAATTCCGAACACAATCTTTTACCTTTATACTTCTCTCTCTCATCCTTCCCAAACCGATTAACTTATCTTTATTACAGCCTCCATTTGCTCTATCCCTTTATACCTTCTCAGTCCATTATCCTTGTTTAGGCCTTACTTTTCCCCATTTACTATCTTGACCCTGTAGTTAGGCAAGTCAACACTACTCTGTCCTCTAACCTTGAATCTCTTAACTAACATCCTACAGCCACTCATCCTTTTCCTAACTGCATCTCTTAATTACTCCTACCATCTGTCTTCTCCATTCTTGCTCATGGACTGTTGCCCTGCTGCTGAAGGTTGCTGTAGGAAGCCTTACTGGGTCCATTATGAATTTCTGTCTCCAGAAACCTCGACTGGACTCTCAGCCACTGCATCACTTCTTCTGGACCCCACCTGGCATTTGTTCCAAGCTATTCTTTTCTCTTCAAGCCACTATACCACACCTTCCTTCTCAGAAAAGGACCTTGACTCATATTTACTGAGAAAATTGAGTCCATCTGTTTTTCCCCAATTCTATTACTTAAATCCTCTCTATATTATCCTTCATGCTTTCCTCTTTTGCTCTCATCTCTGAAGAAGAGATGGCTCTTCTTCTTGCCAAGGCCAACCCCTGTAATTGTGCCCTTAATGCCACCCCTTCCTATCTTCTCCGGGATCTTGTACTTTTGATCATTGCTGCCCCACCATGCTCTCACCTCATTTCCTCCACTTTTTCATCTTCTTTAGTCTTTTCTTCCACTGGCTCTTTTCCTGGTGCCCAGAAATGTACTTAGGCTTCCTTTAAGTCCCAGCTAAAATCCCATCTTTGCTGAAATCCCTCTGCAACCCCTCTTAATTCTAGTACCTTCCTTCTTTTAATAATTTCCAATTTATCCTGTATATCATTTGCTTTACATATATTTGTTTACATGTTGTCTCTCCCATTAGATAGTAAGCCCCTCGGTAAGGTCAGGGACTGTCTTTTGTTTCTTTTTGTATGCCCAGAAATTAGCACAGTGTTTGGTACATAATAGGCTCTCAAAAAATCTTTATTGATTGATCAAATTATCACCAGGGTTTCTTACCTATTTTTGTGCAATTGACCCCTTTGGCAGTCTGGTGAAGCCCATGGACTGACTCCTCAAAATTATAATTTTTAAAAGTATAAAATACACATCATATTACAAAAGTAACTTGTTCTATGAAAATATAACTATTAATTTAAAAAAAACAAACTCACAGACCCCAGGTTAAATACCCCACTCCTAGTAATAATTCCCAAATTTATATAGCCAGTTCTCATCTCTCTACTGATTTCCAGTTCCACATTACCAATTGCCTGCTAGCTATCTGGATGTCTTGTAGGAATCTTAAATTTCACATGCCCCCAAATAGAACTCACTATATTTCTATGTGGAAAACTTTCTGTCTTAGAGGTTTGCAGCCTCAATGTCTTCAATTCTTTACTTTCCTTTATCTTCTGCATCTGATAGGTTACTCAGATTGTGGATGCTACCTTCACGTCACTTGCCTCTGCTTCCTCTTCTTTACCCATACATACAGCCTAGTTCTGAATTTCATTCCCTTTCATTCTGACTACTAGAATAGACTCCACACTGGCCCTCATGTCTTATGTCTCTTCCTTCTCCAATTCATCCTCTGCATAGCTGCCAAGGTGACGTTCTGAAATCATGGCCTGATCACATCATCATTTTGCTGAAAAAGCATCAGTGACCCTCTATTACTTCTGGAACAAAATATAGACTCCTCTGTCATTTAAATCCCCTCATGATCTGGCTCTAGTCTCTCTTTCCCAACTTCTTTCGCAGCACTTCCTAACTTGAATTCTACTTTCCTGATGAACTGGCCTGTATTCTCTTTCCTTGTATGAGAAATTTTATATCATGACTCCATGCATTCCCTCTTTGTCTCTTAGAATCCTTGGCTTCCAAAAAAACTCTGATGAGGGCCATCTTCTATATAAAGAATTTACTGATCCCCTGAGGAGCTGCTAGTGTTCTCTCTATGCCCCTCCCATTTAGTTTGCATTAATTAGGTATATATTTTCTTATATGTATTTCTATACACCCTAAATAGAAAGCCAGCTCTTTGAGGACAGGGACTATGCAGAATGCTGAGCTAGCATAGATCTTTGTATTTTTATATGACATTTAGCATGTCCCACCTTGTGTTATATGTTTTTGTCTTATCTTCTCTATTAGACTCTATTAGTCTATTAGACTATCCATGAAATCAGGGGCCATTTCTATTTCACCTTTGTCTTCTGTTGTATCTTGAACATAGAAAGGGCTCAGTTAAATTTGTTGAATTGAATGGATAGTATTTTCTTTCTTTTCTCTTCCTTCCAAATAAAGTGGGACAATACTTTTCAAACCCCCAAATGCTACATAAATGCTAGTTATTATGTTGACCATTTCTGTTTAACATTATTTTTCCCATGCTTATCATAACTTATGGGTTGGGATCTTTCTGTCTTGAATGATGATCTCAAGTAGCTGGATAGAGTAGCCCCAACCTTTCTTCAGATTCTCCAGATAGTCATTAGTGGTCAGAAAACATTTAACCTGGGGGTCAATGTGGCTTAATTATTGCCTTTGCTAATGCATCAATTGCTGCTATTTATTTTTAAAAAGCTTCCTGATCATTATGCATCCTACTTAAAGACCAAGATGATGATGAAAAAGGGCCAAGATTATTCCGTTCCCTTTCCCATTGTTGTGACTGACCCAATAGTCTCATTACTCTCTGGCTTATTTATAGTTACTGGCAAAGAGATCTTGTGAAGAGAAGGAACATTCATTTATACAACAATGAAATCTTTGGTAAATTTCTCAGGTGTTGGGGTGGAGGCAGAACTGCTCTTCTATGGTCTGTAGTCATTCAATTGAGGCTTGAGTGCTGTGTTCAGCTCTGGGCACCACATTTTGGGAAGGACATTGATAGGCTAAAGTATCCAGGTCTATAAAGGACTTTCAGTCCATGTCGTATGAGGATGAGTTGAAGGAACTGGGGATTTTGAATCTGGAGAAGAGAAGACTTGAGAAACATAATGATTGTCTCCCACATGCTGTGTTTGTTTTCTACATACTTTTATACATATTCTTTTCCACATTGGAAGGTCCATTTGACTTGGTATCCCTAATATTTATCATGATGCTTGGTAAAAGGGTAAATATTTAATAAATGCTTGCTGATTAACTTGAGTAATTGAAGGACTATCTCACAGAAGAGGGATTCAGACTTGTCCTCAAGGTCTCAGAGGGAAGGAGTAGGAGCAAAGGGCTGAAGCTACAAAGCAAATTTAGGCTTGGGGTCAGTAAAGACTTCCTAACAATTAGAGCTATAGCAAAACAGAATGGATGACAGGAAGTCTCAAACCAAGTGTTCGATGACCACTTGTGAGCTCTCTCGTAGAGGGGAGTATCAGCCTACCTAAACTTGAAGAAGCTGCCACTGGAAGTTAGCCATCATACTGGGGTGAGTTTTTTTCAGCAACAACAATTTGTGAAACTACTACTACAGGATGGAGAGTTTTTATCTTCACCAGTGTGCCCACAATAAGAAAATCATAGATCTGTGAAGTAATTGAAACTAGTAAAGAATTGAATAAGCAAGGAGGTAAGGGCACAATGCATTGCCTGTATTGATAAATGGTTTTGAATTGAGCTGGAGGCATTCAGGTGGGAGGAAAGCATAAGCAGAGATATGTGATGCTTAGAAAATTATTCTAAGGCATTTCAAATTGCCATTTTTGTGCATAATCCTGAGCAAAATTGAATATGTGTTGGTGAGAAGGCCTCGAATTTCTGATGTCTTATTGGAAAAAGATAATATTAAGACTGGACTGATCTGCTCTATTTATAATTTCTGAAAATAATACATCCAAACCTCTATGGCCTTGTATGTTCACTATATCACATGCTTGATGACAATAGTGAACTGCAAGAATGATAACCTGACAGTTTTGTTTTCATTAAGCTAGGCTTTAAATTTCCTGTCAAGTGCCTTGAATCCTTTTGCAGTCCCATCAGCCGTCCTGTTCAGAGAAGACAGAAGAGCTGATTAGAGTTCAGGAGTTCTGGATGCCATCTGATCTATGAGGCCATGAAAATCTAGTAATCAAACAGCTGCCTGGGTGTTGGCTGTCTGGGCTTCTTAGGACTCAAGGAAGAACTAGACACAAATCGAAGTGGACAATGAAGGGAGTGAGCTGGGGCTTCAAGTTAAAATCCACCCTTTTGACTCAATTTCCTATATGGCTCATACAAAAGCAATTTAGGAGACTGAATAAAACCTCCACTCAAGTGATGGAGTGCATAGCATATTATATGTGAAGTCAGGAATACCTGGCTTCAAATATCACCTCAGAAAATTGCTGTGTGACCCTGGGCAAGTCACTAAACTTCTCTGATTCTTAGTTTTCCTAAAGAGTTAGATTTGATGCCTTCTAAGGTCCCTCTCAACTCTAAATCCATGGTCTTATGATTCTACAACTTTGCTCTGATGTGCCATTGTGGCATGAGGATGACCCTGGATTCTCAAAGGCTATGCTAGTGAAATGTAAATTCTGACTGGGAATTTTTTGGGTTCATTCTTGGGATAAGTTGTCTGTTGGCTCAGGATGAATCCAGCTAGGTTCAGAGAAGCTCCTCACTAGGTTGTCAACAGAGGGATGAATTTTTCAGCCTCAGCAGCTCTCCAAAAGCATCTACCAACTTGCGGAACATACAATCTGTGAGAGAGGGGGGAACACTCACAAAAATGAAGCAACACCCACATCAATGACATCACTGATCCTTGAGGTATCAAAGAAGATAACAGAATAGGTAAGTCACCTGTTTCACCTATATAATGACTGTCTTTCACCTTTCTTTGTATCATCAGTGCTTAGCAAGTCTCTGGAACATAGTGGGTGCTTAACAAATGTTTTTTGACTAAGTAGAGGTCTGCCTCTCTTGCCAACCTACTCCATGAAGACTACTCTAAATTCAAGCCCTTTGCTCATATGACAATTTTGAGGAAACATTGCAAAACTTTTACATGTTATTTTAGGCTACCTCAAGATTTGGGTGATAGAGGCTAATTTTCATTTTCCTGAAGCTTTGAGACCAGCCATGGGGGTTTGGAGTGGGGACAGAGGTTGACAGGCAAGTGGTTTGTGGTTTGCAAATCACCATGTAAGGGCTTTGATGTAGGGTGGTGCAGCAGGAAGGGCACTGGGTTTGGAATCATGGGTCCTGATTTTGAATCTCATCTCAAACGACCACCTCTGTGATCTTGGGGAAATCACTTATCTTCTCTGGGTTGCATGAAAAGAATTTCATTTGATTTTCTCATGAAAAAAATATATTTGATAATCTCTAAGTCTCCCATTAACTAAAAATCTATGATCCTATAATAATAATATTGCATCTTCTTGTAGACCCCCAAATTATGGACTGGGGGGCACTGAAAAGAACATTGGTTTTGGAGCAGAGCAGCTGGTTTAGAATTTAAACTCTGTGACTTACTGCCTATGTGATCCAAGGCAAAGCCACTTCCCTGATCTGGACCCCATTTTCCTCATCCTTAAAATGAGAAAGTTGTACTAGATGCTCTCCAATGTCCCTTTCAGTTCTAACCCATGCATTTGTTTTTAATAATAACATAACATTAATGGTATCATTTATATGGTGCTTTAGAACTTGCTAAGTACTTTACAAATATCTCATTTTCTTCTCAGAACAGACCAGAGAGGTAGATGCCATTGCTACTCCCATTTTACAGATGAGGAAACTGAGGCAAACAAAAAGTAAATAGCTTGCCCAGTGTCTCACAATTAGTAATTGAGGCTAGATTTAAACTCAAGCCTTCTTGACTCCAAATTCATCCTGTTTTCCCCCATTAAATATCATAGGATCCTAGATTATAGATTCCGAATTGGAAGAGATTTTAGAGATCACCTCTCCTCCCCCTTATCCTTTCCCTACCTCAGTTTTACAGATGGGCAAACCAAGGCCTAGGGAGCTGAAATCACTTGCTTATAATGACATAGGTTACTTAACAAAGCTAGGATTCAAACTTGGGTTCTCAGACCTCAAAGTCAGTGCTCATTCAACTAATTTTAATATATGCATGTGAAGGACTTAAACCATGTTTTGGAGGAGCCATACTCCACCTGTCCCTGGAGAGTCTTGTCAGTGCAGACAAAATTAACTTATGGATATATGGAGGAAGGGATTTTCTCTTAAGGTAGGACTTATTTCATTCACCTCCTTCCCCACACAGCTTATGTTGGTAAACTTTAAGCTATCATAATCTTTTCACATGACATAATTTTTCAGCATCTACAACCAAATCTCATAAGCTTAAATGATTATTAGGTTTCTTCCATTTAATTTATTTGCAAAATTGATTTTTAGGATCAATATCCCCCGGGTATGAGATGAAGCCTGGGCATTAGTAGAGTTTGATGAAGACTGTGTGCATCTTAATTGTTGCTCCTGATGGCTTCTGGGGCTCCTTGTCAGTGTTGAAATTTGACCACACATCAAAACCTGTAGTGAAAAACTGTAGTCATTTTCCTCTAGACCCTCTTCCCATCCAAATAAAGTAAGACAAGTCACGTTGATCTCCCTCTCTCCCTTTTTGAGATGGCATTTGATTTTAAAGATTGCTTGTTGACTTTGTGACATAGGAAAGCTTAAGATTGCATACGGGGGAGACAGTAGGGAATGTGGGTAGTGGCTGGACATGTGGGAAGGTTTGTGGAGCTGTTCTTCATTTGTTAATTCTCTCTATTCAGGATTTGGTCCAGGTATTCATTGATAAAGCAAACGGGAGGACTGTTCAGACAATTATGACAACACATTAATTTTCACAGGATTTGGCAAAGAATTATAAGTTGTTTTGCATTGTTTGCTAACAACTTCTAACAACTCACCTATCGTTAGGACTACATGGTTTACAAAATATCTTTTCCCAATATGCTCATGAGGATTCAAATATCATTCGTTATTTACACTTCATAGATGAGGAAACTGAGCCTTCCAAGAGGTAAAATAATTTTGCCATGGTCATCCAATTAATTAGTTTCAGAACCAGAATGCAAACCTAGGTCCAAGTCCAGCACACATTCAGTAACACCATGCTGCCTTCCATACAAGTTAACCTTTTCCTCTTCAATTAGAGTATAAGCTCCTTGAGAGCAAGGACCATGTCTTGAATTTCTACTATATCTGAAGCAGGATTTGAACTCAGGTCTTCCTGACTCTTAGTCTAACACTCTGTAGACAATGATAATAAGTAAAATGAAACAGAGGATTAATGCCAATAGGCAGACAGTTTAGGTCCCAAATCCGTTTTTTCATTCTAATCCATCAAGAAAGACTACCTTTCCTACTAATAAGATGTGCTTGGCTAGCTTGTGTTCCACTAGCCTACCCTTCAAGAACCTTTAGTCACCAAGAGAAGCATTAAAAAGGGGACTGAGTGTATATCCCAAGACAGAGGTGTCCAGGTCTGAAATGACCTTGTGGATTTGAGGAATCTGGAGGTCCTTGGTCTTTTTGGTCAGAGTTCAATGGTGATAAGGGGAGCTGTCCTCAGCAACTACTGCAATGCTGTTGGATAAAATGACCACCAATAAGAGGACTAGTCCAAACCTGGCCCATTTTTCCAGAAGACATGCACTGGGAGTTGGTTAAACAGTCCAGAGTTGAGGTTTATAAGAAAAACACCTACTTAGCAATTCTGCAAACTACTTCATGTTTAGATGCTCTTAATTATCAACTAAGGATAATAGCACTGCCACTTCTTTAATTAAAGTCATTGTCTTTTAATAATCTTTTGTATTTTACCATTTCTTTTATGTGTAGAAAATAAATGTGTCCCCACCTGCAAAAAAAAGAGCCTAAGTTATCTCCACACCCTAAGGAGGCAACAGAAGAGGAATTAACCTAACTTTAGTTCTCCATTTCACTTTGATCCTATTAACAAAATGTATCATTTTCATATTATTACTGACTCATCAATAGGGTAAATGCTTTGAATTTTGTCCTTTTTCTTTTTTGTTTTTTTTTTTTTGAGGGGGGATGGCAGAGCAATTGGGGTTAAGTGACTTGCCCAAGGTCACACAGCTAGTAAGTGTGTCAAGTGTCTGAGGCCGGATTTGAAATCAGGTCATCCTGACTCCAGGGCCAATACTCTACTCACTGTGCCACCTAGCTGCCCCTGTCCTTTTTTTCAAGAGGCATTGTGGCTTTGTGCCATGACAGCTGGTTTTGGACACAGGAAGACCCAGGATCAAGATTCATTTCTGACATATACAGTCAAGTAATTTAACCTTTTCATTATTCTAGACAACTCTTTACGACCATTCTGAAACTATCAGTTACAGAGAAAGTGCCAACCTGCTTTGAGGAATCTTTCATCTGGGAGCTCTCTATATCAACATACATACAGGTCCAGTTTCTATTTTTGTCCCTCTTCCCATCTTCTTCAATAGGAGGGATAGATTAACACCAAATAATTTACATTCTCATGCCTGGTCCCTTTGAACATCTAGGACACCCCTGGTTAAGCATCTGGCCGGGGTGAGCCATATAGGTTTTTTTCTTTTGGGAAGAGGAGGTTTTACTTATACAAAGATAACTTATCCTACTGGGGCTTCAACCTTCAACCTTGGCTAAGCAAGTGAGCCAAATGATCCTTATTAACAGAGACTGAAACTTAGTTTAAAAGACTGTAACTCTAAATGTGCCTTCTGGTAATATTCTCACTATTCTTGGTTCAACAGATAATTATATAGCAGCATGAGGATGGTTTGAATGCCTTTGTGTGTTTGGACATGGAAATGAGAAGGAAATTTTTCCTTTGCTCAGGCTATTTGTCTGCTGAACACAAAACTGGGTCAATGTGGCCATATAGCCAGAAAGGGTGGGAGCCTGGAGATGTGAGGAGTCAAAGTTTCCAACTATGATTGACTGTACCTCACCTCAACCCTAGAGGATGTTCTGAACAAATCTTCCTTTCACTGCCTCAGTAAAAAACAAATCCATGTTTTTTAGCCTGAATGTTACATTTATGGTTGCTGCCTCTTCATTATTTTCCCTTTGATCCAGGCAGGGTCTTGATCAATTGATCAATTAATAAGCATCTATTTATTAAGCATCTACTGTATGCTGGGCTCTACACTATGTCTCTGGGATAAAAAAAAAACAAAAATGAAATAGTCCCTGATTTTATTCTATCAGGGGAGATAACATGTATAAATATAAGTAAAAAGATACAAAATTTTTCTTTAAAACAAAAGGCAATTTGGTGGAGGAAGATAGTAGCCCTTGGAAAAATGGAGAATCAGAAAGGGCCTCATATAGGAGAAGGGTTTGAACTAAGCTTTACAGGAAATCAGGGATTCAGAGAAGCAGAGATGAATAGTGAATGCCTTCTAGGCAAAGTGGACAGCTTGTGTAAAGGTACAGAGGTGGACTATGACAAGTTCTGTATGAAAAACAGCAAGAAGGTCAGTTTAGCTTGATTATAGAATGTATGAATGGGGGTAATACAAAATGGATCTAAAAAGGGGGGTTAGAGTTGGGTTGTGAAGGGCTTTAAATGAGAAACAAAGGAGTTTGTATTTAATCCTAGAGGATATAGGGAGCTGTGGAAGTCTATTGAGCTGGCAAGAGAAATGGTCACTTTGCCAACTGTGTGGAGGATGTATTGGAGAAAAGAGAAACTTGAATCAGGGAGACTAATTAGAAAGCTATTGCAGTAGTCCACTAAGAGGTGATGAGGGTCTGAACTAGAGCAGTGGGCATGAGATTGGAGAGAAAGACCCCTGGAAAAGATGGATACACTCGCATCCAAACCTCTTCCTCCCTGGTCTTCTGCCAGGGAAGGAAATCTGGCTAGGGTGCCCCCAATTAGAAAACCATACAACAGTACTCACTTGAAGTTCCATTTCCCACCTTCTTTTTATGCTCAACTGAAGGACTACATGTATTAAATCTGTATGCCTTCATGTCCATTAATGATGAAATGGCTAAACAAATTATGTTATATTAATATAATTTTTCTTTAAGAGGTGATGAAAGGGACTATTTCAGAGAAACCTTGGAAGACTCATATGAATTAATTCAAGGTCAAGTGAGCAGAACCAGAGCAATTGATATAATAACAACACGTAAATACAAACAACTTTGAAAAAATGAAAAATTCTGATTAATGACCAGCTATGGCTCCATAGTTGCCAAATATGCCAAATAATATGCCAAAGCATATTATTCATCTCCTGACAAATGAGTGATGAATTCAGGGTAAAGAATGAGATGCTGGGGGGCAGGGACTGACAAAGTGGGAATTTGACTGCATATTTATTACAAGAATTGTATTTATGCACATATCTCCCCCAAGAGAATGTAAGATTTTTAAGGGCAGAGATGGTTTCATTTGTCTTTGTTTCTCCTAACCGCCTAACACAGGCTTAAAAATGCTTGTTGACTAATTGGTGGGATGAGGGTACTGTCTATGGAGTGTCAGATAACAGTTAGTAAACTGAGTTAGTAACTGAGTTGGTAAACTTAAGCAGTTGATAAACCACTTGTGCTGTATTTAGCTGTTCTTTCCCTACAGCTGAAGATGGCTCAACTACATTCCTACTCTCTTCACAAAGCCCAGATCAGATTGCTGCTCCTTACACTTTCTCTCCTTTTAATCCTTGTCTTACAATCCAACCTCTGGATTTAAAGTTTGTTTTGCTGATGAGTGTTCCTTCTCCTACTCTATCCTCCCTCTTACAACCTCCTCTCTGTTCTCCCTGGCCCTGCTTATTTCCTGAGTGGATTTAATGCATTCCTACATCAAAATCTTGTGAATAGTTATTTCTCCTTTTTCAAATTCCAATAAGAGATGCCCACTATCAAATCTGCCTCCATGTTTGTTTATTCTTCTCTGGTATACTATAGTTATGGTCATGATGAAGTTTCTCTCCCTTCTGCACTATTTCTTCCCTAGTACCTTCTTTCCCTCTCCCAGACTTTTTCTTTCTTAAAACCACAAAAAACCATACTTAGAAGCTTAATTTGTCTTTCGGTTTAGACAATAGCTATTATAATGTAAAGGAAACAAATTTAAAAGACTTAAGAAATCTAATCATTGAAATAACCAGCCATGACTGAAGAAGATTGATGAGGAAGCAACTTCCCACCTCTTGAAAAGGGGATGATGGACTAGAGGTGCAGAATGAGATTCATTTTCAGACATTGCCAATGTGCGAATTTGTTTTGTTTGACTAGACTTATTACAAGGGAGGGCTTCTATTTATAGAAGTGGGGGGAGTTTGGGGGCAGGAGAGTTGGTAGCAAGTGATAGTGAGGAAACAAAAGGAGAAAAGAAAGAAATGAATAACAATGAAACATAAGAGAATACCAGAAGAGAGCAGAAGAAGCCTATAAGGGAACATTGAGCAGAGCAGTTTTGTTATTATTGTGTTAAATTGATTCTGCATTTTAAAAACTGCATATAAGTTCAGTTTCACGTACAATGCTGTATATGAAACTCTGAACTTATATATTATGATCTTATATTATCTATATTGAAAGGTTTATGTTTATTGATGCTTGAATTGATAATAAAAATTAATTTAAAATTTTAAAAATCTAATTTCAGTGATTTAAATAAACAAAGGGCCTTGGTTTTATAACCAAATCAATCTTGGAAAAAATGCCTTTGATATCTCCTCCTGTTAGGTTTTTAGAAGCGTTAGGTTGTAGATCTACCCACAAAAGAAACATATGTCCTTTTGGTGTCTTGAAATACTCTTGTCATTGTGGTGGTTTCACCATTTGTGTTCAGTTTGTTAAACAGAATTGCACCCCAGCCTCAAGAATCCCTTTGGTTGTTCAGTTTATGAAAATCATTTCTTTTCATTTTCCAAACTCTTATGAACTGTGACCTGCCATGTGGCATTTCTATCACTTCTCATCTTTCCCTCCCTCATCTTCTTCAGTGTTAAAATCTTGCTGAGACTTTTCACATATTTGCTTTTGATGATTTATACTGGAATTGTATTTTCTTTTCCATCACTCTCTCCCAGGGGTCTTAGTATGTGTCTGATGAGGATGAGAAAGGGTGTTTCATTAATAAAATTATTATGAATCTTGACAGTGACAGATGCTTTGCAGTTAAATAATGATTTGGGAGACATTTGAAAAAGTAATTTATATAAAAATCAGTTTCCACAGGTTTTTTGTTTATCCTATATAGTTATTTCAGAAACTGCTATTTTTAAAATTATGAGTTCTTTGTAAAGCACTTTGAAAATATAATAAAATGCCTCCCTTCATCCTGAAAATCATCTGTCAGTAAATATATAGCATGTGATCTGATTCCCATCAATTAAACTTTCATTAGTCTAGACAGACAATACAGTAAAAAAAAAAAAAAAACAACTGTAGCCATTTATTAGTCTCAAAGGATTTTGAAGCCAAAAGGATAACCTAAGTGATCCCTGTTCTAATCATGGGCACCTTTGCATTATCATTTGGTGGGGGGTGGGGTGGGGGGTGACAGCGACAGAACTTGTATTCTACTCAGTTCTTCCCCTCATTTGTGAGGAGTGTATGTTTTCCCAAAGTGGCCAAATTTAGGTTCAGGGAAAATTGCTCTTGCAGGGGGAGGAGGGGTGTAGCTTGACTGATGGCTGGCTGAATTATTCTCCAGATTATAAGTCATTTTCCAAATCATACAATACCTACCAGAAGCATATCATGTCTTTGAGCAATTGGTGTGATTACCCTGGGAGTTACACTTAGGAGGTCCTAAGTGTGGAATATAGGCAAAGAATCAGGGAGGCAGTGTGTATGTGTTTGGGGACAAGGGAGAAAGAAAGTAGTTATGAAATAGGGCTTTAAAGACCTGATGTTTATACAATCAGCTTATAGCCTCTGCCCATAAGCAATCAGGCAAACTATACTGCCCATTTAGGTGGAAAGCATACTGATTTGATTTTGAAATCAGAGGATGTGTGTTTGAACCCCAGTTTGGTTATTTACTACTTGTAAGATCTTGGATAAGTTACTTCAACTCTATGGACCACAGTTTCATTATATGTAAAATGAGGAGATGTAATTAAATGGTCTCTAACTCTCTGGTCCTATGATTCACACTCTCCAAATCTGAAAGTTGACTTTTGTGAATTTTTTCTGTGCCTGATGTCAGATGAAGAGAGTGAACAATGGTAGAATTGTTGAGATAGAAGACATCTTATAGGCCATCTACTCCAAGCCCATCATTTTACCGATAAGATTATGAGACTTTCTTATGGCCATATAACTGGTAACTAGCAGATCCAAGACTATGGATTCTTTCCTACTAGTCTTTTCCACTACACTTTAGGCATTTTGAGTTTGAACTGATGGAGGAATGCTCAATGGAAGATTATAGAGGAGAAATGGATTTTTCACTACCTAAATTCCAGATGGAATGCAAAATTTCTCAGTCTCATTCTGAACTTAATGAAATCAAGAAAGAACAGGATAACGTATCTCTCTGTAATTAAATATTCACTGGGAAAATACTAATCTGAAAGTAAATTGAAATTCTTTGTGTGACATATTCATTGAATAATAGAACTTAGATTCCATTAGAAATACCAGAATTCCCTATTGGCTAGTTAACTGCATAAAATATGGAAACGTAGAGTTAAATGAAAAGACCTGTAATAATTAATATAGTGCATGATTATGTGACTTGGAAAGAGCTGGCATCATCATAAACCACTGAGATAGCAAAAGTCCTGCCTGTCTCAATAAATAACTGGTATGTAAGTGGAAATATTTCCTGTTGATTTTATGATAAACTATCTGATTTGAAGTGATTATCATGTAAGGGGATTAAGTATCATCTGGTAAAGGAAGCCAGCTAATGGTTCAATGAAACCAGTGTAATTTATTGAAAAAAGTATTAGTTCTAGGACAGACCTAGTTTTGAGTTTGACCTTTGCTACATTATGAACATGAGCAAGTTATTTAACCCCTATGAGCTTGAATTTCCAAATTTTAAAAATGAGGATAATGAATTTTCTAGCATTTATGTATAGAGCTCACATGAGGATCAAATTAAATAATGTGTTCAAGGTTCTTTGGTTCCCTTAAAGGGCTACATAAATGTCAGATATTTGTAAAGGGGTCAATTTGAGGAAAGCAGGGCTAAGTTCCTCACTAATAGGAAGTATAAAGATGAAAAAAAAATTTAGTCTAGGCATACCTTAAATGTGCCATGTTTCTCTTCCATTGACAGCTAACTGGTATCTATGCTTAAAGTTTAGTCTGTTCTTTTTCTGAGAAAGAATTCAAAGGAGCTTGAGAAGTCCCTCCCTGCATTGTACATTATCAGAGGAAATGAAAATATTCTTTAAAAATGGAAGTGGAAAAGCTTTTGACAAAATATAATACCCATTCCCATTAAAAACACTAAAAAGCATAGGAATAAATCAGCTTTTCTCAAAATAATAAGTAGCATTTATTTAGAAAAACGAGCAAGTAATGGAGATCAACAAAAAGTCTTCCCAATAAGATCAAGGTTAAGCAAGGATGTCCATTATCATCACTATTATTCAATATAATATCAGAAATACTCACTCTAGAAATAAGAGAAGAAAAAGAAATTGAAGGAATAAGAATAGGCAATGAGGAAACAAAACTATCATTCTTAGCTGATGATATGATGGCATATTTAGAGAAACCAAGAAAATCAACTAAAATGAATTTGAACAATTAACAACTTTATCAAAGTTGCACAATATAAAATAAGTCCACATAAATTATCAGCATGTCAATATATTACCAACAAAACCCAAAAGGAAGAAATAAAAAGTGAAACTCCATTTAAAGTAACTGCAGAAAATATAAAATACTTGGGAGTCTTCCTCCCAAGACCTATGTGAACACAATTTTTTACACAAATAAGGGCAGAGCTAAACAAATGGAAAAATATTAATTGCTAATAGATCAAGTCAATATAACAAAAAAATAACAATAATACCTAAATTAATTTACTTAGTTAATGTCATACCAATCAAACTACCAAAAATTGTTTTATAGAGCTAGAAAAAATTATAGCAAAATTCATCAAGAATATTGAGAGAAAACAATGAAAAAAAATGAAGGAAGGCAGTTAGCAGTAACAGATCCCAAACCAAACTAGAACATGGTAATCATCAAAACAGTCTGGTACTAGATAAGAAATAGAATAGTTGAGCAATGGGATATATAAGGTACATAATTACATAACAAAGCTTATGGGATGCAGCAGAAGCAGTTCTTAGGGGAAGTTTTATATCCCTAAATGCCTACATGAATAAAATAGGGAAAAAGGAGATCAAAGATCTGGGCATACAGCTAAAAAGCTAGAAAAAGAGCAAATTGAAAACCCCCAATTAAATACCAAATTAGAAATACTGAAAATCAAAGGAGCAATTAATAAAATTGAAAGCAAGAAAACTATTGAATTAATAAATAAAACAAAGAGCTGGTTTTATGAAAAAACCAATAAAATTGATAAACCTTTGGCCAATTTGATTAAAAAAGAGAAAGAAGAAAATCAAATTACCAGTATCAAAAATGAAAAGGGTGAGGTCACCTCTAATGAAGAGGAAATCAAAACAATAATTAGGAATTATTTTGCCCAACTGTATGCCCATAAATTTGACAACCTTAGAGATATGGATGAATATCTACAAAAACATAAACTGCCCAGGCTAACAGAAAAGGAAGTGAAATTTCTTAATAACCCCATCTCAGAAAAAGAAATTGAGCATGCCATCAATGAACTCCCTAGGAAAAACTCTCCAGGGCCAGATGGTTTTACATGTGAATTCTATCAAACATTTAAAGAACAACTAATTCCAATACTTTGTAGACTATTTGGGAAAATACGTGAAGAAGGAGTCCTACCAAATTCTTTTTATGACACAAATATGGTACTAATACCCAAACCAGATAGAGTCAAAACAGAGAAAGAAAATTATAGACCAATTTCTCTAATGAATATTGATGCAAAAATTTTAAATAAAATATTAGCAAAAAGATTGCAGCAACTCATCACAAGAATAAGACACTATGACCAGGTAGGATTTATTCCAGGAATGCAAGGCTGGTTCAATATTAGGAAAACTATTAGCATAATTGACCATATCAACCACAAAACCAGCAGAAACCATATGATCATCTCAATAGATGCAGAAAAAGCCTTTGACAAAGTACAACACCCATTCCTATTAAAAACACTAGAAAGCATAGGAATAAGTGGAACCTTCCTTAAAATTATAAATAGCATCTACCTAAAACCATCGACAAGCATTATTTGTAATGGCGATAAGCTAGATGCATTCCCAATAAGATCAGGGGTGAAACAAGGATGTCCATTATCACCCCTATTATTCAATTTGGTACTAGAAACATTAGCTGTAGCAATAAGAGAAGAAAAAGAAATTGAAGGAATTAGAATAGGAAAAGAAGAAATTAAATTATCACTTTTTGCAGATGATATGATGATTTATTTAGAGAATCCTAGAGAATCAAGTAAAAAACTACTTGAAATAATAAACAACTTTAGCAAAGTTGCAGGATATAAAATAAACCCACATAAATCCTCAGCATTCCTATACATTACTGACAAAGCCCAACAGCAAGAGATAGAAAGAGAAATTCCATTCAAAGTTACTGTAGACACTATTAAATATTTGGGAGTCTATTTGCCAAGACAAACCCAGGGCCTATATGAACATAATTATGACACACTTTTCATGTGAATAAAATCAGATCTAAATAAATGGAAAAATATCAGTTGCTCATGGTCAGGCCGAGCTAATATAATAAAAATGACAATTTTACCTAAATTAATCTATCTATTCAGTGCCATACCAATCGAACTACCAAAAAATTATTTTACTGAGCTGGACAAAATAATAACAAAATTCATCTGGAAAAACAAGAAGTCTAGAATATCTAGAGTATTAATGAAAAGAAATGCTAGAGAAGGTGGCCTAGCCATACCAGATATTAAACTGTACTATAGAACAGCAGTCATCAAAACTGCCTGGTACTGGTTAAGAAACAGGGGTGTGGATCAGTGGAATAGCATAGGTACACAAGTAGGAGAAATCAACAAGTTTAGCAATCTACTCTTTGATAAACCCAAAGAGGCCAGCTTCTGGGCTAATAATTCACTATTTCACAAAAACTGTTGGGAAAATTGGAAAATGGTAGGGTAGAAACTGGGCATAGACCAATATCTTACACCATATACCAAAATAAAGTCAAAATGGGTTCATGATTTAGGAGTAAAAGCTGATACTATAAGTAATTTGGGAAAGCAAGGAATAGTTTACTTATCAGATTTATGGAAAAGTAAAGAATTCATGACCCAAGAAGAGATAGAGAGCATTACAAAATGCAAAATGGATAATTTCGAATATGTCAAATTGAAGTGTTTTTGTACAAAAAAAGCCAATGCAACAAAAATTAGGAGGGAAACAGAAAATTGGGAGAAAATCTTTGCAACTAGTACCTCTGATAAAGGCCTCATTTCTAAAATATACAGGGAACTGAGCCAAATATATAGGAATATAAGCCATTCCCCAATTGAGAAATGGTCAAAGGATATGAACAGGCAGTTTTCAGAGGAAGAAATTAAAGCTATCTATAGGCATATGAAAAAATGCTCTAGATCACTACTGATTAGAGAAATGCAAATCAAAACAACTCTTAGATACCACATCTCTCCTGTCAAATTGGCTAAAATGACAAAACAGGATAATGATAAATGCTGGAGAGGATGTGGGGAAATTGGAACATTGTTACATTGCTGGTGGAGTTGTGAGCTGATCCAGCCATTTTGGAGAGCAATTTGGAACTATGCCCAAAGGGCTATAAAAATGTTCATATCCTTTGACCCAGCAATACCACTTCTAGGGTTGTATCCCAAAGAAATCACACAAGCGGGAAAAGGACCCATATGTACAAGGATATTTATAGCGGCTCTTTTTGTGGTAGCCAAGAATTGGAAATCAAAGGGGTGCCCATCAATTGGGGAATGGCTGAACAAGCTGTGGTATATGAAGGTAATGGAACACTATTGTGCCATAAGAAATGGGGATGATATGGACTTCATAACAACCTGGAAAAACCTACACGACATAACGCTGAGTGAGCGGAGCAGAGCCAGAAGAACATTGTACACAACCACAGATATATGGATTCCGTGAGGACCAACCCTGACATGCTTCGCTCTTCTCAGCAACAAAAGGTGCAAGGACAACTCCAGGGGACTCACGATGGAGAATGCTATCTTCATCCAGAGAAAGAACTGTGAAGTTTGAATACAGATTGAGGCGCACTACATGCTCGCCTTTTTTCTTCTCTTTTGTTTTTGTTTTTGGGTTTTTTTTTTGGCTCTGTCTCTTCTTTCTCATGATTCATTCCATTGGTCCTAATTCTTCTCCACAACTTGACTAGTGTATAAATTAATTCAATGTGAAGTTAAAAAAAAAGATTTTTGGAAAAGCAGTAGCAGACTTAATTAAATTAATTCGTGCCTGTGGAAAGCTTCAATCTGTGAACAAAATTTTCTTAAGGTTCCTCAGGTCATTTGATAATCAGTAGAACTTCTTACCATCTACCATTCATACCTTTATTGACACTGTATATATGCACCACATTTTACAGCACAAACAGATGTAAGAATAACTGATGCATTAGTGAGAAAATATGTGGGAATGTGCATGTGCGAAATGAGTAGTTGGAAGTGGTGAGTAAGGCAGCAAGATGAAATAGTTAAGTGGGTGAATGAGAATAAGTAGATTTCATTGTCACTGAACACAATCAAAATCTATCCCCAAGAAAAATGAGACATTAATGCATTGTTGGTGGAGTCGTGAATTGATTCAACCATTCTGTAGGGCAATTTGGAACTATGCCCAAAGGGCTATAAAACCACGCGTACCTTTTGACCTAGCAATACCACTACTAGGTCTGTATCCCAAAAGAGATAAAAACAAAAACAAAAAAAGACCTATACATACAAAAATATTTATATAGCAGTTCTTTTCTGGGGGTAAAGAATTAGATATTGAGGGGTGTCCATCAATTGGGAAATGGCTGAACAAGTTGTGGTATGTGATTATGACAGCATACTATTGCATTATAAGAAATGATGAACAAGATGCTCTCAGAAAAACCTGGAAAGACTTGCACACACTGCTGATGCAAAGTAAAATGTACAGTGTACAAAGTAATAACATTATTTCAAAATGATCAGTTGTAAATGACTTAACTATTCTCAGAAGTACAATGATCCATGACGACTCTGAAGGACTTACGATGAAAAATGCTATCCATCCCACCAACTGATGGTGTCTGACTACAGATTGAAGCATATTTTTGTTTCCTTTATTTTTCTTGAGTTTTTGTCTATGTTTTATTTCACAACATGGCTATTATGGATATGTTTTGCATGACTACACATATATAACCTATATCAAATTGCTTGCCTTCTCAATATGGGAGGGTGGGTGGGGAGGGGAGTAAAGGAGAGAATTTGAAATTCAAAGTTTTAAAAAAATGTTAAAAATTCTTTCTACATGTAACTGGGGAAAAATAAAATACTAAATAAACACAAAAAATGTATCCTCAAAAAAAAAAAAAAAGAAATGACCGAAGTTACCTAGTGTTTGATAAACCTAAATATCCAAGCCACTGGGGCAAAAACTCCCTATTCCATAAAAACTACTGGGAAAAGCAGAAAGCAGTCTGCTAGAAACTAGGCATAGACCAACATCTCATGTCATATACCAAGATAAGGTCAAAATGGCTGCATGATTTAGACATAAAGGGTGATATCACAAGGAAATTAGAGGAGCATAGGAAAATTACCTGTCAGATCTATGGATAAGAGAAGCGTTTATGACTAAACAAGAGACAGGGAGGATCATGGGAGGTAAATGACAATTCTGATTACATGCAATTAAAAATTGCACAAACAAAATCAATGAAGCCAAAATTAGAAGGAAAGAAGGAAAATGGGGGAAAATCTTATAGCGAGGTTCTTTGACAAAGGTCTGATTTCTCAAATATATAGGGAAATGAGCCAAATTTATAAAAAAAATGAGTTATTCTCCAATTGATATATGGTCAAAGGGAATGAAAAGACAGTTTTAAGAAGAAATGAAAATAGCAATAGTCATATAAAATGCACCAAGTCATCAATAATTAGAGACATGCAAATTAAAACAGCTATAAGGTACCATCTCAGACCTATCACACAGATTGGCTAACATGACAGAAAAGGAAAATGACTAATATTGAAGAGCATGTAAAAATATTGGGACATTAATGTATTGTTGTTGGAGTGGTGAACTGGTCCAATCATTCTGGAGAACAATTTGGAGCTATGCCCAAAGGGCTATAAAACTGTGTATACCCTTTGACCCAGCAATACTGCTACTAGGTCTATAACCTCAAGAAACAAAAGAAAAAGGAAAAGAACCTATATGGACAAAAATATTTATAGTAGCCCTTTTTGTGGTAGCAAAAATATGCAATTGAGTGGATGCCAATCAATTGGGGAATAGCTGAATAAGTTGTGGTATATGATTGTGATGGAACTATTATTGTGCTATAAGAAATGATGAAGGGGATGGTTTCAGAAATACCTGGGGATATTTATATGAACTGATACAAAGTGAATTGAGCAAACCCAGGAGAACATTATATATAGCAACAGCAATATGGTAATAATAATAAACTATGAAGGACTTAGCTGTTCTCAATACAATGATCCATAACAATACCAAAGGACTCATGATGAAAAATGCTATAAACCTCCAGAGAGAGAACTAATGAACTCTGAGTACAAATCAAAGCATATTTTTTCACTTTATTACTTTTTTTTTGCTTTTTTTGATAGCATGGCTAATTTGGAAATATGTTTCCCAAAACTTCATATGTGTGATGGGCATTATATTGCTTGCCTTCTCAATGGGTAGGGGAGGGGCTGAAGGGAGAGAAAGAATTTGGAGCTCAAAATTAAAAAAAACAAAACGACAAACAAAACCAAAAACAATGTAAGTAGGACTTCATTGTGAAAAGGAAATAATCTTCAGGAGCACAAGGAATCCTGACATTCCTGTAGATTGGATGGAAAAAATACCACATGGTTGAGGATGGGGAAGAAAAGACTATGGTATACTTGGACCTAAAAAATGAGGCTCATTATGTAGAAAAAAATGATAGGTTCTAAGAAGGAAGCAGCTTTATATCTCTAAGCATAGGATACATACAAGAGCCCTGAGAACGGCAGTACCCTCTCCTTCCATGGACCACCATTCTTGCTTCAAACTCATAATTGTCATCTGAGGAAGGAACTTCTGTGGAGAAAGGGCCAGCCATTCACACCAACTGGCAACCAACTGTCACACACAAGTGAAGAAAGCCAGTCTAGCTAAAGCCACAAGGCCCCCTGAAGGAGAGACAGGAGGTAGCATGTGCTAAGCAAGTCAGACTACCCTCTTGAACACCTTGACCACCATCTCTCCTCAGACCTTGATGGAGACATCCCAGGATCTTGAACCCAAGAACCTTGAGGATAGTAATGCCCAGGGCGCTAAGCCATCATCATGAGAAGCCCCTCTCTCCATGGAGATACAACCTGACAATTTCTCCTGCAGATGCTAAAGACACAGCTCTTGAAAACCTAGAAGACTAAGTTCTCACCACCAAAATCTTTCACCCTGTCAAATGGTTCAACATCAGAAGCTGATATGATTTTATCAGTGGAAATTACATTAAAGAAGGATCATTAACCTCTGCTTCACTGCCTCACCCTAAGGACCATGGTACCTTTCTATCCGACTGGCAGCTGAAAACTTCCATCTATATTGTCTTCTCCATTACAATGTGAGCTCCTTGAAAGTAGAGACTGTCTTACTTTTCTATTTGTATCCTCAACACTTAGTATAGTGCTTTGCACATGGTAAGTACTTAATAAATGCATTATCCATCTATTCATTTATTCAAGAAATGAATATGTAAAAGTACTGACATCGATTAGAAAGTTGGGGACAAATAAAGGCTATTGTGAAAAATTAACAAAAAGGCTAGGACCTAGAATGGAAAAGTGAAGGATACAATTGTGTTCAGGTTTGTGTGTGTGCATATGTGTATAGCTAAATATCATAGAAAGTACTTATCATGTTGTAAGCATAGAAGTTGTGACACTGAAAAAAATTCAGAGGAATACAAATCCAACATGATCCAGTAGTAATAGCCAGGGTCTCAAATTTCTGCACAAGCATACTAAGGATAATCACCCAACAAGCACTTTTCAAAAGTTGGAAGAACAAAAATGTTGAAGAAGAGCAGAGTACTTTTCCACTGTGGACTGGGACCAGATGGCCAGTGAGATTCTTTTGCATTCCAAAACTCTGGTATCCTATGATTCTATGGCTTCATTTCTTAAAACCATGGGATTGAAAATACTTTGCTTGGGATTTCTTTTGGTATTACATTTCCCTGAACATTACATGTGAGCCATAGGGAATAATTTCTCCTTGTGGTTAGAGTTTAAAGGTGATTGGGATATATCTTGTAATAGGATGACTTCATGCATACTTAAATGGAAGGATGGCACCAAGGAAGAACAGTGTTTGGATACTAGATACAGAGATGTAGAAAGAACTAGAGTTGGAGCTCTGGTCCCCCAACTGTCATGATTTCTCCTAATTAGACTTGAACCAAAATGAGAAAGAGAATCTTACAGAAATTTATTTAAAAAATAATTTAGCAATTAAAAAAATAATAAACTTCCCAAAAGACAGAACTAAACTGGACCTGAGATTTTCTTTCCTTTGCTCTTGGTTAAAGCCTGGTCGGAATGCTATATTTGCTACCTGAGTCAAGGCTGGGCTATCAGGATACAGGGCCTCACTCACCTATTGCTCCCCCCTGACCCTTTTCTCCTCCATGAACACAGAAAGTTTTGTTCAGGGGTGGAATTGAAATAAGTGACCATGTCGTAAGAACTGCATGGTGAGAGGAGAAAAGATATGGCTGGATCTGGATGATAATGCCCACATTCCAAAGGTAGAAGCCAGAAGAGAGAATACTTCTTTCTTGAGGAGTTCTTTACCTTTCACCTCCAAACTTATACCCAGACAAAAACAATTTATATACAAAATGAGGATAACAGTATCTGTCCTACCTATGGGCTCTGTACTCTTCTTTCTCACTTGTGAACTCATCAACTCTCAAGTATTTAATTATTTTTCATTTCGATGTTCTTTTTAATTATGAATTTAACAAATGCAAGTACACTTGAACATTTCAGTATGCTAAGAACAGAAAAAGAAGATTGCATATGAAGCTGTGAACTTATATGATACACTGGTTGTTATATTTAATTATGTACTTAAGTTAACATGATAGTAATAACCTTGGTATTAATTAGCCTCTCTATGGGGATGATTCACAAATCTGTATGTCTAGCCTTAGTCATCTTCTCGATCTCCATTCATGTCTGTCCAACTACCTCCTGGAGATTTCAAACTGGATATTCTCAAGTTAATTCAAAATAGACATTTCCAAAACAGAACTCAATTTCCAATAATCATGCTCCCCATCCCCCAAACCTACTCTTCTTATGAAATTCCTTATTTCTGTGGAGGGCACCACCATCCTTCCAACCATTGAGGCTCACAACCTTGGCATTTTCCTTGATTCCTCAGTCTCCTTCCCTACCCCCACATATCCAATAAATTGCCAAATCTTACTAGTTCTACCCCCAAATATCTCTTGCATCTTAATTCTTCTCTTTACTCACTTGACCACTACCCTAGTTCAAGCCCTCATAATGGCCTTGACTATTTCAATGACAATTGGCCTTTCTGCATCATGTCTTCCCTCACCACGATGAATATTCTATGTTGTTGCCAAAGTGATTCTCTAGAGTTCAAGTCTAATCATGCTACTTCCTTGCTCAAAAAACTCAAATTGGCTCCCTATTTTCTCTAGCATCAAATTCTCTGTTCAGTTTTTAAAGTCCTTCACAAGCTGCCCTTACCTTACCTTTCTAACCTTGTTATACATTACTTCCCATTCAGCACAATGTAGTCAAGCCAAACTCAACTCACCATGCTCTTCCTCATACAAAGCAGTCTGTCTCCCATCTCCAGGACTTTGCACTTTACTGCTTACCATATTTAGAATTCCTTTCCACCTCACCTCTACCTTGTGTATTCTCTTTTTTCCTTCAGAGCTCACTCAAACACCACATTCTAAATGAAATGTTCTGATCCCTTCCACCTCAGCTGCTAGTATCCTCCATAATCTTCATAATTTAGCTTATACTTATTTTGTATAAATGTATTTAGGCACATATCATCTCTCCTGAGAATTTAAGCTTCTTGAGGGCAGGGGGAGAAGGGATTCTTTTTTTAATCTTCATATTTGTAGTACCTAGCATGGTGCTTGGCACATACTAGGTCTTTAATAAATGTTGATTGCTTGATTGGCTATTGCACAAAATTGTGGAGGAATAATGTATAGGAAAATGCCTAGAAACATTTGAAAAGGGAATTCATGCTATCCATATAATATATGTATTATTAATAATAATATACATTGCTGGTATGTGCATATGATATAGATACAACACAACTGGGTCATATGATAGTAACAATAATAGCCACACAACAAAGACCACAATAATAATAGGTTTGGTTAAAGATTTTTAAACACAATTCCTTTCCCCTTCATCCTATCCCCAGAGGCTGCTGAGAAAGCAAGGCCCTGTGTCCTCAAGAATAGTGTTACTTTCTACAATTCTCTAGGTGTTACCTCACTGTTGATTAGTATTCTGTTTTGGCTGAACCTTCTGGTCTGGGTGCTTAGTACAGCCTGTCAAGGAAAGATAGCATGGATGAGGAGATTATGTCATGTGAATCTTAATCCCAGCTGGTTTCCCAGCACGTGGGCAATCCGGACAAGCCATGATGATATAGACCAGGGTCTTATTAATATGGTACTGCAGCTGTAGGGAAACCCTTGAAGGGAAATGATGGAGAGGGATAGTGGGGAGAAATGTAATCCTAAACTCAGCTGGAAGTGAATTATTCTGGAAACAGGCCAAGCCAGCTTGGGACAGATTGGGCTTCCATTTCTGTCACTTACATAGCTGCTACTCTTGTTCTTATCCTAAAATAATTTCATTTAAAACTCAGATCTGCAGGAATCTTAATTTATTAAATAAAACTGAATCAGACTTGAGTATTGATCTCCATTGTCACTTAACTCTGTTCCTCTGAGAAGTCCCTCATTCTTTAGATCATAGTTTACTCATGGAAATGAGAATGCACCATCTCAATTGTGGAGCTTAGCATAGTAGACTTCTATGTAGTAGGCCATACCTAAGCACTCAACTGGGAGTGAACTCAAGAAGGAGAAGGTTTCATTTTTCTCTTTTCCTTGCTGGCCCACTTTTCCTTAGCCTCCCATTTCTACTAGGTAGGTTTCCTGAGTATTTTGTTTGCCTCCATTGCTATTCCTCAGCCTGTGCTATTAGCTTGGTTGGAATAACCTCTCCTTCACTTTTTCTACCTCTACACAAATCACTCCAAGCCTTTAAGACTTTACTCAAGTCTCACCTACACCATGAAGCCTTCTTTGAGGATACCCAATATATAGGCCTTTTGACTACAAACAACACCTATTGTCTAGTCTATACTAAAATCTTATCGCTTCTTTTGGACTCAATTTGGATCAGGCCTATGATTTTATCAGTATGAAGGGCTTCTGGTGAGCAACTTCCTCTACTAATTTGTATTGGAACCTTTCTTTGCAATTTATAGTCTTAAAGCACTGCTTTCAATACTGAGAGGTTAATTGACCTGCTGTAGGTTATATGCTAGTACAGGACTGTCCAACCTTAGGTTATCTTAGAGCTGCATTAAAATGAAATAGTTATTCAAGGGCCACACCCAGGATAAAAAATAGAGCACACTAATAGAAAGTGGGGGAATGCAAGTCATCAATGACAGGTGAAGGCATGAAAGCAAACACAAAACCACAAAGTGACAACACAACAGCACAAAGGTAGATGCATACTGACTAGTCTGCATTGTACAGACAGAATGCATCCCACTGATTGATTGAAAATTCCGTGCGATATGTTTCATCCGTAATACTGCTTAGAAACACCAAAGAAAATTAACATCAATGAGATTATTTATTAGTGATGGAATTAAAAAATCTAATATGCATTCCATGCAAATTATTATTTTTTTTTTTGCTTCTGAAAATTGAAACCCACAGGCGGGCCACATAAAATCGCACTGCGGGTCACATGTGGCCCGTGGGCCACATTTTGGACAGCCCTGTGCTGGTATATCAGATGTATATTCTGAACCCAGGTCTTCCTAGCACCAAGGCCAGTTCCCTTTCTAGTATAACCTACTGCTTTTCTTCAGTTTAGCAATGTACTTATAATACTATATAAAACAGAATTGTGTCATAGAAAAGGTATTGGAATTAACACTCAAAAGAATTGTGTTCTAGTCCTTGATACACTCTTATTAACCACATTAGCCACGGACAAGTCATTTTACCTCAGAGAGCCTTGATTTCTTCACCTTTAAAATGGGAGAAATAGCAGTCCTGCCTCCATAAAAGTCTTACTGTGAAGACTGACTGAGAGATTGCTTATGGAAGAGCTCTGTGACTGGTAGCCTGTTACATCTCTGTAAATCATGACTCTTTTCTTTAATTTCTTCAGGATGAGTTTTGTTTCTCTAACCAGATTGTGAACTCCCAGAAGGCAGAGAATATGCTTCATCCTTCTCAGCATCCAGCACAAAGCTAGGCACCTGACAGAGGCTCAATAAATACTTGTTGAAGAGAATTGAATTGAGAGTGCCTTGGCAGGTGGAGCAGCTTGGGTTTTCACAGCTCAGAGAAAAGCCTGCCTTCCCTGGGAGGCATCCACAGCACAGCTGCCAGCCGGAGCTTTATTCTAGCTCTACTTCAGTGACTTGGCTTCTCCTGCAGCCTGGGCCATGCCCATGCTTGGCTCTGCTGCAATCTGTTTGATTAACTTATTTATCTTTGTGGGATTAGCTTTGCTTTCATTGTGTGTAGAGTGGTATGGTGGAGTGGAGAGAGGACAGAACCTGGAAGTCAGAGATCCGAATTCAAATCCTGCCTCTCGAGCTCATTAACTATATAAGCATGGGCAAGTCATTTAGCCTCTTATATTCCTCCTAAGTTTTATCTCTTCCAGATGAAATATCCCTGTATGCTTCAAATAATCGTTCATACGGTGTGGTTTCTGTCTTCTGGATGATCTGGCCCATCAAAATACCCTCTAAAACCAGGCACCTAGAACTGAACAGAATACTGTAGATGTGGTCTGATTAGAGCAGAGTAGGGTGAGACTATTGCTTCCCTCTTTCTATATATGCTAGACTTCTCTCAGGCGCCTGTGTGATCCTGGGCAGGAAGTTTAAACTCTCTCAGTCTCAGCTTCTTCATTTATAAAACAAAGATAATAATAACACCTGCCTCACTTAGCTGCTGTGAGATTCAAAGGAAACAAAATATTTTAAACACTTTGGAAAATTTGAAGTAGTACATATGCAAGGTAAGAGCAATAACAGTTGGTCCTGAAAGCAGGAAAAACTGGTTTCAAATCCTTCCTCAGATACTTGCTTGCTGTGTGACTCTGGACAAACCACATATCCTTTCTTAGCCTTGATTTCCTCATCTATAAACTGGAGATAATACTAGCACCTGCCTCTCAGAGTTGTGAGGATCAAGAGATAATATAAAGTGCTTCACAATCTTAAAGTGCTACGTAAATGTTAGCCATTGTGATCATTATTAATGCATGAGATGGTAAGTCCCAAATAAGGGGTGGAAATAAATAAGTGCTATTGAAGTTCAGTGGAGAATGACATCACTTGAATGGGGGCTCAGAGAAAGCTTCATAGATACTTGGATGGCTCAGTGATCTCACTGCAATAAGTACTACCTTCAGTGATACAGATTTACAACCCATTTATGCTTGTCCATCCTGTAAAACTTTTATCCATCTCCTCTCATAAATCCTCCATAGGGAGTCCACTTAACATCTCTGGGCCCTCCCCTAGGTCTTTTAACTTTGCATCGATAGTAAGGCAGCATGTGGCTGGTCCACCGCTTATCCCTCACTCTTATTTTGTAACCAGGTCATCTCTTTTACCCATCGTACATCTTCCTGATGGTATAATTTTCCCACAAAATTCATTTGTAGTGGGTTCTAGTCTGCTCTCATCCACCATGCATGTCTTTATTTCTCTTTAGGTGAACCTGAACTTGAATCATTTGGTTGCCATAGTATTCTATGACTTGGTCCCAGCTAGGTGGTCCTGTGGCTAGATTGCTAGGCCTGGAGTGAGGAACACCTGAGTTCAAATACAGTCTCAGACACTTGCTAGCTATTGATCCTTGGCAAGTAATTTAGTTCTGTCTCATTTTCCTCAACTGTAAATTAAGGATATTAATAGAACCTACCTTCCAGGGTTGTTGTGAGGATCAAATGGGATAATACTTGTGAAGAGCTTATCACCATGACCAGGTGCTTAACAAATGCTTGATTTTTTCCTCCTTCCCTTCTTTCCTCCCTCCCTCCCTTCCTTCCTTCCTTCCTTCCTTCCTTCCTTTCTTCCTTCTCTCCTTCCTTCCTTCCTTCCTTCCTTCCTTCCTTCCTTCCTTCCTTCCTTCCTTCCTTCCTTCCTTCCTTCCTTCCTTCTTTCCTCCCTTCCTTCCAGAAGAATATTGTTTGTATAAAGAAGGCCCTATGTGACAGGGGGATATTTGGGATCATTAAAAACATTGCCCAGTTGCCCAAAGGCAATCCATCCTACCTCCCTCCTCCTATTCATCTCCAAGCCCAGCTCATTGTCCATTTTCAGTGTCTACTCAAGATACAAGTCCCAATACACCAGTTGTGTGGGCTGTTCATTGCCTGTGCATTGTAGTGTGGACCACAGATATTAGTTTTTCTTATGGGGATATTTGGGTGTAAAAAATCTTAAGATATGGTTTGTTAACTTTTTTATTCTCCAAAAGCAACCTCACATTTATTTATCAAAATTACTTAAGAAAAATAGACAAAGAGGTTGGACTTTTTCTCAGAAGATTGTGTGTGTGTGTGTGTGTGTGTGTGTGTGTGAAAATAGCAAAAAAAGGGCAAGTTCCCAGGGATAGGAAGGCTTTAAAAAGTGGTTGAAGGGCACAGTCCTCTTTTTTTCAGAATGTATTATGAACTTAGACTCCCCCATAATAAGAAGCACAGCTTGGAATTTAACACTGTATTTTTTCACATTGTCAGAGATCTCGCCCCAAAGTGCTTCTCTGAGTGTTTAATTACTACTGATGGAGAGGGGCAGCAGCATGTGGAGAAATGGCTACCATGAGCAGCTGACAGCATTAGACTTTGAAGTGGAACAATGGAGAGGTCAGCAATGGTCAGGCTAGACCTAGCTCTGCTTGTTTGACATCCTGGGTGGGAAGACCCTGCCTCACATTTAGGTAACACTAGCCGGGCCAAATAGGAGGCTGCTATCTAACCATGCTAACAAGGTCAGATGACCCTGCAAAGCTTTCTCCTTGGGCAGTGCCAGGAGCCAGGGAGGTGCCATATGTCTCAGCTACTCAATTGCAATTCTGACTTTCACAGGCACCACCAAGATCAGAGCTTCATTAGTAAGTGGCAAAGGGAGTACTAAGTGAGACTACCTCAGTGCATAAAAAAAACCACAAGTGTCAGTAACAGCTCAGCCTTCTTGGAGAGGCATGAGGACAGATTGTTGTTGCACAGGGCGAAAACACCCCAAATGGAAGCCAGTCAACTTGTAGAGGGTTAAGAAAGGGGGGAAAAGTGAGGGGAAAAAAGAGATGTTAATTGAAGACTTCTGAAGCATAGAATCTTAGGATCTCAGAGTTGAAATAGGCCTTCAAGGCCCTCTCCAGTTCAAATTGTACCTGAACAGGGAGGATTTCTATAGCACTTCATGAATAAGACGTATTGTACCTGTAATACCTCTAATGATCAGAAATGTACCGCCTCCAAATACAGCTCCCCATCCCTCCCCACTACACCACCACCCCCAACTCTGAAACAGCTCTAATGACTATGAATTTTTTTTCCTTCTATCAAGTCAAAATCTGCCTCTGAAACTTCTACCCACTGTTGGTAGTCCTTTGTGGCCTTGCAGAACAAGCCAAAATCCCTGTGTATGTGAATAAAGAACCTTTCCAGTATTTGAAGACAGCTATGTCTCTATGCCCTCCTCCCCCCTAAGTCATCTTAACTAACCCATATTCGTGTAAACTGTCCTTACATGACACAGTTTTGAGTCCCTTTCTGGTAATTTTCCTTGGAACACTCTCCAGCTGATCAGTGTCCTTTCTAAAAGGTGGTTCTCAGTACTGACCATAGCTGTCCAGTTGTCTACAAGAAAGTACGGCACAACTCTCACCTCCGTTGTTCTTGCAGTCAGGAAGCCCTGAGGTTAAATCTGGCCTTAGAGACTTACTATCTACGTGACTCTGGGCTAGTCACTTTACCTCTGTTTGCCTCAGTTTCCTCATCTATAAATTGGGAATAATAGTAGCCCCTACCTCCCAGGGTTGTTGTGAGAATTAATTGAGACAACATGTTTAAAGCACTCTGCGAGTCTTAAAGAACTATAAAATACCAGCTTTTGTCCTTCCTGCTATTATTATCAGACTCCACCTCTCAAGGAAGATGAAGTTCCGGTTTTTTTTTTCTTTTTTGACTGCTGTGTTACATAGTTGACTCATATGGAACTTAAGGTCCTCTAAATCCCCTGGACCTTTGTTTACATTCTGGTTGGTATTTAGCCATGCCTCCCCCTTTTGGTAGATGTGAAATTGATTTTCTTTTTAAGCTAGATGTAGTACGCTGCATTTTTTACTCTTTCAGTTTCTTTGTCTTTGATGCAGCCCATTATTTTGTACTGTGGAGCCCTTTTTGGATCCAGATTCTACCATCCAGCATATTAGCTATTCCCCCCCTGATTTATGTCAATAGACAATCTGACCTTCATGCTGTCTATTTCCTCATCTGAATCGTTCAGCAAAATGCGTCATAAAACCAGGACACTCCATTACATCATAGGGTGATGGCAAGACAACTTAGCTGTTATTTAGTTCGGTCTTCTTACTTTACCATTTAGAAAACTGAGGTGCAGAAAAAATGACTAATCTAAGGTCACATGGTATCAGTGACAGGGTAGAGTTTGAGTTCAGGCCCTCTGAATCTAAATCTGGTCATCACCATTAACACCTGATTATTCAACCAGATCCATTAACTTTCTCATCATAGGATCATAGATTAGAGCTATCAGGGAACCTTGTTGGCCATTGAGTCCAGTTTCCCCAGTGAACAAAGTGGTTACATGACTTTCCCAGAGTCACGCAGTTAGTAACTGTCTGAGGTAGGATTTGAACCCAGGTCTTCCTTTTTCCTGGGGGTGGGAGGGGAGGGAAGGCAACCCAGGTTAAATGACTTGCCCAGGATCTCACTAGTAATTGTCTGGGCTGAATTTGAATTCAAGTCCTCCTGACTACAGGGCGGGTTGCTCTATCCACTGTAGCCGCCCCTCCCATGTCTTCCTTAATCCAAGTCCAATTCTCTATCTACTGCACTACATTGCCTCTTTACAGCCTTACCTCAGTCACCTTTCTCCATGTAGGTCGTGATACTTTGTCGGAAGTCTTATTGAAATTCAGCCCATCTTTGGCTACTTATCTAATAATCCTTACATAAAGAAAACAGAGTTGGTCTTTAATGATCTGTTAATATTTAGAAATTTCATAATGGTCCTGGAGGCCTAAACAACTTATCAATGCCCCCACATTTTACAGAAAAGGAAAATGATGCCTAGCAGCATGACTTTCCTCTAAGTCATGTAATTAATTTGCAGTAGAGCTGGGATTTAAACTCATCTTTCTGTATTCCCAATTCAGTGGTATTTTTCAGGCTTCTGGGGCACATTATATTTATATTTTCAAATGCAGTATCTCTTAAAGAGATGATTGAAAGAGCCAGTTGGGAGATTGGAGGTGGGGAAGTAGAGAAGAGAACCTTCCAGGTTCTTTCTATTCATAGTATATGGTGAGTCCAACAGAATATTTTCCCCAAACAAATCACTTCCGCTATATGGGCCTCATTTTCCTCATCTGTAAAATGAGTTGGACTAGATGAACTCTATTGTCTTCTAGTGTTGTCAAGTTTTATGATGAGGAATCTCACAAAACAAAACACAGGTTAAGTCCAAGCAAGTTTAGACCAGAGGAGAGGTTACCCAGAATACACTATTAGTTTCACGTTATAACATTGCTGCAACCAAGTCTCATACAACCATTCACATAGTTAATGGTGGAGCCAAGACAAGAAAACCGTCCTTTGTTTGTTCAATATTCTTCCAACTACATTCACCATGCTATTGTTGATTCCAGAGAAAAGTTTGAAAATGGGCCTCTCTCACTTTCTAAATGTACTCCCCTTGTAAGTAACAGCCATGGGCTTGAAATATCTGAACTTTAATCAGACTTGTTTCCAAATATTCCTTTCTGGCTCTCCTCTTTGGCTGAAGAGAGCTGTCACCCAATCCCTTATAGGATTTAGATTTCACACATCTAGAGCAAAGTGGAAATAGGTAAGCATGATCTGTGATTCAGACAGCATTATCTCCTGTCATAGTCTTTATTTTCTAAAGTTTAATTTTTGCTTTTTGTTTTATTCTGTCATTAATTCCACTTTAACTTCTCCGTTCCCTGTTTTGACCCTCCTTGCAACAAAGAAAAGCATCATAGCAAAACCCATAGACATGATGACTCACTTTTGATAGCACTGTCTACATTCTGTATCTGTATCCTCCACCACAACCCTTTGCTTCTCTCTTGAGTTGGAGGATATCTTTCATCATCAATTCTCTAGGACCACTATAATTATTTTAAGTTCAACTGCCCTTTAGGGTTTTTCATGTACATTATTATAGTCTCTGTCTGTATTATTCTCCTGTTTTTGTGTTGTTCTGCATCAGTTCATATAAGTCTTCCCATGTTTTTCTTACTCCTCCTAGTCACCGTTTTTTATGGTTCAGCAATGTTCCATCACAGCAATCTAGGACAATTTATTCAACCATTCTCTGATCTTTGAGAACCAACTTTGTTTCCAGTTGTTGCCTATCACAAAAAGGGGGGCTTCTATAAATGCTGTGGCATGTATTCGAACTTCTTGGTTTTGACCTTTTTGGATATACATCTCCTTTTAGAGTCTTTGGCAATGCATGGTTTTTTTTTAATGAACCTCAAATATACTGATCTTCATTCAGGGAGGATAACGAAGATATGGATCTTGAGGTAAAGGGTTTGATAGAGGGGGGCTAAAGAAGCTAATGGGTGGCCACACTGCTGATGCTCTGGAGGACCCTGCACCCCTCTTAGTACGTTTGTCCTGGGCTCTAGCTGTGGAGAAGAAAGTAAATTATCTTTTAAATCATGTTGCTGCCTCTGCATTCCCTTGGAGGAATTAATGGTGTTTCTACTTTTAACTTACAGAAATTAATGGTGTTTACAGAGGAAGGGAAAAATTAATGTATTGTTAAGAAACCAAAAAAAGTCTGTTTAAATGGGAAGTGTTTGGTTACTAATGGGGAATGGGCTTTCTTACTGGCCTGACTTGTTTTCTTTTGCCTTTGGTCTGATGCTCGAGAATGTTCAAGTGGTTACAATGATACTAGCCCCTGGTAAAGACTGATGTTTCTGCTGGATGTACCTAGAACAAAAGGTTGTCCTCATTCCATGCCAGCTCAAATCCTTAAACCTCCTCTGCTCACCAGGATTTGAAGTATCAGACCATCTGAGACCTGCTAAGTATCATTATCAAGAAATTCTCACAGATAATTATTGGGGGACAAAATAATGGGCAAAGAAAATAAAATGTGTTTCCAAAAGAACATCTGTGCTGGGCAGGAAAATCACAGCCATCCTTAAAGATGTCTTATGTAGTTAACCTAGTAAGTCAAGCTATAGATTTGGAGAGAGTGCAAAAGAAAATCATATGTTATGAAGTTATCTAAATTGTGTCTATGTATTCCATAGCAATTTAGCATGATAGAATGTGATTACTGGAAGGCAATCTGGAGTTATTTAAATCATTGAAAGACAGATTGAGATCTAGACAAGGGTGGAGAACCTGCAGCCTCAAGGCCACATGTGGCCCTCTTGGTCCTCAAGTGTGGCCCTTTGACTGAATCCAGACTTCACAAATCCAAGGGGATTTGTTCTGTGAAGTTTGGTTTCAGTCAAAGGGCCACACATGAGTAAGGTATATTATAGATTATCAATACTCTTATTTTGCAGATGGAGATACTGAGGCCCAAAGTAAAACAAGTAGTAAGTAGCAGTGCTAGGATTTGAACCCTAGTCACCTGACTTTAAATATAGTACTTTATCTAAGAAACTGCATTGCCTCAGTAATCCAAATTCCTTATTTCCTCTGAAGCTCAGTTCAAATGCTACCTCTTGTGTAAGGCTTTTCCTGATCCCACAAGTTGCCAAGTGCTTCTTCCTAATCTGAAATTACTTTGAGTACATTTTTTGTCTATACAGTACTTATGAATACAATACCAACATACCAATACTTACATGTATTGTTGTTTTCCCCTAGACACTGTAAGCTCCTTAAGGGCAGGGCTGTTCTTGTTTTGTCTCTGTATTCCCACTGCCTAGCACAGAGCCTGGCCTTTTGCAGGTGCTTAATAAATACTTGTTTGATTGACAGATGAAAAAAGGCACAAAGTGTTTAAGTCAGGGGTGGAGAACCTGTGGCCTTGAGGCCACATATGGCTAGCTCCTTGGGTGCGGCCTTTTGACTGAGTCCAAGTTTTACAGAACAAATCCTTTTATTAATTAATTTTATATGTTTATTAATTTCTTATTTAATGAATTTATTACTTTTATTATTTATTAATTTATTAAACCACCCCTGGTTTAAGTGATTTTTCCACTTGATTACTGTAATTCTCTGACATAATTCTCTTACGAAGGTTGGGGTTTCTGCTAGATATGCCCAGAATGCACTCTTAGTTTCCTGTTTTAACACTGCTGCAACCAAGTCCCACACAGCTAGTCCCATGGCTAGTTAACAGTTCATCTACAATTAGAACTCTGGTCTCCTGCTTATTCAATGCTCGTCTTTCCACATTCACCATGATGTTATTGATTCCAGAGAAAAGTTTGAAAAATGAGGCTTTCTCACCCTCCAAATGCACTCTCCTTTGAAATAACAGCTGTGAGCTTAGAATATGTGAACTTCAATCAGACTTGCTTCCAAATATTCCTCTCTGGCTCTCCTCTTTGGCTAAAGAGAACTGTCATTCAGTCCCTAATAGGATTTGGATTTTAGTGCTTATGGTTTCTAAATGTTAATTTCTAATGTGGAAACTTAACTCTGATTTGCTTAGTGGATGAGGTGGGTTTCATCAACATGCTAGTAATGTCTTGTAAAAATAGAAGAGAGTACAAAATCCTGACGGTTTGTGGGAAAATTGCCTTTTTCGGTGGAAATGAATTCAGACCAATCAGGGGATTGGATTAGTCAGGCTTGACCTGCTAAATTGAATCAGATAGTTATATAGCATCAGATGTTCACTGCATTGACCTTTTTAATGAGAAATGGGTCTATTAGATCTGTTTTATTCTGCTCTAAAATATTTTATGAATCTGACTTGGGCTTTCCATCATTTAGATGCATAGCAAGATCCAGGGATGGGTTAGGATGGGACCAAACAAAATTAGGTTTTTGATGGCTTGGCCAGGTGGAACATGTCTAATTTGTTAACTTGCTGACCCTCTTTCTCTGCCCTGCCAAAAGGCTCAAAAGACCAGACACTGGTGAATACCTTTTATGTGGAGAAGAATAAAACCAAAGTGATCCAGCAGAAGTTCTTTAGCAAATCTCATAAAGTATGCGGCTTTCTCTCATGCTGGGTAAGGACAATGCATCAGGGGTTGTTTGCTTGCATGTCACATCCACAGCTCCTGTCCTTAGATGCAGCTTCGGGCACTGACAACTGGAGTCGACTAGTTAAGTGGGTCTTAAGTTCCGTTTCTGAAATAGTCCAGCTGTTCATTCTCTTTCTCTTTAAAACCCAGCTGGTTGGTGGAAGCCTCCCATTGTGATCTAGGAAGCTCGGGACAGGAGACAGGTGTGGATGGGGAATGGGGGTGGGGATGGAGCAAGAGAAAGGGCAGGGAGCATCTTCTGGAACTGCCAAACCTCAGTGCACTGAGGCATTGTGGGTTTTCTTCTGGCTTGCAGTTGAGGCTTCCTGGCTGCTCTGTGGTGACAGCTACACTTGTGTGCCCTTCCGAAGAAACCAGAACAATTGTTTTACTTTGATGTGGCCTGCCAGGGCAAGACTATGTACCATGACTCATTCATCATGGATTTGAATCATAATCATTACCATCAAGCATTTGTCGAGCATCCACTGTGTGCAGGACTTTGTGCTAAGTTTTAGGGCTATAACGTTGTCTCCATTCTCAAAGAGTTTACAATGTAGTTGAGGAAATAGGATATAATCTGTAAAAATTCTACCTCCATTGCATGTGCTGTTTCTTCAATTCATAATCAAATATTTGAGCTAAAAGAAACTTTATGACTATCTTCTATTCTTTTAGGGAAGCTAGGTAGCATGGTGGATAGAGTGCAAGGCCTGAAGTCAGGAAGACTCATCTTCCTAGGTGACCCTGGGCAAATCACTTAACCCTGTTGGCCTCAGTTTCCTCATCTGTAAAATCAGCTGGAGAAGGAAATGCCAAACCACTCCAAACCAATGCCAAACTGTCTTTGTCAAGAAAATCCCAAATGGAGCCACGATGAGTCAGACACAACCGAAATGACTGAACAACAAAAAATCTACGCTTTTATATTTTACAAATGAGGAAACGGAGGCCCACAAGAGTGAAGAGACTTGACCGAAGTCGTTCAATGAACAAATGGCAGAACCAAGAACTAAACTCAGGTCTTCTTTCTTTTAGCCCAGGAATTTTCTTCCAGGATAAAATATAAAATCTTCTGTTTAGCTTTTGAAGCCTTTCATATCCCAGCACCTTCTCATCTTTCCAGTCTTCTCACACTTTACTCTGCTCGCTCCTCTGTGATCCTGTGATACTGGCCTCCTTGCGATTCCTTGTACAGGACACTTCATGTTCTGACTGGACATTTTCACTGGCTGTCCCTCATGACTGGGACTCTCTCTCTCCTTGTCTCTGTCTCCTGGCTTCCTTGAATTCCTTCAAGTCCCAGATAAAATTCCATCTTCTACAAGAAGCCTTGTCTGCCCCCCCTTAATGCTCATGCAATTCCTTTTAGATTATCTCCAATTTATCCTATATATCTCTTCTCTGTACATAGTTGTTTGCATATTTTCCCCATTAGAATACAAGCTTGAGAACAGGGATTTTTCTTTTTTTTTTGGTTTGCTAGTTTGCCTTTCTTCATATCCCCAGAGCTTAGCACAATGTCTGACACATAAAAGTGTTCAACAAATACTCACTGACTTTTCCACAATATCACCTTGCTTCCCATTTCATTGTCATCTAACCTTTTAAATATATTTTAAATGTTATTTGAAACTCATAAATGCTAAGTGTGACTAATAAGGTTAAGTTGTTCACAAATAGAAGCTAGCTATCCAAGTGTGAATTGTCTTCCTTTAACAAGTATTTTTTGAAGATCTACTTGTGTCTAGCACTGTGTCAGCAGTGGGTATTATAAGAAGGTAAGCTGTGGATTCTCTTCTTAAGTATATAGTCTAGTTTGAGAGAGAAGGTATAGGAAATAATTAGTCAACACATGGCAAAACCACATGGAATTAAACTTCAAATGATTTGCTGTTTCAGCTCTGCCCTTCCCAGTATAATGTAAGCTCCTTGAGGACAGGTTTTTTTTTGTTTTCATTTTTGACCTCACATCCTCAGAACTCAGGACAGAACCCCAAACATAGCTGGTGCTTAATAAATACTTTTGTAATGGAATTGAATTAGGAGACCAGAGAAGAGGGAGAACATTGCAGCTGGGAGGATCTGGGAGAAGGGAGACAGCTCTGAATGAAAAATGAGCAGCTTGGTGACCCAGTGCATAGAGTGATGGGCCTTGAGTCAGGAAGACCTGAGGTCAAATCTGACCTCAGATCTTACTAGCTGTAACTTGGGCAAGTGTGTCTCAGTTTCCTTAACTATAAAATGGGGCTGATGATAGCACCTACTTCACTGAGTTGTTGTGGGAATCAAATGAGATATTTGTAAAGTGCTTAGTATAATGCCTGGCATATAGTAGGAGCTTAACGAATGCTTGTTTCCTTTGTTCCTTCCTCATTAACATTGAAGTTTCTGTGTGTAGCAAATTGCTGATTGTCCTTCCTTTTTAAAGAACAATGACATCACAGACGATGTCTTGACTTGTGAGTCAATTGGATTTAAGTGAGGCAGAGTTGCACAAAAGAAATCAGCAGCCTCATTCTTTCTTTGAATCATCGAAGTCCATGGCAAGACAAAACTCAGGATGACTGATGATGGCCCAGGATGCAGTGGAAGACTTTGGTGACTTCCACATCTAACCAAGCTCTGAGTGCTCCCACAGTGCCAGCTTCAGCTGCCTTCGTGGTCGTTGAAACGAATTGTTCTCATCTAACTGTTCACCTGGGGAAAGTCTTTACATGTTTAGAGTGGATATCCTCTTGACTCACCAACAGGTTTCTGGCCTGATTATCTTTAACCTGGCTTAGCCCATCTTTGGAGAAAGAAATACACACATGCAACACTCCTTTGTTCTAGCCTGTCTGTGCCACTTATTGAGTACCTAGCGTCTCATTCTAGGAGTGACTATAATCCAAACCTTTATTATCTACAACTTTTCTGAGATTGCCTCCACTAGTTTCACTGTCTCCAGTGGCTTCCCTCTGCAATAATTCCTTTCTCTAGCCTCAGAATTATACCTTCTAATTTTCTTTATTTCTTTCTAATATTCTTCTTTTCTAATATTATTTTGTTCTTACCACCCCATTACTCAAAATTATTCAAGGGGTTCCCCATTGTCTTCAGAGTAGAAATCCTTGGTTTGACATTCAGGACCAATCATAATCTGGTCTCAATTTATTTTTTGAACCTTGTCTCTGTCTCTTCTACTATATAAATACTCCATTTTACTCATAATCCCTGGCAAATGGCATCGCTGCTTCTGTACTTTTTCTCAAAACATTCTCCCTGCCTGGAACATTTTCCCTCATCTTCTCTGCTTACTTGAATCCTGTCCATTCCTCAAGGCCCTCAATACTATCTACTTCATCAACCCTTTTATGATCCCCAGCCTACAATGATCATTCTCTCCATTGAATAGTTATAGAGCTTACTGTCTGTATAATTAGTTGACACAGCATTTGCTGTTTTATGTTGTCAGTTATCTTTGTAGTTGCTTATTCTGTCTATCCAACTATATCATAATCTCCTTGAGGGCAGGGACTGTATCTTATACTTCTTTGTATTTCAAATAACACCAACATATTGCCTTATATTGTCTTAAAATGTTTGATGCTGGCAATGAGGTGGCACAATGGATAGATAATCAAAATTAGAGTCAGGAAGATTTGAAATCTCCAAATCCTGCCTTACACATTTACTAGTTGTGTGACCCTGAGCAAGTCAATTAACCTCTTTCAGCTTCAGTTTCCTTACCTGTGAAGTGGGGTAATAGTCTTAGCTCACAGTGTCATTATGAGGAACAAATATCAGATAATATATGTACTATATAACGCTAGTTAGTATTAATGGGATCTACCTCACAGAATTGTTGTGAGGATTAGTTGATATAATTAATAATAATTGAAATAATAAGTACAGCACTTTGCAATCCTTAAAGGTACATATATATATACACATATATGTACACACATATACACATACATACATATATACATATATATGTTAGATGGTGATGATGATGGTGGTGGTAGTGGTGATGATGATGATCATGGTGGTGGTAGTTGTGGTGGTGGTGATGATAATGGTTATGGTGGTGAAGGTGGTGATGAAGATGGTAGTGGTGATGGGGATGAAAATGATGATGGTGATGATGGTGATGATGATGAGAGGGAAGAAATAGGGATTCCAATCCCCAGAATTCTATCATCTTAAGAACATAAACCTAATGCACGCAGTGCCCCTCTTTCTGAACACAAGAGCTCTGGCCATACTATCTCCTTTGACAGTGGTACAGTGAAAAGAACACTGAATTTAGATCAGAAGACTTGGGTTCAAATAATGGATCTTCTGCTTAGTACATGTTCAGGCAAGTAATTTTCATTCTCTGAGTTTCAGGTGCCTTATCCATAAAATAAAGAGACTGGACCACCTGACCACTTTTAGCTATAAATTTAATATCTAAGGATCTCTTTCACTCTTTGGATTTTCAATTTTTTTCCCTGATGGGAGGGGGCAATGGCTTTCCTTACATTGGTGGCCTGTGTCTGTCATCAAAGAATCTAGAATGCACCTTTTTAAAATGGTCTTGCCATGATGCCTGGATAGCTAGAACATTTATTAAATACTTACTGTATACCAGGCACTGTGCTAAGTGCTTGAAGATACAGATACAAGACAATAAGAAGTCTGCTGTCAAGGAGTTTGCATTCTAATAGGGGAAGAAAACATAAAGAAAAGCTGAAAAGTAGGAGGGGGTGGGGAGAGTAGCCACGGGGGCAAGGATGTTGGTAAGAACGTGAACCTATCAGTTGAGTTAGAAGAAAGGTAAGTATGTTTGGATCTCCTCATGAAATGGTCATCTGGACCAATGACTCACCAGTCAGTAATGCAAGCACCAGGACTGAGGCATCTTAAGAGCCCAGGGGATTGTGAAGAACTCACATTAACTCTGGTGTAGTGGAAAGAACTCTGGATTTGAAGCCCTAGTCTAAGGTGAAAGTGAATCAAACCATTCTTAAATGTCCCTTAAGGTTGTTGAAGCAGCTTTAAATGGTGGAAAGAATTCTGGATGTGGAGCCAAAGTACCTGGGTTCAAGCTTCAGCCTTAACACTTATTGCCTATCTGACTGAGGGCAAAGTCATTTGACTTCTCTATGATTCATTTTCACTATCTTTAAAATAAAGGATGTGGATGACGTGATCTCTGACAACCCCTCAGACTGTAAATCAAAGACTTCAGATCCTGGATCTGCTACTTACTATGCAACTGTAAGCAAGTAAATCTAAAGAGGTCAAGACAGTCCTTGCCATTAAGAAGCTTACAGTCTAATGGGGGAGACAGCAAGGAAACAAATATTTACAAATAAGCCATATGCAAGATAAATAAGAAACAATTGGGAGGGAAGGCACTAGAATTAAGTGGGATTGTGGAAATCTTCTAGTAAAGATGGGATTTCATTTTGGCCTTAAAAGAAGGTAGGGAGGTCTGTAGGCAGAGTGTTCCAGGCATGGAGGACAGCTAGATATTTCCAGAGGTAAGAAATGGAGTATCGTTTGTGAAATAGCCTAGATGCCAGTGTCACTGGATCAAAGAATGCCTGTTCTGGAGTAAGGTTAAGAAGATTGGGAAGGTAATAGGAGGCTGGGTTATGAAGGACTTTGAATGCTAAACAGAGAATTTTGTATTTGGTCTTGGAGCTAAGAGGGAACCACTAGAGTTTATTGAGTGGCTATGTGTATGTGTGTGTGTGTGTGTGTGTGTGTGTGTGTGTCTGTGTCTGTGTCTGTGTGTCTGTGTCTGTGTCTGTGTGTGTGTAGATCAGATCTACTCTTTAGGAAAATCACTTTAGTAGCTGAATTGAGGTAGGATTGGAGTAGGGAGGGAGCTGAAGCAGGCAGATGCACTAGCAAGCTAATTCACTAGTTTAAGTATGAGATGACAAAGGGCTGCATTGGAGTGGTGTCAATGTAAATGGAGAGAGCACAGTTTATCAGACAGATGTTGCAAAGGTGAAATAGATAGGCCTTGGCAACCGATTGGATATGGGAGGTGAGACAGAGTAAAGAACTCAGTATGCCCCCCAAAAAAGGGGGGCAGCTAGGTGGCACAGTGAGTAGAGTACCGGCCCTAGAGTCACGAGGACCTGAGTTTAAATCTTGTCTCAGACACTTGACACACTTACTAGCTGTGTGACCTTGGGAAAGTCACTTAACCCCAATTGGCTTGCCTTCCCCCTTAAAAAAAGAGTTCAGTATGAATCCTGAGGGCCTAGGGGGATGCTGTTGCCCTCTACAGCAATAGGGAATATAAAAAGGTGGGGAAAGATGTTTTGGACATACTGAATTTAAGATGTTTACTACACATCCAGTTTGAGATATCTGAAAGGCAGTTGGAAATGTGATATTGGAGGTTAGCAGAGAGTTTGGAGCAGCATAGGTAAATTGGAGAATCATCAGCATAGAGATGATAGTTAAATGCATGGGAGCTGATAAGATCACCAAGTACAGTGGTATAGGTCTCTTTCAGTTCTAAATCCTATGGATGTGAACTTTCAGTGTTCCTTGGGTTATCCTCCTTTTTGGACTTGTGAGCAAAAATCCAGGGAGAAGTGATCAGTGAGTGGACCCTCAGCATCAATGGGAATAATTGTAATTGCTTCAGTTTTTAAACTTCGGGGCACAGAGTTAGACCAGTGGGTCTCCAAATCCATGAATGCCTTCTGCATACTGAATAATGTATCTTATGATTCATATATGGACGTGGCTACACTTGAAGAGTTAAACCCAGCTATAGGTGTTTGTATACATACTTATGTATGTATACATGACATAAAATTAAAGGTTTCATCAGAGTAGGGAACTACTTCCATGGAAACATCCTTTACAAACACAAATCTGTTATGCCTGTAATTTGCAATCTTCGACTTGAATCCAGATATTCCCAACTTCAAGGCTAACTTATAATAATAATTTTAATAATGCTTTATTTTATAAGCCATAATGCTTTTTAAATGATTTCAAATGTATAAAGATGCAATTAAACTTAATAAAAAGCAGATTCATGAAATAATGAGTTTTTGTCCCTGTCATTTTCTCAATCTATATGTGAGTACTATTGTTAATATCCTATAATTATGTATATATATGTATATATGTATATATACATACACCTACCTATCTATCTGTATATATGCACAATATACATACATACATATATACATATACATGTGTGGCTGTGTGTGTGTGTGTGTGAGTTGGGAGTTGTGACAAAGGACCCTGATATTCAAAACGTTAGTGAATGATTACTGTGTTTGAAAGCTTCTGTGTTTGAAATTAAAGGACCTGGATCCTAGGTATATTCTCTGTGTCCTTTCTGCATCCTGAATTAAGGCCCCACTTTACTCCCTCACTGGCATCTGTCCTTCTTGGTACAATATCCTATAAATCCATGTGGCTTCTGCCAATTCCTCCAATTGAAATTTATCTGTCCTATATCTTGTTGCTGCAGGCTCTCTGTGCTTTCCAGAGTTACAAATGACTAATCTGATAAACTGATCCATGATCCTAGACAAGGGCCAAGGAAGAAATTACTGCTTGCTTTCCAGCCAGAGCTAGAGGAATAATGGCTCCTGACTTTCTTCCTCCCATCCCAAATATCATTTGAACTTAATAAAGAACCTTCAGAAACCATATCCACATTTGTCATCTAACCCAAAGCTGTGATGTACATGAAAGGAGCTTCAGTCCAGGGAGAGGGGAAGCCAGAGTCCTGGCATGCTGGTGAGGTCCAAATGAGAGAGTGAGTAAGGCTTTTTCTGCTATCCTTCTCCATGTCAGTGGGCACAAGCCATACACAAGAAATGTTTGTAAACTCATCATTATTAAGCATTAACCCCATTCTCCAAAATGGTTTCTGCTCTTCCTTGTGTGTCTTGATGCTGGTAGAAGAGGGATTCATGAATGATTTGAATGCAAATACCCCCAAAGATGGTCAACACATTTAAGCCTTGGGGGGGTGGAACCAAGATGGCAGCTGGAAAGCAGGGACTTGCGTAAGCTTCCCACCAGGTCCCTCCAAAAACCTATAAAAATGGCTCTGAACAAATTCTAGAACTGCAGAACCCACAAAATAGCAGAGGGAAGCAGGGATCCAGCTCAGGACAGCCTGGATGGTCGCTGGATGAGGTCTATGGCTCACGGAGTGGAGGGGAGCAGAGCTCAGCGTGGGAGGAAGCAGGACCAGCCAGACCAGGAGCCGGGCAGGACAGGCCCTAGCACCTTGAATCAGTGAGATGTGGCAGTTACCAGACTTCTCAACCCACAAACACCAAAGACAACAGAGAAGGTTAGTGGGAAAAGCTGCAGGGACAGAGTTCTCGTTCAGCCACTGCCCCAGGGGCAGCGGGGGAGGTGCAGCTACAGAACTACAGCTGCAGTTACTTCCGGACCCAGGCCCACATGGTGGGAGGAATTAAGTAGCAGATCAGAGCAGGAGTGGAGAGCCTGCTGAAGATTTGCATCAGGTCCGGGTTGGTGGTTCTTGAGGAAGGAGGAGTGCTGGGGTGGCAGACCTGGCTTTATAGAAATAGCTCTGAAATCAATGGCGCATCCCCTCAAGCTTGGAACAAAGTATTCTTTGCTCTAAAAGCAGCCATACCCCGATGAATAACTCAAGCGTCAAGTAAGTTGGCTGGGAATATGGCCAGGCAGCGTAAATACACCCAGATTCAGTCCCAGACTTTGGAATCTTTCTTTGGTGACAAAGAAGACCAAAACATACGGCCTAAAGAAGTCAACAAAGTCCAAGAGCCTACACCAAAAGCCTCCAAGAAAAACATGAACTGGTCTAAGGCCATGGAAGAGCTCAAAAAGGAGTTGGAAAAGCAAGTTAGAGAAGTAGAGGAAAAATTGGGACAAGAAATGAGAATGATGCAAGAAAACCATGAAAAACAAGTCAATGACTTGCTAAAGGAGACCCAAAAAAATACTGAAAAAAAATTGAAGAAAACAGCACTTTAAAAAATAGACTAACTCAAATGTCAAAAGAATTCCAAAAAGCCAATGAGGAGAAGAATGCCTTGAAAGGCAGAATTAGCCAAATGGAAAAGGAGGTCCAAAAGACCACTGAAGAAAATACTACCTTAAAAATTAGATTGGAGCAAGTGGAAGCTAGTGACTTGATGAGAAATCAAGATATCATAAAACAGAACCAAAGGAATGAAAAAATGGAAGACAATGTGAAATATCTCATTGGAAAAACCACTGACCTGGAAAATAGATTCAGGAGAGATAATTTAAAAATTATTAGACTACCTGAAAGTCATAATCAAAAAAAGAGTCTAGATATCATCTTTCAAGAAATTATCAAGGAGAATTGCCCTGATATTCCAGATCCAGAGGGTGAAATAGAAATTGAAAGAGTCCACAGATCACCTCCTCAAATAGATCCCAAAAAGAAAACTCCTAGGAACATTGTCGCCAAATTCCAGAGCTCCCAGATCAAGGAGAAAATACTGCAAGCAGCCAGAAAGAAACAATTTGAATATTGTGGAAAAACAATCAGGATAACACAGGATCTAGCAGCTTCCACATTAAGGGGCCGAAGGGCTTGGAATATGATATTCTGGAGGTCAATGGAGCTAGGATTAAAACCAAGAATCACCTACCCAGCAAAACTGAGTATCATGCTCCAAGGCAAAATATGGATTTTCAATAAAATAGAGGACTTTCAATCTTTCTCAGTGAAAAGACCAGAGCTGAATAGAAAATTTGACTTTCAAACACAAGAATCAAGAGAAACATGAAAAGGTAAACAAGAAAGAGAAATCATAAGGGACTTACTAAAGTTGAACTGCTTTGTTTACATGCCTACATAGAAAGATGAGGTGTATGATTCATGAGACCTCAATATCATAGTAGCTGAAAGGAATATGCATATATATATAGGTGTATACATATATATACATATGTGTGTGTCTATGTATGTATATATGTAGGCATATATACACACACACACACACACACACACACACACACACACAAAGGGCACCGGGTGAGTTGAATATGAAGGGATGATATCTAAAAAAATAAAATCAACTTAAGGGATAAGAGAGAAATATATTGAGAGACAGAGAAAGGGAGAGATAGAATGGGGTAAATTATCTCACATAAAAGTGGCAAGAAAAAGTGGTTCTGTAGGAAGGGAAGAGGGGGCAGGTGAGGGGGAATGAGTAAATCTTGCTCTCATCGGATTTGACCTGAGGAGGGAATACCATACACACTCAGTTGGGTATCTTACCCCACAGGAAAGAAGGAGGAAGAAGATAAAAAAAGGGGGGATGATAGAAGGGAGGGCAGATGGGGGGAAGAGGTAATCAAAAACAAACACTTTCGAAAAAGGACAGGGTCAAGGGAGAAAATTCAATATAGGGGGATAGGTTAGGAAGGAGCAAAACATAGTTAATCTTTCACAACATGAGTATTGTGGAAGGGTTTTCCCTAATGATACCCATGTGGCCTATGTTGAATTGCTTGCCTTCTTAGGGAGGGTGGGTGGGGAGGAAAGAGGGGAGAGAATTTGGAACTCAAAGTTTTAAAAATAGATGTTTAAAAACAACAACAACAAAAAAAGTTTTTTCATGCAACTAGAAAAGCAAAGAAATTTATCTTGCCCTACAAGAGAAGAAGGGAAAGGGGGATGGGAGGGGAGTGGGGTTACAGATGGGAGGGCTGACTGAGGAATGGGGCAACCAGAGTATACGCCATCTTGGAGTGGGGGGAGGGTAGAAACAGGGAAAAAATTTTAATTCAAACTTTTGTGAAAATCAATGCTGAAAACTAAATACATTAAATAAATTAAAAAAAAACACATTTAAGCCTTATCAGACATGCATCTCTTAAGGAAATCAGTATATCAGATTCTTTTCCTGAAAATGATATGTTTATGGTGGAGAAGGAAGAGGTAATATGAGAGTTTTAGGTACTTGAGGTATCAGGAGAAAGGAGTACCTTGGAGGGATGACCACAGGGCTTAGAAAGAAGAAGCTCCTGGTTCTTTTCTCCTTAGCCTCCTGCTGTGAATAAGAGATAATAATAATTGTAATTTTTATGGTTGTTATCATTATCACAACAGCTAACACGTAGCACCTACTATGTGCCAAGCACTATGCTAAGTGCTTGACAAACATTGTCTCATTAGATCTTCATAATAACCCTGGGAAGTAGGAGCTAATTATTATCCTCATTCTACCCACAAGGACACTGAGGCAAATAGTGGTTAAGCAACTTGCCCAGGGTCACACAGCTAATAATTGTCTGAGGCCAGATCTGAACTCAGGTTTTCCTGATTTCAGACCCAGTTCTCTATCCACTGTGCCACCTAGCTTTCCTTACATTTCCTTACACGGCAGCTTTTTAGTTTGCAAAACATTTTCCTCATAACAACCCTGTGAGATAAGTAGTACAACTATCATTAGTCCCATTTCACAAATGTGGAAATTGAGGCTCATTGACTTTAAATGACTCAATGTACCATAGGATCTAGAGGCAAAAGATATCTTAAAAATCATGTAAGCCGACTCACTCATCTTACAGTTGAGAAAGCAGCCCTAAAGAGATTAAAATATTTTGTCATGGCCAGTTAATAAGTATCAGAACTGGGACTAGGATATGGGTCTCTGCAATCTAAGTCTCAATCTAGAGCATATCAAGGAGGCAGTGTGGTGCAGTGGAAAGAGATTTGGCTTTGGAGTTGGAAGACCTTAATTCTAATCATGGCTCTGCACCCTGTGCAACCTGGGAGAGGTCACTTAACCTCTCTGTGCCCTAGTTTCTTAATCTGTAGAACTGGAGGCGAGAGTAGACTAGACGCCCTTTAATATTCTCTTTTCTCCCTTCTATCTTTTCCCGTTTTCCTCTTTACCTCACTCCACCCAATTTTGTTTGCTGGCTTTTTTGGGTTTCTTCATCCCGCTGCTCTCAAGCGGACAATGTCTGGATCTCTTGGGTAGCTATATATCCTGTGCACACTCTGGAAAACATTGAGACACCATTAGGTGGTGTTCCAGATGTAATTAATAGCACAGCCCCAGGAGCTCTTGGGCATCACTGTCTTTCTCACTCTGCCCTTTGTGTGATCCCAGCAGATAAGCCAGGGCCACAAGCCAGCTGTGTATTAGAAGGAACAGCTGGCCCATGCCTGCACCTGTCCCAATGCAGTGACAATGAACATCCTTCAGAGTCTTTTTTGCTCTCCAGGGACTTGACCCATCCAATATTTCTTGAGACGAAACATCTTGTGACCAGAGTTGGCATGCGTGCTCAAATTATTACTTATGAGTAGCCTATCTGGGCAAGCCAGAAGCCCCTGCCTAGCCTCAGGGGTCTATGAAATGAGGAGATAAACAATTTCTGGGAAGAGATAGTCCCTGGGAGTGAGAAGAGCAATGAATTTGAAGAGGACTGGAGCACAAATCTCTGCTTTAATGCTGATTGCCTATGTGTCTTTGGTCAGATAAATTAACCTCTCTGAGTCTTTGTAAAATGGGAGGGTTTCACTACCTGATTGCTGTTAGCCAGTTACTGGGACTAATTCTTCGTGGAAGAATTAGCTAAACTAGTAAATATTAGAAGCAAAAGGTCCTTTTATTTGGCATGTTTATGGAAGGATCATGTGAATTAACTGGAGATACCTCAGAGAACCAAAGTCAGGAATAACAAGGGAAGATACCGGGGCAGCCAAAAAAGCCACTCACTTTGGGCTCAGGATAAAACCCTCCAAAATAATAGAGCCCATCAACCCCTAGTGATGAGGCAGAATGCAAGCTTCTTGAGTGTCACAGTTCTCTATGTAGCCCTATCACTTAACATAATGTCTAGCATTTAGTAAGTAGTTAGAAAACACCTAGTGACTGATTGATTGACTGACTGAATGGGAATGGACAGGGAAGGGATACAACCATGGATATTATCAAGGAAGCTCTGGAATACTGGTCTTCAGGCTATGGTAGATAGAGGGAGTCCATGACAGTTGAGAAATCTCCAGTCCATGCTTCAGGGTGGTTCAGGCAGCTCTTGGGTCAGGGAAACTCTGGAGGAGCTAATCCAGTCCCTAGATCAGAGTCTGCTTTGACTTTTTATAGGGATGTGAGAGGAGGGGTCCTGATTGGTTTCCCAGGCCTGAGGTCATAAGTAGAGGGAGGGGTTCATAAAAGGGGCAGGAAAGAATGGAGAATCAAGAGATATAACTAGGTAATAGACAAACCTGTTGGACAGAGAAAGCAGAGGTTTCCTAGAATACAATAATCTTTAAGGCCATTTCCAGCTCTGGATTCTGTGATTGTATGACCCTGTCCTCTCCTATCTACCTTTTGCTTCCCCTAGTCCTCCAATGCAGATTCCCTTTTGGACGGTAGTTTCTTAGATCATGCTGCTACCCTCTCTTTTTGTATGCAAAGCCCTCTTGCTGTCTCTTAGATGTTCCCCTACCCTTTTGCATCCCACCCTAGGTTATTCTTTCCAGGCAGTGGCCCAGGATCAGGCCCTTTTTTTTAGGTCTTCCTTTCTATGTGTGGGGTATTGTGCTAAGGACTTTATAAACTCACAATAACCCTGGGAAGAAGGTGCTATTGTTATCCCCAATTTACAGTTAGGTGACTTGCCCAGAGTCACACAATCAGTGTTTGTGGCCAAATTTGAATTTAGGATTTTCTGACCTCAGGCCCAGCAGTCTATCCACTGTGCCAACAACTTTCCTGATTCCTAATTCCCTGAAAAATTGAATGACTTGATCAATGTGCGTGTATCCACAGACTTAACTAGTGTCTCTATGGCAGGGCTTGCCTCAGCTGCAAAATTAGGCTGATGATCCTTCTTTCCTCCCAAAATCATAGAATAGTTTGAAGATTCATTTCAATAAAATTCCACAAACATTTACTAGTGTGTTAGTTGCTGGAAATACAAGGATAAAAGCCAGATAATCCTGGTGCTTGAGGAGCTTACATTCTATTTGTGAGATTAAAAATGTAAAGCTCTTTACTTTATTTTGCAATACCAGTGGTTTTAGGTGTCATTGTGAAGAGCACTGTAGGGTGGCTGGCAGTTGTCACTGCCCTCTCTCCCCATCCCTTTTTTTCCTCTGGAAATTTAATTAATCAAACAAAGCTATAATAATTAACTTATTTTTTAGCCTGGGGCAGTATAGTGGGCTCTCAAGTCCATGTGATCTCTTCTGCTTTATAGAGTTTCTATCAGGTAAAAAATTAGTTCCACAATCCACAATCATAGTACTTCAAATCCACCAGTTAGGAAAATCCCTAATATTCAAGAAAAGTTCTGGTGATTTATCCTAATTTAATGAATATCTTTTTTCTCAAACTAACCATTAATATCTTTATGTATAAGGCAAATTCAGGATCCAGGAAATATTTAAAGAAGCAAGCAAACTATATTAATGTGCCTATCACTGGATGGGCACTGGAAAAAGAAGCTGGACAAAGAACAGTCTTCTTTTGGCTCTTCTCTCAGTCTGCGATGAGGTGGGTATAAGAGTAACAGAAGCCTGAGGCTTTTGCTCTAAGGTCTCTGCAGAGGTAGGGCCTATAGCTCTCCCCCCTTTTCACTTTCTCCTTTTGGTTTCTCCCTTCATTTTTTGCCCCTGTGCTACTGATTATTTCTGGCTCGGCTCATTAGATCCTGGAAAAGGCCAGGATTGCTATTAACCAATGCCCATGCTGCTCTTGAGGTCCTGACTCCTTCTTGTTCCTCATAGGCTATATGTGTCCCTTTAAGAACTCCAGGTCATTATTCAATTCTTCCTTCTGGCTTAAAGATTGTTATAGACCCAAATCATTCTCAGGGCTGAGATGGGGGAATGCTTGTCCCTCTGAACTACAAATATTAGAATGCCATTCAGTTCTCAAACCCCTATTACATTAGCAAAAAAGGGGAGGTCATAGGGAGAACTAGGTTGGCCATAGAAACAGAGTCCCAAAAGACTGTTAGCTTTCTCTGCTCTAGAGCGTGGTCTCAGAAAATCAGATCGTGAAGTTTAAGACTGCTTGGTGCATACGTGGAATGAGAGCAAGAAAAGCCGAGGTTATTGAAGGGTCATTTCACCATCAAATAATGAAACCAGTCAGATGATAAATCAGATAACCAATACTGAAAGAACACCACCAATATGCCGGGGTAGGTACTGGCAGAGACCATTAAGAAATAGGTCAGTCGGTTTATCACATAATGAATATTAAGTGACTACACTGTGATGGTTGTACAAAGATAGGTAAAAGATAGTCCCTGATCTTAATGAACTTAGAGTCTAATGGAGAAGATGACATGGAAAAATAAGAAATTTTTAGGATAAATTGGAGATAATCAACAAAGGGAAGGCACTACCATTAAGGCAGATCAATAAAACCTTCTTGCTAAAGGTGAGATATTTTAGCTGACGCTGAAACAGAGGTGAACAACACTAGATTGCTTTTAACTAAATGATATGGTCAGACTAGCAAAGCCTCAAAAAATAAAGTCAATGGTGTCTTAATGAAAGGGGTGTGACTTGAGATGGATCTTGAAGGTTGCATAGTGTGTGTGTATAATAGTTAACATATACATAAATGCATGTATTTATTTATATATACATATATGTATATATATGAATTCACACACATATATATATATATGCGTTCACACATATATGTATATATGTGTGTATCTATATCTATCTCACATTTGTATGGCATTTACTGTGTGATGCCAGACACTGTGCTAAGCACTTTACAATTATTATCTTATTTGATCCTCACGACAACCCTGGGAGGGAGGTGCTATTGTTAAACCCATTTTACACACAAGGAAACTGAGGCAAACAGAGGTTAAATGACTTACCCAGGGTCACACAGCTAGTAAGTAACTGGGGCTGGAACTCAAGTCTTCCTGACTCCAGGCCTGGCACTCTATCCCTAGTGCCACCTAGCAGTCACACACATACACACACATACACATGAGAGATCTTTATATATGAGTGTGTGTATGTGTGTGTGTGTGTGTGTGTGTGTGTCTAGGTATGGATAGATATGGATACAATTGTTGTCTAGTCCTTTCAGTTGTGTCTGCCTCTTCATGACCTCATTTGGGGTTTTCTTGGCAAAAATACTGGAGTGGTTTGCCATTTCCTTCCCCAGATCATTTTACAGATGAGGAAACTGAGGCAGACAGAGGTTAAGTGACTTGCCCAGGGTCACACAGCTAGTAAGTTTCTGAGGTCTTCCTGACTCCAGACCCAGTGCTCTACCCACTGAACCACCTAGCTGCTTCTATAGAAACACACACATATGCACACACATGCACTCACATATACATACATATATACAGCTGGACATCTGCAGGGGTCCATGATGGGAAAAAAAGGTTTAAGAATCCCCTGCTGTAGAAGCAACATGCTATAAAAGAAAGGACATGGAATTTAAGATCCATGGAACTAGGTTTGAATCCCAGTTCTCCAACTTATTGCCTCTGTGATTTTGGGCAGGTCACTCTACCACTTTAGGCCTCAGTTTCCTCTGTTGTAAAATGAGGATATTGGACTCAATGACCTTTAAAGAACCTTCTGGCTGTAAAGCTATGATTCTATGGCCATGGGACTTTGAGCTCATTAGAGAGAAACAAGGTTGGAAAAGTGAAGATGTGCCTGACATGCTACTCTTGTCCTCTACACGCTGCCCACTCCTTTAATGCTTTTAATTATGTCACCTCCCAGGTTCTATATTTAAAAAATTGTCCCTGATTGATTCAAGGTGTCTCTGGTAGGTACTAATATGGCCATTTCCAAACAAAGAGGGTGTGTCTTCTTTGACCTGTGCTACTCTCACTGCTACAGGATTGTTAGACCAGATGCCGTCACCCAGAGGAGAAAGGCTAGAGTGACTGATGAATATCCATGAGTTTCGGTCTGGACTTCAAAGAAATTCTGCCAACGCTACACTTATCCTTAGCTGCTTACCCTAAGATTAGTACATTTGTAAAAGGTTACAGTTTCTTTTGTCTACCTCGACATGAAATCACAGAGAACCAATCCATGGGATGCCCAGAAGCAGTTGGCTGCCTGAACCAAACTATTTTCCTGGGATTTCCGATATTTATAGAAGAAACTTTACTTTCTTCAACTTTTCTGGCCAAAAAGGGAACTCAGAGATGTCACTGAGATTGACAGTGCTCATTTCTTGTACCCTTATACCTTTTTTGTATGCATACTAATCAGTTTATAGATTAACAATAAAACTTTTGGAAGAGTTATAATTTGAGTGTGCATGTATATGTATATACACATATGTCTATACACACATCTATACTTTTCTGAATACATATATATATGCATGTGTTTGTATGTGTGTATGTATGCATATATATTCAGAGAGAGACAGAGAGAGACAGAGAGAGAGAGAGAGACAGAGAGAGAGAGAGCACAACTTAGTGTGAGGCTTTGTCTATGTTCCTTGAAGTCTCTGAACTGATTACATTTGTCTTTTCCAAATGCCTATGGTTCCACAGAAAGTGCTCCATTCATTGGACATGAAAGGTAAAGTGCTAGCTTGGGATCCTTTCCCACTAGTCTGCTATTGCCTCAAAGCCCCACCAGGTTCACTAAGCTGGAGCAGCACTTATGCTGAAGGGCAAGGTTTACAGGATAAACTTAAAATAGTCGGATTATGTCTTTGATATGGAAGGTCAGGGTGAGAGTGATGTGTGTGTGTGTGTGTGTGTGTGTGTGTGTGTGTGTGTGTGTGTCTGATTTTTGGCCTCAGTTATGGGAAAGCAAGGGGAGAAGAATGTATGCATCTGGGCATTGCAGAGCAAACAAAAGGCAGACTGTTTTTGCAAAGCTCTTGTCCAGTGATGTCCTGAGCCGATTAAAGTCTGATTAGCAAAGGGCAAATCACTCAGTTTGTAAAGGATAGCTCTGTCCATTCGCCTTCCCACAGCCTATTATTTACTGAAAGATTTAGTGGAGACTTGGATGTGATTGGTTCCTCGTTGCCTCACAGGATACTTTTTCAAGGTGATCGTGCATTTTGACCTTGATCACGTATTACCCTCTGGAATCAGAAGGGTTCTTCAGAAACTGTGTTTGTCTTGAACTTCAGTGCGAGAGAAGGCCATCTATGACCCTGCTGGAGCTTGGGCCTCTTCTTGAGCTGGTCAACCACTTCACACTATTTATATCTTTGGGGGAAAGAAGAGACAAGCATTTATTAAGCACCTACCATGTGGCAGGCACTACACTAAGGATTTTACAAATATTATTGCATTTGATCCTCACAGTTAAATGCTGTTATGATCCCCATTTTATAGCTGAGGAAACTGAAACAGACAGGTTAAGTGACTTGCCTAGGGTTGCTTAGCTAGGAAGTGTCTGAGGTTGGATTTGAAATCACGTCTTCCTGACTCCAGGCGTGGCACTCTATCCACTGAGCCACCTAGCTATCTTTAGAGGACATAGAGCCTTAGATCCATCCTTGTTAGAAATCGGAGGAGTATTTTTGTCGGGGGGAAGGGGATTAGCAAGTTAGGAATAATCTCTCTCTTTACCCCCAAACAATTACTATAAGTTAAATATGGTCTGGAATATCAAGGGCATGCTTAAGGGGGAAAATGAGCAATAAATGGGGCAACCATCTTATTAATCATAATTGGCATTTTATAAGATGCTTTTAAGATCACAAAGTACTTTTCTCAAAACAATCTTGTGACGTAAGAGTTATTTACCTATTGATTCATTGGATAGGGCACTGGACTTGGAATCAGAAAGATGTGGTTCAAATTCTACATCAGGCACTATCTGTAAAATGCTGAGTGTACCTTAGTTTCCTCAATTCCTTTGATGATCTTCTAAATTCCCTTCCATCTCTATGATTCTATGATCCCCCTCACTTTTACAGAAATGGAAGTTTAGAGAGGTGAATTATCTCAAGCCACAAAACCGGTGTCAGAGATAAGATTTAGACACAGATGTCTTGATTATAAATGTTCTTTCCCTAATCCCTCTATGTTTCTCTTGGGGGAGGAAGGGGTGCAGAATAATTTATGTATAAACAACCTTTGAGTCTGTTGACTCAAAGCACCATTTGAAGGTGCTATGGTGACGCATAAGAAGTGATTTGAGGGATTTCACTGAAGAAAAACATCTGATAGAGAAACCTGGTAGACTTCTCAGGTAGTAAAGGTGAGAGTTGATAAATGGGTGACAGCCTGAATACTACAGTGACACCCACAAAATGTTAATAAAAAACCCTAAAGGGAGTCATCTAGCATGTAGGATATCTATAGGAGAGCATGGAAAAGAATTGCCCAGGATTGGTAGCCTTGGCTACTGAGGCCTTTTATTTCCATAACAGGAGTTTCTCAGCCCCAGGTGCTCAACTCTCAGATTAAAAATCAGGGTCATACCTGTTATTGAGTGCCTTAGATTTAGTCATTTTGGACCCTTCTTCCATTTCAGAGTTTTGTCCCTTTGTTTAGACACCTCACCTTAACTTATGGTGATTATTCCATGAATATGGTAGAAACCCCTCCTCCAATCCTCCAAATAGGTCAACCTTGTTATTTCCTTACAAGGTATTGAGACAATCCTCGAGACTTGCTTGTCTCAGGGGACCAAGGGCTCAAGAATTCTGGTTTCACTTTCCATCACCTAGGTATGATGCAGCCATGGCGAGACGAGGGATCTCTCCAATGCTTGGCTGGTAGATCTTGATAGGACTATCACTCAGCTGAATCAACTTAAGGTTGTGATCTGTACTAATTGGGTTGATGTTTACACGGAAGGTATCATAGACTCATCGAAGTGTTGGAGTCCTGGAGGAATTATATTGCCTTCTCTACCATCCACTGAATCTCTGAGTCACTGCCCAACCAGTAGCAATGATTACCCTGCTTCACCCTCCTCTAGAGACAGTTCTGCCTGCTCCTGGTATTTAATTTTGCATCTGGAACAGTTTCCAGAGCATAACCCACATATTTTTTTGTATGAAATAGTAAGACAGAATTTCTGACAACAGGAACCTGGAACTTAGCCAGGCTTCCAGCCCTGACACTATGCTCATCACCATACAATTTCACCAGGCTAGACAGCTGCAGAGAACGGATGTCAACTGGAAGCCTGAACAACTGCTCTATCTAGGGTGAATTCAAGCAGGGTGACTGGAAGCAGAAGGAGAGTTTTAAGAATACACTGAAGCATAACTTCAATCAATATGGCCTCATAGTGAACTGCTAGGGAATCACAGCAGCATACAAACTGGCCGGTTTTGTGGCTAGTTCTGTAAACAAGCTGCTCAAGGGCAGAATGATGTTTCAGCTGGGCTCTTATCCATGCTCTTAGGGTAGAGATATGGATTATCAGAACAAACTATATATCATGCAACCAAAAATGTTCTTCTCATCTCAGGTGCACTGACCTTTGCCACGAATAAATAATACAAGGCCTTGTCACAACATACAAAGCACCCAGGAACAAGAACTGGAGACATACACGTTCTCTGCCAACTGCTCCTGACAGTTATCGTACTTGGAAAGAGGCTTAAAGTCATATTTATAAAGGAAGTTCCCCCTAGGGAAAGCCAAATGTTGTAGAGATATGCCTTCTTATGCTCTGGAAGCTCATTAGGGACTTAGTCTGCCTCTGTGGACAAAAGAAGTGGTCATCCTATTGAAAGTGTGTGGTGTTTGTAACCACTTTCCCTTCTTAAATATCCCTGGTAATGCCATGCCCATGCAATAATGCTGGAGCCACAAAACTACAGCTTAGTTGTGGTGGCTTTACTGCTTTCTTCTGAAACAGCCAGCTACTGGGAAGAAACCCAAACTATCTGTAGACGTATAAAAAATGCCCCCAATCACTATTCCTTATGCAATATTTATGCATTATTTATCACTATTATGCAAATTAAAGCAATTCTGAAATCCTACTTCATACCCATCAGAGTGGCAAAGATGACAAAAAAGGAAAATGACAAATGTTGGAAAACAGGTACATTGATCTGTTGGTGGAGCTGTGGGCGAGTACAACCACTCCAGATGGTAATTTGGAATTATACACAAATAGTTGTTAAACAGTTCATTACTTTTGACCCAACTATACCACTGGTAGGCCTATACCCAAAAAAGTTCAAAGAAAGAGGAAAAAGTCATTTATATGTGAAATACTCTATAGCTCCTTTTGTGGTAAGAAAAACTGAAGATAGTATAAAAACAAACTACATTAATAAAACTGAAAGGAAGAAGCACAAACCAACCAACCAAACAAACTACCAAAAATGAAGAGCCAGTTACATTATGCATGTCCCAAGTACAGGCTATGGCGCTGATGTGTTCTCTGAGAGTGTAAACATATTGTGGAGGAAAAACCCTGGGAGAGGGACCAAGATGCCTTCTTCTTCATGACCTTATATTCCTGTTGATAAAGCACATTGTTCGTGCCTCATTGTCCCTTTCAGTTGACTTCCTAGGGCTAGTGTAAGTACTTAATGGGACACAGCATAATGTAATATCATGCAGTATTTAGAGTCAGAGGACCTGGGTTCAAGTCCTGACTCTGCTACTTATTACCTGTGTGACCTTGGGCAAGTAATTTAACTTCATTTTTCTCCACTATAAAATCAGAGGGCATGGCTTGATTACTTCATAAAGTCACCTTCATGTTTCAATTTATGATTCTATGAATGTATCACGATCCTTAACGTGCTATGTCACGATTCTAAGAGTGTGTACTGAATTGTGATTGTGTGATTGAGCAAATGAGATGGGGTAGGGGTTCTCTTGTTAAACAGGCATGTTCTTGTGCATCCTTGAGAATAATGTAGACAATATACACCAAGCATCTCCTTTCTTCTGCTCCTTCAATCTGGGATTGCATCTCCCTAATGTAAGGCTAACTGAAGAGAAGCAGTGTGGAGTCCTGGCAATAGCATCTGTATTAAGAGGAATCAAGACACCTGAGTTCTAGTCCCCCAGGCATGATATATTAAGCTGTAACTTTATATTATTTAACATCTCTGGGTTTCAGTTCCAAATTTGACCAATGGGAATAACATCACCTGCTTGAAATCAGTGGACTAAGCCTGCTGTTCTAATAATACCTTTCCAGCTCTAAACTTTATAACTATTGTACAGAATATTTGATCAAGACAAAAGCCCAGGAATTCTAAGAGCAAAGAAAGTTCCATAAACAGACAGGACATGGGCTAGAAAGGAAAGGGGAAGAGACAAGCACCTAGCCCTTCTTCCTTCTGCATATCCTCTAGTCTAAACCCCATGTGGTAGCTGTTGTGCTGAAAAATGGCTGTTGGGAAATCCTAGATAATTAATTATCAATCAATTGATAAGTATTGATCAAATGCTGACTCTGTGCTAGGTACTGTGTTAGGTGGTAGGGATACAAAATCAAAATAAAAAATAGCTGCTGCCCTCAAGGAACCTATAGTATATTTGGGAGAGAGACCATATTTGCACATATAGATATGTACAAAATAGATGGGGCAGCTAGGTGGCATAGTGGATAGAGTGTGCGGCCTGGAGTCAGGAAGACCTGAGTTCAAATCCAGCCTCATACACTTGCTAGCTGTGTGACCCTGGGTGAGTCATTTAACTCTTTTTGCTTCAGTTCCTCATCTGTAAAATAAGCTGGAAAAGGAAATGGCAAACCATTCCAGTATCTTTTCCAAGAAAACCCCAAATGGGGTCACCAAGAATCAGACATGACTGAAAACGACTGAACACACAAACTAATTTTGATGGGATGGCACTAGCAACTGGAGAGCAGGAAAGACGTCATATAGAAGGTGGTGCTTGAGCTGAAGAGTTGTCTATGAGGAAAAGTAAAAAGAAGTAGTAAAGTCATTAACTGGAAGGAATATGAAGGGAATCCTCTTGGCCTCCAGTATTCCCTGTTATAAGAGGTTTTGTGTAGAGGCTGGAGAGGGATTTATTTCAGGTACTCTAGGAAAGCCTACCATTCTTCTAAGTTCAGTGGTATAAATAGAAACCCAGTCAGTAACCTTGTAAATGCCCCAAATCCTTGTAAATGCCTTGTCAATTCACATTCCACCTTACTGAACTTCCTAATTTGTCTACAGATTTATGGTTGTCCATTTAGGTTGTCCCATGATTGCTGGGCTACATGATCATCCAGTAGAGGCTGTGAAAAATCAGGATATCCTGGTCAAACTGACCTATCTGGTCATCTCAGGTATGACTGAGCAAGGAGCTCCATTTGCCAACAGGAAAAACATAGGCATCAGTTTGTAGCATGGTCCAATCAGGACTAGCCCTAGGCAAGATGGCAAAGTAGGTAAAATGTATCTTCTTGTATGTCATCCACCCCTTTTCTATATCCTTTCCTTCCTTTGATGCCCCTCTTCCATTAGCCCCCCAGAAACTCGATGCCCAAAGGGACATTCCCTACTCTCTTCCTCCTTCGCCCAGTACCTACCTAGGCTCGTTCTCTAAGAGTAGCTCTGCTTGTTCTGAAATCACTCTTCTTCCCAAAACGCAACAAAAGCTAAAGCCAGCCTTAAGTCCACCCATGTCCCAATACATGAAAATGTCCACACTTTTAAAAAATGATCTAAATCCCATTGAGCCACCTTCCTTTGCAATAGGTTAACAGTTAATTTGCTTCTAAGAGTTGTAGCAAAAATCCAGCTGGCAGCTGCCACGGGGGTGAAAAACCAACAACAACCAGCTCACAGAATGATGCAAGCCCATGTTCTTTTGATCTGCTTTACTAAGGAAAGCAACATTAAGGGGTTAACGATCTTACTTTAATCCAGCATGCGAATAGCATTCACTTAGTTCAGGGGGAAAAGCCAGCACCCTGAACTTCAGAGCAAATACAAACAAATTACAAACATCAACAGACAGACCAAATACAATTCATAGTTACCAACATCTGAGTTTAGCAGGGAGCTTGACAAGGGCTGGCCCAGAGTCACACAATACTCCTGCTTTGGGTCAGAGCTCTGAAAAAAGAGAGCCAACCTCTGGTTTTATATTCACACAGGTGACTCACCCACATGACCTAAAATCATCACAAAAATATGACTTAAACCCACGTGGTCTAAAAGCCTCTGATATCACAAACATGTCACTCAAACCCATGTAAACTAGGCTTTTCCTTGAGGCAAGGAGGTCATCAAGGACTCCTAATTTAATCATGGAAGTAAAGGCCAAACTCTTCAAGGTCACTTGGTTGAATTAAGTGCTAAGAGCCCATTTTGATTGCCCATACAAGAGTCTGTACCCAAAGCCTTCAGGCTGTTCCTAGAAAACATTCTATGTAGGAAAGAAGTCACCAGGGTGATATTTGCCCCCAGGGACATTGGGCACTGATTCAGGGCCCTGCTATTTTAGGGAGAGGTGAGAAGAGAGTGCTATAATGGCCTGCCCCACCTAGGTTATTGTACCAGTAAGGCAAGATTCATGACCGTGAGGATGACCATGAACATGCCTGTATGGTTCAGAATCACAACGTATGAAAAAACTCTCTAGGTAGAAGGCAGAGGAAATATAACATTTATTTAGACACCGGAGGATCAAATCCCAAGACTAATAACTCCAATTCGATATAGCAGTAATTATAATCCAAAACCAGTAAGCCCACCTCAATGTAGCAACAGGGAAATTATAACAGAATATTATAGCAAGAAACTGAGTCATTTTGTAACCTTCTGCTGGGGCCTTCCTGTAAACACTCTCGAATCCTAACTGTCTGCTTGCCTGCCTTCTCTTCCTCCCTCAATTCTCTGACCTCAGCAGTTCCCTGGTTTCCACTCTCTGCTCCATGCTCTCTCTGTAGTTCTGTCAGCTCCAATTTCCTGCTCCTTCTCCTTGGAATGAATTCCAACTTCTGAATCCTCTGCAGATTCTGAGTTCTATGGTCACCTTCTGGGGATATATACTCTTTTTAGGACCTGAGGGCTTCGCTCCCTTCTCCTGACAAAAGGGTGTGTACCTGGGGCCTTGGCCTAGTGAGGGAAAAGGTGTGGGCCTGCTTGAAAATCAAACCTCTCCTAATCAAGTTTCCCTTAACTGGCTCTACCTGAGGCCTATCAAATGGGCAGGAAAGATCTTTAATCACATTATCTCCACAGCTATCAACTAATCTAGTCACTAATCCAATCCAATAAAAGTTTAAGTGCCTGCTACTGTCAGGCACTATGTTAAGTGCTGGGAATGCAATTAATAAAAAAAAGAAAAGCAGTCTTGACCTCAACAAGCTTGCAATCTAAATGGAAAGGCAATACCCCCAAAAGATGGGAAAGTGGGAGTGGGTTACAGGACATCAGGCAGTACACGGCTCAGAAGCATCTTGTTGCGTGGAGGTGCAACCAGACAGGGCTCCAGTTGCAAAGTGGAGTGATCTGAGAGGCCAATTCCTGTCTTCTATAAAGGAAGGCATTGGGAAAAGTTTGTTACTCTACCCTCCAGCTCTCCAAACCAAGGGAGAAGAGACTGACAAAGGTGGTATCAGTCAAAACTTGAGTTAGCAGTATAGTGGTGAAATTAGAAGGTTTGAGCTTATCTTGGGATAAGCATCTTGTTCCATGGAGTTGAAACAAGGCATAGCAACGCTGGGCATTTGCTTTATGGAGATTGTCCTGTTCTGGTGAACACATATGCACATGGCAGACCTGGGTAGGGGTAGGCATACAGGGGGGGTTGGGATTCTGTGAACAAATTAAAGTCTTCAGGCATCTAGAGCTCAGGAAATACAGAAATAAGGGCTTCTAATTCAACCTCTACCTGAACCTTGACTTCTTTCTGCAGCATCCTTACAAATAGGCATCTATTTTCTGTTTTAATTCTAAGAGTGACAGGGAGGGACTACCTTAATTTCTATTTTTGGATAACTCTAATTGTTGGGAAAATTTTCCATAATGTTGAACTGAATTATGTCTTTGGTAATGGAGGACATCTATGCCACTAGGATATACTAGGAACCATGTGGATGGTTATCTGGATTTACTTAGGTATTTCCCCCATCTTGCCTACATATCCAGATTCAGCTATAGCTCATTTAACATGCTTGGTTATATCAGGGTAGGATACATGGTGGGCTAGTTCAGGAATACTCTGTATTTTCTGGTACTCTCTCAAGATGATTTTGATTTGTAGGAGAAGAGAAGAGATGTCCACATGGTATTCAATTTTAACATTTCAACAATGGCTTAAGAGCCTACTATGTGCAAGGTACTGATATATGCAATGGAGTTTTCAAACACGATGATCATTTGAGGTAGAGTTGGACTCTAGGAAATATAAAATAAAACTTTTGTCTTTTAGTCACTTTTTTTGCCTAGACTTTAGGCAAATGCTTTTACCTTTCAGGTTCTCAGTTTCCTCATGTTCAAAAGGAAAGGGTTGGAATAGCTGACCTCTTGAATTCTCTTCCAGCTTTAATAATCTCTCATTTTAAGTGAGGTTCATATCCATAAATTGAAATTAAAATATTCTTGGAATTGATGGAATCTTGGAATTCATGACTCTTTAATATCTGCCTCTGACCTACCTATACACAATGAGATGTTATGTTGTAATGGATAGAGTATAGGTCTTAGAGTCAAGAAGACCTGGGTTCAAATCCCTTCTTATATACTTACAAGATGTTTGACTTGGGGAAAGTTACTTAGCTTCTTTCATACTCTTTTTTCCACATCTGTAAAATGGGCATAATAATAGCACCTACCTTAGAAGGTTAAATGTGATAATACTTGTAAAGAACTTTGCATACTACTGTATGAATTCTATATTCAAGGTGAGGAAGATTACAAGCTATTTCCTGAACTCATCCTTCCCTCTCCCATCTCCGTGAATTTGTACAAGCTTTTCCCTATGCCCGATGCATACCTTCCAAATCTACCAGATGAAATCCTTTTCCTTCAAGGTCCAGCTCAAGTGCCATCTTCTCCATGAAGCCTTCTCCAGTCACCTGAAATAGACTTATTCCTTCCCTCCCTAATTTCTAATTTAACATAAACATTTCCTATGTATTTATCACATTATAACTTCTATTTTAGATATATATATATATATATATATATATATATATATATATTATATATGTATTTTATCATTTTCACATCCCTTTTCTAGATTCTAACCTTTCTGAGGGTAGAGACTGTGTCTTGCTTTGTCTCTTTTCCCAGACTCTACATAGCTCCATGGATACAGTATATATTTGTTCAATTTTTGATGAAAGAAAATGAATTGAAATAGACTGATGATACTACTGACCTAGGTTGAATTGGCACCTTGGATGGAAACTTCTTTTTTTTCTTGGAGGGTAGAAGGCAGGGCGACTGGGATTAAGTGACTTGCCCAAGGTCACACAGCTAGTGAGTGTGTCAAGTGTCTGAGGTAAGACTTGAACTCAGGTCCTCCTGACTTCAGGGCCAGTGCTCTACTCACTGTGCCACCTAGCTGCCCCAGATGGAAACTTCTTTGATAAAATTATGAGACTTTTCAGCACTGTCCCAAGAATGTAAAGGTCTCAGGGCTGTGGTTCTAGAAGGTTCTAGAAGGATCCTGGGAGATTTCACTCAATGGGCCCATTCCCATTTATTTTTATGTTGATGAAATTATGTTAAAAGAAATATCAACTCTTATTGTGCAATTAAGTTATAGCAAACATCAACCCTGACTGGGATAAGGAAAAAGAAAGCAGAAAAATAAGAGACATTTATAAAGAGGTATTTATAAAAGTAGAAGGAGTAGAGGAATGGTCCCATGATTGCCTTGATTATGGCAGAGTGGGTACAATTTTATTTTATATTTTTACATATGATCAGTATGTGTTATATATATATATATATATATATATATATATATATATATACACACACACATATATATGTATGTATACACAGTCATATGTGTACATATATTTATACACATGTAAATATGCATACACATGTATATTTACATGTTTGTATACATGTATGTATATATGGATATACACATATGTTGTGAGTTCCTTGAAAGCAGGGGCTGCTTCTCCTTTGTGTCCATATGTCTAGCACCTAGCCCACGGTAGTTGCTTATGAAATGTTTGCTGATTGTAAAATCTTTATTAGCACCAGCTAAGGGAGTTTCTTTCATCTCTGCCTTCATACTGACCCCCTGAGTCGTTGTCTATTTGCCAACAGCAACCCTCACCTCCAACTCAGGTCCTGGGAAAAATTCTAACTTGCCATATCACAAAGATGGCTCTAGGACAATTCTGTTACCTTGGTGGAGGGGGGGAGGGCATCTTGGATGTGACCATTCCATTATTTACTTCCTGAAGTGGCTCTGCCTTGGAACTTTTGCCCAGGGATCCAGAAATAGTGTTAAGGGTTTCTAAAAGGTCCAGCATTCTCTCATCTGAATTTTGTTTTTCGTGGCTACTGAACACACTCTATTTTGCTATGGACCTTTCTTACAATCCTACAAATTCTTAGTTGGAAAGCAACTAGGAATTCAGCTAGTTGAACATCCTACCATGAATCTTGACAACTTTCCCAAAAAGTGATCACCTAACTTCTGTTCTTGCCTCAGTGCACTGGGATATTCTGACAAGAGATACAACAATAATTTAAGCCACTGTTCAGCAAAAATATGTACCAGCTGCTACCTACCAGGGTTGCTATTAGCTTGTCATTTTTTTGTGATGCTTTATGATCTCTGTGTCTGGGATGCATTGCAAGAAAGTTCTCCTATTATCCATTAAAACCATTGCCTTCCCAGGGTATTCCCAGGTGTAATAGTTTCATTCATTTTCCCAGTTTCCTTGCAGTGACATTGGCTTCTCTTATTTTGTTACCTGCTCCTCTGGGTCTGAAGAAGGGGAAAAATATTGATTACCAGTGATTACATAGAAAAAATTAAGTCATAGTCATACCTCTTACCTGAACTGGTTTGACTTTAGGCAAATGTCTTCACCTCTCTGGGCCTCAATTTACTCATTTGTAAAATGAAAATGTCAGAATAACTGATGTCCTAAGTTCCCTTCAAGCTCTAAAATACTATCAGTTTGAATGATGTTCAGCTCCAAAAATTGAAATAAAAAATTCTTTCAGTTTCAAAGTTGACATTCAAATTTAAAAGAAAAAGATCTTGCAAGGAGATTTTTTCCTAAACTTTTTAGAATTTAAGGCAGCAAACATTTATTGAGTGTTTCTTATACCCAAATTATTCCAGGCATTGTAGAGGATACAAGAAAGATGGAAGACTTGGTCTCTGACTTCAGGAAGCTTACAGCTTGAAATAGTATGATCTAAGTGCTGTGGTAGTACAACCATGGATGGATCATACATTTGGAAATGTATGCTTCAGATGAAAGTGTTTTGGGTTGTCAGGAAGGGGAGAAATCTCTGCGACTCTGTAGTTGCCAGGGAAGATACCTATTGCTAGGGTCTTGACCAGCAAGTTGCCCTATCTCAGTATGCAATGATGAGGTGGGAGCAATGATGGTTATAACTCCGATTTATTGGCAGACATTATCCAGTTTTATAGGGTTTTGCACTACATAAGCAGAAGCAGGTGTTCAAGGGGTAAGGGGATGAGAGCATGAGAAGATCAATATCTGGTGGGAAGAATCTGGATTGTTGTAAACTATGCTGCCTACAAGTGCATGGGAAAACCAGGGTTGTGGTAAGGTGGTTTCCATAGGAGTATGAGAACACAGTGGGGTGCTGTTCTACAGTGACAGGGAAGGCTGGGAACAGGAGGGGAGTGCTGTTTCTACAGTATCTAAAGAGGCATGGGAAGGCTCGGGCAGGATACGAACTGATTATCAGAACTGTATGAGCTATGTGAGGCACGGGGCAGGATGCCCTTGTAAAGTATCAAAGAAGTTCCCGTTAATTAAAGCATGTTTGCGTTAGGCACTGGTTCAAGAGCATTAGGTAGTGGCCAGCTGTGTTCCTCCTACTGGGCTTGTGAGTCCTTGGTGGATGGACTCTGCCTGCATGAGAAAGGATGGCTATCAGAGCAAGAGAAGGGTGCTGTTAAGGGGGGCTGTTAGGGACGGAAGTCTTTCCTCCGAGTGCCTACTGTTCCAACTCCTACTAGGCCTGTCTGGTATTACCCAGGAAACAGGCCAAGCGCTGGGGTCCGAGCAGCCCCGGGGTCGGCACTGACTCCCTACAACCTATAAAGATTAAGTACATTTAAAAACTAAATTGTATTTCTTCTCTTTCTTTTCATGAAGACAATGAAGAAAGTGCAATTCTCGAGCACAGCCAAAAGGTAGTGAATTGCTTCTTCACACAGGCTTTTCCTGCCTGGGAGACCAGGAGTTACTTTTTCTTTTTTGAGAAACTCATGGTAAATCTGTGCTTGTTGGTGAGCTTACTCAGATTAAAACTCTTCTCTGACTTCTCCAAATTCTTGATAAATGGCATTTTAAACACCCTCAGATCAATAGGATCCTCAGAGGTCTCAGAAGGTCCCTGAGGGAGTCAATCTCTCTCATTTTTCAGATGATGGAATTGAAGTCTATCAAAGTCAAATGAGCAAAGAACAAATAGGCAGTAGAAATATGAGCTAGGATGTGAACCTATACCCTCTAACTTCAAGTCTAGCACTTTTTCCATTGTGATAAATTATGTTCTAATTCCCCACTTACAGCCATTTGGACTTGACATTCTGTTAATTAGAATTTTCCCTGTTTAGAAAAAAAGAGTATCAGTATCTGATCCATATCTATATCCATAACAAAATATCTATTTCTATCTCTCCTTTCTCAGTGCCTTTTGATAACCCATCCCAGAAGATGTTGTGAACCCAATGGCTATTTATCTTCTGAAGTTCACAGAAAATGGTCTATTTAGTTAAGATTCCTGAACTATGGATATGCTTGTGGATTAATTTTAAAAGAATCTCTTTGTACAGGGGAAATGTGTACCAGAATATAGTATAACAGAAAGGGACAAAGGTGAGTCAGATTGGAGTGAGAGTGAGAAAAATATCCTAAGGGGTGATAACGATGGCTAGTGACTAGAGTCAGAGTGGTTCTTTGTTTTGGGCAGAATGTTAGACATAAAAGAAATGGTATTCAAAAGTGGTAACAAAATCAGTAGCACTTAGGCAAGAAACTTGATCAGGCAGGCAGTGAGGAAGATGAGATAAGGAAATTAGAGCGGGACTAACCTGGTGTACAGAACTAGTACCAAGGAGAGCTCCCAGCGAGCTTTTTTTTTTTAGCTGAAAGCTAAAACATTTTCTATTCCTGGCAGTTCAGGTAAAACCTGGCTGCCTTCCCCCTTCTATCCTACTAATTGATGAGGCTAACCCTTACTTAGTACCTCCATCATTTCCCTTGAATTCTCCAAATGAATACATCTATTGTTTTAATTACTTAGACCTCAACTTCATAGTTAAGCAAAATAGTTAAATTAGATTAAGGGAAATGTACAATGATGTTAAAAAATTAAGAAAAAATTAGCATAAACTCTGACCATCCACTCATATTAATAATAAGCTTTAATTGCTAAATTAAAGACCATGTCCAAACTTTATTCTTTTAAATCAAAAGCTTTCTTCCCCAGTGGATGCTCATCGTATTCCCTCTAGGTTTTACCTAGAACTGCTTTTATACACAGTACTCAGAAAAGAGACATACAGAGGTTGACTTGCCTCATATACTGGTAATGGTTGATTTTTCTCAGAGCAGGCAGATACATTAATTATCAAAATATGTTTAGCTCAGGTGAAAAGGAGGGAAAATCTTCCCAATTGTATATTCCTCTAAGTCCTAACTACTATTCCTCTGTTCCCTATCTCCTTTGATTTTTGAGTGCATGACTTCCTGCATTCTCTGTCAAGGGTATTTCATAAGTGAGTCAGTTGAATCCAAGTCCACACTAAGGCAGTCATGAATTTTTTTTTGACCCACCAATTCTTGTTGTGATTAGGAGTGTGAAGTTTTCTGCTATGCATCCCACATTTGGTGATGTCTCACCTGCTAAGCCCTGAACATAGCTGTATCCCTTTTATATATTTGTTAAGTGCACATAATATGTAGGCACTGACTCAGTGCCAGGGATATGAAAACAAAATAAAACTTGCTTTCATGGAGCTTACCACTTATAGAGGAGATACAAGATGAAATCAGATAAGCATAATACTGGGCAGGGCATCAAAACAAAGGACAGAACAGACAGAGAGTTTCTGTAAGATTTGAAGAAGAAAACACTAAAAGCAAGGAGGTCCAAGAGAGATGCCCAATCAAGATGAAATGAGGTGATATATGTGAAAAATTTTGGGAAAGCATGCAGTATTATCAAGAATCTTAGTGTTGACTGGAAAAATAAAGTGATCCTTAGAATGAAGAGTCACCTGTCCTACTCCATTCAGTTTCTGCTTGTGAAATCCAAGAACATTTCTTGCATCTTTCTAGAACCCCCAACATGGGACCCAATCACAGAACAACATCCCAAGAAATGCAGATAGGACTGATCCATGCTTATGAGCCTGCCTGTTGTAAGGGAAATTAACATATGTGTTAATATGAGTCAGGAGCTGCTTTGATGACTTCCGAGTTGTTCTTCTCAGCCTGAATTCTGCAAGTGACAGTCACAAGAGGACATTTTAATTCTTATTTCTCCTTTTCTATTCTCCAACATCTCCTTGTCTTCAGTATGTTTTTCTCTAGAGTTGTGTCTTCCCTACTTCCACTACTACTTAGCATTTGATGGTCTCTTCTCATCTTTGTTTGTACTCTCTCAGCTCCATGGCCACAGGCCTGAACTCACTTAAGATCTCCTCTCTTAAATTGCTAGTTCACTTCCAGAAATTCCTTTGTAAATATTTTCTATTTAATTTTTTGCTCAGATATAGTTTTGGTTCAGTAGAGTGTAAGCTCCTCCAGGACTGTCTATATTTTGGCTTTGGCTTTGCATCTGCAGTATCTAGCATAGCTCCTGGAACAAAACATGTCCTTAATAAATGCTTTTTAAAGTTGTGTGGAATGGAACCTGAACAGATCCACTTTACCCCACTGCCTCTTGTAGAGGCTATATGACATCGTATGATAAAGGGGCTTCACAATTGTTACATTCTTGTAGTATAGTGAATTGAGGCTCCTAGCTCAGATTGTTCACTTTGGGGAGGAGGGTGACCTGCTGTGAACAAGCTCTTAGGCAATGACTCAGGAAGGAAGCACTGTGGAGAAAGAGGCAGCTCCACTGGCTCCTTAAGGCCATCGATTCAAGCAATCATCCTTCAGATTTACTCCTTTCTCCCAACCTTCTCCATCACTAAGGCGAATGAGAACATAAAATTTCCTCCTTCCTCCCACATACTCCCATCAGGATTGTATATTTTATTACTTTTTCCACTTCAAGGTTGACCTTGATGCTCATTTTTTAACCTGGAAATTAGTTTTAGGGTGAGGGTAAGGAGTTGGGTGCAAAGGCACATAGAATAATTTTCCCTAAGCCCTGTCTTTCCAGGACCTTAGTTATGAATCTCCTTAGACTTGTCCCTGGGGTGTGCTGGCAAGTGTTTAACAATGAACTCTCTAAAAATGTAGACATGACACAATTTTAAGTTTAATCTGCATTATTAATATTTTATCTATCACTTTCTTATCATCACATCAATACGATAAATAAAGACCTGATTTGTATTATTTGCCAATTTCTAAGGTATAAATGTTTTAGCTAAAAATGTAGCAATTTGCTTTCAAGGTAGGAGTGGCAATCATGATCTCAGATAAGGCAAAAGCAAAAATAGACCTAATTGAAAGAGATAATCAGGGAAACTACATTTTGCTAAAAGGTACCATATACAGTGAAGTAATCTAAAAATATAGGAAGTCTTTCTTTTTTTAAAATATTTTTTAAATTTAATATATTTAGTTTTCAGCATTGATTTTCACAAGAGTTTGAATTGCAAATTTTCTCCCCATTTCCACCCTCCCCCCTACTCCAAGATGGCATATATTCTCGTTGCCCTGTTCCCCAGTCAACCCTCCCTTCTGTCACCCCACTCCCCTCCCATCCCCTTTTCCCTTTCTTTCTTGTAGGGCAAGATAAATTTCTGCTCCCCATTGCCTGTATATCTTATTTTCTAGTTGCATGCAAAAACTTTTTTTGTTTTTGAATATCTGTTTTTAAAAACTTTGAGTTCCAAATTCTCTCCCCTCTTCCCTTCCCACCCACCCTCCCTAAGAAGTCAAGCAATTCAACATAGGCCACATGCGTATCATTATGTATAACCCTTCCACAATACTCATGTTGTGAAAGACTCCCTATATTTTGCTCCTTCCTAACCTATCCCCCTTTATTGAATTTTCTCCCTTGACCCTATCCCCTTTTGAAAATGTTTGTTTTTGATTACCTCCACCCCCATCTGCCCTCCCTTCTATCATCCCCTCCCTTTTTTATCTTCTTCTTCTTCCTTTTTTCCTGTGGGGTAAGTTACCCAGTTGAGTATGTATGGCATTCCCTCCTCAGGTCAAATCTAATGAGAGCAAGATTCACTCATTCCCCCTCACCTGCCTTCTCTTCCCTTCCTACAGAACTGCTTTTTCTTGCCACTTTTATGCATGATAATTTACCCCATTCTATCTCTCCCTATCTCCCTCTCTCAATATATTCCTCTCTCATCCCTTAATTTTATTTTATTTCTTTTAGATATCTTCCCTTCATCTTCAACTCACCCTGTGCCCTCTCTCTCTCTCTCTCTCTCTCTCTCTCTCTCTCTCTCTCTCTCTGTATATATATATATATATACACATACATATATATATACATATACATATATGCATACATACACACTCACATATACATATATATATATATGCATATTCCCTTCATCTACCCTAATACTGAGGTCTCATGAATCATACATGTTATCTTTCCATGTAGGAATGTAAACAAAACAGTTCAACTTTAGTATGTCTCTTGCAATTTCTTTTTCTTGTTCTTTTTCTTGTTTACCTTTTCATGCTTCTCTTGATTCTTGTGTTTGAAAGTCAAATTTTCTATTCAGCTCTGGTCTTTTCACTGTGAAAGCTTGAAAGTCCTCTATTTTATTGAAAATCCATATTTTGCCTTGGAGCATGATACTCACTTTTGCTGGGTAGGTGATTCTTGGTTTTAATCCTAGCTCCATTGACCTCCAGATTATCGTATTGCAAGCCCTTCGATCTCTTGATGTAGAAGCTGCCAGATCTTGGATTATTCTGATTGTGTTTCCACAATACTCAAATTGTTTCTTTCTGGCTGCTAGCAGTATTTTCTCCTTGATCTGTGAGCTCTGGAATTTGGCAACAATATTCCTAGGAGATTTCCTTTTGGGATCTATTTGAGGAGGCAATCGGTGGATTCTTTCAATTTCTATTTTGCCCTGTGGCTCTAGAATATCAGGGCATTTCTCCCTGATAATTTTTTGAAAGATGATGTCTAGGCTCTTTTTTTGATCATGGCTTTCAGGTAGTCCAATAATTTTTAAATGATCTCTCCTGGATCTATTTTCCAGGTCAGTGGTTTTTCCAATGAGATATTTTACATTGTCTTCCATTTTTTCATTCCTTTGGTTCTGTTTTATAATGCCTTGATTTTTCATAAAGTCACTAGCTTCCACTTGCTCCAATCTAGTTTTTAAGGTAGTATTTTCTTCAGTGGTCTTTTGGACCTCCCTTTCCATTTGGATAATTCTTCTCCTCATTGGCTTTTTGGAGCTCTTTTGCCATTTGAGTCAGTCTATTTTTTAAGGTGTTGTTTACTTCAGTGTATTTTTCAGCATTTTTTGGGGTCTCCTTTAGCAAGTCATTGATTTGTTTTTCATGGTTTTCTTGCATCCTTCTCATTTCTTGTCCCAATTTTTCCTCTACTTCTCTAACTTGCTTTTCCAAATCCTTTTTGAGCTATTCCATGGCCTGAGACCAGTTCATGTTTTTCTTGGAGGCTTTGTTGTGGGCTTTTTGACTTTATTGACTTCTTCTGTCTGTATGTTTTGGTCTTCTTTGTCACCAAAGTAAGATTCCAAAGTCTGAGACTGAATCTGGGTGTGTTTTCGCTGCCTGGCCATATTCCGAACCAACTAACTTGACTCTTGAGTTTTTCAGCGGGGTATGACTGCTTGTGGACTAAAGAGTTCTATGTTCCATGCTTGGGGGAATGCACCAGCTCTGCCACACCAGCACTCCTCCCCCAAGAACCCCCAACCCGAACTGGACTTAGATCTTCAGCAGGCTCTTCACTCCTGCTCTGATCGACCACTTAATTCCTCCCATCAGGTGGGCCTGGGGCCAGAAGCAACTGCAGCTGTAGTTCTGTAGCTGCCCCACCTCTGCTGCCCCCGGGGTGGTAGCCAAACTGTAAACTCCTTCCACTCCCACAGCTTTTCCTACTAACCTTCTCTGTTGTCTTTAGTGTTTGTGGGTTGAGAAGTCTGGTAACTGCTGCAGCTCACTGATTCAGGGCGCTAGGGCACACTCCGCCTGGCTCCTGGTCTGGTTGGTCCGCGCTGCTCATGCTGGGCTCTGCTCGGCTCTGCTCCCAGTTCCCAGCTCCATGTGGGATAGACCTCACCCAGAGACCATCCAGGCTGTCCTGGGCTGGAGCCCTGCTTCCCTCTGCTATTTTGTGGGTTCTGCAGTTCTAGAATTGGTTCAGAGCCATTTTTTTATAGGTTTTAGGACAGACTCCTCAGGGAGCTCACGCTAGTCCCTGCTTTTCAGCTGCCATCTTGGCTCCGCCCCCCCAATGTCATATATCTTAACAGAAGGAAAGAACTTCCTTTAGAAGTCTTTCTGATAAAGGCCTCATTTCTCAAATATTTAGGTAACTGAATCAATTTCATAAAAATAACAGCCATTCCCAATTGAAGAAGTGTTAAAAGACATGAACATATAGTTTTCAGAAGAAATCAAAACTGTCAGTAGTTGGTGGATATAGCTGGTCCCTTCTCCACAGAGGCTATATGCCTAGGATAATGGCTGTGAGGGCCAGACTGGCAATTGAATTAGTATTTGGGGGAAGGAGTGTCACCAATCCTAGATTTCTCATGCGTATCTGCCTATTAAGGAAAAAGGAAAGAAGAAAGGGGGAAAATCTCTGCCTTTATTATATAGTTTGGATTTCCTGCCCAGGAAAGTTCATCTCTCTCACTACCAATAGAATGGTGACCATCAATTAACAGCCATAGCAACTCCTCTGCTAATCTTTCTTTACAGAGGGCTCAAAATTCCACCTATCTTTTCATTTGCTACCAACCGCTCTGGCTTCATTTTGACTCTGCCATCATCACCATCACCCTCCCCTCCAATAAACTCATCACCAGGAAGTTCATCATCACGGAGACTGCTTCTGCTTTGGTACTCATATTTCATCAGTGCCCTCCATTCCTCCTGCCCCTCTGATTAGAAAGCTGGAGGGCAGAGCCCAAAGCTCCACTTTATAGAGGGCTTAAAATATCAGCTGTCTTTTCATTTGCCACTATTTGCTCTGCTTGGTTTTGACTCCAACATAATCATCATGCCACATGCTAGGTACTCTCTGGCACCATTCTCCTCTAGCTCCACTTTTCAGCTTTCTTTTTTGTATTGTCTTCCTCCATAAGGTTCTAAGCTTCTTGAGTTCAGGGACTATTTTTCTTTTTTGTGCAGCACTAAACCACAGTGCCTAGATGGTAGTAGATACTTAATAAACATTTATCATATTGCATCGTGTCATAAACAAAATCTATGCATTTCTAAATCAGTGTGATTAGAAAGAATATTTCCTAGCGATGAGTTTATTGGAGGGGAGGGTGATGGTGATGGTGGTAGAGTCAAAATGAAGCAGAACAATTTGTGGCAAATGAAAAGAGAGGTGGAATTTTGAGCCCTCTATAAATGCTGCATTATCTAGTCTAACACAGTCACTACAAAGAAAGAGGCAATAGGCAAATCACACAATCTCCAAAGGCAACATCTTCCATTAAATAGAAAGAATGAACTCCTCACTGTCTATCTTACAATGTAAATTCAAGGACCAAGTATGTTATATGCATATATATATACATATATACACACACACGTAAATATTCAAATATATATGAAAGTGTCTTTGGAAATGTAAAGCAATTCCATAAATTTAAAATTAAATAAATAAAAAATTTAAAAATATCACAGAAATGCTTGTTACACTTCATAAATTAAAGAATAAATAAATAATTTTTTTTAAAAAGAAAATGTAAAGCAAGATTCAGAAACATAGAAAACTATCCAAGATAGAAATGGCAGTTTAGTCCAACAGATAACTGAACAAAAATGTTCTTTAGCATTGATATTGTGGCATAATGAATAGAAAGGTGACCTGAAAACTAGGAAGACCTGGGTTCAATTTCTGTCACCAGAATATACTAGCAGTGTGACCCTGGGTAAGTCTTTTGACCTCTCAATGCTCTAAACAACCCTCTAAGACTTTAAGTCACAGAAAAGGTGCTGAAATGTATTGGTAGAGAGAGTTTCCACACCAAGGCATTGTCTTTGCTAATGAAATCACAGTTTCTACTCTTATTCCTATTATTGACAAATGGTGATCCAGTCTTGGCTTGAAGACCTCCAATGGAGAGCCCACTGCCTTCCAAGATCATCCGTTCTACTTTTTGATAGTTCTATGTATAAGAATGTTTTCCTTAAGTCAAGCCTAAATCTTATTCTCTACAGCTTCTACATATGGTTTCTTTTTTCCTCTCTCTGGGATTAAGCATCCATCTTTTATATGAAAATCTTTCAAATACTTGAAGATCTTTATGATGTCCCAGGTCTGCTTTTTAGTATCTGTGGGATTTTTTAAAAAGCAAATCATCCTCTATAAAATGAGAGATATGAACTAGATGGACTGAGTAACCTTCCTGTTCTAAATTTATTATCCTATGACCTCTCTTTCCCATGTCTTCTAAAAATCTTCATATTCAATGGTCTCCACTCAATGTACTTGATAAAATGAACAGAATCACCAGGACTGGAGCCATCTCAATCTAGCTCTTGAAAGCCAATTTTTAATGATTCTTTTTTAAAATGTATTATTTATTTATTTTAAACATTCTTTTAATTTTGGATCATCCTTCTAATTTAATAAATTTTTCTTTTCAAATTTTACATTCCAGATTCTCTCCCTCCCTTTCACCCCTCCCTTACCCACTGAGAAGGCAAACAATATATCAATTATGCATGTGAAATATTCAAAACATATTTTTAAATCATTCAAAAGATATTTCTATGTTGGCCATATCATAAAGGTAAAAGAAAAAGAAAGAAAGAAAATTATACTTTAATTTGCACTCAGAGCTTATCAGTTCTCTCTCTCTGGAGATGGATAGCATTTTTTTCATCATAAGTCCTTTGGAATTTTCTTGGGTGATTGTATTGATCAGAGTAGCAAAGTCTTTCACAGTTGATCATCATTACAACATTGCTGTTTCTGAGCACAGTGATCTCCAGGTCCTTCTCACTTCACATCTTCCCAGGTTTTTTTTTTTCCGAAAGCATTCTGCTCATTATTTCTTATAGAACAACAGAACTCTATCACAATCCTGTGCTCCAAATTGTTCAGCCATTCCCCAAATGATGAGCAAAAAGAGCTGCCATAAATATTTTTGTACATATATGTTCTTTTCCTTTTCTTTTGATACCTTCAGGGTACAGACCTAGTAGTGGTATTGCTGGGTCAAAGGGTAAACATGGTTTATAGTCCTTTAGGCATACTTTCAGGTTCTTCTCCCCAATGGTAAGACCAGTTTACTACTCCACCCACCATTCATTAATGTATCTATTTTACCTCATTCCCTTCAGCATTTGTCATTTCTGATAGCTGTGGGGTGGTACCCCAGAGTTGTCTTAATTTGTTTTTCTCTAATCAATAATGATTGAGAATGTTTTTTCATATGACTATTGATAGTTTTGATTTCTTCTTCTGAAAACTATATGTGCACATTTTTTGACCACTTATAAATTGGGAATGATATTTTTATAAATTTGACTCAGTTCCCTAAATATTTGAGAAATGAGGCCTTTATCAGAGAAACATGCTGTAAAAAAATTTGTATTACTTCACTGTGCCTGGTACTTTTTAGCAAAATGTAGTTTCCTTGATTATCTCTTTCAATTAGGTCTATTTTTGCTTTTGCCTTATCTGAGATCATGATTGCCACCCCTACCTTGAAAGCAAATTGTTACATTAAGAGGGATTGAGAAGGGCCTCCTGTAGATGGTGGGATTTTAGCTTTCCATTATGCCCATGTTGCCTCTGGAATAACCCTGCCAATTATCCCCAGTGTGACTCTTAGAGATGAAGGGAAATTGGGGTGTTTTGTCAAGTTTCGAGACACATGGGAAGTGTTGTATAGCATCATTATGCTAGAGTAAAAAGAGATGTCAGATTGTGGAGTCACTCTAATAACCAAAAATGTTATCAGTGACAAAGAGCATTTGGAGATGAGAGGGGCAGGTTTGCAAATAAGGGACAGAATGATGGTGAGAAAAAATAGATACATTTGATTGCACCAAATTGAAAAGCTTTCCTACAAATGATCAATGGAGTTAGGATACGAAGGGAAATTATCAATTGGGAGAAAAAGAGCCTTTGCATCAAACATCTCTGATAAAATCAGATATCCAACTTATATAAGGAAATAATCCAAATATATAAAACTAGGAGCCATTGTCTGATAGATAAGTGTTTAAAAATATGAACAAATAGTTCTCAAAAGAACTGGAAACTATTAGTAACCATATAAAAGACTATTCCAAATCACTAATAGTAAGAGGGATGCATATTGAAACAACTTTAAAGTTCCACTTTACATTGAAGAATTGGAGAATATGACAAAAGATGTAAACAAGTAATGTTAGAAGGCTTGTGGAAAGATAGATTAATATGCTGTGGATTTCCCCAAACTTCTTTTTCACTAAGGCAAATGAGATAATAAAATTTCCTCCTTCTTTCCATATACTCCCCTCAGGATTGTATATTTTACTACTTTTTCCTCTTTAGGGTTGACTTTGATGCTCATTTTAACCTGGAAATTAGTTTTAGGGTAAGGGTAATGATTTGGGTGTAAAGGCACATAGATTAATTTTCCCTAAGCCCTGTTTGTCTAGTAGGTTAGTTACAAATCTCCCTAGAGTTGACCCTGGGGATATGCTGGCAAATGTTTAACAATATACTGTCCAAAAAATGTAGACATGACACACTTTTAAGTTTAATCGGCATGATTAATATTTTTTCTCCTTCACTTTTTAATCATCACATTAATACAATAAACAAAGACCTGATTTGTAGTATTTGCCATTTTCTAAGGTGTAAATGCTCCAGCTAAAAATGTAATACTAATGCCTTATCTCTTTGATTATTTCTTATTTATCCTGCACACAGCTTGTTTATGCATAATTATTTGCATCACCTGTTCTCTTGCTCATGAGATTTTGATCTCATTTAGGGCAAGAATTGTCTTATGCCTTTCTTTGTATTTCTATGACTTACCACAGGACCTAGCACATAGTAGGTGCTTAATAAATTCTCTGGTTGATTTATTCTGAATGAATTTATTTTGCATATGCTTACAAGTGCACATGATTTTTCTTCAGCAAGAACATAAGCCCAATGAAATATCAGATCTAGTACACAGAAGAGACTTAATAAGCTTTTTGGCTGATTGAGTGAGTCCCACATGACATTTACAAGCTAAGTGACTATAGATGAGTTATTTAACCTCTCAACTTGTTTCCTAATCTGTAAAATGGGGATAAGTATTTGAAATATCTCACAGGGTTTCAGGGAGGATTAGATGAGGAAATATAGATAGAGCTTTGCATACTTTAAGCCACTAAATAAATATTAGTTACTTTATTATGATCATCTGAGGCTGATTCCTACAGTATCCAGCATAGGGAGCAATAAGCACCTTTTAGCATTAGTGTTACTATATGTAGAAAATGTTAGGAGAGTTGGAAAAAAAGTTAACATTCCTGTTAAAATCATTTTTAATAAATGCTTAGTGAATTGCATTGTAATGTACTATGAGGAGCCCACCCTCCTTTTGACATACACAGAGGAATCCTTTAATTTCTCTTTTGTTAGTTTATTTTTCTTAATCTAGGACCTATAAAATGAGTCATTAGAAAATCAGCCTCTTATGCTCAGTAGGAATCATCTTTTCTCAATGCATGTGACCATTTCTAAGTATTATGACTAAATAGAAATATGTGAAAATTAGAGAAAGCTCAGAAAGGAAACTGAGGTGATTACTTTATTGGAAAGTGAAATAAATGAGTTGAATTTAATTCTCTGTTTAACAGAGAGGCAGGATAGAAAATCCTTTCTGTTTTGGCTCATGTTGAAAAGTTTCCCATCATCTGAGTCTCTCCTACTCTAATAAGAAAAGCGCAGGTAATGTAAGTCAATCTTTTGGTGATAAATATTAGTCTTGCAATATAATGTCCAGCTGTGACCTTTTGATCACAGAATCAGAGAGATTCAAGGAGCTTTGGGAATCATCTGTTGCAATCCCCTAACTCCTTCACAGATGAAGAAACTGAGGCTCAGACAAGGGAAGCAGCTTGCCTAAAGTCACATAGCTGGATATATAGCAAAGCTGGGACTAGAATCCAGCTCTCTCGAACTCCTAGTCAAGTGCTCTTCCCACTATGGGAAACTCCCATCTAGAAAACTTTTTCAAACAATATAATGGAGAAAACACAGGATTTGGAGAGCATGAAGGCAATGTGGTATAATGGAAAGAAGGTTGCATATGAACTCAGAAGATTTGGGTTCAGATCTTTACACTGCCATGAATCACCTGTGTGGTGTTGGGCAAGTCACTTAAATTCTCTGAAATTCAGCTTCTTATTCTGCAAAATGAGGCCATTGGTTTCATTGGCCTGTGATAACTTTATGGTCCTTTTAAGCTTCCAGTCTATGATCCTATGATCTTAAGAAAGGCATTTCTCTTTCTTGGTCCTCAGTTTCCCAATATGTAAAGTTTATGGTCCTTTTAAGCTTCTAGTCTGGGGGTGGTGAACCTGCAGCCTCGAGGCCACATGCATCCTTCTAGGTCCTTAAGTGCAGCCCTTTGACTGAATCCAAACTTCACAGAACAAACCCCTTAATAAAAGGATTTGTTCTGTTAAACTTGGACTCAGTCAAAAAAGCTGCTCACCCCAGGACCTAGAAGGCCACATGTGGCCTCAAGGCTGCAGGTTCCCCACCCCCATTCTAATCTATGATTTCAGGAAAGGTATTTCTCTTCTTTGGCCCTCAGTTTCCAGGTTTGTCAAATAAGAGGGTTGGAATAAATTATCCCTAAGTCCCTGAGGTCTCTTCTATCTTTCCGGTTCTGTGGCTGTGAGGTAATCCAAACTCTTGATTCGTAAGTGAAAGTTAGGATCACACCAGAATCCTTCCTGCTTGAGAATTCTCTAAGTATTATTCCAAGAGCACTTCCCTGACATTCTCAGTTATAGAAAAGGGACCTTTACATAGGAGGGTTTCAGTCCTCACGAAGCTGAATCAAAGTACTCATTGACCTAAAACCAGTGTGACTACATACACTGCCATCTGCCATCCGAGGTACAGACTGCCTTCCTTCCAAATACTTCCAAGTCTTCTCAAAGATCCTAAGCAAGACTCCCTCTAATTTCTCTAATCTACTAGAAGTCCATTACAGTGTTTCTGAAGAGGCGTACTTGTCTCCTTTATGCATGCATGTATTATAATAATAACAGTAATGATAATAGTGACAGTAATAGCTAGCATTTGTATAATGGTTTAAGGTTTAGAAAGCACTTTACAAATATCATCTCATTTTAGCCTCAAAAAACCCTGGGAGAGAGGTGTTATTATCTGCATTTTACAGATGAGAAGACTGAGGCAAATAAAAATTGAATGACTTATCCAGGGTCACACAGATTTGAACCGAGGTCTTCCTGACTTCAAGCCTGGCTCTCTATCCACCATGCTACTTAGTGAGCTTCCCTGGAGGGTGGCTTACACAAGGATCCTGGATATTTTAAAAATCTCTATCCTTTTCTGGAAGCCTAATAATTTCCCATCCTAACCCGCCTACTGCTTTTCACCAGGAAAAGTATGAGTCATGTGGTTCCATGGAAGGGGAGATGGAACTGGAGTCATAGGACCACATTTAAAATCATGGCTCTTAAAATTCACTTGCTACCCAGGTGACTTTGGCCTTCCTCTCTTCTTCAACATTCCATCTCCTTTCTCCAGAGTTTTGCACTGACCCTTCTACATGTCTACCTCCACCTCAAAGCATCCCTCTCTTCCTTTAAGGTAATTCTCAAGCACCATCTTCTGCATGAAACCTTTTTTGATCCCTCTAATGGCTAGTGCCCTGCCTCCTAAACTACCTCATACTTAACTACTTTTATATTTGTGTTTATTCACTTCATATTTATGCAGTGTGTGTTTATGTATGTGTCATTTCCACCATTAGAGTGTATGCTCTTTTCAAGTATGGATTTATACACAAACATATGGGCAGCTAGGTGGCACAGAGGATTGAGTGCTGGGCCTGGAATCAGGAATATCTGAGTTCAAATCCAGCTTCAGACACTTACTGGTTGGGTGAGCCTTGTTAAGTCACTTAAACCTATTTGCCTCAGATTCTTTATCTGTGAAATGAACTGGGGAAGGAAATGAGAAAACTCTCCAATATCTTTGCCAAAAAACCCTAAAGAGGTCGCAAAGAGTCAGACATGACTGAAAACAACTAAATAATACCCCAAACTCTGCCTACTATGTGCTTAATAAATGCTTTGGGGCTGCTAAGTAGCAGGCACAGCTAGTTGGTACAGTAGATAGAGCACTGGGCCTGGAGTCGGAAGGAACTGAGGTCAAATTCAGCCTCAGACACTTAATAGCTGTGTGACCCTAGGCAAGTAACTTAACCCTGCTTGCTTCAGATTCTTCATCTGTAAAACAAGCTGGAGAAAGAAATGGCAGACTACTCCAGTATCTTTGCCAACAAAATCCTAAATGGGGTCACAAAAAGTCATACATGACTGAAACAACTGAACAACAATGTATATTACATATTTTCCAGGTACAAAGTTTTTTTTGAAAGTTCCACTGTTTTGCCTTATACTGGAAAATAAATGGCAGGTGTTTGCCCCATAACTTTCTGGATGGGCCATATTCAAGGGAAAATACTTTAAAAGATTGTTTTGAGGAAAGTACTTTTCAAATGCTAAAGTATTATGAAGGTAGTTGATGCTGTTATTATGGTTTAGGTGGTGGTGGTAATGGGTTGAATTGGCACTGCCTTGACTATTTTTATGAATAGAGGAAATGGGTCTTTGTGGGTAAAATGCTGCTCTCAGCATCCAGATGTTCTCTGCCTCTGTCACACACAGACTGCATCACCCTGGGTAAGTCGCTTAATCTGTCAGTGTCCTAGGCAATGCTCTTAAAACCATAAATCAAAAGACAGGGGCTGATCTGTATTATAAAAGGGGATTTCTGCTGAGGAATTCCCTACACCAATGAAATCACAAATATGGTTTAAAAATATGCATGTATGGTAATGAGAACAATAATTGTTATCATTATTTTCATTAGGACAAAGGCTCAAGTTCCTGGTGGAGGCTGGCATGTGATTAGCTGGCTTCTACATCCCTTTTGACTACATGATCCTATTCTCTAAGGGGACATCTTACGTACCTCTTTCTTTGCAGGCAGGGTCTATCCAAGGCTTTCTTGGTAATGGAAAATGCACAATCCCCTTCTTGTAAAGGAGACTTCAGTCCTGTAGTACATGCTGTAGGGCAGGAACGAGCCATGGGCCCTTGCTGAGGAGCTTCCATTCTTTCCACACAAACACTATTTGACTTTACAACTAAAATTATATAGAACGTACTATGAGTCAATTGTTCAGAGAGGAAAATCTGTAAGGTGTGCTTTACTTACGGGAAAGTATCTACAGGGGATTAAGTTGGAGCTCAACCTTGAAGAATAGGAGAATCAACATGAACATTGGATTATAAGCTCCTAGAGGGCAGAGAATGTCTTTCTTTTCCTTATTTGTATCCCTAGTGCTTAGCACAGTAGGCACTTAATAAATGTTTATTATATTGAATTAAATTGAATGTGCTGCCTTTTGGCCTCTAGAGAAGAGTGAATGAGTTTGGATGGGCAGAGACGATCCAGGTTGTGGAGGGCCTTGAATCCCAAGATAAGAAATCTTGACTTCAGGTAAGAAAGGATTGTTGTTTTTCTTTTGAGAAAAAGGAAGCTGAGATTAAATTAGTACTTTAAAAAAAGAACAACCTGGTATCAGTGTTCAGAAAGGAAGGAATTGGGGATGAGCCTGAGGGTAGAGAGACCAACTTGCAGTATTTGGAGTAGTCCAGATGTGAGACAGTAGAGATTTGGGTTGGGTGGTTCCAATGGAAATGGAGAAGAGATAGCACAGTTTGTAGGAAGATGGGATTGAGTATGACTGATAACATAAGGGAGAAGAAAAGGAAAGGATGAGTCAAATATCAGTAAGTACTTGCTGAATTAAATGAAATCTAATTAAATCAGTGTTAAAATTAACTGAAAATGGAGAGGAGCAAGTAGGTAGAATGAGAAAATGAGAGGACTTGTATTCATGTAATGCCAAATACACTGATGAAAAGTTTTAAAAAAAACCTATCTAATCACCCAGATGTTTCCATTTCTCCAGTTTCAATTCCATTCAAATTAACAAATACTTATTAATTGCCTGCTGTGTGCAAGTGCAAAGTCACTCAGCCAATAGGTATCAGAGGCAGGACTTGAAACCTTATCTTTCTGACTCTGAGCTCAGCCTTCATTCTATTATACTCGTCTGCATCCCTGATCCATATGTCAATAGGTCAAAATTTTAAGTCCCATTTGAAAATTTATTTTGTATTTTGGTGGCTTTTATCATTTGCTGAAAATTGTGTTTATAGTGATCATATAAATCCAAGGTTTTATTCGGTGTATATGATGAATTCTGCACTCCCTTTCTATCCCCAAAATCTCCTCCCTAAAGAGAAACATCTACATATGGCCTCCAAAGTTGGTCTTTCCAGACTTCCTAACAAACCTGTATAATCATCAGGTTATTTATATTTTTGTTTCATGCACTCTTCAGAATACTGTTTTTAAGTGCATCAAATAAAATGCATGAGATTACAAAGAGAAGCAATTAGATTGAAATGAAGTTATTAAATATATATATGTATGTATGTATGTATGTATATATGTATGTATGTATGTATATAAGTTCACAGGCCCTGGGTTTTAATGACTGACCAATGTCAAAGGGAGCTGGTTAGCCTCTGAGGTCACTTCTGGCTCTCAGTCACTGATTTTAGCTGCTATTATAATCTGTGATTTTTTGTTGCCCATAGAGGGACATGATATGTAGCTGACAAAGATCATCTCTGTGAGCTCCTCCTTTCATACTGTGGACCATCCCTTTCTCTCAGAGATAGCTTCAACCTGCATAAATCTGGGTCTACCCTTCTTTTTAAGTAATTGCATATCACCAGTCATCATTGTGCAGTTACTGAAGTTTAAGTACAGCCATAGTGATGAAAGAGTTAACAGAACCAGAGGCTGTCAGACTGAAATGCTGGCACCAGATGGTATTGTCAAATAGAGGTATAATTGCATTTAAAAAAAAATCCCTTCAAAATAGTTTCACAAGCTTTAGGTAACTTAGATGACATTTAGCAGGCTCTAGAAATCACTTAAATGGGTACAGAAATAAAAGGATTACCGAGGAAAATGTCACCATCTGAATTTGTCTTGGGTCTTATTGAACTGAGACATCTGAGACTCTTGTTAATACTTTGCAACTATTTACGGCACAACAAATGGAATGTGTCATCACTCCATTCAAGTCAGCATGTTTCTCTGGGTGGGTCTCATGAAGTGCTTTAGAGATGGATTCAAATGGATATTTTTTTGGTTTAAAATAGGAAGTCTGTGGGGAAAAAAATACAAATTATTTTAAATATGAACACAGAAACTCACTGTAGCTTTCAGAGAAATGCAATTAATGTCATCAAAACCTATCCCCACTCCCATCCTTGATCATTTTCAGTCATATTTTTTAATTGAATGTGGCATAACAAGAATTAGATTTTAAAATATTCATACTATTTGGAAAGGCTACAGACTTTTAAGGCTAACCTTCAGAGATGGCAGAGATTTAAGGCATAGAAAATGTGAAGGGTTCATTAAGACATGTTTCCTATGGCCTGGAATCCTAAGCTCTGGATTTATACATACCACATTTGATCAATAGGGACCTGCCCTGTGATTTCATGGCTGTAGGGGAATCCTGGGAAAAGAAACTCCTTTTAGCAATGCAGATCATCACCTTCTCTGCAATTTTTGGCCTTAGAGAATTGCCTAGGCCACAAAGATTTTAAGTGATTTTTCTAGTGTCACACAGTATATGTCAGAAACTAGACTCAAACTCAGGTCTTTAAGCATGATAAATACTTGTTAATGGTTTGACACCTGGTTAGAAGGCCAGCTTTCTATCTACTAGGTCACACTCCTCCTACCCTCTCTCTCATACACACATATGCCCCCCTATAGGGACACATATAGTTCATAATATTTATAGTACTACCCTAAAGTTATTGTTTTTCTCTGAAAAGAGAATCTCCAATTTAGTACTTGGGATTGCTAAAAAGTTAGAAACCTCTTCCCTTTAGACCTGCAGTGAATAATCTCTCAGAGAGCTAGATTTATTCTCCAACATAGTGATTCAGTTCCTTACTACTCCTTCAGATCCAAGGTTACCTGCTTGCTCCTTTTTTCTTCAAAAGATTGGGTCCAAAAGGAATCAGTTTTCCATACATACTACCTGGAAGACAGGTGAGAGCTCCTAGAACAGGGATGGGGAACCTGTGGCTTCAAGGCCACATGGGGCCCCCTAGGTCCTCAAGTACAGCCCTGTAACTGAATCCAAATTTCACAGAACAAAGGGGATTTGTTCTGTGAAGTGTGACTCCAGAGTAGGAGTAGCAAGGGATTGAATCATGATGTTGAGGATCATATCTGCCCCTTTTCTGCTACCTCAAGTCATGCAGACTATAAAAATTCTCTAGCAACCTCAAGAAAAAAAAATATATTAGGGGAACTCTGACCACTTAGGGTGGTATTCAAAGTATGGAAGACTGTATATATCCCTGGAATAGGTAGGACTCACCAGAAAGAAAAAGGGATTTCTGAGAATACCGGAGAACTCCAGAGGGGGTCCAAGATAAAGAGGGTGATTTTTGAGAAACTACCAACGATTAAACCCAGGACATGTAAACTCAGAACTTGGGACCCTGGGCTACTGCCTGCATACATGTAGACTACTAAAATTAAAGAATGTCAGAGTTGAAGAAACAATAGAGACCATCTAGTTCAATGTTCTTCATTTTGCAGATGTCCAGTAGAGGTAATGTTCCCCAGATCATAAACTAGTTAGAGGCAAAGTCATGATTACCAGCAGTAGCAGTAGGAGCAGCAGCAGCACTACTACTACTACTACTACTACTACTAGTACTAGTACTAGTCTACTACTAATAATACTAGTACTACTACGACTACTAGATAACATTTAATATAGAGCTTTAAGGTTTGTCAAGTACTTTATGTATGTTATTATTTGATAAGCTCTATATAAAGAAGATTGATGCCCTGGCACCAGAAATGACAGAGACATGTTCTAAGGACATGTCCTATGGACTAGGTAGCTTTTACTGACTCTACAATATGAGTTCTTCAAAGACCAGTTCTTAGCGTACAGTATATATCTGTGACTCGAGGTAGCCTTAACCACTTGGCCACAGCCTACAATATGCATCTAAGGAACACAGAGCACCCGCTGCTGATTTCTTCTTTGGCGACATGTGGAAGAGGAATCCAAGTAGAGCACAATAACTCATACATGCAGAAAAATATCTCCCAAGAACCCTTGCTGCCTCATCCATGCTGTTGTTCTGCTGCAAGATCTCCACCCACCCTCCTTTGATCTCTCCTTCTATCTCCCCCTCCCCCACTTACCTTGTATCTGTTGCTTTGCATCTGAATGTGACAAACAGCTCGTTTTACATGCTTTGGCACAAGATTCTATTGCCTTCCACCCTTACATACATGGTAGCTGCAGGCAGCCTCTGCAGGGGTGAGAGTGAAAAACCAGTCACCCTGGCCCTCTCCTCACTCTTTCATCACTTCATGCATTCACCCACGCATCAATCATCCCACACCTCTGGAATTCTGTTGCATTGCCTTCCTAATTGTTCCAATTACACAGAATGCAAGGACTTGGTAGTTTTTCAAATTCTTAAAATATTCCATGGTCAAATGTAAAACATGTCTGAGTAAACATGGACAACAGGTGCAGGAGCTGATTCAAGATGAGGAGGCAGCATGCAGGTTTTGGCACGAAGAGATAAGACATTTGTGAACCAAGTCCCTTGGCTTTGAGCCTTGCTGTTAGGAACACCAAGGAAGGTATTGGAAATAAGCTCTCATGATGTTGAGTCCACACCTGGAACAAATACTGTGTAGGTCTGACCACTGTGCCTTAAAGGAGACATAATAGAGCTGGAGAAGATCCAAAGGAGAGTAATTAAAATGATGAAAGGAATAGGGAGGGAGTGCTGCTACTGGAGGATAGGCTAAATCCTTCAAAAGTCTTCATTCTGGAAAGAGAAAGTCTGGAGATCAGGAGGCAACATGATCAAAGCTGAAGAGATCAGTGAGGGGATAACTACAGTAAACATGATATGCAGCAGTCACCAGCATATTTGGGCACAAACCTTTTCCCTCCTAAAACCTGGAAGACAAAATAAAAGAAGTCCTACCTTTCGTGGCAGTGATTAATCTTGAGGGGATCATTGTCCCCAAGAGATGGCAAAGCTAGAAGTGTTCATTGATTTCCCACAATTTAAGTTTAATTCAAGGATGGTGGTTCATATCAGACTATTTAGGGAAAGATTCCCTAAACTTTTCTTTTGTGCCTGATTTTTTTTTTCATTATGAACAAGCTGCACATGAAAAAACAAAGAATCAATGTAAATGCTTATATTAGTTTGACTTCTCATCTTTGTTAATTTTCATATGGAAGGAAGAAAAAAGCATTTAGTAAGCTCATACTATGTGCCAGATCTGCTAAGAACTTTAAAAATATTATCTCATTTGATCTTCTCAACATCCCGGGGGTGGAGGTAATATTATGATCCTCTTTTTATAGTTGAGAATGCTGAGGCAGACAGGTAAAGTGACTGGCCCATGATCACACAGCTAGTAAGTATGTGAGCCTACATTTGGACTCATGTCTCCTTCATCCCAGGTCCAGCACTCTACTCTGTGCAACCTACCTATCTCTGCCACTTAGATGCCTTATGTAGCTTTCTGTGTCTATGCTGCTATTTTTGGAACTTCCTTGCTACCTCCTCAACTAATACTGTAAGTATTATATCTTTCCATTCCTGGGTCTAGTCCCCAAACCTGTCATTTTTCATTGCTCTATGCTATAATGTTCCATTGGCCTAATATACCAAAAAAAATTTTCACCATTTTCCTAATGTTCAACATTTATGTGGCCTATAACCCTTTTGTAAATTCTTTTTTGTTCAAGAAGCAATGTAGTATTGTGGAATCTGCACAGAATTAAGAGGAGACCTACATGTTGGTCCAGGGGTTTTATACGGCTTTTGTAAACTGTAAAACAACATGTAAATGAGAACTATAGCTAAGTTAATTCTTTAAATACTATTAAGTGCAAGACACTTTTATCTTTCTTCAGGTTTTTAATGAATCTGTGATCTCATTGATGTCAGCATTCCCTTGCAAAGTATAGATCACAGACCCATCCTTGCCTCCTATTCCTAGGCGCCTCTGCTCTTTATCCCCTATAAAGCCTCCACACCTGTACTGGACATTTTAGATTGACTGGTTGTTGGTTGATTTTGATTGAGTGTATGGAAAATAATGATTCAATTTAATTTAATTTAATTTAATTTCCTAGTTTTTTAAAGAATAATTGTAATTTATTTTATAGGTAATTATGTTGAATAGAGAAAAGAAATAGACTAGGAACATGAAAAAAAAAACCATGAACCTTGTTGAAGTTCAAAGTTCCAAATGCACAAGAAAAAATGGCAATGGTTATCCTCCATCTAGCTTAACTTCTAGTGGTCCTGATGCATATTTAACCAGATTAAAAGAAACTCTAATTGTGACCAAAATTACAAAGGCATTTACAAACAAAACAACAAATTTCAAATGAAACTATTGAACTGTTAAAAGTGAAATGCAGTAAACTGAAACAGCATCCCCAGACGCCGATTTACGTAAGAAGGAAAATAAAAATCATTATTTTTACAAAGGATTTTTACAGTATCTTATAAGAGGAGTTATTACATGAATGAATGAAGAAAAATTTACTAAGCACTTGTTTTTGTGCTAGGAACTGTGCTAAGCACTGGACATTCAAATATAAACAAGCAAGATTGTTTTTGCCCTCAAGGAGCTTACATTCTAAGAGGGAGTACATTAAATGGGGATAGAAGGGGAGATCAGGGGAGGATATACTTGGGAATTTGGAAATGACCAGGAAGCAATATGGAGCTCTGATTCTTGGCATTATAAGGTGAAAGTACACCTATTAGAGCCCAGCATCTTAGAGGCAGAGTTCGGGATCCAGTGGGAAGGGTATAGGATGCCCAAGTGCAGGCATCAAATATCCTGGAAGGGCAAGAGGATACAGTATTGTTTTTTAACAGATTATAAAACATTTTTTGATAGTAGAGTCACATCCTTTTCAGCATGTATGCATTCATAATAGTGAGATTAAAAATAAAAATTCATTCAGTGTGATGGTACATATACTGCCAGAGGAGTCAGAGGCTGGTGGATCACTGGAATTTGGGGGTTCTTCGCTGCAGTGGGGCTAATATCAGTTGAGTGTCACTACTAAGTACAGAGCCAATATGGTGAGCCCTCAGGGATGGAGAGCCATTAGACTGTCTTAAGGTGGAGTGAATGAGCCAAGGTTGGGGAAATGGAACATGTTAAAACTTCCATGCCAGACAGTTTTGAGATTGGGCAAGTGAGGGGTTGAAACACTTATAGAGAGAGAGAGAGAGAGAGAGAGAGAGAGAGAGAGAGAGAGAGAGAGAGAGGGAGAGGGAAAGAGGGAGAGAGACAGAGACAGAGACAGAAAGAGACAGAGAGACAGACACAGAGGCATACACACACAAACACACACACAGATGTAGTATAACGACAGCAATTTACTTCAAATATTAGATTTTTAAAATAATATCATTTGAAAACATTTGTAGTAAGCATTTAAAACTCATTTTTTAAAAATCCTGCAAGAGTCCTGTTGAAGTGTTATTTAAAGTCAAGTCAAAAAATGCTTAATATATGCCAGGTACTATGTTAAGTTCTAGGGGTACAAAGAAAGGCAAAAACAGTCCCCATTTTCAAGGAGCACACAATCTAATGGTTCTGGCTCTGTTACTCATGAATTGTGTGAATTTGCCCAAATTACATTGCATGCACTTGGGACTCAGTTTCCTCACCTGTAATAAGGTCATAAACCTAGATTAGCCCTGGTAATCTCTAAGATCCTTTCCAGCTCTAACATTATGATTCTATGAAATAACCTTTCATTTCTTTTTGTTCTCTCTAACCTTTAAGGATGACATCATGAAGGACAGTCAACATCCTTTCACGTGGAAAATTTCTTGATGTCATCGTCAGAGTCAGAATACATTAGGGTAGATAGAAAGGGGGGATCCATTTCAGTGTGTTGTTACATGTTCACATGAAGCCTCCAACACATGGCCCTTCAAAGAGTTTCCTCTGAAATATCTATTTCAGAATGACTCACTATGCCATGGTCGGAAATGTTTTCCCACTGCTCTGAGAGGTAAGCTACAGGCTTACCTATCACACAGACTCCGGGATTTATGGCTTGCATTTTCTCTGAATTCTAATTTACGTCCATAAATATATCATGGCACATAAAATGTCTATGAAAAAACTCTGATTCCTATACCCCTAGATTTCTTATTTCTTTCTCTATACCACATGCCAACTTCATTCTTTTATAGTGGGGATTCAAATCCATGTTGCTAGACTCTTTCTCTCTGTCTCTGTCTCTCTCTTTCTCTCTTGTTGTGAGGAGAAGTGTTGGAGAATCAGAAAAGAAAGAAATTTAAGAGCCTTCTACAGGAAAGAATTTTAAGGCTGGAAGTGACTTTAACTTAATCTAACACCTTCTTTTCACACATGAGGTAACCAAAGGCTTGAAAGTTTAAGTGACTGGCCTAAGATCACAAAACTGATTGGTAGCAAGGCTGGGAATTGAAATTAAGGCCTGACTTCCAGCCTGCCCGAGTCATAAGATCTTTGACTTAGAGCAAGAAGGGGCCTTAGGTTATCAAATCCAATCCTTTTACATTACAGATGAGGAAACTGAGGTCCATAGAGTTTGAGACTTGTCCATGGTCACACAGGTAAGTAGCAGGGATAGGATTCAAACCCAAGACTCCTGACTAAATTCTGTACTCTTTTTGTTCCCAATAGAAAAGAGATCAATTTTTCATCATTAGTAAACAGATTAATCAGACTGCAGTATTTCTGAGAGGGTGAATTTCTTTGTTTTTTTAAAATTTAATTCTCATTTTGTATGCGTCATGATAACCTTTGTTGGCACTGGGGTGGGGTATTTGCTAGTTCTATTTCCATGATTGCCTGTTAGCAAGCAATTTAGGAATTTCAGAAAACTCGAGTTGACTTTTATGACAGGTATATTGCCACTGTAGGAGAATGGGGGCCAACAAATCCGTCCAATCTTGCCAAGTTTGCCAAATTAAAAAAACAAAAACAACCCTTGTCGGTAGAAAATACCAGGACCCCAGTAGCTGATAGAATATAGGCTGATTGTTCTAGGGGAATTGTCAAGGTTGATTTTCCTGGCTCTCTTCCAGGACTGCAGGGAGGAAATGTTTACATCCTTGTTTCTGTTGATTATGTCACTAAGTGGTTGGAAATGGGCCCCAGGAGAGAGTCCACAGTCTGAATCCTGTAATACTAATAATAATACTGAAATGTACACAGGTGACAGGACCACTGCCTCTCTAGAATTGTGTCCTTTTATCTGGTATAGGGAATGGGTTCTTGGTGAGACCTAGGCAAAGTATTGAGTGTGTTGCACCAGAGCTGCAGATGAAATTTTCCCTCTGCTGAGTGACCTTGGGCAGAGGAGAAACTGTCCTGAGCTCCATGGCTATAAAATGGTGTTACTATTTATTTCATCTTCATTGTAGGCAACCTTAACTTTGCATTTTTACAAGGCCTCTTTCAAAGTGTGTTGACACTAAGGTTGATGGTCCGGTTACTAGATTCAAGATTTGTGGTTGGCAAAGTGCTGCATTCCTAAAAAAGATAATTGAGAGTTCAACCATTACAAATGTGCTACTGCTAAACACTCTATGGAAGGGTGTCCTTGCCCTGTGACATTTTATTGCATCAGTCAATTGATCATTCGACAAATATTTATTGTCTGCTATACACACCAACAGTGTAATAGAACATTCCCATTCCATTCTAACTCCCACCCTACCCAATGAAGATGCTATTAAAATGGGGGGGGGAGCAGGAACAATTTCTACTCTTGAGGAAGTTTTAGTCTTGTTTATGGAGATGAAACATGTGCACAGAAGAAGTTCATTAATAATACAAGGGAGTATATAAGTGCTAAATGAGTGGAAGGGGCAGAAATGGTCCCCCAAGTTCAGATGTGTTAACAAATCAATCAGCCAACCAACAGGAATTTACTGAGTGCCTACTAAGTGCCAGACACTGTGTTGGGCTCTGGAGGTACAAATACAAAGGATGAAGCATTCCCTACTCACAAAGAACTTGTGTTCTGATGAAGAGGATGAAAAGTCCATGTGTAAGCAATTATTGAATAAACATTGAGAGAACAAATTCAAATAAACATGAAATAGTTAAATATAAGATAGTTTGAGGGGGATGACACTAGTATTTGGGGAATTAGGAAAGATTTCATGTAGAAGGTGGGGTTTGAGCTGTGTCTTAAAAAACTTGAGCTATGTTTTGTCCTTGCTTGTTTTTTTTTTTGTTTTTTGTTCCCCTGTCCTACCAAGGAAATACACTGGCTACTACTGTGTCTGATCCCAATACTGATGGGCACAGAAGCTACAACTTGCTCTATTTTTTTTCCTGAGAGCAACTAGGTGGCACAGCAGATAGGGGGCCTGGCCTGAAGTCAGGAAGACTCATCTTCCTGAGTTCAAATCTGCCCTCAGACACTTACTAGCTGTGTGACCTTGGGCAATTTACTTAACCCTGTTTGCTTCAATTCTTCATCTGTAAAATGAGCTGAAGAAGGAAATGGTAAAGCGCTCCAGTATCTTCTGCCAAGAAAACCCCAAATGGGGTCACAAAGAGTCGGACATGACTGAACAAGTTTTTTTTTTCTGACCTTGCCTGGTTTGCCCCTCCTTCCATAGCCTGGTGACCTCCCACTTCTGAGGACTCCCCACATTGTTTGCAGACCTAGGAGAGACAACCAATCACCTTCAGCCTCACTGCCGCTCTAAACTACCGTGCTCAAGGGATCTGCTAGTCTCAGTGCCCTCATTAGAAGGGATGACAGGCATAAGCTACCAAACCCAGCAGGCAAGCTGTGTCTTAAGAATTTATCTTCTAATTTTCAGGGAATTCAAAATTTTGGTTACCCAGAAATAACTAGTACTGATGGGATTATAGGATTCATGCTGGACCCCTAAAGGAAAAGACAATGTCTTTGAACACAACCCAGCCCTTGAACTTTCCCATTTATTTCTACAGAGATACTCAATAATCCTTTTAACTGTCCTTTCATTGTGGCTCTCTGACCAGTTAGCTCCTTTATTGTCTTCACCTGGACCACTCCAGGAAATTTGCCACACCTTAATCCCATCAAGATTTTCTCACTGCCTTTTCTTGTATATAAGTACCAATCTTGCCCCCATTAAATTTTCCAGATTCACTTAGAATCTCATAGCTTCCATTGGCATCATAATAAACTTGCTACTTTGACTAGAAGGCTTGAGTAGTTGAATCCTTTGAGGCAGACTTCCCTGTACCCTTGCCTTTCAGGGTTCCCAGCACCCCAAACCACAACAGTACTTAATTGGGTGTCATATTGTATCAGAGAAGACTCACAATTATAGTAAAGAGAAGAGATTCACTAATTCCATTGACTGCTCAGATTTGGTCTGAGTTGTATTCTTCCAAGGAGAAAGACTTCATTACCTTGAATCGTGTTTGTGTTTTAGTTGGCCAATTAACACCACTGATTGGTCCCCCTCCTTCAAGTCTAACACTATATTAGGTGCTGGGAGTGGGAAGGGATGGATAAAGGCAATAAAAAGCATATTCCTTCAACTTGGGGAATTTATAATTCAATGCAGGACAAGCATTCTAGGACCACCCCTTGTACCCAAAGGAAGAGAAATCTCCCAAAAGAAACAAAAAGGCATAGCCACAAGTCAGGGGAGCAGCAACATTTCAGGAAGAATGTCAGAGAGCTCACGGTTAGCACAGACCTTAGAGATCTTCTAGTATAATAAACTTGGAGCAGGGAGGAAAGGGAATGGGGGGTGGAGAAAGCCCACCTGACAGACAAACACATTGGGAAAACTCGATCAGTAGCAGAGAGTGATCCAGATTCATGATGCCTAGAGTAGTGAGGGGGGCTTCATGGAAGAAGTGGGATTTGTTAAAATTTGGTTTGACAAAGGCATAATCAATCAAAAAACATTTTCTTCAGCACTTTTATTACTGTTCCTGGCTGTATGGATACAAAATAAAAGCAAATCCACATCCTGCCACATGGCAGCTGAGGGAATTTGCCTCACTTGACTATCTGCATTTGTTATAAGGTATTTTTTTTGCTTTTAAATTTATTTTTTTCTTAATGGAAGATAAGTGCGAAGGAGAGAAAATAAATGCTTTATAATTTTCCTTCAAGACCTAAACCCCTCATACCTTTTCAATCTTCTTATAACTCACTCCCCAACACATACTCTTTGATCCAGTGACACTGGTCTCCTGTTCCAGGAACAAGACACTTGTCTCTTCACTCTAAGCATTTTCTCTGGCTGCCCTCCTCGCCTGGAGCTTTCTCCCTTCTCAACTCTGTTTTCTGACTTCCCTGGCTTCTTTTAAGTTCCAACTAAAGTCCCAACTAACAGCCCATCTTTTATCTTTTACCTTCTCTCACCCCTCTAACTTCTAATGACTTCTCTCTGATCATTATTTCCTATTTAGATTGTCTATTACTTGCTTTGTTTGCATATTGTCTTCCCCTTAAATTGTAAGCTTCTTAAAGATAGGGCCTGTCTTTTGCTTCTTTATATATCTCCAGTACTTAGCACAGTGACTTGTTAATTGAAGTACTTGCCCTAAAGATGCTTACAGTCTATCTTGGGGGTGAATGATGCACCACATCTACAAAACAGATGCAAAGTGATTTGGAGGGAGGGGAAGGCCATAGAAGCTGGGAGACTAGTAAAGACCTCATGTAGAAAGTGACATTTGAGTTGAACCTTGAAAGAAACTAATGATTTGGAGAAATGGAGGTGAAGAAGAGTCCATTCTAGGCATGGAAGATAACTAGTGGAAAGGTATGGAGGCAAGGTTACATGTGAAGAATAGCAAGGAGGCCAATCTGGACAGACTACAGTGTGTGTGAAAGGGAATAATGAGCAATAAAGTAGATTGGATTCATGTTGGCAGGACTTTAAATGCAAAATAGCAGCTTACCTTTGATCCTGGAGGTTCTAGAGAGTCGGTGGAATTTGTTGAGTTGAGGAGTGACACGGTCACACTTGTGTTTTGGGAAAATCATTTTGGCAGCTGCAGAAATGAGCATAGTGTACTCATGGGATGGTGAATACTACTAGCCATTAGCCAAATTGTCTTTGCTGGGGAAATGACATAGATAAGATAGAATCAGATCCTGGATGGCCTTGACAATCCAGCAAAAGAGTCTTGACAGTGGTGGGAGACAGGAAGACATTAAAAGTTTCTGATGATGAAATAATGAAGAGCAAAATGAGCAGAACAAAGAGAACAGAGTATACAGTAACAGCAATATTGTTTTAAGAACAACCTTGAGAGAATAAGTCATTTTGACTGTTATAAATACCCAAATTAACTGCAAAGAAAATATGAAGGAAGATGCTATCTCCATCCAGAGAAATAGCTGATAGATAGAAGTATGTATAGAATGATATTACTTACACTATATATTTGCATACATGCATATATGTGTGTATATGTATATATACACATACACATGTATACACACATGTTTGTGCCTAATGGTAACCATCTCTAGGGTGAGGAGTGGGGAAGGAAGAAAAAGAAGGTTATATAATTACTTTACTATATATTCAAAAGGAATAAAAAATCACAGTCTTGTACTATGTTATGGAAATTCTTGTTTTATTCCATAAATTAAAAATAACATAAATAAAAATTATTGAAAAAGTTTCTGATTCAAGGAGAGGTAAGATGAAAATGTTTGGGGCTTTTGTTTGTTTTTAAGAAAGATTAGTCAAGGTAGCAATGTGGAGAACAGACTGGAAAGGGGAACCCAAGATACTAACCTGCCTCTCCTAGAAATGAAACAAGGGGCAGCACCAGTTTATAGAAACCAGAGTATAGCCACCTCTGACCATATATATGGTATGAATTTGATCAGCTAATGTGAGGTCAGACAGTTGAGTTTTCACTGAAAAAAGTGTATATCTGAGCTTGGCTTGGGGATTTCCTATAACAAAACAAATACAAGAAACACATTAAGTGTCCTCTATGTATAGACCATTGCTCTCAATGCCTTTGAATGTACAAAGTTTAGATGTTGCAGGATCCCAGCCCTCCAGGGTCTCACAGTCTAGTAGGGGAACAAAACACCAAAGTAGATAGGATATAATATATTATTTTACCTGATACACGCACTAGAAAGCTATCCTAAAATAGGGTGATATGTGAAGCTGGAAGGGAAAGTTGTTTGTTAGCAACTTGTAGGGAAAAGAGAAGGTTTCATAGGAGTTATGGTTTTTGACTTGAGCTTTAAAGTGTAGGTTGGAATTAATAGGATCTTAGAGTTTGAGAGGATCTCAGAGGCCCCCTATCCATCTCTTCCCACCCTAATTTTACAGATGATGAAACTGAGGCCCAGTGAGGTTAAATGATATTCCCAAGGTCATCTAAGGAAGAGTCATAGGAAGGATTTGAAAATAAGTCCTCTGAATCTAAAATTAATGTTCTTGCCATCATACCACACCACTCCAACAGGCATTCCAGGCAATAGAGTCAGGGTAACAAAGTCATGGAGGCACGAGAGGTCAAGACTCATTCCCCAATTCTAGATCAGCTCACATAGAGGCAGGGGTGATATCTACAGTGAAGTAGCTCTTTTGCCTTCCTAAGGAGCTCAGCTAACAGCAGGAGAGCCCTCCTGCAAAGCCAGCCAGTGGCACTTCAGAATTTTCTAGGTGATTAGCAGGAGTGTTTCCTTGGCTATTCTATAATTAACCCTGCTGATAGTTCTCCTAGTCATTGAATGCTGGGCAAGAGGCTTCATCAACGACAGCACAACAGGGCCTCCCCCTCCCTCCCTCTTCCTCTCCTCTTCCACGCAGGAGGTCTTATTTTTCACTCCCCTAAGGGTATTTCTTTCATGCAAGGGGGGAGGGGAAGAAAAAAAAATCTTTCTGCAGAACTGTAATCACTGAAACCCCAAAATTTAAAGACAGAAAGACTCATGAAGTCAGTTAATTCATCCCCTGTGGACTGCCATGGCATAATTCCTTCTGCATTTTGTGCAATCCCCTGTATTCAATGTCTGAAGGGAAAAACCTCCAGGTTTCTTCTGATGTGGCAACTTCCCTTCCTGTTATCTTTAGTCTATTTTCCTTCCTTCCTTCCTTCCTTCCTTCCTTCCTTCCTTCCTTCCTTCCTTCCTTCCTTCCGTCCTTCCCTCCCTCCTCCCTCCCTTCCTCTCCTCCTCCCTTCCTCCCTTCCTCCCTTCCTTCCCTCCTCCCTCCCTCACTCCCTTCCTTTCCTCCTCCCTCCCTCCCTTTCTCCCTCCCTTCCTTCCTTCCTCTCTCCCTTCCTTCCTCCCTTCCTTCCTCTCTCCCTTCCTCTCTGCCTTCCTTCCTCTCTTCCTTCCTTCCTTCCTTCCTTCCTTCCTTCCTTCCTTTCCTTCCTAACAAATACATATTAATCACCTATTATGTACAAAATATTGAACTAGGTGCCTGAGGGAGATACAAAGATGCATAAGATTGAGTTCCTGTCTTCAAGGAGTTCACAATCTAATAAAGTAATAGCACATATATACTGAATTCTTAATACCTTTTCAATCAAATATTGCCATGTACTCCTGCCAATAATAATACTTAAATGGCTTTTCAGACGTGGTACCCCAACCCTTTCCTGTGCTTCTGGTACTTACTCCAAAGTCTTTCAATATATCTTATAATTCTGTTTGTCTTCTTCACCTAAATCCCAGGTATAAACAGAGGATGCTGTGGAGAGTAGAGCCAGAGGGCTTGCATATAAAGTCCAGCTCTGCCACTTATTAACTTTATGACCTTGGGAAAAGAAGAAGCATTATTCATATTATCTCATTCATATCTCATATATCTCAATAATATCTAGCTCGTAACAATCCTGTGAGGTAAATGCTATTATTTTCCCCATTTTATATTTGAGGAAACTGAGTCAGATAGTGGTTAAGTGGCTTGTCCAGGGCCACACAACTAGGAAGTTGGCTGCATTTGAATTCAGGTCTTCTGAACTCCAGGCTCAGAGCTCTATCCACTATGCCACCTAGCTGCCCCCAGATGAGTACTGTATGCATAAATTTGAGATTCTTTGGGATGTAAATGAAAGTCATAGCTGTGCACCTGACAAGAACACCAAGAAAGAGAGTTTAGAAAGAGAAGAAAAGAGGACCTAGGGTTGGGTGACATCCAAATATAAGCAATGGGAAGTGGATGATAAGCTTGCTCATCTAAGAAAGATTGATCATATAGAAGCAGAATGAAGAGAGATGTGTCACTGAAAACAAAGCAACAAATCCCCAAACCAGAGAATGTGTCTAGGAAAAAGCTGTGGTCAGTAGTATGAAATGTTTCAGAGAGGTCAAGAAGATTGAAGATTGGGAAAAGGCATAATAAAGAGATTTTTGGAGTAGAAGAGTTTCAAAATATCAAGTGTTTGGATTGAAAGACAAACTGCAAGGGGTTGAAAAGTGCATTGTAGATGAAAAATTAGAGACAGTGAATATAAACAGCTTCCCCCCACCCTGACAAGTTCAATTATCTAAAGGAGGAGAAGTAAAGGATAATGTCTTGAGGGAATAAAAGGGCCAAGGAAAGGGTTTTCAAAGCATGGGGTGGATCTGGACATGTTTGTAGTCAGAGAAAGAGAGAATGAATAAGAAGAGTATGAAAGACAAGAAGAAAGACAGTAGGAATGAAGAGACAAGCTCTCAAAGGGAGGAGATAGGATCAAGGGCACTTATAAAGGGGTTGGCATTGGCCAACAGAAGGGCCTCCTCTTTTTCAGCTACCAGAGCAAAGGAATATTTGTTGGAGTTCTGTTGTTGAGGGAGGAAAGAACGGTAGCCAACTTAAGTGATGAATGTGACATGCATTTATCCTTTGAATTATCCATCCATTCAAAAATATAAACATAGAAAAATTCAAATTATATATGTGTGTTTATAATATATGTGTGTATATATATGCATATATACATATATACATATTTCTATGTATCTATCTATATACTAGGTACTGTTTTACTCCCTATGAACATACAAAATGAATGAATTGTGGTACCCATGATCTGCAGAACCTTAGTTCAAGGAGACAATGTCAGAGAAAGCACTAAAGGCCTACATGAGTAGTGCTATAGGAATGCAGAGAAGGGGAGAATCGATATGGGATAGACTGGTCAGGTCTCCTCTTTGCAGAGAAGAGGGAGCTTGGTCCTATCTCGTATCAGGGCAAGTACAAGACACTATTCCACAGAATAGGAGATAAAATAGTGGAGGAGGGTGTGCTCATGTAATTCTCATCTCTAAAGTAAGAGCAAAGGATGCTATTGACAACAGCGGCAGATTAATTAAGATGCTGAGAAAGTTGGCACATTTCCAATTCAGATCAATGCTATTGAAAGCATAGGTGTAACTAACTAGTGTTTGTTCATTCCTATCTAGGCAGTGTTTTTACAAGAGCCAGAGTTGAATGGGACAGAAAGATTCATGTGCTCAATTCACAGTGGCTACTCTGAGTGGTGGGGAGCAGGACCTACTCTGTTCATCCACAGTTCCATACACACACAAGCACTCATTAATATTCATTTTCATTACTGCCCATCGCACATTAGCATCATTTTCTAGACCAGCTGTGAAGGAGGCCAAAGTAAGGACAATTTTGATATGGGGAGTGGGTGTGTGTGTGACAAATGTCAGGAATATGGAGCAGTTCATTTACATCTCTCAAAACTAAAGAAATCAGTTGCTCACAATCCTTCACAATGAAGAATAGTTGCAGACAATTGATTTTTCCACAGAGCTTAATGTTTGTTCACCCAACTGCTTCCTTGATAGAATCAAGAACTTTAGACCTAGAGGGACCCATGGTATTCACCGAGTCCAAAACACATTTTATAGATGACAGAAACTGAGAATCACAGAGTTTAAATATTTTGGCCAAAGTCACACAAAGATTTAGTGGCAGAACTGAGCCTAAACCTCAGGTCTCTAAGTTCTTACTTCATAGTTTTTTCAAGCTCAGCACATTGCTACCCTTTCTCCTGCTCATCATACATATTCCTAAAGTGACCCTCTCAAGTAGTCGCCAGGCATTGGCTTGTGGTTGATGCATTGGATAATCTTGCTGTATAGAGATGGTAAGTATGCCAGAGGAGGTGCCATTACAAAATCCTGCTGTAAGGGATTAAGAGGATGGGAAAGGAAAGTGATAATTGGATTAGTAGCTCCATTAAAATATGCTCCAAGTTGAGAGAGCCCAAGTCCGAAGGATTAAAATAGAATATGAAGATATTGTCTTACTCTGATCCTTTGAAAGTTAGTGGAGATGTATATCTCTGTCTCATTTTCCCCATTTGAAAAAATAGATATAAAGAGAGTATCATTTAGATTTAGAATGAGTTCCTTGCCATCCCCCTACCCCCAACCAGGTGTTTCTGAGAACCAATTCAAACCAACTCTCCATAGCTGATCATTAAGTTTTCAGTGTGAGCATTTACACCTTGAAAATTTCAAACACTGAAAATCAGGGCTTTAATTATTGTTTTGTTGATTGTCTAGACATAAGAAAGTTATAGATAAAATGTTAATAATATAGATTAAACTTAGAGGTATGTTGTATGTATTTTTTTTGAGAATCAGTTGTTAAACATTTAAACATTCAGGCTAATACATTTATAAGCACCTACTACGATCAAGATGCTATAACAGGTAACACAAAGACCCCTGTCAAGCATCTTACAATCTACTAGTGGAGATGGGGAGTCAGATAGAGGAGTGAGACAGTGAGAAAAGTGCACCAATAACTTATAATACAGAGCAGAATATCAGTGCCATAATTCTTATTACAAGGCTCAACCAAAGTGATGTGGGAGGTCAGACAGAGAGGTGACAGCTGAGTGTAAAGACCAAAGGGGGTTTCATGAGACTTCATTTGAGCTGGGTCTTGGTGAATTGGTAGGATTTCAACTGATGGAGATAGAAGGTGGGGAAGAGTTGAAAATGTGATAGCCAGGAAAATGAGGACCATTTATGAGCAAATATGAGTAATCTAGTTTGGCAAGAGTCTATGCCACAGGTAAGAAAAGAGTAGAAGATGATATTGGAAAGTTATATTGAAGCTATATTATGGAACTTTAAGATGAGAAGATTAGATTTTACTTTATAGGGAATTGAAAGTCATTGAAGGATTTTAAATAGGGAGTGAAATTCAATGATTATAATTGGACTTTAGGAAGATTAATTTAACAAGATTGCATGGGGTAAGACAGGAGAGACTGCATGTGTGGAGACCAGTTAGGAGGCTATCATAACAGTTCTGGATAGAAGTAACAAAATATTACATTAGGGTGACAGCAATGAAGATGAAGGAGATGAATTCATTGCACAGGAGAATCCACAAAATTTGGCAACTGTTTGCATAAAGGGGGAGGAGGTCTAGAAAAAGGAAGAAATCAAAGCCAATATCAGATCTCAGAACTTCCAATGATGACCTTGTGTTTCCATCTCCCTGACCATCCTTGCCTATGAATTGGTCTATCACCTGGGGTCTTTCCCCAGTAGAATTAATATCCTTGTCCTTAATCAGGAGTTGGTTTACCTCCCTGTGTTATCAGAAAACAGGAATCCCTGATTTAAAAAAATGAAGTTGTTTGTCTTTTCTGTCTTTGGGTGTTCAGAGTAAGCTAGTATAGCATGACTATACCTTCTTAGGAAAGAACCTGTGAAAAATGGCCCCTGGGTTTGCCTGTGTGGGTCTAAGGCCTCAGGCCTCATCTCATTAAAAATAAAGGGGACAGGGGCAGCTAGGTGGCACAGTGAGTAGAGCACCGGCCCTTGGAGTCAGAAGGACTTGAGTTCAAATCCGGCCTCAGACACTTGACACACTCACTAGCTGTGTGACCCTGGGGAAGTCACTTAACCCCAATTGCCCTGCCTTCCCCCCTCCAAAAAAAATAAAGGGTACAGATAAGGGAGACAGTTCTCAACTAAGGGATACTTCTTCAGAAAGAGGGAAGGAACAGGGTGAAGAAACAGAGAGATCTGTCAAATGAGAGGTGGTTACATCAAATGGATTCAATGTTTTTAGTGCTAGGTTAGTAAAGATGAAAGTAGCATTCTTTTTGAACCTAGGGCACTGGCTAGTGTCAGGAACGGGAGAGTGACCTAGGGAGGAAGGACATTTGTTGTGGGACCCCAGAAGAATAAAGTGCCCCTGGGATGAGCATGTCACCCATGTAAGCTTGGTTAGGTGAAGCCTAAGAATGAGAGGAGTTTCCAGACAGTGGACAATTGTTGGAAGAGATATTTTGGAGGATTTGGCAAGGAGTCAACAGTGAATGAAAGTGCTATTAAGCAACTGGGAAATGAGTTAGCCCACGTTGGCAGGTTATTTTTCTTTTCCCAAAAAGAGGTAGATGTATCTGATTCAGAGAACTACTTTATTCAGGAATAAATGTAAATAAATTGGATGTCAAACAAAACCTTTGTTAAATGCCCCAAGTGAAATGGCAATGTCAAGAAAATCAGTGAAATCTTTTATAAACTAAATTGGGATATGATTATTTATCTGTTTATAAATTTTTGAGTTTGGGATTAGAATGATAAAATACACTATATGCATGCTATATTTTAAAGACACTATCTGACTTACAGTGTCATATGATCCTCACAATAGCCATATGAAGAAGAGAGGGAAAATGCCATTCCAAATTATATGGATGATGAAATTTAGGTTCAGTGAAGTTGAGGAATTTGCTCAAGTTCACAGTTAGTGAGAGAACCAAGATTAGAAACCAGATCTGCTGATTTCACCTCTAAATCACAATGTCATATATTAAATTTTACAAAACTGAAGCATACTTTTAGCATTATTATTACATTCCTACATTTGTGTAAAATTATCAGCTCTCAGACCATCCTGCTGTTTTTTTCTCTAGACTTGTGATTTTATCTATGCTTGAAACTTCCAGTGTGGAAACTCCCTTCACCCATTCAAATGTATAACTGGTCTGTAATTTATAGTCTTAGAGAGTTGCCTGGGGCATTGAGAGGTTAAGTGACTTGCCAATGGACACATGGCTGGAATGTGTCAGATACATGGCATGAACTGAGATCTTCCTGACTTGTATACTCTACTTAGCCCTCTGCCCACTACATTAAATAGAATGGGATATAGTGTTTTTGTATAATCCCAAAGTCCTGCCATTCATATCCAAAGAATGCAATAAGACCATGATTAACAAAGACGATGCATTCCATCAAGACATTTTATTGTCAGAAACAACATGACTTTGTTGTGCCAGGGGCAGAAATAATACAAAAAGCATAAGGATTGATGGATTATGGTGGCATAAGGCATAAGGATGCGTTCCTAGACATGAATTTTGTCTCCTAGTACAACTAAACTTTATAGTCACTCCATTCACTCAAAGTGAAGGAGATTTTAATCCTTGGCTTTTTCAGCCCAAAAAGTGGGGCATTCTGGCATCTATAATCACAGTCTTAAAGGTGGAAAAGCCCCCAGAAGGCATTTAGTACAACCCCTTTTTTTTTTACAGATGAAGAAATTGAGGCACAAAGAAGTCAAGGGACTTGCCCCAGGTCACATTGGTGGCAAATAGCTGGGTTGGGATTCCAACTCCTACCCTGTAACCCCAAGTTCATCACTATCCATTTTGCCTCCTACTTTTTTTTTTCAACATGATACCTGGTCCAGTTAAAATGGTAGCTATATAAGTTCATGGCCTCCCTAAAGGATGGATTCCTCACTCCTAGGTACTGAGAAATACATCTTTTCCCTCAGTCAGGCTCCTGGTCCTGTTCGGCCTGTTCTTGAAACCAAGCTTGACCTCTCTTCCTCAGGTGCTACTGCCCCGGACCTGGTACTGAGGACCTAGCATGTCAGTCTCATAGAACATTAGACCTCCGTGCCCCTTGTTTAAAGGAACCCTGTTCCCAGTTGATTTGTTAATAGAGGTTAGTACTGTAATCTGTGGCCCTGAGTTTGCAGTGTGCTGTGAAATCTGCGGGTGGCCGCCACCCTGGAGGCACCACTCTCATCTATTACTGGGAGAAGGCTGTAACAGAGAAACAAATGATAATGGTGAGATGCTAATGCCCCTAAATGTGCTCAAAATGATGATGTAGCACATCCAGCTTTTAGGTCCCTTTGCATGACTAGGCAGGGCCTGTGGTTGCTCTGAAATATAAATGTGCCTGGGAGAACTCTTTAAGGAATGTTTGTCTCCCAGTGATAGAAACGATTCATTACCATCCAGCCATCCCAGGCTCCTCCAACCGATTCCAGCGAATGTGTGTGGAAACCTTTGCACAGAATATTGTAGCTTAATTGTGCCTGAGGGTGTATTTTGACAAACAAGGCAAACTCATTATTATTATCCATCGACACTTGCCTATTAATTGAACAATTAGTAGTAATAGCTTCGTTGTATGCAGTGGAGCCCCTGGCCTCCCAAAGCACTGTGCTGACATCCTAAAAACACAAGGATGCTTCTCTACATTAGGCAGAGGTGGCTACCTCTGGGGTCCCTGCAGCAGCTGCCGACTCATTCACAGAAAACTCCCCCATCCCTACAAGGAACAACAAGGAGAGAGAATGTCAGTGAAAGGGGAGGAAGGGAGGTAGGGAGGAATGCTGTAGTTACTCATGGTGGGAATAAGGCAAAGCACAGTCAAGGAAAGAAACTGCTGGTTGCATTGACTGAGCCTGGAAAGACAACAGCGTGAATAGCTCTGTAATAGATTAAATATCTCCACAATCATTTTAGCCAAATTAAAAATATATTAAGGGCATACAGCAGAGACTGAAATACAGAGCCAAGCTTTACATCCTAGTTTGCAAATGAAATCTTTATTGTATTTGGAGGGGGGTGGCGGGAGGCTGGAGAGTCTGCATTTTTTCATACTAAACACTTTGTTCCTTAAATGGATTCCTAATCAGACCCTTTGATTGCAGTCACAACAGGCCTGCTGGTATATCCATGCTATGATTGTACTAGTTTTTCCACGAGGTTTTATACAATAGTCTTTGTGACATGTCCATCTTCTCCTCTGTTAGCAACTCCTGAGCACAAAACTGCTAACAACTAGGATTAGATGTTATCCATCATTTTATCAGACATCTTGAGATGGGAGTGTTGACATGTAAACCTCATGGTGCTGTATTGTCACAGAGTTCAAATATAATTACATTTTTTTCCTCTAGAGATTGGTGGCAGGGAAGCCCCTTGATTTGATTGCAGTTTGTTTGTTTATTTCCAGTTTTTTAATCCCAGAGGAGGAGAGAAGAGGAGAAAATGCTATCAGTAACATCCTTTTGAAATTCTATTATGGAGCATTTGTTTTCAGTAGTGCAGGAAAGCACAGGAAGATGAAAGGGAGGTTTAAAAGCTCCCAGGATCAAATGATGACCAAGGTAGATTAGGTTGTCAGCCAGGTTGGCTTCTCACTTCAGAGATTTTAGGGAAAACCATGTGTTATCCTTTATTTACCTCCAAATTTCTAGGATAGAGTATGTTAATCACCATAGTGACTGGGAGTGGGGTGGTGGGAGTGGGGGAATGGGAAGGAAGAGACACCTGACATACTCACTAAATGGTGAACAAAGTAAATTTCTATCAGCTTCTGGAAACTTCTTAAGTCCCCTATAAGTCAGCTTTTTAGTTTCTTGGAATTTCTCTCTGGGCATGACTTTTCTCTTTAACAGTTTCCTTATGAATTTTGTCCCACAATCTCCACCATTATATGTGTCAAATTCCTGACTTCCTCTGACTTGGAACACTTAAGAACCTTCTCCCACCATGGTTAAATCCCAGCACTAAATCCCATAGTATGTTTCCTAGTTTACACCTTGGGAAATTTCTTATCAGTTGCCATACTGACTCCATGTGTTACTATTTCTGTTTCCTATTTTCCAGAATTCCACTTACAGAAAACTTCCTTTCTGGAATCTTGGTGCGCTTGACCTGAAGGTATCTTATACCTACCTATGAACAAGAGATAGAATAAATCACTCTGGTGGCACCGACTGATCTTCATAGTTACCTTCCCCATCTGGCACTCAGTAATATAACATTTCTTTAATTGATCATATTGGCTTACCTCTCTCTAGCTCAAAGTACAAGTTAACCTTCAGTGAACATTTCCCAACTGGTTTTCCTTACTTTAGTTTCTCATCCCTGAAATCCATCCTATGTATCAGTTTTTGACTAACATTCTTAAAATGATACTTTCACAGTGCCATTCCTATGTATCTTCATTGCTAACTAGTGAAATCTAAGTCCTGCATCTATTATCAGCTCCTTCACAGAAGTGACTTTTTGTTTTGTCTTTATATCTATAGTGCCCAACATAGTACCTTGTATATAGCAAGAATTTCAGAAATAAATGTTTGATAAATTGAACTGAGGCCGAATTCTACTTTCTTCAAAGCTGTCCACAGACTGAGACCAATTTGCTTTCTCAGATTTATCTCTATTATCTTGCACTTAATCATTTCAGGGCAATCAAACTGGTCTACTCAATGCTCCTGGGCCTCTGCAAATGAATTCTGTTGCCCTTGCTTTTTGCTCATATTACCTTCTCTCCACCTCATCCCTCAATGGCCCCACCTCTTCCTCAAACTTTCTTCTATCTCTTTCTTCCTGTTTAAGTTCTTTGTATCTCCTAGGGTCTAGTTCAAGTCAAGGGAGTGAGGCGAAAGATAAACTCAAGTAGGTAGTTGAACTTCAGCAGGAAGAGGAGAAATGAGGTAGGTAATTAGATTGAATTAAATGGTCTTGCTGGTAACTGAATTCCTGCTTGAGAACTTCACAGAGAGGACAGCCTGGAGCAGGTTCAATTTCCATTAGGGCTCAGCAGGGAAGTGCTAATTGTGAATCAAAGGCAGTTGAGTAAGCATTTGCACATTGCCAGAAAAGGCGGGAAGTCTACCATCAATAAAATAGGACCCTTCAGGTGAAGGAACTTGGCAAACAAGGAACAGGCCTTAGTAGTCAGTCAGGAAAGCTGTCAACAAGAACTACAGAGGACCAAGTATCTTGTTTCAAGCAAGTATGGACAAATGAGGACTTAATTACTTAGGGATCTGTGGTGATCTCACAATGCTGGTGTCCTTGCCAGTTTCAAATAACAGTTGTATAGGCACAAAGTACAAAAGCTGAACTCCTTCTTACAGAGACCCACAAAGTCAAAGAACTTTAGAATTGGAAGAAATCCCAGAAGCCATCTAGTCTAAATCACCCTCCCCTCTAAAAATGCCTTCTACTATATAACCTACAAACCTATATGTTGAGTTATTCATCCTCTACTTAAATACCTTCAGTGACAAGGAACTCAGTACCTCCTAGGTCAGCCCGTTTTGCTTTGGAATAGCTTTAATTTTAAAGAACATTTTTTCCCTGAGATTAAGTCTAAAATTTGCAACTTCAATCCACTGCTTTTGGTTTGGCCTTCTAGAACAAAAGGACCACAAGCTCACAGAGGAGAGAACATGAAAGAGTAGCAGAATGCAGTTTTACTATTCATGTTACCAAGGAAAATGAAATCTTTTTTAAAAGAGTAGATCTGCCAAGAGGAAACAGAATAAAAGGAATCTGAAGAGTAAGAGGGAAATCCTAACTGACATTTAAAAGACTATTGAACAGAGAAGTAGTGGAATCAAGAAGACATGAGTTCCAATCTTGCCACAATCACCTAATCTAATCACCATGATCTAAGGGATCATGGGAAAGTCACTTAAATTTTGAACCTAACTTTCTTTATCTGTAAAATGGGGTTAACAACTGCACATGCCTCAAAGGGTCATCATGAGACCCAAATAAGATAGCATATGTAAAGTACATTGCAAACCTTTCAGGGTTGTATACATGCTAGTTCTTATACTAGTTATTGGCATAGATAAGTGAACTGGACCGTCTCAGGAGGAAGCAGGTTCTTGTATTCCAAGAAATGATGAGGTCAATTTGAAGATCCTATTAGGAAAGAGGCAATCTAATAACAGTCAGAGAAAGAAGAGGCTATAACAATGAAACAAAAATGCTACCACTACTAAAGTTAATTTAGTAACTATACCAATCAAATGATTTTTCAAAAGTTCATTTGGAGAAACAAAAGACCTAAAATATTAAAGGAAATGATGGCAAAAGGGGAAATGGAATCATAATTCAGACTTCTATCTATTAGAAAGCAGCAATCATTAAAATTATTTGGTACTACTTAAATATATACACAAAAAGACCAATAGAACAGACTAGACAAGAAAGAATTAGAGATGGTTTAGTTCAACAATTCAATCTTCTACAAATTTGAAAATACAAATATCTAGTGGAGCTTTCTATTTGATAAGAACTTCTGAGAAAACTGTAAAGTAATATGGTGGAAATTTGATTTAGATCAACATGTTATACCACACTCCACATAAATTCAAAATAGACATGATTTGAATAATAAACCCAATACCATTGAGTATTTAACAGAAAGGCTGATCTTATGTCTTTTTTCATAGTAAATAGGGTATGCATTATTATCTAAACAAGAGATAGAGAAAAATGACCAAAATAGGTAATTTTGATGACATGAAATTGAAAAACAAACTTTGACATGAACAAAATTAATGCAATTAAGTCCAGAAGTGAAGTGGTCAACTGGTAAAAAAATCTTTATGTCAAATGTCTCTGATCAGGATCCAAAATCCAACTTATATGACAATTAATAGAAATATGTAAGACCAAAAGCCATCCCCTAATATATAAGTGAGCAAAAATTACAAACAGTTCTCAAAAGAAGACTTTAAATTATAAGCAAATATACGAAAGAATGCTCAACTTCACTAATAATAAGAAAAATGCAAACTAAAAGTATCCTGAGGTTTAACACTCCATATTTTGGTAAAGATAACACAAGGTGAAAATAGCCAATGATGGAAGGGTTGTGGAAAAAAAATGACACACTAAAGTATTATTAGTAGAGCTATGAATTGATGCCATCTTTCTAGAAAGCAATCTGGAATTATGCAAAGTGACTAAAACTTCTGTAGTCTTTGGTTCACAGATGCCACTGAGTTGGTACCCTGAGTTAGTCACCGACAAAAAGAAAGGGTTCACATATGCCACAATATTTACAGCAGCACTTTTTGCAGTAGCAAAGAATTGTAAACAGAATAGATGTTCATTGATTGGGAAACGGCTAAACAAATTGTGGCACATAAATGTAATTGAATGTTACTATGCTGAAAGAAAGGACAAAAATCATGAATACAGAGAGTCTTGGAAAGAATTACATGAAGTGATTAAAAATGAAGTAAGTAGGATCTGGGGAAAAAATAAACACGATGACTACAACAATGTGAAAGGAAAGAGCAACCACCGCAAAACAAAACTGAATCCTGCAAAATTATAATAATCAGTCTTGTCTCCGAAGAAGGGATGTGAAAAGACATCTCCACTCTCTCTTTTAGGTGACCATAAATGTAAGATACTGCATTCAAAGTAAGATAACGAATTCAATGTCAGACTTTTTTGATACGTTTTTTTCATTTTGCAGATTTTTGCACCTGGGACAAACACTAGAGATTATACCATATAGAGTGGTTTGAAGGAACTCAAGATGTTCAGTCTACTAAAGAGAATCCTCAATGAAGAACCCTGATTCCCACCTCCATCATGAAGTCATTACAGATCTCTACAGGAATCTATTTCTTCATATCCATCACAAAGTTTAGTATAGTGGCTTATACATAGTTGAATAAATATTTCATCTTTGATTGGAAAGGCAAGCTGAGCTTCAAAAAAATATTTTATTATTATTTTTATTTATATATATATATATATTTTTAGTTTTCACCATTGATTTCTACAAGATTTTGAGTTACAAATTTTCTCCCCATTTCTACCTTCCCCCCCCCACTCCAAGATGGCATATATTCTGATTGCTCCATTCCCCATTCAGCCCTCCCTTCTGTCACCCAATCCCCCACCCCCCCTCCCTTTTCCCCTTTCTTGTAGGGCAAGATGGATTTCTATGCCCCTTTGCCTGTATATCTTATTTCCCAGTTGCATGCAAAACAACTTTTTCTTGAGCATCTGCTTTTAAAACTTTGAGTTCCAAACTATGTCCTCTCTTTCCTCCCCACTCACTCTCCCTAAGAAGGCAAGCAATTCAACATAGGCCACACATGTATCATTATGCAAAACACTCCCATAAATAGTCACGTTGTGAAAGACTAACTATATTACCCTCCATCCTATCCTGTCCCCCTTTATTCAGTTTTCTCCCTTGACCCTGTCCCTTTTCAAAAGTGTTTGCTTTTGATTACTTCTTCCCCCTATCTATCCTCCCTTCTGTCATCCCCCCTTTCTCATCCCCTTCCCCCTACTTTCATGTGGGGTAAGATACCCAATTCAGTGTGTATGTTATTCCCTCCTCAAGTCAAATCTGATGAGAGCAAGATTCAGTCATTCCCCCTCACCTGCCCGCTCTCCCCTCCCAACAGAACTGCTTTTTCTTGCCACTTTCATGTGAGATAATTTACCCCATTCTATCTCTCCCTTTCTCCCTCTCTCAATATATGCCTCTCTCATTCCTTAATTTAATTTTAGTTTTTTAGATATCATCCCTTCATATTCAACTCACCCTTTGCCCTCTGTCTATATATATATATATATGTATATTCCCTTCAACTACCCTAATACTGAGAAAGGTCTCATGAACTATACATATAACTTTCCATGTGGGAATGTAAGCAAAACAGTTCCACCTTAGTAAGTCCCTTACAATTTCCGTTTCTTGTTTACCTTTTCATGCTTCTCTTGATTCTTGTGTTTGAAAGTCAAATTTTCTATTCAGCTCTGGTCTTTTCACTGTGAAAGCTTGAAAGTCCTCTATTTTATTGAAAATCCATATTTTGCCTTGGAGCATGATACTCACTTTTGCTGGGTAGGTGATTCTTGGTTTTAATCCTAATTCCTTTGACCTCCAGAATATCATATTCCAAGCTCTGTGATCCCTTAATGTAGAAGCTGCTAGATCTTATGTTATCCTGATTGTGTTTCCACAATCCTCAAATTGTTTCTTTCTGGCTGCTTGCTGTATTTGCTCCTTGATCTGGGAGCTCTGGAATTTGGCAACAATATTCCTTGGAGTTTTCTTTTTGGGATCTTTTTCAGGAGGTGATTGGTGGATTCTTTCAATTTCCATTTTGCCCTCTGGCTCTAGAATATCAGGGCAATTTTCCTTGATAATTTCTTGAGAGATGATATCTAGGCTCTTTTTTTTGATCATAGCTTTCAGGTAGTCCAATAATTTTAAAATTGTCTCTCCTGTATCTACTTTCCAGGTCAGTGGTTTTTCCGATGAGATATTTCAGATTTTCTTCCATTTTTTCATTCCTTTGGTTCTGTTTTATAATATCTTGATTTCTCCTAAAGTCACTAGCTTACACTTGCTCCAATCTAATTTTTAAGGTAATATTTTATTCAGTGGTCTTTTGGACCTTCTTTTCCATTTGGCTGATTCTGCCTTTCAAGGCATTCTTCTCCTCATCAGCTCTTTGAAGCTCTTTTGCCATTTGATTTTGTCTATTTTTTAAGATATTGTTTCCTTCAATAATTTTGGGGGGTCTCCTTTAGCAAGTCATTGACTTGTTTTTCATGATTTTCTTGCATCACTCTCATTTCTTTTCCCAAATTTTTCTCTATTTCTCTTACTTGCTTTTCCAAATCCTTTTTGAATTCTTCCATGGCCTGAGACCAGTTCATGTTTTTCTTGGAGGCTTTTGATGTAGGCTCTTTGACTTTGTTGACTTCATCTGGGTATATGTTTTGATCTTCTTTGTCACCAAAAAAAGATTCCAAAGACTGAGTCTGAATCTGAGTCTATTTTCACTGCCTGTTCATCTTCCCAGCCAACTACTTGACCCTTGAGCTTTTTGTCAGCATATAACTGTTTGTAGAGTAGAGAGTGCTTTGTCCCAAGCTTTAGGGGCTGTGCTGCTGTTTTCAGAGCTACTTCTACACAGCAAACTCTGCCACAATAGCACTCTTACTCCCCCAAGAACTGCCAACCTGGACTGCAACCCAGATACAAGCAGGCTCTGCACTCCCATTCTGATCCACTGCTTAATTCCTCCCACTGGGTGGGCCTGGAGCAACTGCAGCTGGAGCTCTGGAAGCAGCCCTAGAGCTGCACCACTTCCATGCCCTGGGGCTCGGGCTGACTGTGCACTCCTTGCACTCTAATCTAGCAGTTTTTCCACTAACTTTGTCTGTTGTCTGGTGTTTGTGGGTTGAGAAGTCTGGTAACTGCCACAGCTCACTGTTTCAGGGCCCTATGGCCTGTTGTGCCTGGCTCCCCATCTGGTTGGTCCTGGCATGGCCCACCCTGGGCTGTGCTCTGCTCTGCTCCCAGCTCCGTGTGATAGACCCTTCCCAGGGACCATCCAGGCTTTCCTGGGCTGGAGGCCTGCTTCCCTCTGCTATTTTGTGGGTTCTGCAACTCTAGAATTTGTTCGGAGCCATTTTTTACAGGTGTTTGGAGGGACCTGGGGGAGAGGTTAAGCAAGTTCCTGCTTTCCAGCTGCCATCTTGGCTCCACCCCTCTCATTTATTATTATTTTTCAACATCATAATCTTTCCTGAAAATACCCTTTCTCTCCCCCCCCACCTCCTCCTCTGTACTCCACTCCTATTCTCTCAAAATAGCATCTTTCTTGGCGACTAGAAAAAAGACTTAAGCAAAATACCTGCATTACAGTGATCATATGTGACAGTGAATATAATGTTTTGCCTTATAACTTGCCTTCCAGGAAAAGGGAAGTATGATTCATTCTGGGCAAATTCTTATGAAGCCAGGTCATGAGACACCACAGTCAGAAGTAGCTGGCCAATGTTGCTCAAAAAATGCAAAGCATGTGGGTTACTCCACTGGTCACCAAGCAGATGCTTGGTTTCCAAGCTATTGACCCCTGACATGCATCTAACTAATGAGTTAACAGCTTGATTTATTAAGAAAACTCTCAATGACCACTTAGGTTAGTGGCTACTGTATAAGTTAGATATATTCATTTTCTTGCCCAAAATTATTAGATCTATTCAGGTAAGACTGGCTTTAGGTATAGTCTTAAGTGGCTGCTCAAAAGGGTCACTATGTTGGGATTGGAAAATTTGACACTAGAATAATTCATGGCATCATACCTAATTTAGATATGGAAGGGAGCCAAGAGGTCATCCAACCCCCTTGCTTTACAGATGAGGAAACTGAAGCCTGGAGAGTTTAAATCAGCTACTAAGATTTTGAAGCAGGACTTGAACTCAGGTCTTCCTGACACTAAGTCCAGTACTATATTGTAATCCTCCTACAAGTCATGGAATTTTATCTTACTAATAGTCCTAGAAACAGCGATGTGTTGATCCATTGTTTAATGATTATAAAAAATAATAATAGCTAACATTTATATGGTGCCTACTATGTGCCAAGCATTGTGCTAAACACTATACTACATTATATGCTCACAACTACCCGGGAAGTAAGTGCTATTATTGTTGCTTTTACCTTTGAGGAACAAAGGAAACATAGGATGTGCAAGTTTGGAGTATCCATCCCAAATGTTCATATGTGCTATTTGCACCTGACCTGTGGTAGAGCATTCTGAGCTTGTATTGCCTTGATCAGCCACAGTCGGACACACTGAATCTTGACTCAAACATCATGATGTCGTTTTAGTCCTCTTTGAGAATGAAAGACAACAACCAACAGACCTTCGAGGAAACTGAGGCAAATAGAAGTTAAGGACTTGCCCAAAGTCACAGAGATAGTGTCTGAGGCTGAATTTGAACTTAGATCTTCTTGATGCCAGGCTTTGTGCTTTATCTATTGCACCACTTCAATATTATATAGTAAATTTTTTGTGGAAGCGTTTCTATTCTATAGGTAGTTATCAGCCCAAACCCAGCTGTATGAATCTTCTTTCCTTCTTCATCAGCGGAACTATAACTCCCAACAATAAATCAATAAACAAGCAAATTTATTAAGCACCTACTACCATGCACGGAAAAACATGTGAGCTCGGGGACATAGGACCACCTTTTACCTTTCTTTGTATTCCAATACTTAGCACAATGGCTGGAACATAGTAGGAATTTTAAAAATGCTCATTAACTTCACACACACACACATACACACACACACCCCTAACACACCCCGCTTTGTGTATCATAATGAAACCTGCATGTGTCCCCATAGCAATAGAATGTAAGGTCACTCAGTAGAATCTAAGCTTTTTGAAGACAGAGACTGTTTTCTTTCTATCTTTGCTTCCTTCTTGCCTTGTCTCCATTGTGCCTTGCCTATCGTAGTACTTCGAAAATATTTGTTGAATTTAATTTTTAGCAGTTACTGCTATGAGTTCTTTGCTAGAGTGAATAAAGTCTTCTGTAACCAAGCCAGCAGCTTCAATCTCTTTCCAAGACTTTTTTTTAAATTAAAATTTTTTATTTTTAGTCTACAATACTCAGTTCCGCATGTTTTTGAGTTCCAGATTTTCTTCCCCTCTCTCCCCTCCCCCCCCCAAGCATGGAATCTGATATATCTTCTACATATACCTTCTCATTAAACTTATTTACACAATAGTCAAATTGTATAGAAGAATTATGACCAATGGAAAGAATCACGAGAGAGAAGAAACAAAAGAAAAAAAAGAGAAAAAAAAAGAGAGCAAATAGTTTGCCTCAATCTGCATTCAGACTCCATAGTTCTTTCTCTGGATGTAGATAGCTCTCTCCATCGTGAGTCCTTTGGAGTTGCCAAGACTTTTTTTCAAAGAGTCCTTGCCTATTGATTTTTTGTAAACCTTATTTATCTCACCAATCAGCATCAATCAACAGGCATTTCTTAAGTACCTATACTGTGTTAGGTGCTGGGGATACAAACTTCAAAATATCCTGCCCTCAAGGAGTTTACATTCTTTAGGGGAAAGAATACATACATAAGTAAGCATTTACAAAATAAAAAATAATTTTTGCATGGGCCTGGGGATCAGTGAATGGGAGGACACTGGCCACTGCTGAGAACTCTTCTATAGGATCCTTAATTACAAATATACCATTAGGTCAGGGCTGGAGGCTCTTTACCTTCAGTCCCAAATGGATCAGTGGGGTGTAGAGCTCCAAGTATGCCTTCTAATTACTGTGGTATTCCATTTTAATACTGTCATCCTTGCACCTTGGAAGGGCTCAGTTAATGTTTATGGACTAAGTGATTAATACAAAAGAACCCAGGGCCTAGGGGGTTTTATTTGATATCTCATCAGTGACTTTCTTCATTAATTCTTTCCAGCCACATCCATTTTTTTTTTCCATTGAAGATGGATGAAGGGAGAGGATGGGGCCTGTGAAGGACCCTACTCCAAACACTCAAACCCCCTCCACTAATCATTCTTCTAATGCTAGAGGGCCTGGCCTCTGGCCCCTCATTTCCCAAACTCCTCCATTCTTCATGAGCCAGTTGTATTTAATTTCCAGAAATCTGAACTATTTATGGTCAAAAGCCTCCATTGGTTTTAATCATCTTGAATCCATTTTTGTGTCACAGACAGGCAGTGAGTGGCCAAGTGAGCTGTAAACTCTCATCTCCCTGGCACTCATAGATAAACTCTCTGAAAAGTCACCATTTTTTATAACATTGAACCATGAACTCAATAAGAAAGATCTAGATACTTTGGCGGCAAAGTTTCCCCATGAAGCTACTTAAACTCTAGAGCCCTGTAATATACTTGGAGGTTTTTCCAAACTCTGGAAATGATGCCCAGATTTAAAGTCATTAACAGAGCCATGCTTGGGAAAAATGCAATGTCAGCAAAGGTTTTCTGTAGAACTGTCTGTCTTCTCTTTCTATAATCTTTTATATCCTTTCAGTACCATTTTCACCCTAACTGTCCCCAACTCCCATATATTACTTGGGGATTTCTTCTTCTAGGAGGAATGCATAGGGACATGCATGCACTAACACTTCAGTGTGAATTTGTCTGTATTATTCATTTGTTTGCTCCTGACAAGACCCATAAGATAATGAAGCCAAAGGAATGAGCCTAGTATTTATAATAGCCTTTCAGACACCTGGTCAGGCCACTTATTTTTATACACAGGAACTTTTCCCACAAATCTCAGGAAGTCATAAAGTCAAATCCTGCCTTAGACCTTTACTAATCTTGTGAGCCTGGGCAGGTTGCTTCGCCTCTGCCTGTTTCAGTTTCTTCAACTGTAAAATGGGGAGAATTATAGCACCCATCTCCCAGGGTTGTAGCAAGGGTCAGCTGAGATGACTTTGTACAATGCTTTGTAAACCTTAAAGTCCTATTCAAATGCTAGCTATTATTATCTCCTGACAATAGGTAAACACCTAAAATCTTTAAAGGTAAGACTGGAGCCAGGTCTGTCATTATCATGTAGCCCTCAAAATATGAACTAAGATCTAGCATTGATCATTTGCCCTTAATAGAACCTGTGTTGCTTTCATTTCATTCATTTTGCCTTTAAAGAGACAAAGTAAAGGGGAAGTAAGGCAGTTATCTAGTTAATTTGTCAACAGGAAAATATGATAAAGTAACACCTAACAGTGTCTATTTCAAGGGTCAATGGGAGCTGAGTTCACCATCTGAAACAAAATTCAGTCCTAAGAAATTATAGCTTACAGATTTTATGAAATAGATTTGTTGACACCAAAGTAGGATATATATGTATGCATTTCGCTGAGTCTACAATATGTTCAAAAAAGCACCCTCATCATGTACAATAAAGATTTTTTTCAGGCCATAGGTCCAGTGAAATACATTTGTGAAGCCAGTGATGACAAACCAATACTGAATTCTCAGTTTCTTATTAGAAATGCAGCAAAGATTGATGAAATTATAAAAAGGAAGTTGAAGAATAGGTTAGAGAGAGAATCCTAAAATTAGAGCAAAGTCAAGGCCTGCAACAGACATCCATTATATTATTTTTCAAGCTTCTAAAGAGCTTGGGACTCCTTCCATAAGCAGAACAACAATTGATAAGGAGAAGAAAGAAAGGATGGCATACTACCCTAAATTAAACCACGCACCGGGGGAAAAAAAGATTCAATAATGGATTAATAGAACTTTGCCTGTATTAGGCACTTGAAACGGTTGTTGATTCATTCATTCATTTCATATGAATTTACATGAGTGCGAAAAAGCCTTTACTTTAATTGTACAAGTATTTATTAAATGACTGTTATATGCAAGATTGTACTAAGCATACTAAGATCTGAGGTGGTTAGGTGGCACAGTGGATAGAGCTCTTGGAGAGAACACCCAAGTTAAAAATTCAGTCTCAAACTCTTATTATACAAGTGACTTAACCACTGCCTGCTTCATTTTCCTCAACTGGAAAATGGGAATAATAATGGCATTTACCTCCCAGTGTTGCTGTGAGGACCAAAGGAGATAATATTTGTCAAGTGCTTTGCAAGGCCTAAGGTGCTATGTGAACATTAGGTGTTCCTGTTAGCAAAGCTAAATCAGATGTATTTGCTATCCTCTAGGAGTTTAAAATCTAGTAGAAAAATAGATAAGATAAATACAATTGAGTTGTATTGTACTTGTACTGTAGTTATTAGTTCATTTGCTTATCCTTCTAGATTTCAGGTTCTTTGAGGATAGTGAATACATCTGATTTATCTTTGAGTATGCCATACTATATAGTTTCTAGTGGATTTGTCATAGCCTTCTAACACATTTAAAATTTATTCCCAGGAGATAGAGAGATTAAGGAAGACTTCATGGAGGAGGTGGCATTGGAGTTAAGACTTGAATTATTTTTTTTGTTGTTGGTTTGTGATGTGGATTCAAAACATTCCAAGTAAAGTGTGCAATTTAAGCAAAGTCTTCGGGTGGGAATGCAAAGGGTGCTTTGCAGGATGCCTGTAGAGGAATAATGAGAGTCAACTGCACAAAAATGGGGGTGGAAGCTATAGGAACAGATGAGATAACCAAAGGAAAGTGTGTGGAGAGTAGAGAAGAAAACTGATGACAGAAACTTGGTAAATATCTCCATTTAGGGGCTGGCAGGAAGAAAAGGAACCAACAAAACAAATAGATGTAGTCCCAGAAGGAAAAGGGAGCGAGGGAGGCTTTTGAGACAGAGTTGTTGACAATATCAGATGTGTCAAAATAACATGACAAGGAGGATAGTTAGGACTCAGAAACGGCCTTTAAATGTGATGATTAGGAGATGATAGAGAGAGTAGTTTCAATAGAGAGATGGAGGCAAAAACGAGATCACACAAGGTCTCAATGCTTTTGGACCTTCCTGAAATCCTAATCTAGTTTTTGAGGCTTTATGGAAGGAAGATACTTTGCTATTTAACCACCAGAGGTTCTGTTGGATTTCAGGTCATCCTACACTGACTTTAAGAAGTGCTTTTCCTCCTCCTCAAAATTTTGATGACTCAAGTCTTTATACTTGACATGTTTGTCTCTTGATCCAGGAAGTTTGCTTGAAATGTTCATCAGGCCATTGTTAAAGTTAGTTTTATTTTTAGGGTAAAATGTGGCTTCTCAGTCTAGTGCTTTTGGTTAGCAAGGTTTCTTTTTATGGGCTTCTGGTAGGTTATTCTGTGCCACATGAATCTGCCTCTATAATCTCAAAGCACCGTTCTAACTGTGCTGTTCCCCTTTCAAGGCCTGATCCCCAACACATTCCTGTTTTCTGATTGGAGGACTTCTTAACAGCTTTCAACTCACCTGCAGGCCAAGGTCCTGAAAACAATGAATGATCAGCTCATTAGCTGCACCTAATGATAATATGTTGTAGTTTCAAAAGTTTTGGCTACTAGGATACCACGTTAATGGAAGCCCCTTGTCCACCAGCACTTCTGCATATATAGTGCTGCTCTTCTGCAGAGGCCAGATCTTTAGTCTCCTATAGGTAAGATTCTATTTTTTGACCCATTCCTCAGATTATTACTCTCTACCTCCTCCTCCAGGAGCTCTCCCTCCCTCTTTTCTCACTTCTCAGGCTCCCCCACAATCATTTATGGAATATAGGATGGCAATGCAAACACTTATTTAAACATGCACCAACAGATCACTCCCAGCAGAGAAAGAAGGTTTGTTTACTTTTCTCCCCAGAGAAAGTAGAACTTGGCACATTTTTTTTTCCAGAAAGGAAAGACTTAATATAGTGGGAGACATCAAAGTTGAAAGAGTGATGGGAGAATTAATGGAGCATGATCCCAGAGGAGGCAGGAAAGAGTGAGGTCAGGAGCATAAATGGAGGAATTACTGTAGTTGACCCTCTGCTATCTTTCTAGGATGGAAAATAGGCTGTTCTGATTAAGCTGATATTTCAGTTTCCCATAAATAAATGACCAATTAGCAATAAAATAGACTTGAAACCATCTATCTTCAATAGAATGATCTATTTTTAAGGACTTGAAAAGCATTTCATAATCTTTCAGTGTCATTATTATGAACATCAATTATCACTGTGACTTAGATGTACTCAAAGTCCATCTTACCTATCTTAGTAAAATTGAAAATGGTTCAAAATCTGTCTCCAATGCCCTCTGTCTCCCTTATTTTTCCATATTTCCCTTCTTAGGGTTAGCTCCTTTCCCTAAGCACTCAGTAATTTCATATTCTCCTTCATCTTGCCTAGCAAAATGTGATTTTATATCTTTCATTTATACTAGTCTGCAAATGATTGATAACATCCCTCCAGGAAAATCTGCATTTTAAGCAAGGATCAAAGATATGACCTAAGAAGAAGCATTAGCAGTGGAACTCCGTGGATCAGCCTACAAATGGGGGCACTATCTGGGGGCACAATCTGGCCCAAAGGAATCATACTTAGAGAAGGCTGATGATCCTGTCTCTGCAAAAGGCCATCACTAAATAAAGTACTGATGGACAGGGGGTTCCCATTAATGTGGGTCATCTTCTCTTCTTCCACTGTACTAGTTCATTTGGTTATCCCAGTAGCTCCCAGGGTTTCAATGGTCATCTCCAAGCAGATTAATCTGAGATCTACTTATCCAGCCCTAACCTCTCTCCCAAACTTTTATCTCCCATCTCTAACCACCTATTGAAATGGATGTTTCATAGGCATATCAAACTCCATATGTCTAAGACTGAACTCATCATCTTTCCCCCAAGTCCTTCACTCTACCTAACTTCCCCATTATTGTCAAGGGTACTAACATCCTCTCAGTCACCCAGGCACACTACCTAGGTGTCATCCTTGACTCCTTATTCTCTGTAACCCCATATGTAATCACTTGTCAAATCCTGTCATTTCTAACTTCATAGTATCACAAGTACATTCTCCTTTCTCTCCTCTGACACTTTCGCCACCTAAGTGCAGGCTCTTATCACCTCACACCTGAACTATTGTAGTAATCTGCTGGTTGGTCTTCTTCCCTCAAGTCTCTCCCTACTCCAGTGCATCCTTCACTCAGCTGTCAAATTGACCTTCCTAGAGTTCAATCCAACCATGTTCCCCCACCCCAGCCCCTTATTGACTAAACTTGTGGTTCCCTATCACCTTCAGGATCAATGATAAACTCCTATAATGTTAAAAAAAAAACTATGTAACTTGGCCCCTTCTTACCTTTCCAGCATTTTTACACCTTACTCCCCTCCATGTACATTGTGATCCAGTGGCACTGATCTCCTTGATGTTCCTCACATACAAAAAACTTCATTCCCCATCTCTGGGCACTTTCAACTGCTGATACCCATGTCTATATCTCTCTCCCTCCTTATTTCTGTCTCTGATCTTCCATAGCTTCCTTGAAATCTCAACTAAAGTCAAACCTTCTACAAGAAGCCTTTCCAGTCCTCCTTAATCTTTTTCTAAATATTTATTTATAGTTTTCAACATTCACTTTTATAAGATTTTTGAGTTTTAAATCTTCTCCCCTTCTTTTCCCTCCTTCCTCCCCAAGACAGCATGCAATCAGATATAGCCCATAATGTATAATCATATTAAACATATTTCCATGTGAGTCATGTTGTAAAGAAGAATTAGAACCAAAGGGAAAAACCACAAGAAAGAAAAAAGAAAGAAAGTAGTATGCTTTGATCTGCATTCAGACTCCTTAGCTCTTTCTCTGGATTTAGATAGCAGTTTCCATCATGAGTCTTTTGGAATTATCTTGGATCATTACATTGCTGAGAAGAGCTAAGTCTATCAAAGTTGGTCATCCCACCATGTTGTTGTCACTGGGTACAATGTTTTCCTGCTCTGCTCACTTCACTCAGCATCAATTCATGCAAGTCTTTCCAGATTTTTCTGAAGTCTGCCTGCTCACCATTTCTTATGGAACAATAGTATTCTATTACATTCATATACCACAACTTGTTTGGTCATTCCTCAATTGATGGACATCCCCTCAATTTCCAGTTTTTGGGCACCACAAAGAGAGCTGCTACAGATATTTTTGTATATGTGGGTCCTTTCCCCATTTCTATGATCTCTTTGGGATATAGACCTAGAAGTGGTATGGCCAGATCAAAGGGTATACATAGTTTTATAGCCCTTTAGGCATAGTTCCAAATTGCTCCTCAGAATGGTTGGATCAATCCACAAATCCACCAACAATGCATTAGTGTTCCAATTTTCTCACATCTCCAACATTTATCATTTTCCTATTTTGTCATATTAACCAATCTGATAGGTGTGATATGGTATCTCAGAGTTTTTAATTTTCATTTCTCTAATAATAGTGATTTAGAGCATTTTTATATGACTATAGATAGTTTTAATTTCTTCGTCTGAAAACTTCCCATTCATATCCCTTGACCATTTATCAATTAGGGAATGACTTGTATTCTCATAAATTTGATTCAGTTCTCTATATATTTTAGAAATGAGACCTTCATCAGAGACACCAGCTGTAAAATTTTTTCCCAGCTTTCTGCTTCCCTTCTAATCTTGGTTGCATTGACTTTGTTCGTGCAAAAACTATTTAAATTTAATGTAAACAAAATTATCTCTTTTGCATTTCATAATGTTCTCTATCTCTTGTTTGGTAATAAATTCTTCTATTCTCCATAAATTTGACAGGTAAACTATTCCTTCCTCTCCTAATTTGTTTAATCTGTGTACTCATTGGATTTTCTTTTGATATGCAGTATAAGATGTTGGTCTATGACTCGTTTCTGCCATACTATTTTCCAGTTTTCCTAGCAGTTTTTGTCAAATAGTGAGTTCTTATCCCAGAAGATGGATTCTTTGGGTTTATCAAAAAAGTAGATTACTGTAGTCATTGCCAGTCCTCCTTAAGTTTGGTGTCTTACCAATGCGACAATCCCTAATTTATCCTGTATATATTTTGTTTGTTCATGGTAATTTGCATGCTGTCCTTCCCCTCCCTCATTAGACTGAGCTTTTTTGAAAATATAATTCATCAATTTATTTTTAGTTTTCAACATTCACTTCCATAAGATTGTGAGTTTTAATTTTTCTTCCCCTTACTCTCCTCCCCCCTCCCCAAGACAGTGTGTAATCTGACATAGGCTCTACTTGTACATTCATATTAAACATATTTTCACATTAGTCATGATGTAAAGAAGAATTAGAACTAATGGGAGGAACCATGAGAAAAAAGAAACAAAACAAAACAACAAAAGAAAATGAAAGCAAATAGTATGCTTCTATCTGCATTCACACTCCAAAGTTCTTTTTGTAGATGTGGATAGCATTTTCCATTGTGAGTCTTTTGGAGTTGTCTTAAATCCTTGCAAGACTGTAAGCTTTTTAGGAGCAGGTACTATTTCCACCCCCATTTCTTTGTCTCTCCAGTGCTTATAACAGAGCCAAGCATGTAGCAGGCACTTAAATGTTAGTTCACTGATTGACTAATCTTCCTTTGAAGTTGGAAAAAGATGCCCCAACCCATTATAACTGAGCCTGTCACCACTTATGTCAAATCTGACTTGCTTAAATTTGAAGCAGTTTATCAATTGGAAATGTGAGGGAATGTATTAACAATCAGTTGTTTAGCATGGGAGAAGGCAGAGTCAATATGTTGGAATAAAAGAAGTATGGCCAAGCTCCTCCAACAGAACCCCTCCTCAGAGATCTAGAAAATGTACCAGGATGATTCTTATTTGGGGAATCCAGGAAATAAAAACTCACAGTGAGTTATTTTTTCCAGTCCATATTGGCATAGAGCAGCAAACTGAATGATATGTGGACACTGGAAGTGGGGTCCTTCAGGGTCTCTCTGTGCTATGCATTCCAGTGCCCAGGGACTAAAAGAAGAGTGAGGTTATGTATCAATTCAGGGAACACTAGGGCAGGAAGAGGTTCAATGGTCTCCCTGGTCAACTGGACCAGTGTTGTGTGATAGAATAGGGGCCAAATGGCATCTCTATAACTCACTAACCAGTTCTGGGTCACAGATTCAGGGTCAAATGAGGATGGGATCTGTACCTAGGGGTGGCAGAGAGGAGCAGTCTCAGGCCCTAAACCACTTACAGAGCAAGGAGCCAGAAGCAAGTTCAGAAGCAATCAGCAGCCATGTAGCTATGACTCCTGGGGAAGAGCAGGAATGTTCTTGCCTCCAGCATATTCTGAATCTTGAAGTGTAACAACAAGGACAGGAATCTTAGAGCAAAGGGAAGCCTGCAATTCCAGTGCTCTGAACCTACAGAGCTTCCCAAATAGCTGATAGTAGTAAAGTCCAGCAGTGTTCTACTGGAACTTTCAACCAGTGATGAGGCCACAGACATATTATGAAGACCCAGACCTGGGTCAGGAACTGGCAGAACTCAGACAAGAAAGACAATAAGCAGACTTTGCTTTCAAATCACACCATTTTGGGAGAGCTAAAAGTTTGCAGGTGCCTAGATTGAGCTTTGCTTAGAATTACAGAATAATTCCAAATTCAAATCTACTGGTTGTGATTTTACCTTTCACATTTTTCATCCTGTTAATTTGGTTTTTCTTTTTAAAAATCAAAATGGCTGTTGATTTATTAGCAACCCCCCAAAAATATTCCAAATCCTAGCTTTTCTGTTTTGGCTGAGCCAAACCATAATCCTAGAATATTCTTCTGGCTATTTAAACTGTTCTTTATTTCTTTAAGGAGTATTTTAAATTGAATCTATAAAAATATTCTTTAGTGGGTTGATTCTCATTTATATTATTATATCACCTACATTATTTATTATTATTTATATTTCTTTTTAATAATTTAATTATTATTAATTATATGTCATTATATCCCACATATATAAATATTTGTATATCTTGAGTGGGATAACCCTCTCTGCCACTGCTTATTATGTTTTGATTTTATGATATAGAAATGCTGTTAATTTGGGGGGGGGAGCTTATCTTTGCTGCAATTTTGCTGAACATCTTAGTTCCTTTGCTGATTTTTCACTGTTTTGTAAGTATTCTATAAACCATCATATAATCAGCAAATAAAGATAGAATTTTGTCATCTCTGCCTATAATTAAGTCTTTAATTTCTTTACTTTGGCTTTTGTTAGCTATAGGCTTTCTAGAACTGTATTGAACAAGAACAAAAAGGCTTTGTGTCTTTGCTTTGCTCCTGTATCTATTGGGAATGCTTCTAGCGTATCCCCATTGCATATGATGCTTGCTTTTGGTTTTTAGATATATACTTTTCATAATATTAAAAAAATTTCTCTGTCTGTATATTCTTGGGTATTTTTTAGCATAAATAAGTATACTCTATCAAAGGTTCTTTCTGCATCTTTTGGAGATAATCCTATGCTTTGGGATGTTTTTGTTTTTAACATAATTATGCTAAATATGTCATATTAATATGATATGTTAATTGTGTTTCTAGTTTTGAACCATCATTGCGCATTTGGCATAGGTTCCAGGTTTTTAAGGCCCATGAAAGTAGAATATAAACTCTCACACATTATTCAAACTAGAAAGGCTTTTAGTTTTGATCTGATGATTGATTCTATGTCCATTGTCCAAGTTGCTGTTGAGCTCTGTCAAAGAAACAGAATAGTTATGTAAGGAATGAATTTCTGGTCACATATTAACTGTAAGACTCTGGGTAAGTCAGTGAACCTCTTGGGATTCCAGGCCAGTGGTAGCAAACTCAAATAGAAATGGGCATGGGGTGAGGGGACCTAGTCTATATATAAGGAACCCTGTAAGACACATAATGAAATTGAGTTTTTAAATGTAATGCCGTCTATGTTTTATCGCATTTTTATTTATTTTGTTAAATATTTCTCAATTATATTTTGATCTGGATCAGGAATCACTGGAGAGTGCCTCACATGACATGTGTTTCACACAGTAAATTGAAGAAAAATTGCTAATCTGCATTAGTAGAGGGAATTTCCTCAACAGAGAGTTCTTTTCATCAATGAAATAAAAAACAAAACAAAACAAAACCCAATCCCTCTGTCTCCTTGATGGAAGCTAAGGCTCAGTTTGTGGAAGTGATTTACTCAAGGTCATACAGCAATGGTAGAGTCAAGTTTTGAAGTTGGTTATCTGGCTCCAAGTTCAGGACTCTCTCTCTCTCTCTCTCTCTCTCTCTCTCTCTCTCTCTCTCTCTCTCTCTCTCCCCCTCTCTCTCAATCCAACAGAGAGTGGATTTTAAAAAGACTAAAAAGACAAGATGAGAAATTAAGGTTGAGGAGGTTTAACTGTCTGTCTTTCTAGGAACTATTTCTGGTTTTCTAACTCCAGTTCTAATGATTTAAAATAATGGAATAAATACATAAATGCTATAATCTAAAGCAGCCAGCAGATTCAAAACTGACAACATACTTCAAAATTTTTTTCTATATGCTGAGATATTATTTTCTCCTGACATTTCCATCATTTAGCCTTTATTTCTCCCCCAATTGCCAGTCTACCCAAACAGAAGGAAAGAAAAATGTCCCATTTGGGCAGCATCAAAAGTACAGAATATTTGTGGATTTGCTGACTCTAAACGTGACTGGAGGAACCAGTTTGAAGAAAACATAGTCAATATTACTCAGAGAAGACCCTTCACAGTTAAAAGAAAAGGAGAAATTACACAGAGTGACAAAATGCAAAAGGGAGAGCCATTATGTGTTTCTGAGAGGCAGAAGGAGAAGAGAAATATGCTGCTCCACTGAAAATTGGTCAAATAGCTTGTGATAGTTTACCTTAATGAGTGCAGGCAGGGAAGGCATTATTATAAGCAGATGAGAGTAGAAGTGTCTTCAAAAAAATAAAGGAAAAATATCACCAAAGAAAACAGAAGAGCATATTCTCACTAGGAACATGCAAACAGAGGAAGAAGTAAAGTCAGCAAGCATTTTTTTAAAGTGTCACTATGTGCCAGGCACTGTGTTAAATGCTGAACATTCAAAGAATGTCAAAAGACAGTCCCTGCCCTCAAAGAACTCACAACACAATGGAGAAGACAACCTGAAAACAACTATGTACAAACAAGATACAGATAGCATAAATTGGAGATGATCAATAGAGGAAGGTATTAGCATTAAGGGGGATCAGGAAAAGCTTCTTGAATAATAATATTTTTATAGTGCCTGCTATGTGACAGACACTTTCCAAATAGCGCCTCACTGGATCCTCACAATACCCTGTGGAGCAAGTTTTATAGTTGAGGAACTGAGGTGAATAGCAATGACTTAATCAGGGTCACTCAGCTAGTAGTTGTCTAAGAGTTAAAAGAACTTTCCCAGCCATCTGAGATCAGATCTGAACTCAAATCTTCCTGATTCCAGGCTTAGCACTCTACCTGCCATGCCATCTAGTTGCTTTACAGAAGGTTAGATGTTAGTTGGGATTTTAAGGAAGTCAGGGAAGCCAGAAGATAGGGAGGAGGAGAGAGAGCATTTCATGTATAATGGACAGCCAGTGAAAAAGTCTGGAGTTGGGAGATGGAATGTCTTGTTCAAGTAACAGAAAGGAGGTCAACATCACTGGAGTCCAGAGTATGTGATGGGGTCTAAGATGTCAAAAGACTGGAAAAGTAGAAGGAAGGCAGTTTATGAAAACTTTAAAGGTCAGAGGATCTTATTTGTCTTCATCTATAAAATGAGGGGGCTGTACTAGATGGCTGCTGAGATCTCTTCCAAATTTAGATCTATCTACTATTCTACCCCTGCAAGGTCCTCTGGGATATTCGATGCCCTAAGATTTGGGGTCCATGACAAATCTGGGTCCCTTTGGAACAGTTTCTATACTGCTTCTGTCCCTCAGACCTTTGACTTCTTAAAGTCTGAGATGCTGGAAAAAGTAAATGATCGATGGAGCAATTGAATCTTTTGAGACTAAGCTGAACTCATCATCAGTAGGAGTTCCATAGTCTCATTCCAAGGTGGTGGTGGTAGAAATAAGTCACATGGCCTTTTCTCAAGATATGGAGGAATGAGGCACAGCTGGGAAAACAAAAACCCCTTCTCCCCTTCTCTTCCCCCACTTTCCACTAATGGTATAAACCCTAGGGTGTTTAAATAGAAAAAAAAAACAATGGCTCTGGAGTCAGATGATTAGTAAGTACAACACGAGCTTATAATAATCCCCTGATTTCCTGGTCACCCAAAGAATATCTGGGCATGAAGATGGGAAGAACAACATGGATGCTCATGTCACTTAGAAGAGTAGAGAGTCATTAATTCTAATCCTTTTGGTCAGATGGAAGATCACCAGGGTGGATCTTACCATTTTCCCTGTCACTAAGCCTTCTAGACTCTCAGGCACTGAGATAAGAAATTATTCTATGGGGGAAGTTCAGATTCTTATCACGGAGTCTCTGGAAGCATGAACTTTCCAGTTCCTTTGGAGCTTTGAGGCTTAAGATTCTGTGAGAAACACAAGTATACATAGAGCATGGGCAGGGAATGCTTTCCCAGGATGTGCTTTCCCAGCATCTGCCCCATCCTCTATTCAGGCATATGGTGATGTTTAAGTTTCTGTGGAGCAGGCCTTCTACTTTTGGGGCATAAAGCAAGACATATTGGTTGATCCCATGACTACCTGACAAAAAAAATCCCTGAATTCTCCTTATTTAGATATATATATAGTTTCAAAATTATATGACCCTCTACTTTATTCTGACTACATAAAACCTCAAAACAATTCCTACTTAAGGATGTTTAAGCATTTAAATTGTTACACTAATTGCATCAGGCATAATTGAAACACTGGCACTCTGAGCCAGGATCAAAATGCTTGACTCAGGTAGGTAAAAAGCATGTAATCTATAGAGAATCCCATGGTGTTTGTGTCAGTCAGGTGTAGTATAGCAGGACAGAGGCAGAAGGACCCACTATCAGAGGTAATCATAGCACATGGCATGATGGAAATATTAAATATAGCATGTATATCTGCCACATGATGCCAGTGCTGGGGTGGGGGTAGTTCAGGGTTAGTCTTGGGCTACTAAAGCAGGTTGTTTGCTTTTGCTGGCCTTTGTTTCTCAATTCTGTGCTCTCAAGTCCTTCCTGAATATAAGTTCCATGATGTAAACTTTGTGTTGCCATCTTTCCCCCTCCCTCATTCTTACACAGCACTCTTAACCCACTGCTAAAAAAACCAAACCAAATCAAACAACTCCACCAAACTTCATTCAGATCATGAATGATATGATATTGAATGATGATATGATTGATATCTAAATGAATAGTGACATAATCATTGTAATCAATAGTATTAATTACAAGTAATTAATAAATAATTTAAAATGTTTGCCGTCCCATTGAGATTTATTGTTTATTAAGGAAGGACAAGCTAAAGTAGAATTTCTGAGAGTGGTTTTCAGCATTCATTTGCTCTGAGAGAAGGTCTAAAGCTGGTTTTGCCCTCTTGCTATAGGATATAAAGTGCTTGAGCTTTGGGGCAGCTATTATTATTATTATACTGTCAGAGTTTATCCCTTTAGCTTAGAGTTTGAGCCATTTAAAAGGCAAAAATTCCCTGAAATTATGAGAAAGAACAGTGGCCAGTGTCAGAACACCTGGTTTCAAGTCCCTGTTTTGACACTTAATTGCTATGTCATCCTGGGAAAGTCATTTAACCCCTCTGAGCTTCTCTGTGTGTTCTTCCCCTTTCCTTCCCTTTGCCTGTCCCATGATTCCTTGCACCACCCAGGCACCACTGAGGGCTCCAGGTGGGGAGAACAACATGGCTGCATACACCACTTGGATGAGCAGGGAGTCACCAATTCCACTCCTTCTTGTCAGATGGGAAACCACTAAACTTTGTCATCTGCCCTGCCACTGAGCCATCAGGAAGTGTCATCTCACCTGATGTTGGACCCTAGTGACTTTTGGGTCTTGCTATTTGCACTGCTGATGCTCCTTTAGGATTTCCAAATTTTTCATCCATCCTACAACTTTCTCTAACATATTGGTGTCTTCCAATTAGAATATAGGCTTAAGGAGAGCAGTGACTGTTAGTCTTTTTCTTTTTTTATCTATGTTACTTAGCAGGGCTAAGTGCCAAGACACATAATAAACACCTTTCTTATTCATTCATTTAACCACCCATCCATTCACTTCCATAGTCCATAAAGTGGGGACAGAAATTTCCTTTATAAACCTTAAAGTTATATATATGTATGTATATATATATATATATATACACACACATATATATATGTGTATATATATATATATATATATATACACATAAAGTCCTAAATAAGCAAGAGCTATTATAATTATTGGCCCGAGTATCAAGTTAACAGACAAGAAAGGATGATTTGGGAGGACTGCTCTGATCACAATTTCTCAACTCCATCAATGCCTGAAGCTAGCCAAAAGTTTGTTAAAGAAACTCAGACGCCTCTGAGAATCAGCAAAAGTGACCATAGTAAAACTCCCAAGTGATTAAAGGATGAAGATCCAATATCTTAGAAATTTATCATTTCAAAGAGGTTCTATAAAAAGAGAGAGTCAGAGTCAAAAATAGACAAATATAAACACTGAGCAGGCAAACTGAAATATTCTAAGGAGAAGGCAGAAGAGAAAAAGAGAAGAAACATTAAGCTTGTCTTTAAATACATGAAAAGGACACAGCCGGAAAAAGCCAGTGAGGGCTTTGTGTCACACAAGCATGAAGCCAGTTACAGATGAAATAATATTGCTGAGAGCTGGAATGAATTATTTCTTGGGTATTGAAAGAAGCTCAAGGTCACATCTAAGCTGTTGGGAACATGCTTCTGGGCTTTGGGGATGGGACTAAGTTAAGTTCTTTTTCAAGATGGGGAAAAAAGATCTGAGATTGAACTAGAACAAAATAGCAATAGGAAAGTTTAAAAGGAAAAAGCCTTGCAAGGATCCAAAGAATAACTAATTGTGCATCTCCTGAACCCTGAGGAGCATACCCAGGAGGATAAAAATGACCACCTCAGCTCTTGCTAAAATCTGGCAGGCAGTGTTAGGCTGTATGAGACCAAACACCTGCACAGAACTGATGCATTCTTTATAAAGATGCTTTATTTACATAGTGCAAACGCTGCCTGTCTTTTTTTCTACACCAGTGATGTTAAATTCAAATAAAAATAGGGTCATTAAACCATGCATAAAGATCCCTGCAGGCGGCATATTGGCTTTGAAAATCACCTATTAACATTATCTATGTTCTGTTGTACTTTTATTCATTTTGTTAAATATTTCTGTTATATTTTAATCTGGTTTGGTCCATGCTCAGGAGCTTTGCTGGTCCTGAGTATTTGACATCTCTGCTCTCCACAATAAAAAGCATTGTAAAGATGTTTCAGTGGGTGTTCCATTTAAGGTATAAGTTAGATCAGATGAGGCCTCCCACAAATCTGAGATTCTGTGATTCTGTTTTTGATGAGACACTTGGATAGATTGGACAATTTTTTGACTTTGTCTCTGGGTGTATGATCATCCCCTATGCAGGTCTTAGGGCCTCAGAGGCAGACAAAAGTCAGATGCCTGGGCTTGGGGGCAAAAGGGTCAGGGTTGATTGAGGGAAAGATACAAATGGATGGGGTTCCAAATGCAGGACTGGAACCAAGAGACAAGTCGGCAAGAAAAAAAAGAACAGAAAGATTCAAATCATGCCTAAAACCCACTATAGGGTATCAAACTAATAAGCAATCAGTGGAAGTCTAGGTAGATAGGTAGTACACATATAGGAAATTCTTTCTATTTCATCCCAGAAATCTTGGGTTCCTAGATCCAAAGACTTCTACATTTTACAGGTATGGTAACTGAGACCTTCAGAAGGGAGCTGCCTTGCCCAAGGTCGCATGTGTAGTGAGTGGCTAAGCCAGGATTCAAACTCACAAACTCTTACTTAGTCAGAGTCCTTTATGATGAATGAAGTAGCCATGATCCCTGCTATCTAACTGCTTTTTTCCCAAAAGATTTTATGGAGAATCTGAACCATATGTACATAGAACTGCTCTGGGGAGTTTAGTGAGCCATGGGTTTGATATCTCTGATTCAGGTTTGACAACTCTTCATTTTCCAGATGAGGAAATTGAAGCCCAAAGAGATGAAGAGAATTTCCTAAAGTCACACAGGTGGCACAGAAAGGATTCAGACCAAGGCCCTTTAGTATCAGTTCCAAAGGTCTTTTCATCATACCCCACTTGAATTTTAGTCTTCTATTTGCTTTTTTAGTTCTCTCTGTCTCTCTCTCTCTCTCTGTCTCTCTCTCTCTCTCTGTCCTCTCATTGTATAAGCACAATATGTCTGTTTCTGGCAGCACTGTTGAAGTTGTTACTCTTTATCTGATTTCCCCCACTTTCTTCTCTACCTGCTTCTAGTCTGCTGCTGGGAAATCAGGTAACCAAGATATTTAAATGACCACCTTCTTTTCCACCAAAGCTCTACCCTTATATCTCATCCAGGCATGGGGATAACCTTGGGTTCTTGAAGTTTTTGTCAGTGGAAGCTTACTTAATTGCAAAGGCTTTGAGTATAGGTTCTTTGATTACCTGTTGTCCAAGGGCCTCCAGCTAAGGACAGAGTTGATATTCATCCTTTGTTTTCAAAAAGGACTGATGATATCATGGAGTGATGTCTTGACTTGAGGGTGAATTGGATTTAAGTGAGGAACAGATGAACAAAGTCATCAGCCTCACTCTCTCTTCCAGATTCATTGAAGTCTAATGACAAGACAAAAGTTGAGAAAATTGGAAATGGTCTGAGATCGTAGGGGATGACTGTTGTCTTTAATGTCTGACCAAGCTCTAAGCACTCCACAGTGCCTACTTCAGTTGACTTTGAAAATTGGAAAAAAATGCCATTGGAAAAAATGTTCTCATCTGCCCATTCTGCTGGGGAACATCTTCATATGCTTCGGGTATACGTCCCTCTAACTCACAGACAGGTTTGAAGATTGTTGGTTATCCACAACCTGATTTAGCCCATCGGCTGAGATGGTTTTACTGGGACATGGCTGCTGCCCATGCCAAAGCTTCTTGGAGCCACAGGTAAGAGTTTAGTGACGGATGGACACCAAAGGTAGATGAGCAGCACTGAAAAGGACTAAGCAAGCCCTCATGTCATTGAGTCCTTCCTGAATATTCCATAGAGAGTAGCTCATCACTGCAATATAATGAATTGTTTTGGCTATAGAACCTCATGAATACCATCTACTTTGGAGTGGAAGGATCGTGATCTATCTCAGAGCAGTGCCTCTTAAACTGCAGGTAATGACCCCATATAGGGTTGTGAAAAATTTGGCAGCAGCATAAAGTTTCTGAATGTGCAACGACCAAAAATTAATTAAAAATCAAACCTGAAATGAATCCAAGGTGTTTCTGGCTGTGAGTGCCTATGTTGCATCTTGAAACTTCACTGAGTCCTTGGTTCTGAAAACAAAGCATGCACACTTTGCACTCTGTGTGCTCTCAGGCCATGAAACACCAACAATGCTGCCAAAACATGAAAAGGGGTCACAAGTAGAAAAAGTTTAAGAAGCCTGTTTTAGAGGAAGGAGTACTCACACCAATGAATCATAGATGCTCAAAGAATCAAAATATTTTGCACATATCTCAGCCAATATGCTTTGGGAAAAGTTCTGAAGTTGGTTCCAGTCCTCTCCTATGAAAATACAATGCTTGAATTTTATGGCAGCTAGTTTTCTCATGTTTGGAGTCTTTTTTTATATTCATATTCCTGAAGAACAAGGTCGCCAGAATGTTACTGCTGCACAAGTGGTATGCTTTTATCCCCTTCAAAACTTTCCTTCCATTTTTCCTTATCTTAGACACAATTGTAGACTATTGTAGAAGCTCCCAATTCCTCTTTTATGAACCACAGCTTACATCTAATTTGGTAATGGACACCAGGAAGGGAAACAAATGATGTCTTCAAAAATCTGAAGGTAAGCAGTTTCAGCTTCTTAATGACTATCAATGTTGGGGACATGCAAGGCATTACCCAGGAGACCTTGAGTTTTATTAGTGTTCAGTAGAAAATGCTATCTGTTAGGGACATGCCAAAAGAATTTACAGCCCCTAGTCCATACATCTAAATATTGGAAAGGATAATGTCAATATGTAGTGTTTTGTTTACAGTTTTAGTAGCAGAAGCTGCACACGTCAAGAGTAATTTGTATGAACTGTGTTAGTCATTGATCTCTACAGGACCAATTTGACCTGATTGCTTTATGATGGCATTAACATGTTTTTAAAGAAACTAGATGAGTCAGCAAAGAAATGTTTAATACTTACGTGGCAATGACTGGATTCTAACAATAAGTATCTGGCAACAAGACAAAAGAGGATTTTTTAAAGTCAGCTAAAAAAATAGCTACTGTAGGTCAAAGGTTAGATTTAGAACCTATTTGATGATCTTTCCCTAACACCATTTAATCACTTGCTGCTATTGCTTGGATCAATTGGTATGAGTTTGAAAACCAGACTAAGGCTAACATAATAAGTATTTGCTCAACTACAAAAGAAAAATTATACTCTTTTCTACAGGCAATTAAGTATTAAATTTATGTCTTACAACGTCTTGTGATTGGATTGAAAATAAATCTTAAAGAATCTTTAAGTAATATTGTTGGGGGTATTGGAGGAGAGAAAAAAGAAAAGATTTTTTTTTCAAGATCAGGTGATCTTAAGTTATAAAAATTGTCCAGTTTTGTCTATAAAGTTAGGGCTAACCAGTAGGTTCAGGAATTCTGAATTCTAGAATTCAGGAAGCTCCCAGTTGGCAATTATGTTTTTTAATTTTAAAATTTATCTTATTTTTAATTTATGGAATGAAACAAGCACTTCAACATTAATTCACTGGAAAAATTCTATAATACATAAAATAAGTTTATATCATCTTTGAATTTAGAACATGAAGGAATCTAAGATATTATTCAGTGTAACTCTCCCTCCACCCCAATTTTAAGGAAAGTAAAATGCAGAGATATTAAATGACTTAGTAAAAACTATACAGGGAGCATCAGCCTTGAGATTTGAACCCAAGTCCTGTTCCAAATCCACAATTATTTCTAGGATATTAATAGAATCAAAAATTTTAAAGGACATTAGAACCCATATGAATGACCCTTCTAATTCGTTATAATTCTCTATAATATCAAACACAAGCCAAAACTCCTCCCATGAGGAACCAGATAAAATGTAATTGGGAAATATTTAATAAGATAAATAAAAAATACAGTACAAGATAGATAATGGTAATTTGTAATTTTCTAAGTCATGATGGAGTGTGCAGGGATCCATTTCTATTTGAATTTGATCCCACTGCTACACCTTCTTTTTACAAATAGAAATACAATATCTTCCTGACATGTCTAGTGAAGGACTAATACCTCAAATGATTAAAGCTATTTGTGAATCAATTAAACAATCAATAACCATTTATCAAGTGCTTACTGTATGTTAAAATCTGTGCTAAATGCTACTTATACAAATGAAAGTGAAAATATTTTTTGCCCTCAAGAAGCTTACATTCTAATAGAGCAGACAATATGAACACACACACACATACATACATATATACATACATACATACACATACAAGATTAATAAAAAGTAGATATGAGGTTACCTTGAGGGAAGGAAAACTTAGAATGAACATTTAGAAAAGCAAGGTATATTTTTGATAGAAGTAATAGACTGATAGTTTGGATAATTACATAAAAGTAGTATATCTTAATTTCAAGAAGGCATTTGATGGAATCTCAATATAATTCCTATCCAAGAGGGAAATTTGGGGTAGACGATTAGGAAATCATATGAGTTCATAGTTTGTCACAGAAACATATCCAAGTATTAATGGATTGAGGTCTATAGTGGAAGGTCTCTCACAACAACCTAAAATAATCTATCCGTGGTCCTGATCTGTTTAAGGCTTATCATTAACTTGAATGAAAACAAATTAGGAAGGGGTGGGTGACAATGCTTTGGATGGTAGAGCAAGAACTCTGTATTATCTTCCTTTTTGAACTAAGTGTAAATAATGGACCCAAGTCAAAAGTCAATGTCATAAAACATTAAGTACCTACTATGCACCAGGCAGTGTGCTAACTGTTGGGAATTTAAAGAAAGGACCTGCTCTCAAGTATCTCATAGTCTAATTGGTGTAGACAACATGTGAACAACTAAGTAAAAACAAACTATATACAGGACAAAACCAGAATATAATCAACAGAGAGCAGGCACTAGATTTAGAGGGGATTGGTAAAAGCTTCTTGTAGAAAGTGTGATTTTAGTTGGGACCTGAAGGACCTTGCAACAAGATGGAATTGTTGTTTGTCCATTTTCAAAGAGGGCCAATACCATCAGGAGGGTGATGTTTTGCCTTATAAGTGAATTGGATTTAAGTGAGCCAGAGTTGTTCAAAGTCATCAGTCTCACTCTCTCCTCCAGTGTCATCAGGGTTCAGTGGCAAGATGACTGGTGATGGCCCTGCATTCAGTGGGAGACCTTGGCCTTTTTAAGCTAAAGTCTTTCCCAGGCCTCAGTTTGTTTGAGGCAACACCCATTCAGTAATAAAAGGCTAAGTAAGAATTGAGATTTTTAGTATGAATGTATATGTAGAGCCTATATCAGATTGTATGCCATCTTGGGAAGGAGGGAGAGAAGAGAGGCAGAGAAAATTTAAAACTTATGGAAGTGAATGTTGAAAACTAAAGATAAATTAATTAATAAGAATTGAGGGAAAAGATGGCTTAGTTTGCCTTCACAAAAGAATCAGTCTGGGAGGGGAAGACCCTTAAGAGTTTTTGGCCAGAACAGAAACAATTACTATTTATACTCATTCTGAGCCATCAAAACCCAAACAATGGGCAAGTGAAAAGGAGGAGGAGGAGGGAGAAATAGAAGCATTTCCCAACTGGAACTGGCTGGTTGGGTTCCCAGGAGGCAGCTACTACTATTCACAGATTCTTGGTATCCTTCATTCTAGAAGAGGACCAATGAAATCAGGAGGGTTATGTCTTGACTTGCAAGTGAATTGGATTTAAGTGAGGCAGAGCTGTGCAAAGTGATCTGCCTCACTCTACTCCCCAGAGTCGTATAATAGGGACAAAAGTAAAATGCTGCACTCAAGTGAAAAGGAAACTAAATTATTTAAGTAGAGGATAAGAAAGATGTGGCTTGAGAGTTCATATTAAAAAAAAGACCTGGTGACATTTGCTGATTAAAAGTTTAAAATTAGTCAACATTTATTATAGCTGCTTGAATATATGAACCAAACCAAGCAAAGAATGGTTACATTAATAATGCTACCCAGATCAAGTATATTGCCTCTGTACTCTACACTGGTACAATCCCATTTGTAGTACTATGTCTAGTTTGGGGCACATTATTTTAAGAGCTACTTTGATGAATTATTTTAGCAGTGTGGGTACTACTTCTACAAATGTGTATCATAACTCCTCCATACATTTTCACTCTGGTTAGTTCTTTTGGGTCTTTCCATAATTTCTTCATAGACAGTCCACACAATATTCTTGAGAACTTTCTTTGTTTTATTTAATACCTCAGGGGGACTTATGTAGCACTCATGCAGTCCATCTGTTATTGCTTATTCCCACCCCATTACTTATCCACTCTTTTTTTTGGTCATCCAAGTTTTTAATGTTTTCACACCCTTTAACACATACTAGTCATATTTAGAAATATGCTGAAGATGAATTTACAAGCATATTTTTAGGTTGCTTGGAGTTTTTATTCTTCCAAGTGTTTCCAAGAACACTCTTCATGGTATTCCTAATTAGCATGTACAATAGCATAGCTGGGAGGATATTGCTTCTAAAGAAATGGGCTTTTGTCTTATTCATCAGCTTGATAATAATCAAAATCACTAAACAAATTTTCCCCATGTCATCCAGCTCAATCTCATCTTCCTAACTAATTCTAAGTCATTTCACTAGTTTTTACATGGCCTGTCCAGCTACACACATATATATAAATACACACAGGTACACATATGTGAATATATACAGGGTTGTATTGGAGTCAGTTCAAACTAGCTCCTAAAAATCAATTGTTAATTTTTTAATATGAGCTTTACACCTCAGAAATCAGCAAGTACTTTACATCATTGCTTGGTTTATTGTTTTGTTGATTGCCTAGATTTAAGAAAGTAATGCAAAAATGTTAATAATGTGGATTAAATTTAAATGTGTCAGGTGTGCCTCCTGCCTCCCCCCCCCCCCACCTTGAGTTCCCATTGTTAAACATTTACTGGCAATCCCATGCACGCAAACATCCATTCATCCACCAATCTATATGTATTTTTGATGGGGGATTCTGAACTTATGATTCAATCCCCAGTGAGGAAACTCCCTCAACTAATGCAGAGAAGCAAATCTTTTGCAATTTTAGTCTTAATAACAAACAATCTTGAAAAACTTACCAACTTTGAGCAGTGAAATGAACAATCAGGATTGATGATAAAGCATATTTACCATGTCTTGACTGAGAGGTAAAGAATTAAATATGCAGAATGAGACATAAAATTTTGGACATAGCCACTGTTGGAATTTGTCTTGCTTGACTATACATATGTGTTATAGGCCTTTTGTTTTGTTTTGTTTTTAGTGGGGAGGGAGGAGAGGGAGAGAACATAAATACTTATTAATTGAAAAAATAATTAAAATCAAATAAAACTTTTAGTCTTAGAGAATTACCTGGGGCACTGAGAGGTTAGATAGCTTGTTCAGGGACAATAGACTCTGTGTTAGAGATTGGCCTTGAAAACAGAATCACAGAATTTGAAGATTGGAAGGGACCTCAGAGGCTATTTAGTCCATCCCATTCAAAAAAGGAACCCCCTGAGTATAATATACTCAGAAAGTGGCTGTACACCTCTGCTTGAAGACCTCCATGGATGGGAAAACCAGAACTTCTCAAAGCAAACCATGCCACTTTTTGATAGCTTTAAGTTTTAGGAGTTTCTCTGAATTCAGGAAAACCAGGTTCTTTTGGACATTAAAGATGGCTCTCTAGTCACTATGCCATACTATCTCTTTACATAGAGATAGGCAGATAGAAGAAATAATATATAGATATATGAACTCAAAAGATTATCTAGCCACCTGTCCCAGTCTGAGAATATACTCAATAGAATTGGCATGGAACATTGTACCTAGACTTTGACTTTCTCAAAATCTTTTTTTCACATCATACTGTAGATTTCCCAGAGAAGGTCTTTAGTGTTCTCAAGATTGATACCATCATTACCATATACTCTGTGTAGAGGAGCATTTGCAAGACCTCCCCATTTATAGGGAAGACTTCTATTTAGACTATGCAAGTATACTCCATGACATTGGTGAACACCTTAGATGATCATATACCTCTCCGTGTTACACCTTATTTCATGTCAATATTTAGTGGATCTTTGTACAGTGTCTGTTGTTTCATTTATCAGAGACTCATATTATTTTAATATATAAGTGGAAAGCAGCTTGCTTCAAGGGAGTCTTTAGGAGGCTATTGATTGGGAAATAAATCTTCTTATTAAACACCTTTGATAAAGGTCTGATTATTAAAGGTCTTCAGGAGATTAGCCTGAATATGTAAGAGCAAGAGCTATTCCCCAAAGGAAAAGTAGCCAGAGATTAACAAATAACTCTTTAAAAAATCTATTAACAACCAAATAAAAATTATTCAGAAGAGAAATGAAACATGAATTGTCTTAGATTTTACCTTATACCAAAATAGATTCTTTAACATGACAAAAGATGGGAAAAGTTAATAATAGAGTGGTTGTGGAAAGCCAAACATCTTAATACACTATTGGAAGAACTGGGAATTGTTCCAACAATTCTCAAAAGCAATTTAGAATTATGCTAAGAAAGTAACTAAAATGTCTATACTCTTTGACCCAGAGAGTCCATTGTGAGTCATATATCCCAAGGTTGTGAGAGATAGAAAGATGCCAAAAATATTCATGGAAACAATTTCTATAGTAGCAAAAAACAAAACAACAACCTGGAAATAAAATAAAAAGTCATACAGTGAGGTATGACTAAACAAATTTTAGTATATACAAGTAGTGCAACATTACTTCATGTATTCCCTGTGAGAAAGATACATGTATGTGTATGATGTGATCCAAAATGAAACAAACAGAATCAAGAAAAAAATGCACACAATAAATAAAACAAGATACATGAAAAGAACAAGAATAAAGTAAAAACAAAAATGAATGCTACTATTACTATAATGAACACATTTGGCTCCAAAAAAGGGATGAGAAAAGGCACCTTCCCAAATAAAATATAGCAAATACTTAACAATTTTCTCCTCTTGATAAGAAGATGGAAAATTCTGGGTGATGGAACATCACATGTTAGATTGGTCAGTTTACTAGATGAAAGATCTAAGCGGGGAGGGTATTATATTGGGAAATGACTGTCTTACAAAACAAAAGCCCTCAATGAAACTTATTTCATAAGTAAATTAACAAATATTGAAATAAAACAAAGATGTCAATGATTTTTTTTAATTAAAGAAAATTTTTTTGCTTCAGCTAAGTAAAATGCTTTTAAATATCTAGCCAATCTTCATTTGAATGGCTGATTGGTGGGTAGGACCCACCACTAGATATACTTGTTACATTGCTTCCTTTTTATCCCTCCCTTCACCTAGAACATATATACAAATCCCAACATGGCAGCTATTTGGGAAGACCAGGACAATTCTTCACATCACACAGATCAGATGGAAGTCATTTACTCTAATCTTCCTGGTGGGGGTTGGGAATCACTACACCTTATCATCTGCCCTGCCTCTACACCCTTCAGACACCTTGGGTACTATCATCTAACCTACTAATTTACTTTAAAGACTCCTAGGCCTTACCATCTGCCCTCACTGAATCTTTTGGACTTCTCAACCTTTTCATCTGCCCTATAGCTGAACTTTCTTTGATGTGTTGTCTTACCTAATTAGTGTCTGAGTTTCTTTAGAGCAGGGATTGTCTGGCTTTTTCTATTTGTATTCCTAGCACTTAGCTCAGGTATTGGCATGTAAATAAGCATTCAATAAGCTCTTTTTATCCATTGCTTCAACAGAATCAGCAGAATCTTATGTTCTCACTTTTATGGGAAGATAAATGAAATTAAATCCTAATTATACTTTATGGCCTGGTTCAAATGTTATGAAGTCATCAGAGTGTCCAGGGGGTTCAGAAGAAGATCTAGAAACTACATTTATGAGGAATAGATGGAGAAATCTAAGTATGTGTAGTTCTAGACGATAAATTGGGAAGTTTAGTTTGTAGTTCTATTTCTGCTGACCACTGATCATGTTTCCTTTTACTAATTAATTCCTCAATCTGAGCCTGAGTTCTGTCATCTGAAAAATTAGGGGCTTGCATTACATGATCACTAAGGTTCCTCTCAGCTTTAATATTTCTATGATTCTATATATGCACATAAAATTTATATGGTCTACATTTACATTGATAAATAGACATACTCCTTTATATTGGCTGTAGTAATACTGACTCAGTGATTTATTAATTTATTATAAGGTGTTTTATATTCTCAAAGTGGCTCAGAGGTCTTTAATGATACTGAAAGTTACATTACTACCAATGTTTATATTCTAAAAGTTTGGAAACCTCATGTAGTTTTGAGGATGAAACATGTGGTCCAGTTTTCCCCCTTTAGCTTCAGGATCCCAAATTTTTGATTTCTAAAGTTATGGAAGGGAGAAGAACCTTTTTTCAGTTCCCAAGCATAGGCAGTTTTCAGGCCATAAGGCATTTAGTGGCGAAGTGGTTAACAGAATCCTTATAAGTGGAGAGTTGTACTTCAGAATATCACTCATACCTCCAAATGTTTTGGTAGCTGCAGATTTATTTGTAAGAACCTATTAATTATTGGTCCATGACATTAAGCTTTCTGTAATCCAAATGTCAGAAAACAAATAAAACTTGGTTATTGCATACCACTCTTACACTAATTCCATTTGACACATAATTCAAATTGCACATGTTTATTGAGTGCTTATTCTTTGCCAAATTCTGGTGATCACAAAAATATGATATGGTCACTGTCCTCAAAACACTCACCATCAAGCAGCAGGGATATGGCACTGAAACAAATGACTATCAGACAGACTATAATGAATACCAGAGTATAGACACATAAAGAAGGCATTATGTAAGAGGTAAAAAGAAAGTGCTGTGAGTTTCTAGAAGCAGAGGAGATTACATTTGTTTGAGGGCAATAAGAAATAAGTTCATGGCATTGGAATTGGTCCTTGAAGTATAGCTAGGAATTCAGTTGGTGGAGATGAGATGTGGGGGCAGTGAGAAGGCAATCCTTCCAAGTAAGACACAGGGGGACTATTTGAGGATGGCAAACAGCAGCCAGGTTGGAAGGTGGGTGACATATAGAAGAAGATTATAAGATAAGTTTGCGAAGGGAGCAAAAAGGGTCCTGAATACCAGACTTGGGGGTGTGAACTTTGATAGTCAGTAGGGAGCTATAGACATTTACTAATTGCGAGACCTTGGGCAAATCATTTAACCCTGTTTACTTCAGTTTCCTCATCTGTAAAATGAGTTAGAGAAAGAAATGGCAAACCACTCATTATCTTTGCCAAGAAAACTTTAAATGGGGCCATGTATCAGTCAGACATGACCAGTCAGACACGACTGAAATGACTCAACAGTGACGACGACAACAACAACAACAACAGAGAGCTATTGAAACTTTTTTCAAGCTGGGGAGTGACTGACAATGTAATGCTTTAAGAAGTTTTAATATGACAATGAAATTTTAAAATTAATTTATTGCTTTGTATCTATGCAAAATGTCTTGCATTGAATATTTCAAATCAGTTATTTATAATAACCCTATGGATATTTTGACTATTTTTTATTATTACGAATTGTTGGAAATAGAAGTTCTCAGATGAAGGAGAGATTTTGAATAATCATACAGATAGTTAATGAAACCCTGAATTAATAGGGTGACAGCAGAAATGGAAAAGTGAGAAGTGCCCGAGAGACAGAGCAGAAAGAGAATCTACAGGACACAGAAACTGATCAGTCAGAAGAGATAAGGCAAGACTGGGAAGATTGTGGTTAATATAGCAGAAATAGACAAGTCTCAGGGAGAAAGTTTTTAGGGAATGGGGGAGATGGCATTAGGAGGAAGCCTAGGATAGATGAGGAGTTTGAGGTCCTGGTAGGACATCCAGGTAGAAACTTCTAACAAGTTGTTGCTAGTTAAGAAATGGAACTTAAGACAGAGAGTAAGGTTGAAGATATAGATTTGGAAGTCATTCATGTGGAGGTTATCCACCAAACTGTGGAGGTGGATAAGACCACCAAAGGAAAACAACATGACAATTCTACTATGTGAAATTGTATCAGCAAGGCAATATTCATAATACTGATGGTAACCGTGAATATGCCTGTATAGTTCAGAATCACAAAGTATAAGAGACTCTCTGTATTGAAGGCAGAAGAAGTAAAACATTTATGCAGACACCAGAAACAATAGCCCCAATTTGACATGGCAATAATTGTATTGCAAAACCAGTAAGTCCACCTTAATGTAACAGCAAGGAGAATAAAACACAGTATTACAGCAAAGAGCCAAGCCATCCTATAACCTTCCCTTCTGCTAGGGCCTTCCCGTAAATACTCACTGAAGAATCCTAACTGTCTGCTTGCCTGTGTCCTCTCCTTCTACAGTTCTGAAAACCCCTCCAGTTCTCAGAACCCTTCCAGTTCTCTCTCTGTCTCTCCATCTCTGCATCTCTTCCAGTTCTCCATCTCTCACAGCTCTCTCTCTACTCTGTGTCTTCTTTTTCTTCTTGTAGCTCTCTTGTCTCCATAACTCTCTCATCTTCACTCTCCACAGCTCTCTAGTCTCCGCAGCTGTCTAGTCTTATATATATATACACACACACACACACACACACACACACACACACACACACACCCTGTGTAGGCCTGGGGCTTAGCACCTAATAGCAAAAGGATGTAGGCTTTCCTACAAACAGATCTCTCCTAATCAAGCTTCCCTTAACTAGTACCACCTGAGGCCTATTAAATGGGTGAGGAAGATCTTTGATCACATTAGCACCACAGAAATGAATATTAAGAAGTCCGAATTACACTCTGAAATCCTTTGAAAATGTAAATGTGGCACAAAGAAAATAATAAGATGTAAAAATGTAAATTATAGAAGCTACTATTTTTGGACTTCTCAGCAACCACTTTTAGTTGGGAGACTCAGAGGCATGGCAGAAAAAAGAAGATACACCAAAGCTACATTTTTAAAAGAGTCCTAGGTAATTTAATTTAAGACAAAGATCATCCTAATGATCTTTCCAGGAAGAATGAAGAGTACAGGAAAGACAGGAAAAACACAGCTGGATAGCTGGTGTCTTGAAATACCAAACATACTGATATTGGGGCTCTGGGAAAACCCACTTAGAAGATGTCTATTAATTCATAATGAGCCAATAGCAAAATATCCATGAGGTGTAATGAATAAGAATGATTAGAAATACTTAGTGAAAAACACTTTGCATAGATGCAAATTAATATTGATTTTTGTTGTTCAGTTGTTTCAGTCATATTGCACTCTTTGTGACTCCATATGGGGTTTTCTTGGCAAAGATACTGGAATGGTTTGCCATTTCCTTCCCCAGATCATTTACAGATGAGGAAACTGAGGCAAACAAGGTTAAGTGACTTTCTTAGTGTCACATAGCTAGTAAATGTCTGACGCTAGATGTGAACTCAGGAAGATGTCTTTCTGAATCTAGTTCTGGCACTCTGTCCACTGTGCCACCTAGCTAACCAATACTAAATTAGACAATCTCTTTATTTGGCATTGTGTGTGAACTTGAAATTGTCTAATCTAATTAGGGCCATTACCAAATGGAAGATTTCCCAAAGCACTTCCCTTCTGTGGGTCTCATTTTCCTTATCTAAAAAAAGAAAAAAAGGAAAGGGGGGTGGAACCAAGATGGTGCTGTAAAAGCAGCAATTTCCTGGAGCTCTCTCACAAATTCTCTCAGATACCTCACAAAAAGTGAATCTGAGCAGATTTGAGAGAGTTAGAAGCCACTAGTAGACTGAGTGGGGCAAATTTCCAAGTCAGGAAAGTCTGCAAGGTTGACAGGATAAATCTGCAGGCTGGGAGAGCACCCAGCACCCAGAACTGCACCAGACCCCACTGGAACAGGAGCAGCAAAACAACCCAGCTAGCAAATGGGCTGGTAGAATGCTGGGTGCATGAAACTGATGGCGATACCCAGGCCTGGATGGGAGTCTTTTGGGAGCTACAGGAGACAGCAGTACAGTGCCTGTGACTGCGAGAGCAACTACTCTTGAGGCTTGCAGGCCACAGTCTAAAGGTTTGAAACTCACCTTCTTGAACTTCCAGGAGCCATGATGACCAGGTAAAATGGCTCTCATCCCTCCCTTCCTCACCCAGATAATATTCCCTCAGAAGAAACCCTGAAATAGAAGAGCCAGAAGTGGAGCTTCAGTAGCCACACAGCAGGAGTTCCTAACGCCAGAGGGGTGGAGACAGCAAGGGTCAATATCAGGAACCCAGAGGTGCCTTCCCACAGCCAGGGGAAGTGGCAGACACCAGCACAGACAACGGCTGAGACCACCCATGCTGCAACACAGCCCTAAAGGAAAAGGAGATTTCCAGCAGACAGACCACCCCTCACAAAACCAGAGGTCATAGCACACAAAGCCAGTAACCAGGGCCCCAGTTCTCAACACAAGAAGCTTGAGATAGAGCCCCCTGGGCCCCAGAAGCAGAGATCCACTTTAAAAGCCAGGAAAAAAAAAACAAACAACATGAAGAAGCAATCCAGAAAGCCAAAGACTATTGATTCTTTGTATGGAGAAAAGGAAGATCAAACTACCAATTCGGAAGAGGACAGCATTGACACTATACCCACATCTGAAAACTCAAAAGGGAATGTGAACTGGTCTCAACTCCAAAAAGCATTCCTGGAAGAGCTCAAGGAGGATTTTAAAAACCAAATTAGAGAGGTAAAAGAAAAAATGGAAAAAAATTCACTGATGAGATCAAATCTTTAAAAAGTAGAACTGGTGAAATGGTTAAGGAGGTTTGCAATCTAATTGGAGAGAACGATACCCTAAAAAACAAAATTAAGTGAATGGAAAAGAAGGATCAGAAGCTAAATGAAGAAAACAATTTGTTAAAAATTAGAATTGGGCAAGTGAAAGCTAATGACTCTATGAGGCATCAAGAATCAGTCAAACATAATTAAAAAAAAAACAGAGAAACAGGAAAATTTCCTCCTGGGGAAAAAAGAAGAATTAGTCAAACAAAATCAAAAGAATGAAAAAATAGAAGAAAATGTGAATTATCTGATTGGAAAAACAACTGACCTGGAAAAGAGCTCCAAGAGAGATAATTAAAAATTATTGGTCTACTGGAAAGCCATGATGAAAAAGAGCCTGGACAGCATCTTCCAAGAAAACACCAAGGATAATTTCTCCAAGGTCCTAGAACCAAGGGTAAAATAGTCATCAAAAGAATCCACCGATAACCCCCTGAAAGAGATCCCAAATTGAAAAGTCCAAGGTATATTGTAGCCAAATTCCACAATTATCAGGTCAAGGAGAAAATACTTCCAGCAGCCAGAAAGAAACAATTCAAATATCACAGAACTACAGTCAGGCTCACACAGAATCTTGAAGCTTCTACATTAAAAGATAGGAAGAATTGGAAGATGATACTCTGAAAGGCAAAGGAGCTTGGACTACAACCAAGGATCAACTACCCAGCAAAACTGAGCATAATTTTTCAGGCAAGGAGATGGACATTCAATGAAATAGGAGAATTCCAGACCTTCCTGATGAAAAAGCTAGAGCTCAATAGAAAATTTGATCTTCAAATACAAAACTCAAGAGAGACATAAAAAGGTAAATGGGGGGGGGGGACGTGTGCGGAAGAACCTTGTTATTTAATAAGGGCAAATTGTTTGCGTCCTTATATAGGATTATCTTGTTTTATATATGTTATACATACACACACACACACACACACACACACACACACACACACACACATATATATGTATATATATGTATGTATATGTATAGCTATGTATCAATCCTGAGAATTGTACAGTTATTATGATAATTGAAAGGGATACACATAGACTGAAGGTGTCAGTATAAAGTAACTGATACGATGATAAAAAACCATAATTAAGTCATGCAAAGGGATAGTTCTGGGAAAAGAGGGAAAGAGGTGGTAAAAAATGATAAATTATATCACATGAAGAGACACAAAAACATAGCAAAGGGAAAAAAGGGAGGGAGAAGAGCAGTATTTGAGCTTTACTCTTATTGGATTTGGTTCAAAGAGGGCATAACATACCCTGATAAGTATAGAAATCAAACTTGTCCTATAGGCAGTGGGAGGGGAGAGGGGAAAGAAAAGGGGAGGTGGTTAGAAGTGAGGGAAGAAGTAGGAAGGAGAAAAGGGTAAGATAAGGGAGGGGAGTCAATAGAGAGGGAGAACCGAGGGAGGCTGTGGCCAAAAACAAAACTCTTTTGAGGAATGGAAGGGAGAAGGGAGAAATAAAAAACATAAATGGGTGGGGGAGGGGCAGGAATAGGATAGAGACAAAGACACAGATAGTAATCATAACTGTGAATGTGAATGGGATGAACTCTCCCATAAAACAGAGGCAGATAGCAGAATGGATTAAAAACCATAATCCTACAACATGTTGTTTACAAGAAACACATTTGAAACAGGGGATACACACAGGGTAAAGGTAAAAAGCTGGAGTGGAATATATTATGCTTCAGCTAAATTTAAAAAAAAAAAACAGGGGTAGCAATCCTAATCTCAGACAGAGCAAAAGATAGATCTAATTAAAAGAGATAAGGAAGGGCACTATATCCTGCTAAAGGGCACCACAGACAATGAAGCAGTATCATTATTTAACATATATACTCCAAGTGGTGTAGTATGCAAATTCTTAGAGGAGAGGTTAAGGGAGTTACAGGAAGAAATAGACAGCAAAACTATACTAGTGGGGGAACTCAACCTTGCCCTCTCTGAACTTGATACATCTAACTTCAAACAAGAAAGAAGTTAAGGAGGTGAATAGTATTTCAGAAAAGGTAGATATGATAGACCTCTGGAGAAAACTGATTGGAGATAAAAAGGAATATACTTTTTCTCAGAAGTACATGGCAAATACTCAAAAATTGACCATATACTAGGGCATAAAAACTTCAGTGCAGAAAGGCATAGTCAATGCATCCTTTTCAGATCATGATGCAATAAAAATTATCTGTAATAAAGGACCGTGAAAAGATAAACTAAAAATTAATTGGAAACTAAATAATCTAATTCTAAAGAATGAGTGGGCCAAAGAACAAATCATAGAAACAATTATTAAATTCATTCAAGAGAATGACAATAATGAGACAACATACTAAAACATATGGGATGCAGCAAAAGCAGTTCTTAGGGGAAGTTTCATATCTCTAAATGGTTACATGAATAAAATAGAGAAAAAAGGAGATCAATGAATTGGGCATGCAACTGAAAAAGCTAGAAAAAGAACAAATTGAAAACCCCAAATTAAATACCAAATTAGAAATACTGAAAACCAGAGGAAAGATTGATAAAATTGAGATCAAGAAAATTATTGAACTAATAAATCAAACTAAGAGCTGGTTTTATGAAAAAGCCAATAAAATTTATAAGCCTTTTGTCATTTTGATTTTGAAAAAAGAAAGAAGAAAACCAAATTACCAGGATCAAAACTGAAAAGGGTGAATTCACTTCCAATGAAAAGGAAATTAAAACAATAATTAGGAGTTATTTTGCCCAACTGTATGCCCATAAATTTGACACCCTGATGGAAAATGTATGAATATTTACAAAAATATAAATTGCCCTGGTTAAAAGAAGAGGAAATAAAATACATAAATAACCCCATCTCAGAAAAAGAAATTGATCAAGCCATCAATGAAGTCCCTAGGAAAAAATCTCCAGGGCCAGATGATTTTACATGTGAATTCTATCAAACATTTAAAGAACAATTAATTCCCATACTTTATAGTCTATTTGGGAAAATAGGTGAAGAAGGAGTTCTACCAAATTCCTTTTATGACACAAATATGGTACTAATACCTAAAAACCAGGAACAGTCAAAACAGAGAAAGAAAATTATAGACTAGTTTCCCTAATGAATATTGATGCAAAAATTTTAAGTAAAATATTAGCAAAAAGATTGCAATAATTTGTCATAAAAATAATACACTGTGACCAGGTAGCATTTATTCCAGGAATGCAAGGTTCAATATTAGGAAAACTATTAGCATAATTGATCATATCAACAACAAAACTAGCAGAAACCATATGATTATCTGAAAAGATGCAGAAAAAGCTTTTGACAAAGACACAGAATAAGGTCCAATTATGGGACAGTGGAAATAGTAGGAAGAACAGTGAGAGAAGCATAAATCATCTGTAAACCTAGAAAAAGATGCTCTGAGCATTCCATTGGTTGCCTGATCTCATTCTGAGTCATCAAGATAGATTATTACCTGGTTTCATTTTTCAAGTTTACCTCTTGGCTCCCACCTCTCACTGTGCTGTTCCAGTGAGTGATGTGCCCTGTTGTAAGAATCACTTCTGCCTCCATATCCTGGAGGCTGTTGCATGTGAAACTATAATCTGCCCTTTATGGTGGGGTGGGGGGGTCCACATATGTTATTCATAGGGCACTGCAGTGTGACAAATTCCTTAATACATGTATATTATCAACTATTTTTATAGTCAGACTAATGGTCCTCAAAATAAGGTTACAAGACTTGGGAAGTGTCCATGTGACTCTTTCAGAGCGTCCTTGAGGTCAAAACTATTTTTATAATAACACAAAGTAATCATTTGTCTCTTAAAAGACCCCTCCCTTTTCCAACCACATATCTTTGTGGGGCCAGACTTTCTTCATATACTTCAAGTGAAACAATACATCATAACAGATTGATTGCAGGAACAGATATGAAAATCCAGCTGTCTTCTGTTAAGTCAGTAATTGAAGAGATTTGCAAAAATATGTAAAACTTTTTCACTATTTTCTTTGTTTTGGAACATGTAGTTATGTTTTCGTAAAATGTGTTATTTATGTTAACATGTAATGAATTTATTATTATTTCAGATATATTGATAAATACTTGATAAATTTATTCATTTTAATTTCTTTTTTTCTATTTATCTAATTTATTTAATATTTTTAGTTTTCAGCATTGATTTTCACAAGAGTTTGAATTACAAATTTTCTCCCCATATCTACACTCCCCCCCCCACTCCAAGATGGCATGTATTCTGGTTGCCCCATTCCCCAGTCAGCCCTCCCTCCTGTCACCCCACTTCCCCCATCCCCTTTTACCTTACTTCCTTATAGGGCATGATAAATTTCTATGCCCTATTGCTTGTATATCTTATTTCCTAGTTACATGCAAAAACTTTTTTTTGAACATCTGTTTTTAAAATTTTGAGTTCCAAATTCTCTCCCCTCTTTCCTCACCACTCACCCTCCCTAAGAAGGCAAGCAATTCAACACAGACCACACATGTATCATTATGTAAAACCCTTCCACAACACTCATGTTGTGAAAGACTAACTATATTTTGCTCCTTCCTATCCTATCCCCCTTTATTCCATTTTCTCCCTTGACCCTGTCCCTTTTTGAAAGTGTTTGTTTTTAATTACCTCCTCCCCCTATCTGCCCTCCCTTCTATTATCCCCCCTTTTTTATCTCCTTCCTCCTTCTTTCCTGTGGGGTAAGATACCCAATGGAGTGTGTATGTTATTCCCTCCTTAGGTCAAATCCGATGAGAACAAGATTCACTCATTCCCCCTCACCTGCCCCCTTTTCCCTTCCTACAGAACTGCTTCTTCTTGCCACTTTTATGTGAGATAATTTACCCCATTCTCTCTCTCCCTTTCTCCCTCTCTCAATATATTCCTCTCTCATCCCTTAATTTGATTTTATTTTTTTAGATATCATCCCTTCATGTTCAGCTCACCTTGTGCCCTCTGTCTACATGTATGTGTGTGTGTGTATATGTATGTATGTATATATGTATGTGTGTGTGTGTGTATATATATGTATATATATATATATATATATTCCTTTCAGCTACCCTAATACTGAGGTCTCATGAATTATACACATCATCTTTCCATGTAGGAATGTAAGCAAAACAGTTCAACAATCCCTTGTGATTTCTTTTTCTTGTTTACCTTTCCATGCTTCTCTTGATTTTTGCGTTTGAAAGTCAAATTTTCTGTTCAGCTCTGGTCTTTTCACTGAGAAAGCTTGAAAGTCCTCTATTTTATTGAAAAGCCATATTTTGCCTTGGAGCATGACACTCAGTTTTGCTGGGTAGGTGATTCTTGGTTTTAATCCTAGCTCCATTGACCTCTGGAATATCATATTCCAAGCCCTTCAATCCCTTAATGTAGAAGCTGCTAGATCTTGTATTATTCTGATTCTGTTTCCACAGTACTCAAATTGTTTCTTTCTGGCTGCTTGTAGTATTTTCTCTTTGATCTGGGAGCTCTGGAATTTGGCAACAATATTCCTAGGAGTTTTCTTTTTGGGATCTTTTTCAGGAGGCAGTCCGTGGAGACTTTCAATTTCTATTTTACCCTCTGGCTCTAGAATATCAGGGCAGTTCTCCTTGATAATTTCTTGAAAGATGATATCTAGGCTGTTTTTTTTTTTATCATGGCTTTCAGGTAGTCCAATAATTTTTAAATTCTCTCTCCTGGATCTATTTTCCAGGTCAGTCATTTTTTCCAATGTGATGTTTCACATGGTCTTCCATTTTTTCATTCCTTTGGTTCTGTTTTATAATATCTTGATTTCTCATAAAGTCTCTAGCTTCCACTTGCTTCAATATAATTTTTAAGGTAGTATTTTCTTTAGTAGTCTTTTTGACCTCCTTTTCCATTTGGCTAATCCTGCCTTTCACAGCATTCTTCTCCTCATTGGCTTTTTGGAGCTCTTTTGCCCTTTGAGTTAGTCTATTTTTTAAGGTCTTGTTTTCTTCAGTATTTTTGGGGTCTCCTTTAGCCTGTCATTGACTTGTTTTTCATGGTTTTCTTGCATCACTCTCATTTCTCTTCCCAATTTTTCCTCTACTTCTCTAACTTGCTTTTCCAAATCATTTTTGAGCTCTTCCATGGCCTGAGACCAGTTCATGTTTTTCTTGGAGGCTTTTGATGTAGGCTCTTTGACTTTGTTGACTTCTTCTGACTGTATGGCTTGGTCTTCTTTGTCACCAAAAAAGATTCCAAAGTCTGAGTCTGAATCTGAGTCTGTTTTCACTGCCTGGCCATGTTCCCAGGCAACTTACTTGACCCTTGAGTTTTTTGTTGGGGTATGACTGCTTGTAGAGTGGAAAGTACTTTGTCCCAAGCTTGAGGGGCTGTGCTGTTGTTTTCAGAGGTATTTCTACACAGCAAGCTCTGCCACACCAGCGCTACTCCTCCCCCAAGAACCGCCAACCCGGACTGGACTCATATCTAAGCAGGCTCTGCACTCCCGCTCAGATCCACCACTTAATTCCTTCCAGCAGGTGGGCCTGGGGCCAGAAGCAACTGCAGCTGTAGTTCTGTCCTCAGAGCTGCACTACCTCCACTGCCCCTGGGGCGGTGGCCAAACTGTGAATCCCTTTCACTCTGCCCCCACAGCTTTTCTCACTCACCTTCCCTGTTGTCTTTGATGTTTGTGGGTTGAGATGTCTGGTAACTGCCACAGCTCACAGATTCAGGGCTCTAGAGCCTGTTCCACCTGGCTCCTGTTCTGGTTGGTCTGCGCGGCCCATGCTGAGCCCTGCTCCAATCCGCTCCCCAACCCCGTGCTATAGACCTTATCCTGTGACAATCCAGGCTGTGCTGGTGTGGAGTCCTGCTTCCCTCTATTATTTTGTGGGTTCTGCAGTTCTAGAATTTGTTCAGAGCCATTTGTATAGGTGTTTGGAAGGACCTGGCAGGGAGCTCATGCAAGTCTCTGCTTTCCAGCCACCATCTTGGTTCTGCTCCCCCCATTTTAATTTCTAACAGAGCATACACACACATACACACACACACACACACACACACACACACACACACACACACATATATATACTTTATATGCATTTATTATATGTGTGTGTGAGTATATAACCTATATAAAAAATCTCATTGGCAGCTTCAATAATTTTAAAGAACATGAAGGCTTCCTGAGACCAAAAAAGTTTGTGAACTGCTAAGTTAAAACATGGCCTGTGGGCACTGAGAGGTTAAGTGACTTACCCAAGATCACATAGCTAATCAATGACATAGGCAGCACTTGAACCCTGTTCTTCCAAACTCTTAGGTCAGTCCTCTATCTGAGGCTATACCTCTATCCATCATGCTTTGTCGCCTCCCCTCTGCTCTTTCTGTGTAAAAGTACATAGCCCATCTTGGAAGATCAATATAAAAGCAGCCGTTGGCATTGGAAACCAGCCAGAGACTGTTTTAACTAAACTCTATGAAGTTATTAAGCAAAAGCAGGTTTGCCCATCAGGTTTTGGGGGCTATGTGAAGACTCTGGAGGAGAGTAAAGTGATCAGTGTGTATATTCTAAAGCTCAATCCCTGGTTGGAAATTTCTGTCCTGAGATTAATGATATATCTTGGGCCTAATGTTTGGACCTGTTTCGGGGAGCTCCACATTCAGGTTCATTTCTACTGAAGTTAGAATGAGGGTTTATATAATGACCCTTGAGGGCAGTTTAAGATGCCCTATGGCAATCCTTTAATAATTCAACTTCCTTACAGCAGATTGATGGCTTATGACCAAATTCTCCTTGGAATTTGTGACTGTGCTGATAACAACTTCTTTGTTCTATGGGGAGTCTTGAGTGCATTTTTATAAGAATTACTCATATTATTGTCTTAAGGTTATCTGAATCAATGAATCAATCAACCAGCATTCATTAAGCAACCACTATGCCAATCTCTATGTTAGACTCAGGGATACAAATACAAAGACGAAATAGTCCCTGCCCTCAAGGAGCTTCCATTTTACTATAGAAATCTGGAAGATCTTTTAAGTTGATTTCTCTTCAAAGAATTCAGAACACTTTGCAATGAGCACACACACACACACACACATAACCAAAAACAAATTGCACAGATATCTCAGTAGTCTATTCAGTTATCATAATAATCATACTATGGGCATGAACCCCAAATAACAGAAAAGTTAAATAACTTATTGCTTGTCTCTCAGCACCCAACAACAAAGATAAGAAGGTAATATAAGTCTGTAACCTGGAACATGGCCCAACTATTAGAATGTTGAGGTTTTAGGAAATAATCCTCAGATTCAATAGCCATTAAATAACTTCACTTTCAGTTCTGATAAGGTAATGAAAGTTGGATTATGAAGGGAATGCCATCTTAATTTTATTAAAGCATTTGAGAAAACATCTCTTAATGTCCTTCTAGACAAGATAAGAAAATGCAGGGTGGCTTAGCACATCAGGAAAGCAGTACAGCAGGGACATAAGAGCATAAGGGTGAGAGGCAGATGCTTGGGCTGGGAACATCTCCAGGCTTGTCCTTTGGTGGCAGCTATAATCAGCTTGGGCATTCAAGTCCCAGGAAATAATCAACAAAGCTGGTGCCATATCCTTTTATCTCAAAGTTAGTCCTATTGTTACAGCCGTGTTAGAGCTGAGCCCTGTCCTCCTCGGACCTCCAGGCCCAGGGGCCTGCTGAGATAAACTCAGGGCTTTGGGATGTGGGTGGAGCCAGGAGGAGGTGTCTCGCCTTTGTTGCCTCCCTAGCAATCCCAGGTCTTTGCCTGGACCTGCCTGACCACATGGAACTTCCGGCTGCCTGACCACGTGGAGTTTCCGGTCTTTGCCTGGACTGCCTGCCCGCAGGGAGCTTCGGGTAGCGAGGGAAGAGAAGGGGAGGAGAGTAGGCAGAGTCGGGGCGGTCCTAGGACCCAGGTGTATAGAGTTTTACCTGCCCTTCACCCACGTAACCAAAGAATGTACCTACGCCACTAAAGATATAAATGTGCTGCTTGCTGAAATAATAAACGGAGTCATTCACCATCTTTTCGGCTCCCGCCCCGTACATTGTCCGCGAGATCAGGTCCTTTGCCTAGGCAGAGGCCTGGGGCTTGGGGGAAACCCCGAGCATAGTTACAAGGCTTCGGAAGCTCGTAACATCCTATAATTCTGCAATTGTGGTGAAGTAAAGGGGTTGTATAGAAGTAAGATGAGGGTCTGGACAGAGTAACAAGATGAAAAATGAAGTGTTGGTGGTCCAGTTTTTCCCTAGGTGCTTTGAGGTTATAGTTACCTCAGCTTAAAAGGCCAAGGTCTCCCAGTGCATCCTGAGCCTTCTCTAGTCATCCTGAACCTTATCAGACCACTGGACCTATGTGGCTCTGGAGGAGAAAGTGAGGCTGGTGACTTTGTACAGCCCTCCTTCACTCTAATCAACATCAACTGCAAGTCATGTCACCATCTCCCTGATGTCATTCTCTTTGAGAATGAAAAGCAAACCACACACACCCGCTAGCTAATAACAATAGCTAACATTTATGTAGCACTTTAAAGTTTCTAGAAC